>NC_141599.1:46080187-46680187 GCF_047967505.1 Dipteris shenzhenensis
GTGCTTATAGAACTATAACGATTCTACATTCCAAGAGTCATAGTTAACTTTGAAAAAGAGAAAAATATGATAAACCTCTAGTCTTAACTATCAAGAATATGATCAAGTCAAAAGTAAAGAATGATAACTCCAGAAACTAATCAAGTGAAAAGCAAAGAATGTTGTCAGAGCTTTAAGCTTAATCTTGATTGCAGGAAACCTCAAAGCCCCAAAAAAAAACCGCATCATGTAGAAATGTTAGAAAACAAGCCTAGAGGATGTGTTCATAGATATTGGAATCGTCAAAAGGTTCTTCAAACAACTTTTCACTTACGACAAGACACCCAATATCAGGAAACCTAGTCCAAACAATACCAACTTGAAAGAAATGGGTCACATTGCATTGCTAAAATAATTACAAGTTGATAAAGTAGGATTATGTACAATACAGCTGAGTCATACTCTTCAGTAGCCTTGCCTAAAACCAGAAGTCTTGATGGACGTTTGGAAACATTCTTCTCCTCCATATTAAAACAAGAACTCGATCTCAAAAGCAAAAAGCAATCATTGACCTTCACTTTTGTTGATTTTATTGTCCATTGTTGCTGAGATTTCCTCTTTGATCGACTTGACCTGATTGGTAACCATATCCTGAACTTTAGTTACCAACTACGGTGCAGGTGCTCTTGTTCTCTGTGTATCTGTAGTACTTCCTAGATGATTTCTTGCTTGTCATTGTTCTCCATCTCCTTTACTTTCTTCCCGAGAGCTGCAACCATAAGTCTGAGCTCCTTGACCTCCGGCTTTAGAATGTATATCTGCTCCTGTGGGTATGAGCTAATCCTCCGCCTGTAATGCAATGCGTATGGGTTGGGTGTTGTTGGGACGTCGGAGTAGGAAGGTTTACTGATAGGGGTTGTGGCAAAAGAATTCACCTTTGGAAACTCCATGGTGGCCTATGAATAACTTGGATGCCCTTTTGCTGTATCTAACACCTCAAACTGAGCTCGGGGCTCAGCTCAGTCTAAGGTTAGGGTTTGCTGCTGTTGCGACCCCCCCAGGCTGGTCTGACTAGGCTATGACGGCGCCCTTCCTCTCCCGACCTACGAGACCTACTGGTGACTCTGCTTCTCGCCACCCTTTGCTGGCGCAAGAGATACAAGGGACGAAAGGGACCAAGAGGGAGGGACGAGGCTGACGGGAGCTAACGAGCTGAACGACGAGAGGGCTACAGGAGCTGACGGGGTGGAGATGGAGATGACACGGAGAGAGAGAGAGAGAGAGAGAGAGAGAGAGAGAGAGAGAGAGAAAGAAAGTGTATTATTGTCCACTAAAGACCAAAATGGGCCCATGGGACATCAAGAACTAAGGAGAGAGAGAGAGAGTTGTATTAACGTCTTCAGGAGACCTCACGGGTCTATGAGACAAGAAACAAGATAAAAGTAACCCATACAAGCCAAGGGCACACTAAGGCCTTGCTGAGTGCTAGATAATAAGAATGCAAAAATAAAAACCCTAGTACAACTAGTACAAAGCATAGTAGGAAAAAGGAGGGCAATCACCTGTTCAGAACTAGAGCTCCAAGTACATGTGGAGGCTCTATACATCCCGGCTCCCTAATGGCCCTCTGATGTGATGCAAATAGCTCACGTATCTGTGTCTGTTGGGCTATCTCCCGCGGTGGCGGGGGGCGCGCACTCCTGAATCTCTGTATCCGATGAGCTACATCAAGAGTAATGCCTCGTCTCTAGCGGTCCCCTTTGAGGAGGGCTGAGATAGGTCAAACCTCAATCGTGCGTGCTCTGGCCACCCTACGTGTCGTGTGGTCTCCGCGTCTGTCATCCATCCATATCGTGGTGATGATGGGTCTCACTCCTGATCCATAGTGCTCTCGTCTCCTCGAGTTTCTCCCCCTTGATCCCATCTGGCGCTGGCTCGAAAGCATAAAAGTCAATGACGCGTGTCTGGCTCGGTGTCTTGAGACATCGGCTATAGCTGATCTCTGGCTTGCCGCACAAGGGAGTCTCTGTGTCTCCGCATCTCAATTAGGTAGAGCCCAATGTAGACTTGGTCAGGGAAATGTATCAGCCTTGTGAATGGTACGAAGCCGAGCCCCTCTTGAAAGAGACAGTGGTATTGCCCTCATATCTCATAGTAGGCCGGACAAACACAAAGAAAATGCTCCTCTGTCTCGACCTCCTCCCTCATGCATAGTCTACAGACCCGTTGCTCTCTAGGTATGCCAGTCGCTCTCCCAACCTCAATCCGCAGCTGATGGGATGAGACTCGTATCTGTCCAATAGCAATCTGCAAGGCGTGTGAAACTCTCCTATCCTCGAGGTACTCGGGCCTGATGATGAGACCATGCTCCGATATCCTCAAAAAGTGGTCATGACAGAACTGGGTCTTAGTGAGGAACTCCTGATCCCCCCCCCCCAAGCTCGAGATGTGTGAAGCTGGAGAAGGTCTAACCGTATGATACGGTTAATCTCATCATGTGAAAGGAGCTCCAGTGGTGCATCCATGTTGTACTGAAAGAAGGGAGCCTATCCATTTGGATACCGTGGCTATCAAACCATGTGGACACAAAGGGAAGCGCTGAAAAGAGGGGCCTCTACTTCAACAAGAACCTCAGTTCAAGTGTCTTCTCAAAGTAATATTGGGGCTTCTTCCCAAGTTCATATCACCCCGGAGTCTTCTAACATTGGTGAGTCTTTACCCAATGTCAATGCAAATGAAGGTCCCTCGCATGTTGTGGCTTCTCCACATTCATCAAGCTTTGTTAGTGTTGCTGTGGGTCATGAGAGGATCCCAACATCCTCCCATATTCATCTCGAGGCTGCAACAACAAGATAGAGGGGAAGAGAGCTGCCAAGATGCCAAATCACCCTTGATGCTAGCTTTGCTCCAAAGTTGAAGCAAGAGGCTCAAATAGCTGAGCATCATTTCTTCTATCAATGCAACCTTGCTTTCAACATAGCTCGATGTCCAGCATACCAAAAGTTCCGTCGTTCAGTTGTGGCAGCAACCGCAATAGGAGCTGCAGGTCTACAACCAGCAAATTCCGAGTCCTTGAGAACTACCCACTTGACAAACCAAGTGAGGTATATTCAAGAGGAGCTTGTGGGTTTGAGAGCTTGTTGGGAGCGATATGGTTGTAGCATCGTGTCAGATGGATGGAGTGACACTGTTAAGTTATAAGTACAACCCTTCACTCTTGACTCTTGAGTCTTTGGTAAGATTTGTGGTGGCTGATTTTAGTATTAACAACAAATGTATGATTTACTTATGGATCTTGATTCTTGTGACTTGCCACATGTGGCTAGCGGCAGCGCCACATGATAAATATCTTGGTCTCATCTTGTGCTAGCACTACATTACTTCGTGTAGTTGATGTCTCCACCCCTGGCTTGAGTATCACTGAGCAATGGATTTATGGACACATTAAAAATGCCATTGAGGAGGTTGGGCCACAAAATGTGGTCCAAATTATCACTAACAATGGCTCGAATTGTGCCAAGATGGGAGAATTGGTTGAGAGAGATTATAAAAGCATTGTTTGGACTGCATGTGCTTCTCACTCGATGGACTTGATGATGGAGGACATTGCCAAGTTGGATTGGGTGCAATCTACTCTTAATAAAGCGACCCAAATCATCAAGTTCATAACAAGAAAGAGCCTTGCATTAGCTCTTTATGGAGCAGTATGCACGAGGGCTACAGGAGCTGACGGGCTAGAGATGGAGATGACGGGGGGAGAGAGAGAGAGAGGGGGGGGGGGGGGGGGGGAGGAGGGGGGGCGAGAGAGGAGAGAGAGAATAATGTTCAGTTATTTATTACGGAGAGGGGGAGGACAGAGAGGGAGGGGGAAAGAGAGAAGAAGAAGAAGAAGAAGAAGATATTATCGTCCTCTGAAGACCAAAAATCGGCCTATGGGACCTGAAACAATACAAAACCTTACATACATAAAGACTCCTCCCTCTCTGTCCTCCCCCTCTCCGTAAGAGAGAGAGAGAGAGAGAGAGAGAGATTCTTAAAAGTCTTTGAAAGACTGAAGAGGAGAACTAGATACAATGAGCTGAATGCCTGGAGCCTCGAAGCAGGGCATCAACACATAAGACAGATACAACACAATCATAGAAACACTAATAGATAAAAATGTATGAGCCCGTGGTGGAGAGGATGGAAGTTGTGGTGTGGCCCCACTGCAATGATCTTTGGAAGCTGTCGAAGGGACTCAAGCCCAAGGGGGAGCCGGTGAGAGAGAGAGAGAAGCACACAAGCAGGGAGCCAAGAGCTAGAGAGCAAAACGTAGTAGATGCAATAGAAAGAGATAAGATACAAACTAGAGTGAATGTGGTTTTGTCTAAGTGACAAAACCACAATAACCCACTAACTCTGGTTAGGGGGGGAAAACCTCTAGTGAGAGAAAAGTGCCCCTAACTCACTTATGGATTACATTGGTCACTGCCTAGAGTTATGACAATAATTCTAACACCCCCATGCAGTGCAAATGTGATGATGTACAAGGAAGTGATCAATCACCAAAAGGAGATAAGTTCACGGCACTTCGAAATGCCTCAAACTTCTCACGTCGAAGTGCTTTGGTGAAGATGTCTGCAACATTGTCATGTGTTGACACATAGATCATACTGATCTCTCCAGCATGCAACTTCTCTCTGACATAATGATAATGAACCTCAATGTGCTTCATGCGAGCATGAAACATAGGATTCTTTGCCACTACTATAGCACTCTGACTACCGATGAGAATCAGAGAAGGACCCTCCAATGAGAGATAAAGATCAGCAAACAAACAACGCAAGCAAACACATTCAACTGTTGCTGTGAAAGCTGCCCTGTACTCAGCTTCACATGAGGAAGTAGCCACAATAGATTGTTTCTAGTTCAACCAAGAAATGCAAGCTTTTCCCAAAAAGAAACAATTACCACTTCTGGACTGCCTAGTGTCATAGTCTCAATCCCAATCTGAGTCACTGTAAGCATGCATCTGCAAGTCGCTCCCCCTGGGAAACATCAAGCCATAAGACTTTGTGCCGTGCAAGTAACGAAAGATGTCATTTACAACCTGCCAATGTGTTGTCTTTGGGCTGTGCATATACCTGCTCACCTGAGATACTGCATACTGAATATCAGGCCGTGTATTGCACAAATAAATGAGGCATCCAACAGCCTAGTAAACTATGGCATCCACTGATTCACCTACATCATACTTGGCTTACAATCTTGCATGCTGAATCTATCCAAGAATTATCCTTGGCTTCTTTGAAAGTATCAGATTCTTCTTCATCAAGAAGAGTACCTGACAGTGTCACAAGAAACATTTCTAGGTTCTGACAGGCGAAACGCCTAGAAATGTGGTCAAAATGCTTTTTTATCATAAAATATATATATATATAGTATAAATATTTACCTCCAGATTCTAGAGGCTAGAGTAAGGGTTGGAGAGGATAGAGAAAAATAGAGAAGTTGGAGAGGGTAGAGCGATGGAGAAGCTGAAGAGAGTAGGAGAGGCTGAAGAGGCTATGGTAGAGGGAAGAGGAAGGGCAAGTAGAGGGTTTAGCAAGGGAGGGTAGAGTAGAGAGTGTAGGGAGTGATAGGCAAGCAAGACGTGGAGAGGAGCAGCAAATCGGCGACCAAAACGATGCAAGCAGAAAAAGCCCATCGAAATTTGCGCGTACAGCGGTTTTACAAATGGGCGTTTCTCCCAAGACATGCCGTTTCGGGATTTTCAACTAAACGTTTCGGGACGAAACGGTGCCCCGAAACGTGTTTTTTGGTAACACTAGTACCTGCATAAGCTGATTCATCATTCAATAGAAAGAGCTCAACAAAACGTTTCGGGACGAAACGGTGCCCCGAAACGTGTTTTTTGGTAACACTGGTACCTGCATAAGCTGATTCAATAGAAAGAGCCCCCCCTGCATGACTTGCTGCACTACGAGTCCTACCAGACAAAGGTGCCTCAAGTCTACTCTCCCTTAGAGTTTGTAGCAACCAGTTTGGAACTGTTTTTGCTGCATGTATCTCTTGAATCTCTTGCCTGACAACATCATCCACTGCCTGTGGAGGAATTAAATCAGTAGGTGGATGAATCGAGGCATGTGGAACAAGAGGAGGCTACTGTAAATGCTGATTTTCAACATGAGTATCAGCTGGGGAACCAAAAGCAACAGGAAGGAGTCCCTCAAAAACATCATCTGAAGAAGCTGGAATAGTGAATTCAGCATGTGTATGAGCTGAATTCTCTGAAAAAATTACATCTCTACTCAAAAAATCTTGCATGTGGCAGGATTGTAGAGACTATCTAGCCTTTGCTCTCTACACTATACCCAACAAAAATACACTTCAGTGCCTTATCTGACAACTTATGTCGAAACTCCACAGGCATGTGGGCATATCCTACACATCCAAAGACACGAAAATGATCCATTGAAGTGTTATGCTCTAGCTGAGATAGCATGACCTCGGATAGATCGGTGGGCATTTTCTCTTAGATGACCAACTTTTGTAATAGTTAATGTGCGTAATTAAATGGTCAAGAGAAGTAACTGCCAAGGTCCTAGGTGAGGGCGTAATGGCATTGACTAGGTAGTTCTAATAGGGCTAGGGCCTAGGTGCATCTAAATGTGCAAATTGCCAAGGGGCAATTGTTTTTTAAAGGAACTCCAAGAGAGGGGTGAAAAAGGATGCATCTAAGTAGGGGCCTAAAATGAAGACATGTGGCCAGGAACTATCTAGGGAATTGTGGGTCTCAGGGATAAGGATGAAGGAATTAACGATGGATATTAAAAAAAGATCACGCATCAGGTCCCTGAGAGTTGGCTGGGAGGAAAAACAAGAAAGCCATCGCCCGTGACAAATATTAACGATGGGAGAGAACTATCACATAAGCAGCGACGAGTAGTAGAAGAGAGCTTGACATTTTGGTATCAGAGCATAGGTTATCGACGGGAAAGAAGCAGCGCACTTGATATCCATCTAATTTTGCGTTATTACGCAAAGCTTGCGATACCTCGTCGTTTTCCGTTTGATTACCTTCCCTTTCGTGCCTTCGATGCCTTCGCAACGGAGCGGGTGGTCTGCGTCACATCGTTTCAATTCGCCTGCGTCGACGATGTAGATACGAATGTCGACCATGCAGAAAGTCTGGAAGGACACCCCACTATTTGAGGCTTGACGCAACGGCTGGTAACGGGGCTGAATCGTGATAATTACCTGCGACGTGGAGAGATTTACTAGATAAGAGAAACGACGACAAGTAGGAAGAATGTTACGCAGGCAACTAGCCGCCACCTTCAATCCAACGCAAACAAACGATAACGAACAGCTGGTGGCGAGCCTTCAATCCTTCCCTCTTCACGATCAACGCACACGTGATGGCAGACTTGAATCCAGGAAGCATCTTGTCTTTCGAAAAATTCTGAGTTGCAGTTAATTCGGTCTTACAGCAGGGATTGTCGTTTATCTTTTCTGTGTATAAGAAAAAGGGGGAAAACCATCATTTATTATTATTTTTTTAAAAAAACCCAATAAAGGAAGAAAAAAAAAAAAAAGGGAAAAAAAAAACCCCCCCATCTTCCACTGTGAATCTATGGAAGCAGAAGGACAGAATTCAAGAGTGAATCCTAGTGAGTCTAGAGTACAGTCTACACAACAGATGTCACATCAGGCAGCACCTACATTGATTGGTAGGATTTCAATATTAGAGGATGCTTTACAGCAGATTATGAACTAGCAACTTCAAGTGAATGCTGGTCAAAATGAGATTAGGGAGATGATGCAAGCCTTGTCGGCTAGACCGTCTAGGATTGATAAGGGCAAAGCTCTAGCTGAGCCAGAGCCCAGTGTACATTCCTTAGAGCGCGCAAGGGTCAAAGTGCCTAATATTGCTAATTATAGACCGGAGAAGTACGCTGGTCGGATGACCGAGCGCAGCTCTGATGTGATCGAGGTTTGGTTGCACAAGTGGGAAGAAGCCTTCGCCATTTGTGAGATTAGATCCGATCTAAAGAAAATCCGCGAGGCCACACACCTGTTTATTGAGGCAGCGGACAGATGGTGGATAAAGCAACAGAAGGATCAAGTTGCTCCAACCACCTGGGAAGGGTTTAAAGCTGAATTCAGGAAACACTTTCTCCCACCTGATGAAGAATCCCGAGCTTGGGATGCTTATAGAAGTCTTCGTCAGAGGAGCTTGTCAGTGGCAGAATACACTGACAAATTCAGAGAATGTGTCATGAAAATAACAGACCCTCTCCCTATGTCGGTTCAGTTAAAAGACTATATCTATGGACTGAACCACAAGATCAAAATGGAAGTTCGGGCTAAGTATGTGACTACACTAGATGAATCTATAGCAGTAGCCCTGAACTATGAGGATGCCAGAGGCAGATCTGGTGGATTTGTGCAGGCAGGGACTCAGTATGAGCACTCGAGAAAAGGGGGATTTCAGAGGAAATGGGTTTCAAAGACAAGTGTCTCGCAGCCAAGTGGCCAAACCAAGCAGGTGAAGCCGGTTGAGGGACCAGTAAAAACAAGTACCACCGTTGGGGTGAAAAGGAAAATAACTCCAATGGTAGCCCGAGCTTGGTCAAAGTCCTCGTTGACCCCTGAACAAAAAGAGAAAGCTAAGAAAGAAGGATTGTGCTTCGGCTGCCTTCAGCGACATCAGTGGAAGGATTGTCCACTGAATAAAGATCGTCGCACGGCTAATATGATAATATCTGAATGCGACGTAGAAATGCAGGAGAGTCCCAGTGCAGAACATATGCAGATGCAACTGGCGGGACCTTCTCAGAGGTTAGTACCTTGTTTGTTATGTGTATCTGTTGCTAAGTTAGTGACGAGTGCACCTGATAACATCCTATCTAAGCCCGCAGCAACGGGATATACAGTCTTCAATGATACGGAGTTAATCAAAATGAAAGGGCAAGTGGCCAGTCATGATGTCATTGTGTTGTTTGACTCAGCGTCAACTCACAATGTGATTAACTCCAAGCTCGCGAAGAGGCTGAAACTAAAGACAAGTCCATCCGACTATGCGTATACAGTCAGGATGGCCGATGGAAGTTCAACTGAAGTATGGGACCAAAGGGTTACCCAGTTGGAGCTTCGGATTCAGGACTATGCTGAGAAGCTTGATTTTGAAATGACCAAGCTTGCTCATGCAGATATAGCCCTGGGAATGGCGTGTCATTCTACGAAGAATCCAGCCATTGATTGGAAAAAGCACGTATATCAATTTAAGATGAATGATGTGCTTTATGTTTTGCGAGGTGAAAAAGATATACCTCAGGGACCGTTGGTTTCCGTGATGGAAATCAGAAAGGCTCAAGTAGAGTTTTTGTACCTTTGCACAGCATCGGTAGAGTCGGTGAATGATTCTTCGACTAGCACTGATGTTACGCAAAGTGGTGAGATGGCCAAGCTGGCTAATCTTATAACAGAGGAGTTCTCTGAATGTTTTAGGGATGAACTACCTTATGGGTTACCTCCAGAGCGGAAAGTTCAGCATAAGATTGAACTGATCCCAGGGGCAGAACCTGTAAATAGACCTCCCTATAGGATGAGTTTTGCTGAAGAAGCGGAGGTGCGTGGGCAACTGGAAGAATACCTCAAGTTGGAGCAGATTCAACCAAGTTTCTCACCTTTTGCTTCGCCAGTGATATTAAAGAGGAAAAAGGATGATACGTTTCGCCTCTGTATAGATTACAGAGCATTGAATAATATCACTGTTAAGCACAGGTATCCGATGGCTCGGATTGATGATTTGCTAGATGCATTACATGGAGCCGTGATTTTTAGCAAGATAGATCTTAAGTGCGGCTATCATCAGATCCGGATTAGAGCCGAGGATGTGCATAAAACCGCTTTCAGGAGCAGATTTGGTCATTATGAGTTTTTGGTAATGCCCTTCGGACTTACCAATGCTCCAGCAACCTTCGTCATGCTTATGAACGATTTACTACGTCCGTATATCGGAAAGTTCGTAGTACATTTTATTGACGATATCTTGATATTCAGTAAAAGTGTTACTGAGCATCGTGAACACTTAAGAATAGTGTTCAGTACTTTGAGGAAAGCCAGTCTTTATGTGAATAAAAAGAAAACTATACTGTGTATGGTTAGGCTTGAGTACTTAGGGTTCATAATTACTCCACAAGGGGTAGAAATGGATCCGAAGAAAGTGGCTGCGATACTAACTTGGCCAATCCCTCAGAGTCTGACCGCGTTTGCGATCATTCTTGGGATTTGTCCAGTTTTATAGAAGGCATATCAAAGGATATTCCGGAATAGTATCGCCATTGACTGATCTGACCTCAGATAAAGTACCTTTTGTTTGGGGACAGAATCAACAGAAAAGTTTTAACACCATAAAACAAGCTGTGGTCTCAGGACCGGTGTTAAAAATAGTTGATCCCCAGAAACCGTTGTTCCTAGAAACCGATGCAAGTGGCATTGCGGTAGGAGCAGTTCTCCTTCAAGAGGGAAGGCCAGTAGCCTTTGAAAGCAAGAAGCTTTCTCCCTCTCAAAGGAATTGGCCAACTCATGAATTGGAGTTGTATGCAGTTATCCATGCTTTGAAAACATGGAGGCATTATTTGTATGGTTAAGAGTTTTATGTGGATGTGGATCATGATACTCTGAAACATTTTTGTAAACAGCCTGACTTGAGGGGCTGCCAAGCTAGGTGGGCAGAGCTCATGCAGGAGTTTAATCTAACGATTCGGTACCGAAGAGGAAAAGACAATAAGGTTGCTGATGCGTTGTCTCGCATTATGCACAACCTGAGTTTCACGGTATTAGAGAGTGCTCTAATGACCGAGATCAGAGAAACTCAAAAGGTGGACGAGTTTGTCCAGAGCTTATGGCCTAAGGCTCATGTGTTAAAACCCGGGGAAAGTGAAAAGGATGACCTGGCATCTAGAAAAGGCCAAACTTATGCAAGATATACCATAAGAGATGGTATGCTAGTTAGAAATGGCAAGGTTGTAGTACCTGGTCAGAATGATCTCAGGCAGAGAGTCATTCGACAGTGCCATGATAGCCCGTGTGCGGGACATCCAGGTGTCGAGAAGACCTATGATCTCGTGAAGCGAGATTTCTTTTGGCCAAAGATGAAAAAGCATATTCATGAATATGTGACACGGTGTTTCTCGTGTCAGGTAAGTAAGGCCGAGCGGGTGAAGCCACCTGGACTTTTACAGCCCTTGGAAATACCACTAAGTAAGTGGGAGAGCATTTCCATGGATTTTATTGTAGGGCTACCTGTAACCCAAGGAGGGTATAATTCTATCCTTGTAGTGGTTGATCGTCTAACCAAGATGGCTCACTTCATTCCGACTAAAGAGTCTGTTAGTGCCCCGCAAGTGGCGGATTTGTTCATTAGACATATTTCGTCTGCATGGATTGCCTAGATCCATAGTGTCAGACCGAGATTTCAGATTTACCGGTCATTTTTGGACAGCGGTATTTGAGACACTAAGGACTGAGTTGGGAATGAGTAGTGGGGATCATCCTGAGACGGATGGTCAGACGGAGAGAGTCAACCAAACTTTAGAGGATATGCTGAGAGCATATGTGTCATTGAGGCAACATACGTGGGACAAGTGGTTGCCATTGTTGGAGTTTGCCTACAATGATAGGAAACATTCATCTACTGGGTTCAGTCCGTTTGAGCTGAACTATGGTTATAGACCAGCCAATCCGACTATAGTTGGAGTACCTCAGAAAGTGCCTAGTGCCGCGAACTTTGTAGTTCAGATGCCGGAGATGCTAGCACTTGCGAGAGCTAATATCCGCCAGGCTATGGATAGAGCCAAGGTGTATGCGGATGAAAATCGGTCTATAAGAGTATTTGAAGAAGGAGAAAAAGTTTTTCTCAGAATTCCTTCGCACTCGAAGTCGTTGACTTCAAGAGAGTGTGCTAAGTTATCACCTCGATACTGTGGGCCGTGGTTGATTCTAAAGAGAATAGGCAGTGTAGCCTATAAATTAGAATTGCCACCGGGGTGTAAGGTGCACCCGGTTTTTCATGTTTCGCGCTTAAAGAAATTTTTGCATACAGGTGACTCACTAATCGAAGGTGTGGTTTTGTTTCAGGAGATAGAGGATATTGCAAAGCGCCAACCAACAAGAATCCTGGACCGAGGAACAATGCAGATACGAAATCGGAAGATACCCACGGTGTTGGTTGCATGGCATGGTCAGCCTCTATCGGAAGCTACCTGGGAATCCGTATACCAGTTACGGAGAGCGTTCCCAGATTTCATCATCGAGGATGCTGATGCTTGAAGAGGGAAGGAATGTTATGCTCTAGCTGAGATAGCATGACCTCGGATAGATCGGTGGGCATTTTCTCTTAGATGACCAACTTTTGTAATAGTTAATGTGCGTAATTAAATGGTCAAGAGAAGTAACTGCCAAGGTCCTAGGTGAGGGCGTAATGGCATTGACTAGGTATTCTAATAGGGCTAGGGCCTAGGTGCATCTAAATGTGCAAATTGCCAAGGGGCAATTATTTTTTAAAGGAACTCCAAGAGAGGGGTGAAAAAGGATGCATCTAAGTAGGGGCCTAAAATGAAGACATGTGGCCAGCAACTATCTAGGAAATTGTGGGTCTCAGGGATAAGGATGAAGGAATTAACGATGGATATTAAAAAAAGATCACGCATCAGGTCCCTGAGAGTTGGCTGGGAGGAAAAACAAGAAAGCCATCGCCCGTGACAAATATTAACGATGGGAGAGAACTATCACATAAGCAGTGACGAGTAGTAGAAGAGAGCTTGACATGAAGGCTTTCTCCCATGCCAAGCCTTTGTGGGAGCCTGCCGATTCAAAACATAATTGGCACACATGAGCCCTTCGAGCTAGAATCTGTAAGGCAACTTCTTGCTAGTGAGCATGCATCTATCCATCTCCATGAGAGTTCTATTTTTCCCCTCAGCTTTACCATTTGGCTAAGGGGTAAGCCTCACTGTAAGCTGATGTGTGATGCCTTTCTCCTTCAAAAATGCCTCAAATTCATGAGACATATACTCCCCCCCTCTGTCAGGGCGAAGTGTCTGCACCTTGAGTCCTGCCTCATTTTCAACCTTGGCCACAAAGTGTTTGTAGACCCAAGTGTAATTTGTGTAGTCATCTATAAATGTGACATAATACAAATAAACACCCAAAGCAGGTGTCCTCATGGGACCACAGACATCACTATGTATGAGCTGTAATTTCTGGACAGCTCGTACTGCACCATCCTTTTTAAAGGGAAATCTATGCATCTTACCGATGATGCACCCTTCACAGGCATGAGGAGGAGGTGACTCCAAAGGAGGCAATGCATCAACCATAGCATGTTTCTGAAGTGTCATCAAGCTGCCATAGCTCATGTGGCCATATTTAACATCAAGCTGAAAAAGACCCCGATACAAAGTGCCAGACAACATCAAATCATAATCATTTTCTTTGTCTCGGGCTGCACACTTGGCATCTTCAAAGATGACCTGAAACCCTCCTCCATTGAGCGAGGACACTGAATGTAAATTCTTCTTGATACCAGGCACATAAAGAACATTGGAAATTCCACTATCACAGCTCGTTGTATCAGGATTTTCACAGTCTCATAGACCCATCGGTCTTCCAAAGACTTTAATAAACTTTCTTTCTTTCTTTCTTTCTCCTCTCCAGTTGGATCTTCTTCGCCAGATGTGTGTTGCCTCCGTGACTGATATTCCTTTCTTGGGTTCTCCGTTGGTTTGTCCTTTGGACTCTGCCCTTCTGGTTTCCGGTCTTCGATAGGCTCAGCAGTTTGGGGCCTGTCTCTACTTTATGGGCAGGGTTTTATCTGCAGCTCAACTTCGTCGTTGGGCTGAAGTTACAGTGGGTCAGGATTGCCTTTCCTCCTTTGTCTTTCTGCGCAAAGGTTTTTATTATGCCCACTGCTCTTCGACTGATGTGGTGGAGCGACTTGTCAGTCACGCTAGTATTCATGGGGCTGGTTTCTTTGCTTATGTGATGCCCTGGGATCCACTATTTGATCCGTTTGCCTCTCTTCTGACTCATTGTCCGGCCTCGATTACCCTCAAAGCGTTGCCTCTGCCTCTTCTTCAGCATCTTCCTACTCTTGTAGCTTTTTTGGGGAGGCCTCTACATGTTCCGAGACAGGAGTTTTTGCAGGCTACTCGGAATGTTCGCCTTTGTATTTTATGGGATATGATGCAGCCCGTGCTCTCTACTCTGGATATTGATTTGAGATTTGCTCATCCGGTGCGCATCAGGCTGCATTTTGCCTCTTTTCCTACAGCATGTTATCGGTGTTAGCAAGTTGGTCATTTTGCACGTGCTTGCCCTTCGGCTTCCATGACCATTCCTCCTGCTCCTCCTTCAACAGTAAAGTTTACTCTTCCTTCTGCTCCGGTTTCTACTAAGGCTTTACTGGATCAGCCTTCTTTTACTGCTCCGAAGCATTACTCGAGGAAGGTAGAAAAATCACAGGTTAATCTTTCTCTTGCTGAAGAAGTTCAGGATCTGACTCCCATTGAGCACCATCAGCCTCCTTCTCCTCTAGATATGGATGTGCCCCTTGTAGAGGGGATCATACAGGATGCTGCACATGCTCTTTCTCAAGTTGATCCTCGAAGTGAAGCTGAAATGCCGAGTCCTGCTTTATCAGATGCAGCTCTTTCATCAGAGGATACAGAGGTTGATCTAGCTCCTTTGCCTCTAATGCCTGTGCCAGAGTCTTCTTCTGTTCGGGATGCAGAAGTGCCTTTTTTATTGGAACCTTTTCATCCCATGTTACAATAGGTTTTTGACCCTGTGATTCAGAAATTTCGGGTATCAACCTATATCAAAAAGATCACAAGGGCAAAAAACAACTGCTTTTTATTGATGGTGTGGTTTCATCACTGCATCACTAGTTGCTAGTGGAGTTTTTGGCAAGCGGTGAAGCATGTACAAAATGAAGGAATAATCTTATATTATAGTTGACGTGGTATCAATTAGCTTGTTAGCCTTGTGGTGGTTAAATTTTGATGGGCAACGTGCAGCCCATGGCAAGTGTGCACGACTGTTTTATTTGCTCTCGTTCCTATGCGCAACTAAACCACCACATGGCAGACGTGTGTTCATTCACCTCTCCTTACACAACTTGAAATTTCTCCATTTTTTAAAAACTTTATTTTTGGGGCTTTCTGAAGGTGACACATGTAGAGAGCGAGCATCAAGTTCTATGGAGCAAAAATGTAAAATTATGTATAGTTTAGATGTTAGACTTAGTTTGAAGCTTATGATTTAAAAGTTGGTTCTCAAAACAAACCAAAGTGTAAGGAGAAACATGCATTTGGGAGAGAAGGTGATTTGCATTAATTTCCCAAGTCTCTTGAAATTATACTCGGGTTCATTTCAAGACATAAGATAAACATAAGCCATATGCTTCATTGATATTTTGAAATCCAAACTAAATTTGATTTTCCAAGCATGAGCATCATTATATATTGAGTTCTAAATCTTTGAAATTGGACTTGGGTTGATTTTGACAAGCCTTATCAAGCCTTGTCAAGCCTTGCCAAGCCTCATCAAGCCTCAATAAGCCTCACCAAGAATTCCAAGAATTTTCTTTTTGAAATCAAACTTGGGTTGATTTTCTAACTTTTTGACATCGAATGTCTTTTCACTCTACAGAGCGATAAATTGAAGCTGGAGGATGCTGTGTTTGATCCTCCTCCAGCTTGATATGTAACTTTTTACTTGGCTGCCTCATGACTTTTGCTCTGAGGCTTTACCTGTAAATTTTTTCTTGTACTTATTTGGTGGGTTTTTACCTCTTTTTGAGGTTTCCCACACAGAAATATAAGATTTCACTAAAAAATGTGTGTGTGTGTGTGTGTAGAGTGTCAATGGTGTGTGTGAGAAGCGTGAGAGAGAGAGGAAGGGTCGACAGATTTGCCTTGCAGCCCCGTTCGGGTTTCGTGCCAGCCTACGTACAGCCCCTGTCACCCGTACAGCTCTGAACGTCCGTACAGGTTTCTCTGTCCGTACAGATCCGGCAGCCCCCGTCCGTGCAGGTTCCTTGCGTCCGTACGCTTTGGCCTCGCCTTCCGTACAAGCCCCTTTTGCTTTGCCATCCATACGTCTGTCCGTACAGTTCTGACACATCCGTACGGACTGTACAGCTCTGTCCTGCTGTTCATACAGATTCCCCCGCCATCCATACAGCTCTTCCTGCAGTCCCTGCTCGTCTGTCCGTACAGGTTCCACTATCGTCCGTACTGTTCCCCTTGATGCCCGTACAAGCTTTCTGCTGCCCCTTCTCCTCCCCTCTCTGCTGTCCTTTTCTCTCTCCCTGTTCTTTAGCCTTCCTTCTGTACAGACTTTTTTTATGTTTTCTCTGCCCTCGCTTTTTCCTCTCAGTTTCATTTGCCTTTTCTTTTCCCTGGATCAAATGGAGGACTCTCCTTATAAGAAGACTTTTCAAAAAGACAGGTCGGTTTCCAACAAGAAACAGAAGCATTTGATGGGTCAGGATGACCCCTTTTATGCCTCTGCAGAGGCTCAGCTTGTCTACGAAGTGATGCATGAAGGTTTTGAGGATACCCGCAAGGGTTGGAAAGATCCACTTCCCACTATAGGTATCATGGTTGAGGTAGATGACATCTTTGATCCTGTGAAGGAATACGCCAAGCATGCCATTATTATTTTATTTCCTGGACGTATGCCTACTACTGCGGATGTGGGCAATTGGTTGACTAGAACCCTGGGTGGGTGTTATGTCAAAAAAGTCCACTATGCAGCGAGAGGTTTTTTTGAGATCATCATGGCTGATGAAGAGCACAGACATGTTTCACTGGAGCACTCTCCACTCTTCTATGGCCAGCAGATGGTCCATGTCTTGCCCTAGCCTCCTACCAGGGATTATCAGGCATTGATTCGACACCGCTGCCTTGGCAGCTTTTCTTGGCAAGGTGGTTTGTCCACCAAGACCAAATGGCAATTCAAATCACTTTTGCATTTTGTGGGACATGGATAATCCCACCCTGCCTTCTTATTCAGTTACTGTCAATAATGTTTCCATGGGGAGTGCTTTTTACAAGCTGAAATGGGGGCTGTTTGCAGGAGCTTGCTTTGAATGCAAGCAATTTGGGCATATGGCTTCACAATGCTCTTCTCGAACTCCCAAACTACCAGTGCAAGCACAAACAGTCCCGCCTCCAAGTATGAATTTCAATGCCAGGATAAAGGCAAAGCCCCAGCTACCTCAAATGCTCATGTTCCTCTTTCTATGCCTTCGCAATCTCAGCCTCAAGTGAAGGGCAAAGATTTGGATGAAGCATGGCAAACTCCTCGAAAAGTTCTTTCTCCTAGGAGACCTTTGCCATCCAGGACTTGGAATAGTGCATCCTCAGAGGGTGAAACCCCCACTGAAAATTCTAGAATTGGTTTGACTTGGGCAGCAGTAACTACAAATCCTACCCTCTTTCTTGAAGAGGAAGTTGCTACACTTTTGTCTTCTTGTCAAGCTGATTCTTCTTCTTAGGGCAGAGGCCCTAACCTTGAGGTGGAGATGCCGACATAGTCAGCTTGTTTGTTTGTTGTACATACTTGTCTTATATCTGTAAATATGCTTGACCACATCAAATGCCTTACACTCAATGTATATATATATGATCGTAGAAAGTGGAAACTTGTGTGGATGTATATCAGACAATTGCAACCAGACATAGTGGCTTTGCCAGAACATAACCAACACATGTATGCTGGTCACACGGGACATTTTGCTGGTTATGATATTTTCTATGCTGGAGAGCACTCTTTCTTTGGAGTAGCTTTTTTGGTGAGGCATGATCTTCAGCCTGTTGTCGCTCTCAATGATCACCATGGTAGATGGATTATTATGCAATGCCTGATTCAAGGAGAAATTTTTGAATTTGCATCGGTTTATGCCCCTCAATCTTCTAAAGGTCGAGCGTTGCTTTGGGATGCCATGCATAATTATCCGTGGAGGCACTATGCATTCATCTGTGGTGATTTCAACAATGCTCCGCAACCGGGAGACAATACTTCATGCCACACTCATATGTTGGCTTCTGAACAATAGGCATGGTCTGACTTTTTGGTTCAGCTGTGTTTGGTGGATCTCTCAATTCAGAAAACGATTCCCTTTCACATGCTCAGATTAAATTGACTGTTAATGAGCAGAGGAAATTGCACAAATGGCAGATTAGGGCAAAAATGAAGCCCCTCATGGATAAGGGCTGCTCATCAAAAGCCTTCTTCCAGGGCTTGCATGCTACTCGAAAGAAAACTCATTTCTAAGGGTAAGGAAGCTAGATGGCTCTTGGACGCACTCTTTCTCTCATCTCCAAGATGAATGCCAAAATTATTTCCAGAAATTGTTCTCCGCTCCTGGTCACCCATCAAATCAAATGACTGATGCTAGGACTGAATTTCTCCATTATGTTTCTGGAATAGTGGAAATGGATGATACTCTTATCTTGGAGAGACCTTTTATTGACACAGAACTTCATAATGCATTGTTCCACCTCAGCAAATACAAGTCCCCTGGTTGGGATGGCCTTAGGGTGGAATTTTATATTTCTTTTTGGGATGATTTGAAAGAAGTCCTCTTGCAAATGATCAATGTTGCCTGGCAAGAAAATCAGTTGCCGCACTCTTGGAAGCATGGCATAGTCAAACTTGTGCCCAAAAGACATCTGTGTAACCATATGTCAGATTGGAGGCCTATTACTTTGATGCCTGTAGTTTATTAACTCATTGCCAAAAGGATTGTGCATAGGCTTCACAGTATACTGGATGCGGGACTTCATCCTCATCAGTATGGGTTTGTGCCGCGAAGACAGATCCATGACAATATATCCAATGCCTTGACTGCAATTGAATATGCTAAGTATTCGCATCAAGATGTGCTAATATTGCAGGTGGATATTGCTAAGGCATTTGACACTGTTCAATGGGATTTTATCTCTCAAATCATGACAAAGATAGGCTTTGGTCCCAAGATAGCAAATGCAGTTTACTGGCCTTACTCTGGTTCTACTTCTCAGTGCATTCTTCGGGGTCATCTGTCTCGGTCATGGACATTGGGTCGATCAGTTAGACAGGGCTGCCCTCTCAGTGCTCTCTTCGATGCCATTGCGACCCATCCCCTTTTAATGTATCTTGATCATCTTACAAACACAGGACAGATGACTGGTCTTAAAATCCGTGGGGCTGTATCTTTTTTGGCACAAGCATATGCTGATGATTCCTTCTTTATGCCACAGAATTCTCCCCGGGAAGTTCACATGCTTATGACCACTCTTTCATTGTATGGTTTGACAGCGGGATTGCATGTCAATTTTGACAAATCTAAATTACTTCCCCTGAAACAATGTGGCTAGCATTCTATTCTTTGGCCAGGTCAGGTGGTGCATTCCAAAGATGTAGTCAGGCATTTGGGATATCCCATAGGATGGTATATCACCAGGAAGCAGTAGCTAAAATGGATCTTCCAAAGACTTCAACATAAACTGGAATACTAGAACATTTCTACTTGGCCTCTTCATGTCAGGCTCAGAATAGTACAGTCCATTGTAATGTCCTATTTCCAGTTCTATTTGCCTTTGCTGCATTCGTCCTCCAGGGATATTTCAGCCTTTATGTCTCAAGCTATGGAGATGTTATGGAGGACAAAAACTGCTATGAAAGCATTGAGACTGATGAAGATGGAAATGGTGTGCTCTCCTAGGATGCATGGGGGACTTAATGTCCTCAATATAAGATATCATGTACTTGCAAGGAAGGCGACTCTGCTGCATACTTTTTTCCGCCAACAACAGCCATGGACTTGTATGCTAGCATCCATGTGTGTGAACATGAGGACTTGTGCTTATGGTCATTGGACTACTCATCATTGGGAGGTTGTCATTGGGAGATTTGTAGGGAAGATACCTGGCTGTCCTTTCTCTACTGCTCTGATACTTGACTGGAAACAAGTACTTTCTAAGGTCAAATGGGCTCTTGATAATTGCTCGGGGACAAACGCAATGAGGAAAGAAAGTATTCATTGGAGTGCCATCTTTGACATTCCACTCGGTTTACAGGAACCTGTTCGGGCATACAATCTCATGAAATTGGGAATTAGATACATACATGATGTGGTAGATGATCAGGGCTATGTTTTATCTTTTCTTCAAGCCACTGCTTCCTATGCATTGGGAATACATCATAGGTCTATGTGGAAGAAAATTGCTCATTTGTTACATCCTTTTCTACCTGTTCCTACTGTGGCTGACACAGACAGGCTTACGGATTGGCAATTGCAACCCTCTCCTACATGCACTCATCATGTTCCTCTTTCTGCCTTAACCTCCATCAAAGCCTACAGGCTTCTTCAGCCTGCTCCATGGATTCAGCAATATGCTAATTCTCTGTGGCATATAAGGATGCCCCTCTCATGGTGGCGGAAGAATCTCGGGTAATTATGGAAGTGTAAAATGCCATTGAAACAAAGACTTTTTCTTTGGAGATGTATGACAGGCACATTGTCAGTGGGGGTCACACTTGCTAAACGTCGCATTGCACCATCCACATGTTTAAGATGTCAAGCTCCTTCAGAGACTGTTCTTCATTTGCTTTGGCACTGCCCGTGTTCTAGGATCCTCCTCAGGAGAATTTCATATCATCTTCGGATTCGTTTCCCGACTCACAGATTTGGGAAACATTTATGGCTCTTTGGCAGATTTATGAGGTCTTTGTCTCAATACTCACTATTTCTCTCTTGGGTGCGATATTGGGCTCTTTGGACAATCTGGAGTGAGCATAATTTGGCATACTTGGGTCGGCAGATTCACAAGTCATATGAATCTTTCCAAGCCTCATTGCGGCAATCCTTATATGATGCCTGCCATGAGGGTGATATGGATGCTTCTTGCATAGAGCTTTTCTTTTTAGTTTTCTGATCTTTGGGATACTCTCCATTTCGGAGACCTCCCATCATGTAAATTCATGAGCATATAAATATACTACACTGGATATAACTATTAAAAAAAAAGTGTGTGTGTGTGTGTTTGAGTGTGAGTGTGTGCGTGAGCGACGGAAGACCGTACAGCCCGTACAGTCAGTCCCCTGCGCAGCCTCCTCCCTCTTTTGTTTTCTCCGCTTCGGCACCTCCCTCTGCCTCTGCTCCTACTCGTGTGTTTCTTTGCCGTAAGCATGGTGGTCTGCTTGCTTCTCCTCTCGTCAAATCGGCAAAGCTCGATGGTTCTGATGGCCCTTCTTCTTCACTCCAGCTGGATCTTCTTCGCCAATTGTGCTCTGCCTCTGTCACAGAAGTTCCTTCATCGAGTTTCCCGCTTGTTTGCTCCTTGGATTCTGCCCTTTTGGTCTCTAGTCTTCAACAGGCTCAACAATTTGGAGTCTGCCTCTACTTCATGGGCAGGGTTTTATCCTCAGCTCAGCTCTGTCATTGGGCTGATGTTACCGTGGGTCTAGATTGTATTTCTTCCTTTGTTGTTCTAGGCAAAGGATTTTACTATGCCCAATGCTCTTCGACTAAGGTGGTAGAGCGCCTTGTCAATGATGCTGGTGTTCCTGGAGCGGGTTTCTTTGCTTATGTTATGCCCTGGGATCCACTTTTCGATCCTTCTACAACACTTCTGACTCACTGTCCAGTTTGGATTACTCTCAAAGCGCTGCATGTGCCTCTTTTTCAGCATCTTCCAACTCTTGCAACTTTTTTGGGAAGGCCTCTCCATATTCCGAGACAGGAGTTCTTGCAAGCCTCCCGTGATGTTCGTCTTTGCATTCTGTGGGATATGACGCAGCCCGTGCCATCTACTCTGAATCTTGATTTGGGATTTGGTCATCCGATGCGCATCAGGCTCCATTTTGCATCTTTCCCCACTGCATGTTATCGGTGCCGACAGGTTGGCCATTTTGCACGTGCTTGCCCTTCCATATCCAGGCCCATACCACCTGCTCCTTCTTCAGCTGTCAAGGTTACTCTCCCTTCTCCTCCGGTTTCTGCTATGGCTTCTTTGGTGAAGTCCTCTACTGCTCCGAAGCACTACTGGAGGAAGGTTGATAAATCACAGGCAAATCTTCCTCCTGCTGAAGAAGCTCAGGATTGCACTCTTGTTGAGCACCATCAGTTTCCTTCTATTCAGGACATGGATGTAACCCTTGCAGAGGGCAAATTACAGGATGATATGCATGCTATTTCTCAAGATACTGCCCCTGCTCTTATTCAAATTGATCCTCCGAATGAAGCTCAAATGCTGAACTCTATTTCATCAGATGTAGCTTCTTTATCGGAAGACACGGATGTTAAGCTAGCTCCTATGCCTTTGATGCCTGTGCCAGAGTCTTCTTCTGACAGGGATGCAGAAGTACCTTTTTTATTGGAATCTTTCCATCCCATGTTACAACAAGTTTTTGACCCTTTGATTCAAAAATTTCGGGTACCAGCCTACATCAAGAAGAATCATAAGGGCAAAAAACAGCTTGTTTTTATTGATGGTGTGGTTTCATCACTGCATCAGTTCTTACAGAGCAACAATTTGAAGCTGGAGGATGCTGTGTTTGATTCTCCTCCAGCTTGATATGTAATATTTTACTTGGCTACCTCATGACTTTTGCTCTAAGGTTTTACTTGTAAAAACTTTTTCCTTGTACTTATTGGTGGGTTTTTACCTCTTTTGAGGTTTCCCACACAGAAATATAAAGATTTCACTATTTTTATTATTTTTATATTTTTTTTAAAAAAGTGTGCGCGTTAGCGAGACAACCTGCTCCACGTTTGCTTTGAACTGTCTGAAGCCTATTCGGAGCCCTTACCTCTGCTCACGGGAGATTTCGGCCATCTTGCATGCTCTCAAAGCCACCCTCAGCGCCTCGTCTTTAGTTTCCTCTCTAAAGCCCGCTCTGTAAGTGCGTAGGATACGTGTAAGTTGTGTGTGAGACAGTCTTCCTGCAAGGAATTTAGTCGCAACAGGTTCCCGTGCCCTCTTGTCTAGGTTTCGTGCCTTTCTGTCCAGGTCCCGTGCCCAGCTGCTACAGCGTCGCTGTCCTTATTTTGGTTTCAACACAATCTGTTTAGTTCGTATACTGTTTGGTTACTCCCTCTCTTGTTTGCTTTGTGCTTAGCTTGTCTATTTCTTTCTGCTTGCTATCTGTCCCAACTGAATTTTCTGTTCAGCGTCTTGGCCCTCATCCCCCTCTATCTCATAGCTTGTAACCTAACTGCAACTTCAGCTTTGAATCTCTCCATTGAATCCACTAGCTTCAATGACAGAAACAAATAAGTATGATGTAAAGAGGACGCACCCAAAACAGTCAAGGGAGACTCTGCCACCCATATCCCCTTCATCTGAAGATGCTTCCTCTGTATTTGACATGTTGAATGAGGAATTTCAACAAAGTAGAAGAGAATGGATGCTACCTGCTCCGGAACTCACTTACAAAATGCGGTTGCCTTCTCTTGTGCATCATCTTTCAGACTGCAGTCATCATCTTTTTCCCAGTAAAAATGCCCAGTCATCATCTTTCAGACTGCAGTCTGAAGAAGCTCTCTCAGACTACAGTCATCATCTTTTTCCCAAGAAAAATTACCTTCGTCTAATGATGTGGGCCAATGGGTGAATTTCCTCTTAGGTGGATGCTATGTGGAAGGAGTTTATTTTGCCTCCCGAGGATTTTATGAAGTTCATCTCTTGGATGCCTTGACAAAACAAAAGATGCTGGAAATGTCCCCCTTATTTTTTGGCCGTCAGATGGTGCATATCATGCCTTGGTCTCCTAATAAGGACTATCAGAATCTCATCAAGCGCCATTGCCCTGTATGGGTTGAAGTGGTTGATTTCCCTTTACATGAGAACGGAGCTTCCTGGCTTAGCAATGACATTGGGACAAGTGATTTGTCCCCCTCGTCCCACAGGTAATAAAAATCGCTTTTGCATATTATGGGATACTTATAGACCGAGGGTGTTAATTTGGAAAAGAAATATTTCACTTTGAAATGGGGAATTTTTGCTGTTTCTCTTGTCACAAGTTTGGACACCTGGTTTCTGAGTGTCCCTCTATACTTCACCCTCCTCCTCCAGCTGCCATTCCCCCGCCTTCTAATAAAGGAGGTCAGAAGACTTATGTGAAAAAGACATAAGGCAAGGAGCGAAGCCTTCAATTCATACAGGTAATCAAGTCATTTCAGCTCAAAACAAGGATAAAGGAAAGGGCAAGCAAGTGGAAAATAATCCATTTTCTCATGAGGGTTGGCAGACTGCAAAGAAGACAGTGCCTCTCAAACAAAGACCTCTCCAATCTCGTAATTGGGATGCTTCTGCTCCTTCTCCTGGTCAACCATCTACCTCTTCTGACAGCCCCATCTCAAAGGCATGGGTTAATGCAGTCAAGAAGGGTATTCTGCTTTGTGAAGTTTATTTTTTGTTTGGGTGTACTACTGGGCACTTTGGACTCTATGGATGGACAGAAATCATAGATTCTTTGGTGATCCTACTTTTCCATCTTTCGTTTTTTTCAAACGATCTCTGCGCAATCGTTTTATGATTGCTTTCAGACTCATTTGATTGATCATGATGTATATATGGCTTATACTGAGATTTTCGGTTGAGTAGTAGTTTCTCCGCTTTTGGAGTACCTATGAATGTAATTATTTCACAGCAATAAAATATTTCTTCTCACTATTTTAAAAAAAATGTGTGTGTGTGTGTGTGTGTGTGTGTGCAGATAGAATTGTAATTGTAGCACCTTGTTTTGAGGTTGCTACTCATGTAATATAATCAATCAAAGATTTCACCCAAAAAAAAAGTGTGTGCAGATAGAAAGAAAGAAGGAAAGATAGACATGAAAATGTAATATGCGCATATGTCATGTGTGTATACACACACAAGCACACACATACATGCATGCATGTATATAATACCTAAATGTATACATGCATTCATGCATACATCTATATATGTATATGTTTATAAATGCATGTATGCATACATGCATGCACGCATTTGTGACTTGTGCAATTATCAAGGATGACCATATGTGAGGAATGTTTGTTCAAAGTAGCAGGCCATTTAGTGTACAAGGCACAAACCTCTTTCCATCATCTTTCTTGACATGTTTTACACTCTCTATTAATAGTATATGGAGAGGTACAAGAGCAGGAAAAAAGGGCTGCACAGATGCAGCAGAGGGTTTTGTACGAGGGGCTTCCTGATCAGTGTCTTTTCTGTCGGAAGAGAGGTCATTTTATTAGGGATTGCCCCAGTCGTCGGCCTCGATCAGAGACTCCAGATCCTTCTCATCCTACGAGTGACCCAGAACCTACAGTTCAGCCTTCAAGGGTCTCTGAGCCTGCTTCGACTCATTCAGCAGAACGAGAGGAGACTCCTCTGGGGGAGCCTCCAATGGACTCAGAGGACCTGGAGAT
This sequence comes from Dipteris shenzhenensis, assembly GCF_047967505.1. NCBI lineage: Eukaryota > Viridiplantae > Streptophyta > Polypodiopsida > Gleicheniales > Dipteridaceae > Dipteris > Dipteris shenzhenensis. The sequence continues at coordinate 46,105,626 of NC_141599.1, forward strand.
GCCTCCAGTGGAACAGCTTTCACAGAGAGCTCGGAGGAGACGGAGACAGAGAGAGAGCCAGCAGTACGAGCAGCCCCAGGTACGAGCTCACAGATGACAGAGAGTTGAGACACATGTGCAGGAGACCCCGGGAAGGGGAGATGCAGAGGACCATCCCCAGGCAGGTCTTGACACTGTGCAGGAGACGGTAGCTCACGGAGTCGAGACACATGTGCAGAAGACCCCTGAAAGGGGAGATGCAGAGGACCATCCGCAGGCAGGTCTTGACACTGTGCAGGAGACGGTAGCTCAGGGAGTCGAGACACATGTGCAGGAGACCCCGGAAAGGGGAGATGCGGAGGACCATCCACAGGCAGGTCTTCACGCTGTGCAAGAGACAGTAGCTCAGGATTTGAGGACTCTAGACACTACTATCCCAGAGGTTCAGATATTGGTTACGGAGACAGTTATTCAACAGGAGACTGCTCAGGCTGCAGCAGGAGCGGGAGCTTTTGGACACTGAGTTTGCTGACGACACGGCACTAACAGTCAGAGGAGATGCAATCAAAAGGCATCTGGACTGGAGCTCAGCAGGATACCCCAGCATGGGGAGGAGACAGAGGCTTTGTTTGGATTCCCAGAGGCACTTCTACGAGATATCTAGGCTTCCAGGTTGGCATTGAGGTGTCCCCAACGCAACAGTTTGCCCCAGTTCTTGAGAGTATCCGAAGAAAGTTAGCCTATTGGAGTACGGCTAGACTCTCTTTGGCCGGAAGAGCGCTGGTACTCAACCAGGTTCTACTAGCGACTATGTGGTACGTTGCGTCATGTTGGTGCTTTCATGCTGACTCGATCCGTCAGGTGAGGAGATTGCTCCGGAACTTTCTGTGGAGTGGTGGCGACTGTTCTGAGGACACTAGGGCCAGGGTTTCATGGGATACTATCACTTTACCCTCCTCGCAGGGAGGACTTTGGGTTCTTGATCCTGAGATGCAGAGAAGAGCCCTTTTAGTCAAACTTCTTGTTAGAGGTTTGACTCCAGGAGATCAGCCGTGGAAGCAGTTCTTACTGCATGGGATTCACCAGTGCACCCCTAGAGCGGCAGGCCAGTGGGCAGGTAGAGTCAGTTGGATCTTCCTGACGGACCAGCATTCTCAGCCTTCCTCACCTCTTGTGAAAAGGCTTATTCAGATATGGGATCATTTTCGACAACACCTCATCAGAGCAGTTCCCTCCTCCAGAGAGGAAATTGCTCGACAACCACTTTATCATAACCCCCTGGTTTGGTATCAGGGATCTTCCCCTGGTACAGAACTTAGGACTCCCTTGGCCAGATGGCATGCTCAGGGGGTTGTGACAGTCAAAGATTGGTTCAGGGGAGGTGTGGAGATGTCAGAGGAGGAGATCAGAGATAGACACGGGCCACTTGGACAGATTGCTGCCACCAGATTACTGATCATGAGAGCTATTCCTCAGGAGTGGAGGGATATGCTTACACATCCAGCCTATGTTCATCCCATCTCTACTTGGTTAGGTTGTTTTAGTGAGGCTGGGCTATGCATTGGAGCTCGTTTAGGACCGGTACCATTTACTTATTAGTCGGACTCCTCTCACAGATTGTATCCCACTCAACCCCTGGATCGACAAGAGCTCCTTTGGCAGAGGGTCAGGGTCATTGGTTGCTTGGGTAAGGAATGGGCCACAGATCCTTCCAGGTTGACCATTGCAGAGGATCCTAGATGGAGACTTTGGATTTTTCAGGGTCGACCTCTCACGGAGCTCGACTGGGACCCATGTGAGTGGACGTGACCTGCTCCGGTGGCAGGCGGCCGTCCTCTTCCCTTTTTCCAGTACTCGACGAGGGAAGGTTACAGGCTTCAGCAGAGAGACTCTCATCACCTACCATCAGCCTCACAGCATTGGCACGCACAGGGACTTACTGCAGAGCTCTCGCTGAGCTACTGGACTCACTTTTGGGGCATCAGTAGAGCCAATAAAGTATCCTATTTTCTTTGGCTCACTATACATAGGGGTATACCTGTGGGTACTTGGCTTCAGCAGATGGGTAGACCCTCCTTGTGTATGCATTGTCAGCTTGCAGAGGAATCTAGTAAGCATTGTTTATGGAGCTGCCCCAGCTCTAGAGTGGTATGGATGGACAGGTATTTTCAGGTTGTTCTCACATGTTACATCCGAGTCCTTTCTGATGACATGGGGTGCTGCCCTTTGGGGGAGAGGATCTGGAGCCTTTGCTCTCTTTGAGTCAGAGCCAGGAGACCACGGTTTCTTCATGCAGCGTCGCCAGAGACGGGGTCCCACACGTCAGCATCATGGAGCCGCAGGATTTACTTTTGGTACCTATACCTGCTCAGGATTTCATGCCTACTTCACCTGCAGGGTCAGCCTGGGAGGTGATTTCCAGCATTACTCTATGGCGGATATGGTGTTCGCGATGTTCTTTTGTCCTTGGGGGCCATTTATGCACGGAGGCTGACATTCTCGCTTCCATTTGGGCCGAGATTATCTTCACTCTCAGGAGTCAGTGGGAGTGGTGTACAGGCACCTCTTTGGCAGCTCGTGGGAGACTTCTATCCTTCATGAGGAAATGGGACTGCTCATTATTTTTTCATTTGACCCCTTTTGGGATGTCGTGGCATTTTAGACCACCACCATGGCTTTTTTGCCACATTGTTGAGGCTAGGGATAGAGTACTTTCTCTCCCACCTGTTGTATGATTCGTTTTGAATGGAATATATCACTTTTCTCTTAAATGCTCGATGTCTATGCATTGGAGGCTGGAGCACTACCTGAAGATTGGCATGAAGGGAGCCTGGCAAAAAGTTTTGATAGTATCATAGCAGCAACCCCTCAGATTGAGTGGGATTTAAAGGACGTAGCCATTGTGGCTCCTATTGGGATGCAAGCTAAAGTGGTGCTCAATGACTGGAAGGCAAGAACCAAGATTCTCATGCAAAAAAATAAGCTGAGAGGTACCAAGGTATGGATATCAGAGGAGCTCACCCAAATTCAGCTCAAGATAAAATCCACAGAACTGAACAAAGTGAAGGACGCTCGCAAAGAAGGAAAATGGGCTGTCTATAGAGATGGAAAAGCACTTATCAAAGACTTTAAATCCAAACCCAAGGACTCTCAGTCTTAAACTAATGTAATACAGGCCGATTATCTCATTTAGTACAATGTGGCTAATCTATAATAACTTTGGGAGTGTGTTACATGCAGTTCAAAGAGACTCTTAGTCTATAAGTGATGTTTGGTGTTGATGTGTGCGCCTTGTCTCATAGTCTCTCTCTCTCTCTCTCTCTCTCTCTCTCTCTCTCTCGGGCATATGTACTGCGTGCATTGCATATGGAATAAATACTTTGGCCCCAATCTTAGCAAAGCTTTCCAACGAAGCGGCTTGCAACAGTTTCCCTCACACCTTAACCCTTAACAAGGCAGCAGATCCCATGAGCCCAGAAAATTAAAGGACCATTATGATTGGATGGCATGTCCAAGATCTATGCATCAGCACTCGACACAAAGGTTAGCCGTTTTTCAGAGCTTTGGAAACTCACAACCGTGGGACAGGCGGGCTTCCCGACTGATCACGGACTCTAGGTTACATACTCATACTCGCAGGTGTCATTGATGAGGCTAAAGCATGGAGATAAAGGGTTTATAGTTGCTTTGTGATTTCCACAAAGCTTTTGACAAGTGCCGAGAGCTCGCCTCATCAGACATTTACAAGAGCTGGAGTATGATCAGGAGATCATCTGGGCAGTCATGTTACTTTATGAGAGTCTTAGGCACGGTTCGGACCAACACAAGCTGGACAAAGGAGATTATGAGTGCTATTGGGGTTCAAAACTCTTGCAACTCCAAAGACTGGTGACCCTTGGAATTGTCATCTATTCAGATTGTATCAAGTGCCTAGCAGCAAAGGGGTTCCTGGTGTTAGACCCCTCACTCAGGTGTCCATAACTCTCTGTTCGCCCGAAAACCTTTGCATGCCTTCAGTTTTGACATATGATGGATAGATTGTTTGTAGATACTTTTATTTCTTTCGAGAACATTACAAGCTTGTGCTTTACGAAGCATCAAAATTACATGGAAACCTATATTGATTCCGTGCTAAAACTTTCAGGGGAAAAACTTGAACCATTACAAGCTATGGGCATTTGGGGCCATGCAAACTACCTATCGATTCTGGAAAGAAAATAAATCTCACTCAAAAGAGTATCTGTGCCTGAAATGCATCGTTTAGACCTAAGCTTGCCCTTAAAGACACCTTTATATGTAAGAACAACTAGCCAAAACAGGTCCACCCCATGTCCGAATAAGAGTGGAACAGAAGCATGAACTTACTCAGACTGATCTCCAACACTTTCCAACGTGGCCCACGTCATACGAGACATGGCAGCTAGCTCAGCCTCAAGCTTTGTTTCCAACCCTTGAACTAGTGTGGCCAAGGCCCTTGTTATGACAATTGAGAACTCATCCTGCAAAAATTCCATCCATGAGTAATCACTAAAAAATTTAGCAAGATTCTTTTTTGAAAGAATGCAATTTTGCAAACAGCTTAAATGAGTTGTGTGAAAATGAATACCCGGAACGTGCCAAGACACAGTAGCAGGCAGCCAAATCTTCAAGCATGCTTGCATGTATAAACTATCCTCAAGCAAATAGAATACTCCAACATTTTCAGCTCAGTAATAACAACACTGTATATACTTGAACGCTTGATTGTACTTGGCATGGTAAGAGATTCACCTGCACCTCAGACATGTCAACCTTGTCTGTGAACTGCATATCAATAATCTTTGAGATGTTTTCAGCCAGCTGACCAGCCTACAAAGTCACAGGTATATATAGCTTATCATTCAAAGTAAATCTTATCCACAACTTTGTACAGACAAAGCCATGTGTTCCTTGGCGTACTAGGAATAACATCGTATCCACAACTATGTGGGCAATCTCAGATTCGTATTTCCTGACTTATAAAGAAATTTTGAAAGTAAAAAGAATTCTTGAAGGTAGACTGCTAAAAATTACACTTGCTTTAGAGATCTGTGACACCTTAAGAAATTTAAATGACATTCCAGATCATTTTCCATATACACCGAAACACGTCAACAAACATTTGCACCGGGAATGTTTACATTGCTTAAAATTCGTGATTGAGCACAATCCTGTAATCTAGCTTGTCTAAACACAGCATTCACAGCATGCATTTCCATCACGTTGCTCAGTCATGTCTGGTGAAAGTGACAAGGTGAGAACATTATGATAACAGAAGCCTGCCTTGTCCTTCAACTCTGGACACCATTTACGGGCATGTTCATATAAAACACAGGTTACCACAGATAGAGAGCATGACTTAAGTCGCCAGGAATCAAGGACGCAGAGAATTCATTGGAAAAGCACCCTTTAGACGGGATCCAGGAACCACGAGAAAAATAAACGGAGTTTTACCTTGGTCTCACAATGAGGACGCTGCAGACAAAATGTGTTTGATAATACATACTATTATATGCATCAGATGTCACACCTGTGAGCCCTATTCTAGCACTCGATATACATGCATCTTAGATGCATATTGAGCCACAAAGAAGCGGCATTTAGATAGATTCCCAAAGCAACTAGCTTGGTTGATCAAGATTGTTACAAAAAACCTTCTCTGATAACCCATCTGTACTGGGATACATTGCAGAGGCTTGGACTAGGAGTCGAGTAAAGAGCCCTCTCATACCTTTGTTTTGCACTCATGTTTCTGAGACAGGCCCTGGGAGAGGAGTCTCAAAGTTAAGTAATGACTGCCACTCTAAGGATAGCATGCTGGCTGCCTACAAGCTTGTCAGCAACAACACCTATGAGACTGCAAAGGATGATGCCTAGATCCTACCTTTAAGTGACAATAATGCTGATCTGGTCTGGCTTTACTTTTTCACCCATCCAGCTTCATCTAATTGCTTTAAAAGGCCTCCCTAAAAGTGTGTCCCACTGCAGGCCAGCACATATGTTTGTAAAGTAGCTTGACCAGCCAGTCCACTCCTCTCATCTTGGAATCAACCCCACTACCTTACTCATATACAAATAGGTTGGAATACAAACAACTCACAGTTTCATGGCAGTACTCTGCAGTGTTGACAATGTAACAGATAACCCTTTCATCTTTGTCCGAAGTCTGTCACATACACATGCAGAAAGATTATCAACGTACTTTCATCATCAAAAAATGAGATTTGATTACCAGAATGGTATCATGGTAAAAAGTGCCCACGAAATAGACCTCACACTTTACATAAACAAGGTCGAACTTACCCTGATTTGACCATCAGTTCCAGTTGCTGCTGCAACGAGGCCAGTCCCTCCCCTAGGGAGCCTTGCTGATAATTTCCCAGCATATGCCTTTAAAATTCGCTGAAAGACCTACTTAGCTCAACAAACATAACATAAATAAATTGTTATCCCAGTATGTCTGCCCACTTAAGACTCTTAACCATGTCTTTCAGAATCTTTCCCTTCTCTTATAGCAGCCAACGTTACAAATGCTTGGGGGCAATCTGTACAAAAAGTTTCACAGAAACGCAAGGTCCTTCCCATAAAACACAAGAAACCAATGTTTCTTCATGTTATCAAACTTGACTTGGGAACCACATAAACCTTTACAAAATAAAAAACTAATAACCACCTAGAGTCAACCTTGAGCCTTACCACAAACAAATTATACAGAGTTTGATTTTTTGTAAGGGCACTACATCGTTTCAAGCTTCTCTTTATGATCAAGAACACCTGCAAAAACAAAGCTTCTAATTCATATCCTCAAGCTAATTACTACAACAAAAAGCATGAATTACTCCATTATGAAAATGGTAAGCTCAACAGAAACATTAGTCAAGAGTCCATCATTTCTGTGAATCACATGAGAATACCAGAAGCTCGCTTTAAAAATTTTGGAACAATCATCCTCCGTATGGCATGTGTCACTATAATGATAGGTTAAATTGATTGAGCCATCCTTGCATGTCTAGCGGCATAGCTTGCTTAACAAATTTTTCCATAAAACCAAGACTTAAAGTTTGTGTGTTTTACCATGCAACATTGTCCGAATCCTTTACAATCTCTCAAAGATCAAACAGATTGATGTCCCCCTCTCTTTTTGAAGGTTGGACATGCCTTATCCCCGAACAAGGAGAAAATACAAACATGAAGGAGTGGCAACCAGGGGCAGAGGGGGATTGAGTCCGTGCGTAGTACGTACACGTACATGCATGCAAAAGTACATCCAATGTAATACGCCAAAGAGAGGGTTTATTAGGGAGCAGAAAACTCCACACCCCAAATGCATATAACATAAGCGGAGACATCGGCCCAGTCCCCCTTAGTGTACAAGATGTTAGCCAAGGTTTGGAGTCTGCATCCATGGCCCCTTCTCCCTGCTATAACTCATGCCTCTTGCAGTCCAATACCTTATCTGCTATCCCCTTTGGGAGAGCAGGATGCTGCAATACAAGCCCTGATTGGTGTTCTACAGTACAAATTATATGGGAAGGGACAATCTTGCTATGGAAATTCCTTTGGCTACAAGCAATGGTTGGTTTTGCTTCAAAAAGAATGAAAGTACAGCTAATTGGGGTGAGTGCAAGCTTTCTTGGAGATCAAGCACTTGGCAAAACAGCAAGCACTAGGTTTTACTTTAGACCGAGCCAAGAAAGTCCAAACTTGCACACGTTGTGCCTTAGTGTGAGTTGACCTAGAGTGTCCCTTTTGCTGCATTTGTTTCACATGGAGGATGACCATTGGAACAAATCCACATCTTGGAGTATCAATCCCTTTGCTATCGTTGAGATGGCGACCACTCAATCTTGCACTCATGAAATCAGTGAGCCTGGTTCTCCATCAAGGGTTCATCACAATGCTTACGTCAAGGACGTTAGTATTTAAAACAGGGAAAGGACGATCTTGCTATGGTACTTCCTTTGGCTACAAGCAACAACGAATTTTGCTTAAGCCTGATTGCCCTGCTTCTAAGACTTGAAAACCTGAATCCTTGTTAAAACTATCGTCATTAAGCAACGAGTCTAGAACATTGACTTTTGGCATTTAAGAAAGCAAGCACTTGCCCTGATAGCGACTTTACTTTAGGTTCAGGCAAAAAATCCAAAGTTGTACACCTTGTGCCATAGTTTGAGTTGGCCTGTAGTGGCATTTGACGGCTTGAGACATGGGAATTACTTTTGTCAAATCTATTATTCTTACACATGCTTCTCCCAATCAGATCTTTCAACTTCCTTTTCATCTAAAATCGATCCAGCAGATTCTGCAAGAAGTCTATTCTTCCTTTCTGTAACTCCATTTTGCTCTGCAGTTGCATGTTTTGATTCCATTACACAACAAAAACCATTTGCATTAATTTGATTTGTATTCTCCTCCATTGCCATGTCGAACGATTTGGATGTATAATTATTCATTTGATTTTCAACAAGAGCTTTGAACTCCTTGAAAGCATTGAGTGAGTTACACTTTTGCTTCAAAAAGTAGATCCAAATCTCTTTGGAAAACTCGTAAATGAAAGTGATGGATATAAAATTTATTCAAAGAGGCTATTAAGAAGTGACTGAATGATTGATTTGAAGAATCTAGTACTCTTAGACCATGCAGTAGGAAATGGTCATTGATACAAACATCTCCTTCCTTAGTAGATCTAAGGAAGATCTTAGACCATATATATCGTCAATGGACCAAACTAGAGAAATTCAAGCCAGCAAACCTTTATGCCACAATGCGCTTAAATATGTTACACTGTGCTTAAATAATTGTATTGACTTTCATGATGACTAATAAGTGCTCTCTGAATAGAAATTGTGAAAGTCAACTTGAACATTATCCCACTTTGCTGCTTTTGCAATGATTGTGTTGGGATTTATGACAGTGCAACCATATTTGTGATATAGTACCTCTATTTTATTTTCGCTACTTTAACCAATTGAAAGAAGATTTTGTGACATAGTTGAAACATGAAAGCATCTCTAGTACTTATTGCAAGACCTATGATGCTATGCTAGGGGCATGCTACTAATAGCTTCAATCTTGTAAAGTGTAGTGTCACGTAACATTTTCTTTGGCATTGTATCAAAATCAATCCCTTTGGGGTCTCATATGAATACTCATCTATATCTAGGATAACATTAAGATGAACAAGGATGACCATTATCTCTCTTTTCAGATTGCATATAGACCAGCCTTGGACAGTCTCCCTTGTTTACTGTTCAGGCATGGAAATAACATCCTTCTTTGTCATAATCTGCAAAATTTGGCAGCTATGCCAAAGAGGAGTTTGGATCCTTGTCTACCGTGGACAAGATGGCCCCACTTTCGCTGTCTACAATTTCACATGGTTGTAAAATCATAAAGCAACGATGCTAAAGCATGCTAGAGCCTAGTGGAGTTTGTCATCACTCTTTTGCAGTTCGAATCACCATTTTACAGGATGAACTTTTTGCAGAATCCTTACAATTTGGTGTTTCCATTGCCGATCACGTTAAGACACCCTTTACTAGCACTGATGTCTTCTTGCCAGGTATGTCAGAACGGGAGTTCTAGATGCTGGTCAGCTCTAATGTTGCCATGGTTTCAGGATTTACAATTCATAGAAGGAAGCAATCTCTTTCTTCAATATAGTATAGATAGGTTAGCAGGAATTGAATCATCTTATTAACCAAGATCTCTAGATTGTGTTGTGCACACAGCATAGGTGCATGCTAGTGTTTGGGTGCATATGTGAGTGCACACATCATTTACATTTACTCTTTTACCTCAAACCCTTCCTAAAAATAGTAAATTCACATTTTAAGGTTTTCTTTTGTCGTCCTTATTTATGTATCGCCCAACACATATGTCATCCTTATTTATGTATCACTGTTATCCAAAGATGCTTCTACTTCATTATGAAACCTGGGTGCTACTTGAGAGGATATTTGTTTGGCTGCCTTCTTCTGCCTCCCACGATTCCTCCTGTAGGCAATGGAAACAGAGGTTAGACTCCTCATTACTTGAAAAAAGTCATATACTAACCCAAATTGCTTGAAGGTAAGTAGCAAAATTAACATACCTGTACTAGCTTTTCTAGACTCTCCATCAATGTCTTTTCTTCTAGCTCAACATACACAGTCAGATACGGCTCAAAACACGATGACACAATCCCGCGAAAACTTAACTGCAACACCATCACCAGCTATAATGAGAAGCAATGTAAGGAAGTTGACTGACTGCCAAATGGCAATAGCATCCCATTTTATTTGATTCAGATCAACAGAATGTTAATATAAACCCTGCTTCGTTATGAGTCTCCTATGTAATAACCAATGGATCATTTTCATAACTTACAGGACTGGGAGCTCCACCTTTAGCACCCTTATCTTCAGTTCCCTGCCATGTATTTCGAGGTGTCTCATTAGTCCAAATGCACCTTTTTAACTTCAACTCCCTTTCAATCACTTATTTTACTTACAGAAGGCGTAGCAAGTCTGCCAGCTTTCTCTGCAAGTTGCTTTTCGTATTTCTTCCTTATTGCTGATGCAGAATGTTCATCTTCTTTTACTTGATGGACATCATCAGACTCATTACCACTCTCTGGATCTTTGCTGACAGCAGCATCACTCCCCCCACCAAATCTTTCTGCAAGCTCCTCCTCAAACTCTAGGGTTCTTTGCACAGCCTACATATGCAATGATAAGAAACTTTTCTTTTCAAGCACCTTACACGATCTTTGCTAATGCGACATTCATACATCAATATAATCTGTCTCAACATGCAAAGGCTACCTGCAAGAGAGTAGCCACATCAGGTTTCTCCTTTAAACTATCTAAAATCTCCATCAGTTGGGCCCTGGTCAAGAAATAGACAAGATTGTCACAGGTTCTTAAAGATTAGAGCAAGACAGCCAAAGGGGTTCTGAATTTCAGCACATACTGATTTTACCTAATATGAAATATAAATGCACTTACTGCAAACTTTGATATATAGATTGCCAAAATATAATGACTCAAACGAACAAGAATAAGCCTAAATACGGTTAGATTATTCAAACCCTGAATGCATAGACTGAAAGAAGACTGGGGCCAAGGAAAATTAAGAAGACCCTCAGACCCATGTGACTCATGCCCTCCCTGGCCAATTGGCAGCCAGCTAACCTATCTGTGTAGCAGAATTCAGTGGCTAGATAAGGCATGCCAAGTTGTCCCATGTGACTAACCTGCTAACCAACCTACACTACCAGCACACCACTAATGGCCATTGGCAAGAAATGCCGCAACCCAGTATACAGCCTCTGCAACCTCTTCCGAAAATTATCTAAATGAGCTGTAGCCTGCCCTAGCACAATCGAGAGCCTCAATCCTCAGATGAGGGTAAACTCAACCCCTCCTGCACAACAAATTATTTCATATTCACCTCAAGAATGTTTCACACCTTGCAATTGTGAGTGGAAGGGAGAGAGCAAAGTATGAGAGCACGAGCAGGAGAGAGAGAGAGAGCTGAAAACGATAGTTGCAATAGATGAGCGTAATACAACTGTCACACCGTTTCTTCTCTCCCTCTGTTCTCACTGCCTAATCACGGGAGTAGCACCTTACTATTCCTCCCAGCCAACTCTGCCAAGACTACCAAGCAAGAGAGAGATAGATTTGCACACCCACTCACGTGGACAAAATCACAATCCTTATCTTCTCTCACTAGCCTTGACAGACCCCAAATCCCTAGATAGATCTAGATGCCACATGTCATCCATATAGGGCCTTCCTAATGCAACATTTCACCCCTCTCTTGGGATGCATTTAATTCCTTGCCCCTAGGCACAGTCTTTGCACTAGGCCCTTGGTCTCAGATCTATCTAGTCTGGTGCTATCAGCCCTCACCTAGGACCTTGACATTAATCCCTCCCGATCATTTACATAAAGCGCAAACACATGTATTACAAAAATAGATCCTATAAGGGAAATGTCGACTGATTCTTCCGAGGTCATGCTACCTCGGCTAGAGCGTAACATTCCTTCCCTCTTCAGACATCAGCGTCCTCGATGATAAAGTCTGGGAACACTCTCCGCAACTGATATACGGATTCCCAAGTAGCTTCGGATAGAGGCTGACCATGCCATGCAACCAACACCGTGGGTATCTTCCGATTTCGCATTTGCATTGTTCCTCGGTCCAGGATTCTTGTTGGTTTGCGCCTTGCAATATCCTCTATCTCCTGAAACAAAACCACACCTTCGATTAGTGAGTCACCAGTATGTAAAAATTTCTTTAAACGTGAAACATGAAAAACCGGGTGCACCTTACACCCCTGTGGCAATTCTAATTTATAGGCTACACTGCCTATTCTTTTCAGAATTAACCACGGCCCACAGTATCGAGGTGATAACTTAGCACACTCTCCTAAAGTCAACGACTTCGAGTGCGAAGGAATTCTGAGAAAAACTTTTTCTCCTTCTTCAAATACTCTTATAGACCGACTTTCATCCGCATATACCTTGCCTCTATCCATAGCCTGGCGGATATTAGCTCTCGCAAGTGCTAGCATCTCCCGCATCTGAACTACAAAGTTCGCGGCACTAGGCACTTTCTGAGGTACTCCAACTATAGTTGGATTGGCTGGCCTATAACCATAGTTCAGCTCAAACGGACTGAACCCAATAGATGAATGTTTCCTATCATTGTAGGCAAACTCCAACAATGGCAACCACTTGTCCCATGTATGTTGCCTCAATGACACATATGCCCTCAGCATATCCTCTAAAGTTTGGTTGATTCTCTCCGTCTGACCATCCGTCTCAGGATGATCCCCACTACTCATTCCCAACTCAGTCCTTAGTGTCTCAAATACCGCTGTCCAAAAGTGACCGGTAAATCTGACATCTCTGTCTGACACTATGGATCTAGGCAATCCATGCAGACGAAATATATGTCTAATAAACAAATCCGCTACTTGCGGGGCACTAATAGACTCTCTAGTCGGAATGAAGTGAGCCATCTTGGTTAGACGATCAACCACCACAAGGATAGAATTATACCCTCCTTGTGTTGCAGGTAACCCTACAATGAAGTCCATGGAAATGCTCTCCCACTTACTTAGTGGTATTTCCAAGGGCTGTAAAAGTCCGGGTAGCTTCACCCGCTCGGCCTTACTTACCTGACACGAGAAACACCGTGTCACATATTCATGAATATGCTTTTTCATCTTTGGCCAAAAGAAATCTCGCTTCACGAGATCATATGTCTTCTCGACTCCTGGATGTCCCGCACACGGGCTATCATGGCATTGTCGAATGACTCTCTGCCTGAGATCATTCTGACCAGGTACTACCACCTTGCCATTTCTAACTAGCATACCATCCCTTATGGCATATCTTGCATAAGTTTAGCCTTTTCTGGATGCCAGGTCATCCTTTTCATTTTCCCCGGGTTTTAACACACGAGCCTTAGGCCATAAGCTCTGGACAAACTCGTCCACTTTTTGAGTTTCTCTGATCTCGGTCATTAGAGCACTCTCTAATACCGTGAAACTCAGGTTATGCATAATGCGAGACAACGCATCAGCTACCTTATTGTCTTTTCCTCTTCGGTACCGAATCGTTAGATTAAATTCCTGCATGAGCTCTGCCCACCTAGCTTGGCGGCCCCTCAAGTCAGGCTGCTTACAGAAATGTTTCAGAGTATCATGATCTACATCCACATAAAACTCTGAACCATACAGATAATGCCTCCATGTTTTCAAAGCATGGATAACAGCATACAACTCCAATTCATGAGTTGGCCAATTTCTTTGAGAGGGAGAAAGCTTCTTGCTTTCAAAGGCTACTGGCCTTCCCTCTTGAAGGAGGACTGCTCCTACCGCAATGCCACTTGCATCGGTTTCTAGGAACAACGGTTTCTGGGGATCAACTATCTTTAACACCAATCCTGAGACCACAGCTTGTTTTATGGTGTTAAAACTTTCTTGTTGATTCTGTCCCCAAATAAAAGGTACTTTATCTGAGGTCAAATCAGTCAATGGCGATACTATTTCGGAATATCCTTTGATATGCCTTCTATAAAACTGGACAAATCCCAAGAATGATCGCAACGCGGTCAGACTCTGAGGGATTGGCCAAGTTAGTATCGCAGCCACCTTCTTCGGATCCATTTCTACCCCCTGTGGAGTAATTATGAATCCTAAGTACTCAAGCCTAACCATACACAGTATAGTTTTCTTTTTTATTCACGTAAAGACTGGCTTTCCTCAAAGTACTGAACACTATCCTTAAGTGTTCACAATGCTCAGTAACACTTTTACTGAATATCAAGATATCGTCAATAAAATGTACTACGAACTTTCCGATATACGGACGTAGTAAATCGTTCATAAGCATGACGAAGGTCGCTGGAGCATTGGTAAGTCCGAAGGGCATTACCAAAAACTCATAATGACCAAACCTGCTTCTAAAAGCGGTTTTATGCACATCCTCGGCTCTAATCCGGATCTGATGATAGCCGCACTTAAGATCTATCTTGCTGAAAATCACGGCTCCATGTAATGCATCTAGCAAATCATCAATCCGAGCCATCGGATACCTGTGCTTAACAGTGATATTATTCAATGCTCTGTAATCTATACAGAGGCGAAACGTATCATCCTTTTTCCTCTTTAATATCACTGGTGAAGCAAAAGGTGAGAAACTTGGTTGAATCTGCCCCAACTTGAGGTATTCTTCCAGTTGCCTACGCACCTCCGCTTCCTCAGTAAAACTCATTCTATAGGGAGGTCTATTTACAGGTTCTGCCCCCGGGATCAACTCAATCTTATGCTGAACTTTCCGCTCTGGAGGTAACCCATAAGGTAGTTCATCCCTAAAACATTCAGAGAACTCCTCTGTTATAAGATTAGCCAGCTTGGCCATCTCACCACTTTGCGTAACATCAGTGCTAGCCGAAGACTCATCCACCGACTCTACCGATGCTGTGCAAAAGTATAAAAACTCTACTTGAGCCTTTCTGATTTCCATCACGGAAACCAACGGTCCCTGAGGTATATCTCTTTCACCTCGCAAGACATAAAGCACATCATTCATCTTGAATTGATATACGTGCTTTTTCCAATCAATGGGGCTGGATTCTTTCTAGAATGCCACGCCATTCCCAGGGCTATATCTGCATGAGCAAGCTTGGTTATTTCAAAACCAAGCTTCTCAGCATAGTCCTGAATCCGAAGCTCTAACTGGGTAACCCTTTGGTCCCATACTTCAGTTGAACTTCCATCGGCCATCCTGACTGTATACGCATAGTCAGATGGACTTGTCTTTAATTTCAGCCTCTTCACGAGCTTGGAGTTAATCACATTGTGAGTTGACGCTGAGTCAAACAACACAATGACATCATGACTGGCCACTTGCCCTTTCATTTTGATTAACTCCGTATCATTGAAGGCTGTATACCCCGTTGCTGCGGGCTTAGATAGGATGTTATCAGGTGCACTCGTCACTAACTTAGTAACAGACACACAGAACAAACAAGGTACTAACCTCTGAGAAGATCCCGCTAGCTGAATCTGCATCTCTTCCGCTCTGGGACTTCCCTGCATCTCCACGTCGCACTCTGAGATCACCATCTCAGCCATCCGACGATCTTTATTACGTGGACAATCTCTCCACTGATGAGGTTGAAGGCAACCAAAGCATAAGCCTTCTCTCCTCGCTTTTTCCCTTTGTTCCGGGTTCAAGGGAGACTTAGACCAAGCCCGGGCTGCCATTGGAGTTACTTTTCTCTTCACTCCAATGGTGGTACTTGGTTTAGGAGTTTCAGCCGGTCTCGCCTGCTTGGCTTGACCACTCGGCTGCGAACCACTCCCTCTACTAGTCCACTTCTTCTTAAACCCAGATTTCTTCGGATACCCATACTGGGTTCCGACCTGTGCAAACCCACTTGGCTTGCTGCCCTTGGCATCCTCGTAGTTCAGGGCTATAGCTATTGCATCATCTAGCGTGTTCGCGTACTTAGCCCGAACTTCCATTTTTATTCGATCATTCAATCCAAATATGAAATCTTTCACTTGGATTGATTGAGGCAGGGGTTCGTCAACCTTCATTACACTCTCTCGAAACTTATCAGTGTATTCTGCCACTGATAAATTTCTCTGACGCAGGTTCCTATATTGATCCCAAGCTCGGGATGCCTCGTCAGGAGGTAAGAAGTGTTTCCTGAACTCTCTTTTAAACCCCTCCCAGGTAGTGGATGCTATACCGTCTTTTTGTTGTTTAATCCACCACCGATCCGCAGCCTCACTAAACATATGGGTGGCCTCGCGGATCTTTTTGATGTCATTTCTGATCTCACAAATGGCGAACGCCTCGTCCCATTTGTGTAGCCAGGTCTCAATGACATCGGAGCTACGGTCGTTCATCCGGCCAGAATACTTTTCCGGTCTGTAATTAGCAATATTTGGCACTTTAGCCTTCCTAGGCTCGACCGTATGGACACTAGACTCCAGTTCCATTGGAGCCTTTCCCTTCTCTTCTCAAGAAGGTCTGGCAGACATACTCTGTAGCACTCTCCTAAGTTCAGATTGCCCTGCGTTGGCTTGTAATTGCTGCGCTAACAACTGTTGCAAGGCATCTTCCAGCAATGCAATCCTGCCAGATAAAGTGTGAGCTACTGGGCGCGATCCCTGCTGGGTCGGCCGGACTCCTGATTCACCAGGGTCCCTCCTGGAAGCCCCTTCTTCTGCTTCCATTTAGTTCAATAGGTGTTTTGTTTTGGGGTTTTTTTTTTTTTTTTTTTTTTTTTAAACACCCTTAGAACAATGTAATCACAAACTGACACAATTCAGGGTACTGACACTCTGAACACAATTCCCTATACTAGGGAATTCTTGCAATCCCACCTTCACACCGATCACGTATTTAATACAGGCATGTATCACATATGGCGCTTTTCCCGGTACTAGGGAAATTCCTGCAGTCAAATTCTAACTGAAGTACACAGGCATCATATGTCCCTATAACATCGTAGACCGTAAATTCTATGCAAGCGGAGCATCAACAAATTGACTCAAAAGAAAAAAACACCGAATTGACACAAGTGACAGAGAGCTCCCTGGTCTATGAACTCGTTCACCAATGAGGCTCGCGAGATAGTCACAAATCCAGATGTCCACGAAACCTGCTCTCTGAGCAGAACCTGTATAAGGACTCAAGTCTAACCCCTGTCACGGATCAACCCTCCACGTACTGTCTGCTTGTAAATAATACGTGGCTATCAAACCCTTTGTAGTCTCTGAGTTACCGATCGGCGCCGTGCCTTCAGAGATCCCTGTTCCATCAGGGCTCCGGTGATACCAGCAACTGTCACACCATTTCAGTCGATGACGATCTCCCACTCCTGGACTAGTACCTGCGCTAACGATCTACTCTCCAGCTAACCCCTCGAACTGCCTTCGTCAAAAGTGCGCTGCACATCGACGTCGCGATCGACGCGTCCCCTCATCTAACAGTCTGGACGATCAACCAGACCACCATCAGCCCGTCACTACTCACGGCCGCTGCGAAATCGCCATAGTCCTTGCTTGTGGGCATCGCCGAATCCGTAAATCCACCAACCTACGGGACCCCAGTCTGAAGTCTGTTAGTTCGTCGATTCGTAGGGCCCCACGTTCAGCCCATCGACATGCGCTGCCCACAGGTCTACGCTCCACTCCTTTCCCCTACACAGCCTAAGCTCTGATACCAACTGTCACACCGTTTCTTCTCTCCCTCTGTTCTCACTGCCTAATCACGGGAGTAGCACCTTACTATTCCTCCCAGCCAACTCTGCCAAGACTACCAAGCAAGAGAGAGATAGATTTGCACACCCACTCACGTGGACAAAATCACAATCCTTATCTTCTCTCACTAGCCTTGACAGACCCCAAATCCCTAGATAGATCTAGATGCCACATGTCATCCATATAGGGCCTTCCTAATGCAGCATTTCACCCCTCTCTTGGGATGCATTTAATTCCTTGCCCCTAGGCACAGTCTTTGCACTAGGCCCTTGGTCTCAGATCTATCTAGTCTGGTGCTATCAGCCCTCACCTAGGACCTTGACATTAATCCCTCCCGATCATTTACATAAAGCGCAAACACATGTATTACAAAAATAGATCCTATAAGGGAAATGTCGACTGATTCTTCCGAGGTCATGCTACCTCGGCTAGAGCGTAACAACAACTGAAGAGAGTGATAGGTTTTGTCTAAGTGACAAAACCTTGTCCTTCACTAACCGTAGTTAGTGAACTAACTGTGGTTAGGGGGGAAAACCTCTAAGTGAGGGAAAAGTGCCCCTAGCCTACTTATTACATTACATTGGTCACTGCTAAATTATAACAATAATTCTAACACCCCCTGCAATGCCAATGTCATGTACAAGGAAATGATCAATCACCAAAAGGAGATAAGTTCAGGGCACTGCGAAATGCCTCAAACTTTTCACGTGGAAGTGCTTTGGTGAAAATGTCTGCAACATTGTCATGTGTTGACACATAGATCATACTGATCTCTCCTACATGCAACTTCTCTCTGACGTAGTGATAGTGAACCTCAATGTGCTTCGTGCGAGCATGAAACACAGGATTCTTTGCCACTGCAATAGCACTCTGACTATCAGTGAGAATTAGAGAAGGACCCTCCAATGAAAGATGAAGATCAGCAAATAAACGACGCAGCCAAACACATTCAGCTGTTGCTGTGAAAGCTGCCCTGTACTCAGCTTCACACGAAGAGGTAGCCACTATAGATTGTTTCTTGCTCAACCAAGAAATACAAGCTTTGCCCAAAAACATCAAGCCAAAAGACTTGGTACCTTGCAAATAAGGGAAGATGCGTTTTACAGCCTGCCAATGCATAGTCTTTGGGCTGTGCATATATCTGCTCACCTGAGAAACTGCAAACTGAATATTAGGTCGTGTATTGCAGAGATAAATGAGGCATCCAACAGCCTGACTGTAGAGTGTGACATCAAATGATTCACCTGCTTCATGCATTGTAAGCTTCAGCCCCGGCTCCATGGGAGTAGCTATGGGCTTACAATCTTGCATGTTGAATCTGTCCAAGAGTTTCTGCACATACTTGGATTGAGACATAACGATGCCACTTTTCTTTTGAGTGAACTGGATCCCCAAATAAAAGTGTAGCAGCCCCAAATCTAACATGTCAAAAGTGGTCTGCAATTCAGCTTTAAAATCTGCAATATTATCTTCATTTGACCCTGTGAGCAGTAAGTCATCTACATAAAGAATGATGACTAAAATATCCCCCCCATCCTTCTTGATGTAGAGGGTGCTCTCAGTTGGACTATTGTGCAGCCCCTTGCTAGTCAGAAAGGCATGAATTTTGGCATACCATGCACGTGGGGCTTGTTTCAGCCCATACAAAGCTTTATTCAGCTTGCATACCTGAAGTGCATTTCCTGAAATTTCAAAGCCTAGAGGTTGTTTGACATAAACCTCTTCCAACAAGTCTCCATTAAGGAAGGCTGTTTTAATGTCCAACTCATGAACATTCCATTGAAAATTTGCAGCCATAGCTATAACTGACCGGATGGTTGTCATTCTGGATGTAGGAGCAAAAGTCTCCTCATTGTCTATGCCCTTTTTCTGAGCATATCCTTTTGCAACCAGCCTTGCCTTGTACCGATCAATGGTCCCATCTGGCTTTCTTCTAACTTTGAAAATCCACCGAGTACCTATGGCATGTTTACCTAGTGGCAAATCGACAACTTCCCATGTCTGATTTTTTTGAATGGACTGCAATTCATCGTGCATGGCATTCATCCAATGCACATTATCCTGTGCCTCTTCAAATGTCTCAGGCTCCTCCTCATCAATTTTGCTGAGGAGTTAGCCTCACTGTAAGCTGATGTACAATGCCCTTGTCTTTCAAAAAAGCATCAAAATCTACAGACAAATACTCCCCTCCTCTATCTGTGCATAATGTCTGTATCTTGAGTCCTGATTCATTCTCAACCATGGCTGCAAAGTGTTTGAAAACCATAAACACTTCTGATTTGTGTTTCAGCCCATATACCCAAGTGTAGTTGGAGTAGTCATCTATAAAAGTGACAAAGTAAAAATGACCACCCAATGATGGAGTCCTCATGGGACCACAGACATCATTATGGATAAGCTGTAATTTTCGAACAGCTTTTACTGACCCATCCTTCTTAAAAGGAAATTTGTGCATTTTACCAAGAATGCACCCTTCACAGGCATGTGAAGGAGGTGTTTCAAGGAGGCAATGCATCAACCATGGCATGTTTTTGAAGCGTCATCAAGCTGCCATAATG
Source organism: Dipteris shenzhenensis (assembly GCF_047967505.1). Classification (NCBI taxonomy): domain Eukaryota; kingdom Viridiplantae; phylum Streptophyta; class Polypodiopsida; order Gleicheniales; family Dipteridaceae; genus Dipteris; species Dipteris shenzhenensis. The sequence goes on from NC_141599.1 coordinate 46,125,957, forward strand.
CATGTGTCCATATCTGGCAGTAGGAGTGCAAACTGCAAGAGCATGTGCTGGTCTTTTCTCATACATGTCAAGCTGAAAAAGACCACGTAACAAAGTGCCAGACAATCTCAAGGCATAGTCATTCTCTCTGTCATGGACTGCACACTTGTCATCTTCAAAAATGACCTGAAATCCAGCTCTGTTAAGAGTGGATACTGAAAGTAGATTTTTTGTGATACCAGGCACATACAAGACATCAGAAATTTTGAATGTTGAGCCATCAATGGCTGTAAGTTCAACTTCTCCTGTACCACGAACTGAATAGTAGTTGTTGTTGGCACATGTGACCTTTTTACCAACGGGTGGTGGATGCAGAGATGTGAAAAGACACTTCCTGGAAGTGAGATGCTTTGAGGCACCGCTATCAAAATACCTTGTATTTTGTGTCTCATTGACACTAAAAGCTGATGCATCCTTGGAAGAATCATAACTGCATGTCAGAAAAGCATAAGAGTCATGATTACAAGTGGCTGTACTATCCGAAGCAGCCAACTGAGAGTCTGAAATGCAAGACAAGAAGGCATAGTCGTGCTCCACAAAGTTGGCTGTAGCTTGCTCATTGTCAGATGCATGAGGAGCTGAATCTGAAACAGCCATGCCAGAGCTGTTTTTCTTTTCTTTTGCAACCCTTTTCTTGCATTCTCCAATGTAGTGACCTAGCTTTTTGCAGTAATGACATATTCCCTTCTTTTTGGGTTTACCTGCATCACCCTTAGCCTTTTGAGAAGGCTGTCTTGAACCACTGGAAGGCTGATTTGCTGAAGTCTTTGCCTGTCCCTTTACTTTAGGCTTGAATTTTGAAAGCATGGCATGTTCACCTACTCGTGAAGCCATGTTTTTCCTAGTCTGCTCTTCCTGCAACAGAAGTCCTATCAACTCGTGAAAATTGAGAGGATTTGCACCCCCCCTCAATGACAAATTCAGCGAGGTATGAAAGCTGAGATAAGACTCAGGAAGAGAATTCAAAGTAGTGGTAATCATCTCTGAATCAGGAATGATCTCATCAATATTCAGCAATTGCTCTCGTAAATCCTGTAGCTTTGTGAGGTGCACTGACTTGGAGTCAACCTCTTCCATATGTGTATGAGACAATTCTCTTTTCAAAAAAGACACCCTGGCATCATTCCGAGCTGCATACATGCTCTCCAAAATATCCCATACTGCCTTTGAGGTCTTACCCGACCGGATATGCGGAATGATGAATCTTTTCACTGAAAGAGAAATACATGACAAAGCTAAAGCATCACGTGAATCCCATCTCTTTTGCTCTGGAGTGGTAGGTATAACTGCACCAATAACTTGTGCTGCAGCTGTACCCTGTGCACGACCTCTGCCTCCTCCTTGTTGGGGAGGGGTATTAGGTGCTACATTTGCTGGCCGGAACTCATCCCCATTTACATAGTCAAACAAATTACGGGGAATCAGAATATTGTGTACCATAAAACTCCAGAGGGAGTAGTTGGTACCATCCAGCTTATCCTCTTGTGAGAGACCACTGAACTGGAAATCATTCTAATCTGTAATGTCTCTATCAGAAATGTGCCAGAGCATCCAATCTCTCCCAAAACCTGCCAAAAGTGCTTCAAAACACTCACAAAAAGGCAATGTCAACTGAAACCTGCAAAATTGCTCTCCCAACACAAAAGCCCCAATTTGTGGCTTGAAATTGCAACCAAAAAGGGGCAAATGGTCTGAAAGCCCCAAATGTTGCACAAATTGCTCTCTGCCTGCAAAAGCCCCAAATTTCAATGCAAAATTACAGTGTGATTGCAAAAGCCCCAAATTTGACAAAATTCCCAATACAGAAAATGTGTCCAAATCTGCCCACAAAATGACCTGCACAGCAAATTTCTGCCTCGAATGACACAATCCGTACAAAAGTACGAAACTATACGGAATGTACAGTCAAGCTGTACAACTGATGACAATCCGTACAAAAGTACGAAACTATACGGAATGTACAGTTAGGCTGTACGAATCTAACGGCAATGTACCGCGAGCTATACAACAATGTACGGATCTGATCGGCAGTTTGTACGGACGACGAGCTGATGGCACGGGCTTGTATGCACGGATGGGCTACAGGCTGTACGGCGCCTGTGTACGGAATGTATAGGCAACTGCACGGGCTGATGCAATGGTACGAGGATCTGTAGGGGCGGTACGACGACGTACGGACGGAGCTGTACGGCGATCTCGGACGGAGCTGTACGGCTGTACAGACGGGGCTGTACGGCAATCTCAGACGGAACGGGGCTGTTCGGCTGTACGGGCTGGCGTCGAGTGCAGGTACGGGCAAGCGTGCGAATGGCGTAGGGCAACTGGGCCTAGTACGGACGTATGGAACAGCCTAGAATGGCTGTATGGACTGATGCGCAGCTTGCCTCTGAAGATGCACATACGGGCTGGACTCTTCCAAGCTTGGAATGAAGAGTGACTAGCGAGCAGACTGAAGGAGCTTAGCAAGTGCAGGTCATCGACTTGCTCTGATACCAAATGTGAGTGGAAGGGAGAGAGCAAAGTGTGAGAGCAGGAGCAGGAGAGAGAGAGAGCTGAAAACGATAGTTGCAATAGGTGAGTGTAATACAACTGAAGAGAGTGATAGGTTTTGTCTAAGTGACAAAACCCTATCCTTCACTAATCGTAGTTAGTGAACTAACTGTGGTTAGGGGGAAAAATCTCTAAGTGAGGGAAAAGTGCCCCTAGCCTACTTATTACATTACATTGGTCACTGCTAAATTATAACAATAATTCTAACAGCAATGTCTGCCTAGAAAGGTCTTTTGTTCATAGATATGCCATACATACATGTATTTGTATTTATAGATATAGAGATAAGGGGAAGCCTCGATTAGGAAGAAGGTGAGCTTACATAAAGCACATTCTCTTCATTCGGTATACAAGTTGTACTACAAGACAATTCATTTTCGTCTCACCAAAACACTTGATTCTAAGCAAATATATTGGAAAATTTAGCTGGCAATACACTATGAAACAAGATAGAAATTTTACAATACGAGCTGTCCCTAAAAAATAAAGTTGGCAACACAGCAGGAACCATAACTAGATAATCCATAAGCATGCCCGATCCCATCACATGAAAGAAAATGAAAACTCACCAAGAGGCTATTATGTATGATAATCACATGCCGCGTGTATGCACTACACCTCTCTCTACAAGATCCTGAATCCAATACTCGTGACAGACTACAAAAACCTAAATTCTTACATGGAGAGTCCAATCATAGTCATTGCCTCTTTATTTGATCAAATTAGAGCTGTGATAACGGTAGCCTTGCAAAACCTAAAGGCTTTTGTCAGATCCATGCTAAGTACCTAATGCGTTGTCTCCATGATAGATCATTGAACAAAGCATTACTTGGACACCGTATCATTGTACTACTGTAAGCTTATAGCAAATGCCTCATAGAGATGGTAAGTCCCTTAGCACTGTCGTGCACAAAATTTAGAAACAAGTCTCAAAATGAAAAATGTGCAATGCAACTCAACCTTCACAAGAGAAGCTAGAAAGAGAAAAAAAGTTTTTGCTTATATGAAGAGGCCACACGTCATATTTTGATAAGAGCTAGCAATTGTTGCTATCCATGAGGATTGGGGTCAGAAATAAGCAGTGTTGTGCATCCCAAGATTGTATGGCAGCTAGAAGAGGGCATGCTCAGACTAATTGCAATTCAGCTTGGGGGAGAAACTTTTACATTGTGAGATAAAGCTGGCTTTGTGAGATGTCCGGAGAAATGGTCCTAGCTAGGTGAAGCACCTTTCAATATGGTACTAGCTAGGTGATATAAGCATACGACTATCACAGAGACAATTTCTTAGTTCTCTTTTAAAGCAGAATTACCAGTTTGGTGTGACTCTGTCAGCAAGGACTTGAGTTTAATTGCTAAAAGCATCTTGAACAAGTGTTTACAATGTATCTATCACAACATCACACTAGTATGGAGCACTAAGATACATAGTGTATATGTGTACAAGCTATTGTGATAATCTATTCTAAGAATATGTCTACATATGACATCCAAAGCTTCAAGGATGGTTCTGCCGGGGTGTCTTCTGCAAATTGTGATTCTATTTCCAGGTCTTCCGCACTGTGCCAGGTGACTGCGTCCTGTTCTTCCAGCATGCTACAAAAATTGTAGATCTGTTTTCAAGAGTTTCCAGGTTGTGCTGTCTCAGAGAAATTGTGATTCTATTTCTAGAGTGTCTAGGTTGTGCAGGAAGATTGTGATTTGATTCTGGATGTTTTCGGGCTGTGCTAGCTGATTTTGGTAACTTTCCAGGCGTGGATGTTCGCTTCTAAGCTGCTTTTGGGGTTGTGCTAGAGCAAAATCAGCTTATCTCCGCAAGATCTAGGGTTTTCCAGCCAGGGTGACCTTTCTTCAGTGAATTCCGGGTAGAAGAAGGCTTGTCTTTGCCTGCTTTTGCCGTTCCCGGATTGGTTGCTAGCTAGTTATTGTGTTTGGGTTTCTTTCCTCACGAAGAAGGGTTGATTTATGCTGTTGGGTAGTGGCCAGGGACGCTATAGATTGAGGCAACCCACTGGAAAGTGTTTGGTTGTTTTGATTGCACCAGAGATGTTGAGGGCTTTGTCTTGCAGTTGTTCAACCGTGTCTAGCTGGTTGGGCACTTGGTTGTGCGATTGCACGAGTGATTCAGACAGTGGATGCTATTGGGGTCTCTGTTGCATGCTTTAGTTGGCTGAGGATACAGGATTATCTAGTGATTGGATGCCATTTACCGTTTGAAGTTGAGCAGGGAATTACAAGGTGGGTTGGACAAGGAGTCTGCGGGCGTTGGTTTGCCTATGGTGCAACTTCTTAGAGACCTTTGTAATCAACCGCTTGGCTTCAAATGAATGTTAAATAAATACCGCAAGGGGCACCAACGTTTGAGGCCAATCAGTGTTCTTGTTTCTAAGTAGGAGCGCTCTTGCTCCCCTGTGATTTGTTTTGTGGGGCATATTTGCTTATCAATTTACTGTGTATGCTGTAATTAAGTGGATCCTACCACCCTTTACGTTGTTGAGGCTGGTTTCAATGGTTCCATTGCCGAGATTCACCAAACTTCTTCAAGAGGGGAGCCTGTGGTTGGCTTGGTGCAAGTCCAGCAGACTAGGTGAAGAAGATAGCATACTATTAAGTAAATATGTCACACAGGGAGAGATCCATGAGCCTTACTGAGGAGGAAGAGCAAATGTCTCAATCTCTTGGTGGTGACCAAGGTGCAGGAGAGGAGACACGGCATGTTGTAGAGCATCAGGATGATCGGATGAATGAGGAGGATGTGGAACTATTCAAGGCACAGATGCAGAGTTTTATGAGTGCTTTCACGCAGTTCACACAGGATCCTCGCTTCCAGAGGATGATGAACTCAGAGCTGCGGCTGAAGAAAACAAAGCCTGATGATAGGGATAAGGATAGGGATGTTGAAGCTAACAAGCGACCACATGTCACTTTTTAGGATCAACCCTCTCAAATCCCCTATGGTCAGCAGCAATCTAATACAATTCCACAGCCGACTCAAGGTAATAATTTTAATCCATGGTTTCCGGACAGTAAGGAGTTTTGGCAAACCCGGTTCAACCAAGTTATTTTGGTGGTGGTTCAGTGTTTCAGGCTATGGTCAGCCCACAAGCCCAATTTTCGGGTATGCGTGCTAGTCAAACAATTGGGTTTCAGCCTAGTTTACAGCCTATGGGACGGAACATTGTGTATGCAAATGTTGGAGCAGCCCTAGGGATGCAAACAGGTATGCCAAATGCAGCAACAGGTAACCTTGCTTTGGGAAATATGCAAAATTCAGGAGCTGGCCTGAATAATACAGCTTTTCCCAATGCTGGTAGTGTGCGGGATAGAGTGAGTGCTGCTGTCCCTTTTGCCCAGGCACCTGTTTATGACAATTTGGCACCTCAAGGGAAGTTGAAGGACTTTAAATAGGCACGTGCAGCAGTGAAATTTGAGACATTCAGCGGGGTGCAGGACAAACTCAAGGCCTTGGCCTTTTTGCAGCAATTCGATGCAGCCTACACACGAGGGAATTTCACAGAGTCATCCAAAGTACGCCAGGCTGCAAGTTTTTTAAAGGGGAATGCACTTCAGTGGTGGACCACTATGCTTATGCAAAACACTACACCAAACACGTGGGTAGGTTTCAAGCAGGTGTTTTCAGTTGCGTGGCTTACCACAACTTTTGAAGTTGATATTATGACTGCTTGGCATGAGCTGAATTCCATTAATTGCCGCACAGCAAGTTTTGGGCAGCTTTGTTGCCCGTTAACTCCTACCAGCTTTGTTGTTCCTTTCACTGAGCAGGTTGAGAAATATTGTTGCGGGCTGCCTAAGGAGTTGAGAGACTACTGCACGAAGACCCAAGTCTCCAATATGTCTCAGCTTATCGAGAATGCTAGCACGGCATATGCTTTGATGCAGGGGAGGACTTCTCGGTTCAAAGGTGGACAGAAGCAGGAAGCTAAGAAAGATGACATAGATAAGAAAACTGGGTTCCGATTTTCCAAAATAGAGAAGAAGGCCAATCGTCAAAATGCTGCGTTTATTGCAGAGGCGACAAAACAATAAAAAGGCATCCGCGTATTTGAGTCCAGAGGAGCGGAAAACTCTCTATGAGGAAAAGAAGTGCTTCAAATGCAAAGAACCAGGTCATGTGTCTCGGGATTGCCCAAAGTGGAATGAGGAGAAGGCTGAGGCAAGCAAAGGTGATCAAAAGGGGAAGAAACTAAAGACCATCGCTGGTTTGATGCCTGATGTGATCAGTGAGCAGCCCCAAGGTGAGGAAACTGAGTTATGCAAAGCTTGGGGTAAGGTTCGGGACTAAACGGCTCTTGTTTTCTTTGATCCACGTGCAAAGGCCAATTTTATTTCTCCCGATGGCAACGAGATTGGGCATTCGAGCTGAGGAGATGGGACCGAGTTGTGAAGCTGGCATGGCTAACCCGGAGTTCACCACTCCTGTCACACCTATCATAGGGACGTTGCGGTTACATATCCAGTCTTTTGTGGAAAGCGAAGACTTTTATATTATGCCATTTTTGTTGGGTATGCCATGGATGCATCGTTGGGATGCGGTGATCGAAGCCAAGAAGAGAAAAATTACACTTTTGCATAAGGGGAAGACCCATGTAATTGACACAAAATTAAAAGGGGAGTCTGTCCCAGTTGTAACGGCTTCTACCATTAATTTTGTAATGAAAAGTCATATTTCTGCATACATGGTTTTTGCTAGAGAGATACCCCTTGTAAATGAAGAACATACTGTCTCCCGTTTGAAAAAGCAAAGGGCTGTTTTTCTAACCGAATTTTAAGATTGCTTTTCTAATGAGTTGCCTAGTGAGCTTTCACCAGAAAGGCCAAAGGACCATGGGATTGACATCATATATGGCAGTAGTCCACCCAATAGACCACTTACAGAGTTAGTGCGGCACAGCAGGAGGAGATCATGAGTCAGGTAAATGAACTTTTGGAGAAGGGGCTGATTCAGCCAAGTTCATCGCCTTATTGCTCTCCAGTTCTGTTGATTCAGAAGGACGGTTCTTGGCGTATGTGTATTGATTACCGCGCCTTGAATAAGATCACCATTAAGAATCGCTTTCCTATACCCAAGATAGATGATATTCTGGATAAATTAAAGGAGGGAGCTGTTTTCACTCGCATTGATTTGAAGAGTAGGTACCATCAGGTTCGCATACGTCCAGAGGATGTGCATAAGACGGCGTTCAGGACTTCTTTTGGATTGTATGAGTTTTGTAATATGTCTTTCGGACTCACTAATGCTCCTGCCACCTTCAATCGTATGATGGACAGGATTTTTCGAGACCACAGAGCCTTCATGGGTACATTCTTTGATGACATGACTGTATTTTCGAAAAATGAGGAGGAGCATCGGGAGCATCTCGCGATTGTGTTCGCTGAGCTCAGAAGTGAGAGGTTGCTCATAAACCCCAAGAAGAGTGAGTTTTTCATGGCTGAGATTCATTTTCTAGGGCATATTGTTTCCAAGGATGGGGTTCGTATGGATCCAGCTAAAGTGGAAGCAATACGGAGTTGGCCACAACCAAAGAATTTGCATGAGGTTGTAGTTTCCTGGGTTTGTGTTCCTACTACCGTCGTTTTATCCGTGACTTTGCAGAAATTGCAGCCACTATGCATGCGCTTTCCAAGAAGGAGAGACCTTTCCAATGGACACAAGCGGAGAATCACTCTTTTGAGGAGTTGAAGCGTAGGCTTACAACAGATCCGGTGCTGATTTTACCTTACTTGAGGAAGTCTTTTCACGTGCACATGGATGCTTGCGGTAAAAATGGTATTGGAGTTGTTCTCACACAGGATGGGCATCCAATAGCTTATGGGAGTCACATTCTACAGCCAGCTGAGTTGCATTGCATTTACAGATTTATGAGAAGGAGATGTTGGTTGTACTTCATGCTTTATCCACTTGGAAGCATTATCTATTGGAAGATGATTTTACAATACAAACGGATCATCAGTCTTTGCGCTACTTCTTGATGCAATCTAAGCAAACTTCTTGTCAATGTTAGAAGAATGTGGTAGCAGATGCTTTGTCCAGAAAGCCACAAGTTTCAGCTGTGACAATTGCTTATCACAATGAGTTGGATGTAATGAAGGATTACACTATGCAGAAGATGAGCAATTTGCTGAAATCTATGACCAACTTAATAATGGACACAGGCACGAGCATTATGTGCTTAAGGAGGGGTTTATGATGATGCATGGTAGGTTGTGTGTAGCTAGGCAGTTGAGGCAGAAGGTCATGAGAGAATGTCATGATCCACCGTATGCAGGACATCGAGGTATTGATGCTACAGTTAAGGCGGTGGAGCATTTCTTTTATTGGCCTATGCTGCGTCACGATGTTGATGAGTATGTTCGCACATGCCTAACTTGTCAGAAGGCAAAGTATGATCGCAGGAAGACTCCTGGACTGTTACGTCCTTTGCCCATACCCAATGGACCATGGGAGAGCATAGCCATGAACTTTATTTTTGATTAGCGGAGGACACCTACAGGTAATAATGGAGTATGGACGATCATTGATCACTTCAGCAAGCAGGCACACTTCATTCCTGTACAGAAGAAGATTAGGGTGGATCCTATGACGAAGTTATTTATGCAGAATATCTTCAAGTATCATGGTATGGTATGCCAAAGTCCATTGTGAGTGATCGAGACCCACGCATAGGTTTCCAGACTGTGATAGCTGATTTTGGTGACTTTCCAAGCGTGGGTGTTCGCTTCTAAGCTGCTTTTGGGGCTGTGCCAAAGCAGAATCAGCTTATCTCCGCATGATCTAGGGTTTTCCAGCCAGGGTGACCTTTCTTCAGTGGATTCCAAGTACAAGAAGGCTTGTCTTTGCCTGCTTTTGCCATTCCCGGATTGGTTGCTGGCTAGTTATTGCGATTGGGTTTCTTTTCTCGCGAAGAAGGGTTGATTTATGATGTTGGGTAGTGGCCAGGGACGCTATAGATTGAGGCAACCCACTAGGAAGTGTTTAATTGTTTTGATTGCACCAGAGTTCAGATGTTGAGGGCTTTGTCTTGCAGTTGTTCAACCGTGTCTGGCTGGTTGGGCACTTGGTTGTGCGATTGCACGAGTGGTTCAGACAGTGGATGCTATTGGGGTCTCTGTTGCATGCTTTGGTTGGCTGAGGATACAGGATTGTCTAGTGATTGGATGCCATTTACCGTTTGAAGTTGAGCAGGGAATTACAAGGTGGGCTGGATGGGGAGTCTGCGGACGTTGGTTTGCCTAAGGTGCAGCTTCCCAGAGACCTTTGTAATCAACCGCTTGGCTTCAAATGAATGTTAAATAAATACCGCAAGGGGCGCCAACGTTTGGGGCCAATCGGTGTTCTTGTTTCTGAGTAGGAGCGCTCTAGCTCCCCTGTGATATGTTTTGTGGTGCATATTTACTTGTCAATTTACTGTGTATGCTGTAATTAAGTGGATCCTACCACCCCTTACGTTGTTGAGGCTGGTTTCAGCCACTAATGCCATAGACAAGGACAGGACTTTTTTTTTTCGCAAAAATAAGGGCTAATTATATTACTTTCGAAACAAGGAATACAAGAGATTCAACAGCAATGCTGGAGCACAGGGATAACTCCCACCGGCGAAACTACAAGCCACACAGGGCTAAGCATAAAACTGTTGCAAAATGCTGTCAAAACAAGATGCCCTAGTCTGGGTCTTCTGAAAACCAGTAAACCGCGAAACCAAAAAAGCTACGGATCCCTGATGAAGTGAATCCTGGAGGTACTCGTGATCCAAGAAGGTATGGATCCCTCCTCCGCTGAGCTTCCGTCCATCGAGCCCGCCCGAGGGCACCAACAGGAAAAGACCCGCCTGCATGAGCAACCACCGCCTGGCGAGGGGCAAGTCCACACTCCAGTAGCCCGCTCCACGCATCTGCAGGCCTCGACCCAGTTGGGGTGCCTCCTGGTACGACAAGAAAGAGTAGAGTCCCAAGAGAAGGGATCGAGTCCAGCAGCCCTGCACATAGAGCCACGAGCCGCCGCCCTGTGGGTAGAAAGTCTTCGAGACAGTGAACCATCAACTGATATGACTCCTCTGAGTCAACATCCAGCAATCGAGGCCGACCATGACCAAGGTGCCAACCACGATCAAGAACCCCTGCTAGGAGGAAAGCAGTGAAGCCACGTCGAGGTAGCAAGGTTCCACGAGCCGGTGTAGCTCCGAGATCAAAAGCGCCAGGATCCCTGTTGTCGAGCTTGACCATCAAGAAGAGCTCTTGACCACCATGGGGGCAGGCATCTCGCATCTCTATCTCCTTGAGCTCGAGGTAGTACCAAACCTTTCCTCGACAAAAGGTCCCGAGCACACACAATGCTTCCTGAAAGATGTTCCTGTTGCTGCGATGAAGGTACAGGTGATGCAAGCCGCTGGGGCAGAGGAGCAGGCTACAGCCAACAATGCTCCCCTCTGAGGAGGTGCAATGCCCCAAGCCACGTGTGGCACGAGAAATCAACTTGCACCTGCAAGCCCTACGCGAACGAAGCATGCCCCAACAAGAGGGCAAAGGGTGCAGACCGCCCAACCCGCCGCTGGCCAGCTCTGCCGCTAGAGGTGAACCCACCATCACACAATCGAGGTTGCTCAAGCGAGGTCTACGGAGGCCCAGGTGAGGGAGGTTCCGTTGAACTCCAGCCGTTGCTGCCATCAAATCGAAGAGGGGTGCGAGGCGAGGTGGAGGAGGGCGAGGGAGGGGAAGTGGAGGAAGACGGGGGGGAGGGGGGTGAAGCGGCGCGCAGGCAGCGAGGGGCCGTGGGCGACGGGGCTGCAACAGCAAGGAGGCGGGAAGGTCGCGATGTGATGATGACAAGGACAGGACTAACTAAGATAGCTTACTCCATCTTCATATAGTGGAGCCGAAGTCCTTGACTTTATGAGAGTACATGGCTGAAGGGTCAAAGTCTACCAGGATGATCTTATGTAGGACCAATGGTCTACTATGGATCTATCATGAATATGTACTTTCAAAAGAAATAAAGAGAAATCTTTTAGATTGACTTGAGTTGACTTCAGACAACTAGAACAAGTTTCATTTTCCTTTGCTTTGCATTGGTTACAAAACACTGTGGGGAGGCCCACAAGGGACTAGAATTAGTCCATGCATTTGGTTAATCTCTAATAGGTTAAAGTGCTGGATTTGTTTTGTGCAAGGTGCAAGACTTTCCCCCACTTTTAAGGGGAAAAGCACAAGGGGCCCACTTGAGTGACAAGCATTAAAGACACCCCACTATATTGAGAAAGTGCCTGCTTTTGGTGAAAAGACAATGAAAGTGCTTGCTTTTGGAGAAAGCCTAGCTTTCTGGGAAAGTCGCATATTGTAGGTGCTTGGCCTAGTCTATAAATTAAGGGCCTCTAAGCTCTCAAGTCATGTTGCGATTTTGACTCAAACTCTTGCTCTCCCTTGTGAGCCACTTGTACAATAGATTTCTATTGCAGTAAAGACCTATTGTGGCAGCCAGCCCTTAATTCTTGCCCCTAGCGCTGTTTTCACTTTCTCACTTTTCTCCCACACTCTCTCTATTGTGATTTGTTTCCCAGCCCCATTGTTGAGATTCCAGTTTGCTGTTTGAAGTTCCCAGCTTCTAGACGAAGTCCGTCTACAAGTGTGATTCACTCTAGGGTGCTGCAAATTGAATTTCCTTGCTGCAATTGTTTCCAGCCAGTTCTGGCCCCGTTTTCTAGTGTGCGAATTCAGCTGAGAGCTGTGTCTTGATTATGAGAGCTGAGTTAAGGTTTGGTTAAGGTCTCGAGATCATCCGTGTGAGTAGTAAAACATGTAGCCTCTCTATCCGAGACTAGTTAGCCTCTGATAAATATGGGTCACAAAAGGGGATTCCATATATACTAGCTGGACGAACAAGAGAATTGGAGACAAGAGACTTAGTTATGGATCCTGGAAGTGTGAGTAGAAACAATGATACTCATGTTTGGTGAGTGTAGCATTGCTGCCATCAATCTAGCTTCCATAGCTAGCCTCATTGTCTTGGACATGACATGCCTAATCATAGTAGTCCTCTAGTTTTCTGGGATCATAGATCCCTTGCAATATGGATGAGGTTCATGGTGTTAAGGGTCTGTGTGTGAGGTAAGTGATGCAAATGCTTTATTAAATTGCTTTGCCAACATCAAGGCCAAGGTACTTAATCCGTATGCAATTTATTCGGTACATACTCCCTCATGATCTTTGGCTCGTCCATTGTGTAGTTTCAACGTTGCATGTTGGATATCACTGATAGTGAAAAGTGAACAAGAACTTAGGACAGGGTACCTGTGTGAGAGGATTACAGGTGGCTGATGAGGAATGACCATGAGTGTGTGTGCATATGACTGCTAGATGGTGGAATCAGTGAGGAGAGATGCAGGTAGCCACTCAAGAAACATCCAGCAAAAGTCCTTCGAACATCTAGTAATTTATCCTCATTCTAGCGGATCAAATCTCTGTTCTTTTACATACCAGATATGGCCGTGCAGTCTCTGCCTCAGTCGAAAGGTCGTTCTTAGTCTTGAATTTGAGATGGCGGATGGGTGGATCTAGTGGTGTAGGGGAAGTTTTAAAGAGAGGCGTCGTGGAGAGAGTGGGTAATCATAGCGGCTCTATCTTATAGCAGGGTTGTATCATCAACATCAGTAGGCAAGCTAGAAAGACGATAGATGTATGTGGGAGCTAGCTCATGGTCAAAGCAGATCTCTTAGTAGGTCGTATGCGTGTGAGGTGCCATGGTTGGTATTTGGTGTGGGATGGAAAAGCTTAAAAACAAATAGGCTTCAAGCGTGGCAACACATGGGAAAATCTGTAATGTGGAAAGCCAAGGCAAAGATCCCATGAGGTATCAGCTACATTGAAGCCTCCTACATGTGGAAAGCACGTGAGCACACTTACAGAAGACCATGGATCAAGACCATTATACATGATCAAGACATGCATCCTTAGAAAGAATGTCCATACGAAATTATCAGGGTTCGTCTATCCACCTGCCTCATCCAAATCAATCTCAAGCAACAGAGTAGAATCATACTTAACGTCAATGATTGATACTTGTCCATCTGCGGTCCTTTTATTTAAGCCCCACCAAAAAAGGAGGACTTCTCCACAAGCGCTCTGGGCTTTGGTGAGTCTTTGTTTAGAAAACAATCTCTCGTCATGTTTACAACTCCGAGAAATTCCATGGCTCTAACAATAAGGGTCCACGATCAGAAGTTGGATTTTTGAACCACTACCCATTTTCCCTCGCGAGTAGCAATCCTATTCGTGTAGGAGGATTACCCACCTGCAAAGGAGTGAGGTTCTCATCCATATGGACCTATGCTGGTTGCCAAAAGGTTGTGTGCTTACACAGCACCACCAAGTGAGCATATGTGTCCCTGAAGCGTATAACCAAGAGTTGGTCTATATTGGGATCATTTTCTTTGGGCCAATCCCCCCTCAATCCCGTGTTCTTGCACTCCCAAGATGGAGGTCACAAAGCTAGTAGCATTTGGGACAGCTAAGGAGGTGCATGGGCAGACTCTGATGTTGAGAACCTCATCGCTATTTGTTACTGCTCAAGTAGAGTGGTTGAAACGGTTTCCTTTGCACACTCTTGTTCTACAACATCCAACCACAGAGATGAGACGAGGGATACAGGAGGGGTTCCAGGATCAAGAGGAGTCACAGTCCTTTACAAATCCACACTTTTGGGGACCATCTCAGTGGAGCAGAGAGATCCACAATCCAGGTTTCTCTCGCTTCGGATCCGACACATGGATAGCCGAGATTTGTTTATCGCGGTTTGCTACTTCCCCCCCGAGACCTCCCGCTTTGCCAAAGATATTCGAGGGGAGGATGAGACATCCCCATTTGCTGCTCTGTATCAATCCATCGTTGACTTTTCTAGCCGCAAGGAAGTCCTCTTAGTTGGGGACTTCAACGCGAGAACAGGCACTCGTCAGGGACCTCTCCTCGACTTCAGGGATGATTCCACTCTACTGCTAGACATTGACCTTGAGGAGGCAAGTATGCTATGAGTTTCGGCTGACAGACGAGGACCGCTCACATCCTATGGGCAGGCCCTATTAGACCTCGGCAGTATGCATGATCTCATTATTTATAATGGTCTTGACAGATGGCCCGCATCAAGTGGCTTCACTTGCTTTCTACATGGGGGAGGCTTCAATGTTATGGACTACATCATGGGATCCACTGCCTTCACATCTCACATCAGTGACTTTACCATAGCACTTCTCCCTTTAGGGGATGACCATACCTATCTTTTCTTTAGCATTTCTACCCCCCGCCGCATATCACTTTCTACCCCGCTGAGCTCTTACTCCACTTACCATGATATACACTTTGATCGCGATCACTCACCTACTTACTTTGGCCGTCTGTACATACTTCTCGCATACATTGACTTTATACCCTTACTAGAAGACCGTGCTACCCTAGTCACTCGCTCACTACACGAGGCCGCTCTTCACGCCTTTCCCCACACCACCCGCCTACCACCTCCTGGGACCGTACCCTATAATAGCTGGTACGATGATGAGTGTAAGGCTTTTTGCCGTCAGCTTAGATTCGAAACAAAAAACAGCCTTCCGAGCAAACCAGAGACGCTACGCGAGTACCGCCGTCTGTTATGCAAGACGAAACTTGACTTCGTTCGTCGGAACGAGGAGGAGCTACTGAACATTCTGTTCAGTAACAACTCTAAGGACTTCTGGCGGAGATTTCTAGAGGGACAGTCCCCCTCACCACTCACTAACACTCAGGTGTGGTCTGATTATGCACGCACACTCTATGATATCCCAAATCAGCCAGCCCCTAACCTATCACTTATGCCGCGCCCCACATCCTGCACCCTCTTCACTAGGGGGAGGGGGTAAAGGATGCCGTAATGAAACTTCATAATGGCCGAGTGAACAATCATGAGGGACTATGCACTGAGTTCATTGCATATGGGATTAACCTCCTAGCCCCGATCTTAGCCAAGCTATTTAATGAAGCCATTTGCTTGGGGTTTCCACGCACCTGGACCATCAACACTATCTCACCCATCCACAAGGTAGGGGATCCCATGAACCCGGAGAACTACAGGACCATCATGATTGGACATGTCATGTCCAAGATTTATGCATCAGTACTTGATTATGAAGTTAGCAGATTTGCGGAGTGTTGAGGACTCAAAGCAACGGGACAGGCCGGTTTCAAGCACGATCATGGGAACATGGACCACATTCTCGCGCTCAGATGTATCATCAAGCAGTCGAGGGCACGGAAGCAGAGGGTTTACTGTTGCTTTGTGGACTTCCGCAAGGCATTTGACACCGTTCCGAGAGCCCGCCTCATACGACGCCTACAGGATCTGGGTAACAACCAGGAGATCATTTGGGCTGTCATGGCACTTTATGAGCGAGTTTCAGGCACAGTCCAAACAGGATCTGGATGGACAGACAAGATCATGAGCACTGTCGAGGTCAAACAAGGATGCCCATTATCACCTACCTTGTTTGGTCTCTACATCGACGAGCTCGAGACAGTGATGCAGGCACAGGGTGGGGTAGGCTGCTCTCTCGCAGGCACGCTGATCCGGATATTACTTTATGTAGATGACGTGGCTCTCTTGTCTTCCTCAACAGAGGAGCTCCAGAGACACCTTGACGCACTACACTCCTTCTGTGAGTCTCATGATTTAAAGGTCAACTTGGGTAAAACCAAGGTTATGATCTTCAATACATCTCGAGGCATTTCACATTTGATGAGTCCCCTGTTGAGGTAGTTTCATCATACACTTATCTGGGGGTCGTCTTTTCCAAACCCACCTTCACCATGAGACCCGTGATGCAAGCGCGCCTGAGTAGAGGATATGCTTCATTGGCTAGACTAGAGAGACAGTGCTTCCGCTCTCATTTTCAAGATCCACGGACCAAAGGGTTGCTTTTTGACTCTTTGGTCCGCCCTGCAGGGATGTATGGCAGCCCATGCTAGGGGCCAAATTTGTCGGATACAGAGTGGGCCAAGGTGGAGCGGCTACAGGTTCTCATGTTATCACAGATGATCCGTGGTAAGCCATCTGTCCCTCACCAGATCATTCGGACGGAGTTCGGGTCACCCCCATTACAGCTAGATGCTGCATTTCAGGTCATTACATATCTGTACCGAGTCAGCAGGAAGTATGGGGGTTACACATCCGGGCATAGCAG
The DNA here is from genome assembly GCF_047967505.1 of Dipteris shenzhenensis. NCBI lineage: Eukaryota > Viridiplantae > Streptophyta > Polypodiopsida > Gleicheniales > Dipteridaceae > Dipteris > Dipteris shenzhenensis. The sequence continues at coordinate 46,142,758 of NC_141599.1, forward strand.
GATACCATGGCTAGCACTGTCCTCTTCTATGGCACTTGTAGCAGGAGGAGATCAGAGGTGTTGGTATGCATGCATAGAGAGATGGTTTGCAGGACTAGGGCTCCACATGGACAGAATACCTCCTTTCCAGTACAACATGGATGCTCCTTTCTCTCCCCTCCTATCACACGAGGTCAACTAGGTTATCCGTGAGGATCTACTACAGCTACGCACATTCCTGACTTGGTTGGGCCCGAGTGATCTTCCAATGAAGCTGAGCTTCTACAGAGATCACTTCCTACATATCACAGCGAAGGGTTTCATTGATCCACCAGGATACACACAAATTCACCTACCCCACTCGCCGAGGATCTCCCTTGGGCAGAGCGGCCGAGCAGAGCAGTTACCCAAGGAGAGGCGCATATGCACACTATGTGACATGCAGGAGGTTGAGACACAGAGGAGCACTTCATCTTCAGGTGTCCTGTTTACTATGAGATCCAAGGGCATTTCTACTGCCTCTTCAAAGATAGTTATGGGATGTTGGCCCGTGTCCTCTCCCACCCAAACTAGCGATGCTTGGCTGGTTTCATTCATGAGTTGCTCAGACACCACGATAGGATACTCCGAGCACGAAGACAGGAGCAACCTTCTCCCTCGACGATACCTCTCAGAGCTCTATCACAGAGTTCTTTCAAGCACATCACATAGACCCCCTCGAGGCAAGACATGGACATAACCATGACCTGAAGCCTGTAACCCGACACCTCAGACAGAGGGTTGACTCACAGATCACTTGGGGACCTTCCCTTTTTGTTTAGGGTTAGAGCCCGACCGGCGGGGGTCACAGTGGCCTTGGTTAGACACAGAGCTACGACTAGGAGACGTACCAAGACTGCACCCTTGAGGGAGCGACAGCGTTCTATTGCTGACATCATGCCTCCACTTCCACAACCTCATCCATCCTGATGCCCTATTGCTGACGATGATGATGATGATGATGGTTATGATGATGCCGACGATGATGCTGAGATTTATATATATATAGTCGGGCTATGACTATGGTGTACTTAGGACTTAGTACTACCATTTTGCATTTTTTTGCATTCTGCATTGGTGTGGATGCTCGTTTAGTAGCACCACTACCACAGCTCATTGTATCAGGTTTTTCACAATCTCATAGACCCATCAGTCTTCCGAAGACTTCAATAAACTTTCTTTCTTTCTCGATGCTTGACTATATCATAACTATGCTGTTAGAAACATGGTGTATGTGTGTGTGTGTGTGTGTGTGTGGGTGTGTGTGTGGGGGGGGGGGGGGGGGGAGTGAAAAAAAAGTAAGTGTGTGTGTGTGTGTGTGTGTGTGTGTGTGTGTGTGTGTGTGTGTGTGTGTAAAGCAATGCCAAAGCTTCCTGTTACGCTACATCAGAGCCCAAAACACGGTGTTTTGGAGCAGCTATTACCTGCCGTACAGCCCGCCAGAGCCCCGGACAGATTCCGTACAGGTGTACGGCCTGTACGGACTGTTCCGCCTGCTGCAGTTTGCTGCTACCAGTTCATCTCCGGCTCCTGGATCGATTTCACACAGGGATTTGCTTGCGGACTACATCTACACACTGATTTTGAAGGCTTTTGCTCTCGTTTCTCTCCTCTTGAGTCCCTGGGTCCGGTGCACCTTTCCCATCGCCAAAATCTTCCCCTTTTCTCTGAAATATAGTTCATCTGGGAATTTTTACTGGTTTTTTCTCTCCTTTTCCTCTACAAAACTGTTTTTATCTTCTCTCGACCTCTACATCTCTCTTTCCCCTCTTTCTCCTTACAAATACACTCCTTTTCTCTTCTCTGTGGGCTTCTTGTGGGCTTTTTTTTTGGGACTGGTTTTTTTCTCCACTATCACTTTACAGGTACCTCCTTTCTGGGTTCCACTTTTTACAAAGCTATGGCTGAATATTCCTATGAAAAAACTTTTCAAAAGGATCGTTCAGTTCATTGCAAGAAGCAAAAGCACGCTGAGGGTCAACATGACCCAGTACATGATTCTCTTGAGGTACAACTGGTCTATGATGTCATGCATGTAGGATTTGCAGACACAAGAAAAGAGTGGAAAGACTTGGTTCCATCGGTTGGCCTCATGGTTGAAGTCGAAGAAATTCTGGATCCAGTTAGAGAATATGCCAAAAATGCAGTCATTTTACTTTTTCCACGCCGGATGCCACCTGCTGCAGAGATAGGCAACTGGTTGACTCGCACACTGGCTGGCTCGTTTGTTCACAAGGTACACTACGCAGCTAGAGGTTTTTTTGAGGTCATTATGGTGGATGAGATACATAGACAAATGCTTTTGGAACATTCGCCCCTCTTTTTTGGGCAGCAAATGGTGCACGTATTGCCATGGTCTCCCACGAGGGATTTTCAAGCTTTAATCCGACACATATGTCCGGTCTGGGTTGAAGTTGTAGACTTCCCACAATGCATGGCTTCACTCTTGCCTAAAATTGCAGCAACTTTAGGCAAAGTGGTCTGCCCACCACGGCCTAATGGCAACTTGAATCGATTTTGCATTCTCTGGGATACTGATGGCTTGTTTTGACTGCAAAAAATTTGGACACATGGCTTCACAGTGTCCAATGAATCAGCATAAAATGCCTCCTGCTACTTTGCATGTTCAAATGCCTACTAAAGATGCTCCTACCTCTATTGCAAATAAAAATAAAGGTAGTAGAAAGTTTTCTGGAATTCAGGATAAAGGTAAAGCTCCAGTGGTTTCAAATGGGAGTGTTTCTTCACATTCACCTCTTGCTATTCAACCCTCAACAAAAGGACAGAAACCTCCAACTGATTGATGGCAAAGTCCAAGAAAAGTTATTTCTGCTCGAAGACTTCCACCCCCTCGCACTTGGAATGGTGCGTCTTCTAGTGGAAACACCCCAGAGGTCAATACAGGAATTGGGATCATATGGGCTGCAGTGACAGCTAGCAGAACACTCTTCCCTGAAGAAGAGGTTGCTGCTTTGCTGTCTACTCCTCAGGTGGATATTTCTTCTCAGGGAAGAGGCCTTGACCCTGAGATAGAAATGCAGGGCTGACATCATGAAGTTTTCTGTTGTACATAGTTGTTATTTTACTATAAATATCTGTAAATATGACTGCTCATATCAAATGTTTTACACTCAATATCCAGGGGATGTGTGACAGTAGGAAATGGAAATCTGTGTGGCTGTATATCAATAGATTTCAGCCTGACATAGTGGCATTACAAGAACACAACCAACATGTCTATGCAGGAAAGACAGGTCACTACTGTGGCTATGATATTTTCTATGCTGGGGAGCACTCTTTCTCAGGGGTAGTCTTTCTGATCAAACATGAGCTTCAGCCAGTTATTGCTTTAAATGACAATAAAGGCAGATGGCTTATTCTTCAATGCATCATTCGAGGAGAGATGTTTGAATTTGCTTCTGTCTATGCACCTCAATCCTCTAGAGAAAGAACTGCAATTTGGGATGCCATGCAACAATATCCATGGAGATACCATGCCTTTATATGTGGGGATTTCAATAATGCTCCACAACAAGGTGACAATTCCTCCAGACATACTCATATGTTAACCCCTAAAAGGCATGCATGGTCTCAATTATTGATGCATCTTGACTTGGTTAACCTTTGGAAGGAATTGCAACCTTTATCACCTGGATACACCTTCCAACATAATGCCCTTTCCTCTTATCAGGCACGTCTGGATCGATGGTATAGTGTAGCTCCGCAACAAAATGGTGATGTTACATGCAAAATGTGGATTGACTATGCCTTTGTGCATTCAAATCATGCACCTCTATGGTTGCTGTTATCCTTTCATGATATGCCAGATGATAGATTGCCACAAAGGCGACATCTGATCGTGAACAATAGCTATTTGCAACATGATGCTTTCAAGGCCATGGTTACTGAAGCATCTCATTCTCTGTCTTCTTGCAGCCATATGGATATTGATAATGCATGGGATTCTTTTGTTTCCAAAATGCAAGTTGTGATTAGAAGTTATGGCAAGTCTTACATGAAGACTCTGAGGGAAACTATTGCTCAGGCCAAATTCACTTGTCATGACCTCACTGAACTCAGCCATCTTCGTTCGTTGTCCCTGCACGAGCAAACAACATTATGCCAAGCTAGACACTGTCTTAAACTCAATGATCACAGGAAACTGGCTAAATGGGAGACTAGAGCAAGACAAAGAGCCTTTACAGCTAAAGGCTGCTCTTCCAAACAATTTTTCAAAAGCTTGCATCAAAGGAGATTAAAAACAGAAATTTGCAGGGTGCTTATGCCTGATGGTTCATGGACCACCTCACGGTCACAGCTTGCTTCTGTTTGTGTGCATCATTTCTCTCAGCAGTTTGGTTCTGCAGTTCCTCCCTCGCAGCAGGTTTTGGTTGCACGAAATTTACTGTTACAGCATGTTTCTCCTATTATTTCCACTACTCAAGCTTTGGAATTGGAGGAACCTTTTACTGAGAGGGAATTGTCAGATGCAATCAAATCCTGTGGCAGATGGAAATTTCCAGGATGGGATGGTCTTACAGTTGATTTTTTTCTAGAATATTGGCCTCTTTTGAAGCATACATTGCTGCATATGGTAAACGCTGCATGGCAAAATGCCAGACACATGGAAGAGAGGTCTTGTTAAACTCCTTCCAAAAAAGCAAATTTGTGAATCTTTGGCTGACTGGAGACCTATCACCCTTATGCCAATCATTTACAAAGTTACTACCAAAATGATTGTCGATCGGCTAAAGGGGTTTTTACATGATGGGTTGCATCCTGCGCAATATGGTTTTGTCCCGTGTAGGCATATCACAGATAACATTGCTAATGCCTATGTTGAAATTGAATATGCCAAATACACGCAGCAGGATGTTTTGTTATTGCAAGTTGATATTGCCAAAGCCTTTGATACTGTTAAGTGGGATTTTATTTCATCTACTATGCAGGCATTGGGATTTGGCACAAAAATGCAGCAAGTTATCACTTGGCTATATCAAGATAGTAAAGCTGCCTGCATACTTTCAGGGGATATTTCTACAACCTGGACTCTTGGTTGTTCTGTTAGGCAAGGATGTCCCCTAAGTGCTTTACTTTTTGCCATAGCCACTCATCCAATGCTTCAATATATGGACCACCTTTTGGACATTGACCAGTTGCACGGTTTGGAGATTCCTGGCAGTCATAGCATGATCGCTCAAGCATATGCTGATGATTCTTTCTTTACCCCAAAAAATACTCGGAGTGATCTGTCCATGATTATGCAAGCTCTTTCTACATATGGATTGGCTGCTGGTCTTCGGGTCAATTTTCAGAAATCAAAATTGTTGCCGTTGCATGCTCATGAATGGCACAGTCTTTTGTGGCTTGGGGAAATTGTTCCCGCTTCTCAATTGATTCGACATCTTGGCTATCCTCTAAGTTGGGGACTCACCCGTTCTCAACAAACTGATTGGGTGCTCACAAAGTTGAGGGAAAAACTTGAATATTAGAAGCTTGCAACATGGCCATTACATGTTCGTTTGCGAATCACACAATCCATTTTGATAACATACATACAATTTTATCTGCCTCTCATTATGTTCACTAAGGCAGATTTGGTTTCCTTTATGTCAGCTATCATGGAAATTTTCTGGTGTTCAAAAAATGGCAAGAAAAGTCTCAAATTACTCTCTATGCATCATCTCTGTTCTCCAAAGATGCACGGGGGTCTAAACATTCTCAATATTCAAATGCATTTACTTGCTCACAGAGGGAAAATGATGTTGCAGTTTATGCAAGGAGATCAGCCTTGGGCTTTCATGATCCGCTCTCTTTTATTACATATTCATACTTCTGCCTTTGGCATTGGCAGCCTACTCAGTGGGATTTCCTATTTGGCTCTATCCAAGGCAAGATCAGAGGCTGCCCTTTTGTCTCTCGCATACTTCTTGATTGGAAACATATTTTATCCCACTTGGAATGGAATGGCCGAGATTCTTTGTCGGGAAATTCTTTAGTAGTAGTTACTCCATTTTCGAAGTAACTATGAATGTAATTATTTTACAGCAATAAAAGATTTCTTCCCACAAAAAAAAGTGTGTGTGTGTGTGAGTAAGAGCAATGGAGACCTCCTCCTCCTTTGCTCCTACAGCCTCTGTTCCCTCTCTGGTTTTGCCCGTACAACCCCCGTCTTCTTCCTTGCAGTCTTCATTGTCATCCGTACAGCTGCCGTCAGCTGGCACATACAACCCCCCCGACCCCTGCAGTTCTTTGTACAGCCTTCGATTCAGCTCCCGTGCTCCATACAGCATTCTGTACAGCTTCAGCTTCCAATCCAACCCTTCGTACAACCCTCTGTACAGGTACACGTGGTGCAGACGACCGTACCTGCTTCATCCGTACCTAATTCACCTGCTCCATCCGTACCTACAAAATCCGTACAGGTTTCCCCCGTCCGTACATGATTCCCCATCCGTACAGCTCGTACAATCTGTACGGCCATTGTACGGTCATCCGTACAGGCTCTCAAAACATCTTTTGTTTTTTCTGATTCCTCTGTTCCTCCTGCCTTAGTTTTCATTCGACGGAAGCACGATGCTTTGCCTTCTTCCTCCTATCGGCAAAGCTTGATCTCGCAAATGGCTCTTCTTCTTCCCTTCAGTTAGATCTTATGCGCCAGTTATGTTCAGCCTCTCTCACATATATTCCTTCATCGGGTTCCCCGTTTGTTTGTTCATTGGATCTGGTTTCAAGTCTTCGACAGGTTCAGCAGTTTGGAGTCTGTCTCTACTTTATGGGCAGGGTTCTTTCTACCGCTCATCTTCGTCGTTGGGCTGAAGCCGCAATGGGTCCGGATTGTATTTCCTCCTTTGTCTTTCTAGCCAAAGGATTTTATTATGCCCACGTTTCTTCGACTAATGTGGTGGAGCGGCTAGTCAGTCGTGCTGGTGTTCCTGGGGTTGGTTTCTTTGCTTATGTGATGCCCTGGGATCCACTTTTCGATCCTTTTGCTACCCTTCTAACTCACTGTCCGGTCTGGATTACTCTCAAAGCGCTGCCTGTGCCTCTTCTTCAACATCTTCCTACTCTTGTGGCGCTTTTGGGAAGGCCTCTTCATGTTCCGCGACAGAAGTTCTAGCGAGTTTCCTGTGATGTTCGCCTTTGCGTTTTGTCAGATATGACGCAGCCCGTGCCATCTACTCTGAATCTTGATTTGGGATTTGTCCATCCGATGCGCATCAGCCAGCATTTTGCATCTTTTCCCACTGCATGTTATCGGTGCCGACAGGTTGGTCATTTTGCACATGATTGCCCTTCTGCATCCAAGCCCACTCCTCCTGCTCCTTCTTCAGCTGTCAAGGTTACTCTCCCTTCTCCTCCGGTTTTTGATATGGCTTCTTTGGAGAAGCCATCTTCTACTGCTCCGAAGTACTACTGGAGGAAGGTAGATAAATCACAAGCCAATCTTCCTCTTGCTGAAGAAGCTCAAGATTGCACCCCTGTTGAGCTTCATCAGTCTCCTTCTCCTCAAGATATGGATGTGCCCCTTGCAAAGGGGATTTTACAGGATGATCTGCATGCTCTCTCTCAGGTTGCTATCCCGACTGAAGCTAAAATGATGAGTCCTTATTTATATGATGCAGCTCTTTTGTCAGAGGCTCCTTCTTGAGAGAGTACAGATATTGATACAATTCCTATGTCTGTGAAGACTGTGCTAGAGTCTCTTTCTGTTCAAGATGCAGATGTTTCTTTTTCTCTAGAGTCTTTTCATCCTATGATGCAACAGGTTTTCGACCCTGTGATTCAAAAATTCCAGCTTCCAACTTATATTAAGAAGAGTCACAAGGGCAAAAAACTACTAGTTTTTATTGATGGTGTAGGTTCTTCACTGCATCAATTTTTACAAAGCAACAATCTGAAACTGGAGGATGTTGTGTTTGATCCTCCTCCAATTTGATCTTGTAACTTTTTACTTGGCTGCCTCATGACTTTTGCTCTGAGGCTTTACTTGTAAATTTTTCCTTTGTACTTATTGGTGGGTTTTTACCTCTTCTTGGGGTTTCCCACACAGAAATAAAAGATTTCACTAAAAAAAAAAGTGTGTGGGGGGTGAAGAAGTGGTACACAAATGTAGAAACCATGAAAGCTTTCATTCATGGGGTGTCACCAAAAATTTCCTGATAATATTTAAATTAGACTATGGCAATGAGGCTCCTCAAAGAAACGTCAATAATATTTTGCCTCCCAAATATTTAAAACACAGTGCTGCCAAATGGATAGTAAACACACAGTGCTGCCAAACAAACACTCTAGATCTTACCTCGTAACTTTGCAAAATTGGATGCAAAGTAAGTAAGGTACACGCCACACTGTAGGAAAGATTTGCCAAATCTCCTCATTTGCACGCACTTGCCGCTTTATCCAAGCATAGCGGCGCTCTACCTTGTCCAGCCTTGCAACTTCTGCTTTTAATCCATACCCATGACTATCAGTGTATGAAAACCTGGCAATTCGCTATGGATATGAGAAGCAATAAAACTGGGCTCCTTACAAAGCTACATTGATTGCAACAGAGTAATAGGGCAGACATGACCTGTTCCCTCGAAGATTTGTTGATATGCAGTCAACTCCTTGTTACACACAGTCCGAATGAGTTCTTCCTTTACAGATGAGTCCAATGCATCAACCACCAGGCATGCATCTGCTAGCTGCTGCATCAAATTTCCATCTTCTTTCAACCGTGCCGTCCCCAAGCTGCAAAATCAGGAAATTCAGACATTGCTCTTATAATAAGCCAAGACGAGTGTCAAATCATAAATTTTACCATCAACTAGCAGAACTATAAATCATGAAAGGGCCTCCATCCACTTCAAAATGAAACCTCCTGTCCTTGACTACCTGAGTTGACTCTTGACTGTTTCCTCTCATTGAGAACTCTCCTTTCAAGATTGAATACAATGGGACAGTCGAATATTGTTCTTCTATCAGTTTAAATGCGGGAAGGGTGAGCAGATTGCATTGTATGCACCAAATCGTCTTGAGAAAGTAGAGAACTGAGATGTGAACTGAGAACTGAGTGATAGAGCTGTGAGTGAGCTGAGAAAACTGTAAAAAGAGCTGCTGAAACAGACACCAAATCTTCTTCCGTTTGCTGGTCCAAACCCTTGCTGTAGTGTTGTGTGTACTCCCTTCCTGAGGCTGATCTGCACTGCTAACACTTGCTGCTGTGCAGGGGATCTCTGGAGGTGCACCGGGCTGCACTGGAGGACTTGTAGAACTGCTGAGAAGGGTGGAGCTGAGTGAGGGTTGAGGGCTGCAGCCCCCCCCTTTATATAGGGGGCTGTGAGGTGAGCCAACCAGCCCAAAACTGGCTGACCAGCTGGTCAGTTGGTTTGATTGGCTGGTTGGGCTCTCTGCCCCATAAAAAGCAGCCTAGGGAGGGGGCATAGGGCAGCCTATACAAGGCAGCCCTTCCCCAGCCCACCATTCTCCCTTGATGGGAGCTCAATGGTCCAGACCTAAGGGGGGCCTTCTTTGCTCCTAACCTAGGCTAAGACCTAGACCTTCCTAGAACCCTAAGACGGAAACATTAACCTATTGTTCTCCAATGGGTACTAGTGAATAAGGACTGACTTTACTTTTTGACTTGACCTAAGGCTGAGAGACTGACCTACATAGCTCGTGCTTGACTGTCCTTGGACAAGGGCTCACAGTGGGGTCACAGCATATGACAAAATATCCTATCATAGGCACTATTTGCACTTTCGATGAAGCCAGTTGGCACTTGGGTGCATGTGACATTCCCTCCTCCTTAACCTGGTGGTATTTGCATGGCCTCCAAGTAGTCTGCAATATCTGCGGAAACTCAAGGAAGAAACTTTCGTCTAGCCACACCACTTCATGGGGGGTTCTCAAATCTTGATACTTCGTGTAGAATTCGTGGATCCAGCATCCTGACCCATGCTTCCATTTGCGAAATTTCTTAACTTGTGGAACAGGTTGGATATATCCCCCAACCTGTTGCTCAAGCAATAGATTGGGGGTGACCCCAACCTATTGCTTGAGCAACAAGTTGGGAGGTATATCCAACCTGTTACACAAATCAAGAAAATTCCTTGATTTTTGCAAAAGGTTGAGTGCACTCTTAACCTATTGCACATGCAGCAGGTTGGGGGATATATCAAACCTATTGCACAAATCAAAAACATTCATTAAATTTTGGTTGTATTTTAGGATTAGGGTTTAGAGTTAGGTATTTCGGGTTAAGGATTTAGGATTTAGGGTTTAGGATTTAGAGTTTACGATTTAGGGTTTAGGGTTTAGGGTTTAGTGTTTAGGAGTTTACAATTTAGGGTTTAGGGTTTAGGAATTAAATGTTTAAAGTTTAGGATTTATGGTGGTTAAGATGTTTTGATATTAATTGTTCAAAGTTTAGGATCTAAGGTTTAGGTTTGATGCCTGGAGGAGAATCTGCTCCGGCTCAATGACTTCTACCTTGTCGATCACCTCGAGCTGCTGCTCATCAGAGATATCGCTGAGTGCTGGCCCAATATATGGCTTCAACCATGCCATGTGAAGGACATTATGCATTGTCCAACTTTCTAGAAACCGCACCTTCATAGAGACATCATTGATCTTCTTAATGATGAGGAATGGTCTAAAACTTCTGAAGGATAACTTGGAGCATCGCTTGCCCACATGTTTTAGCCTTTGCTTTATAATCCTCAGGTAAACCCAATCGTCCTCTCTATGACATCTCGGCGGGACTTATTGGCTTGGCTCATGTATGTTGCTTGAGCTTTGGCGAGGCAGTCTTTAACTAACTCCGTGATCTCGGCCATGGATTCTGTAGTCTTGTTGGCTTCGAGGAACGGTGAAGTAGCTATCGTTCAATATGGCCTACGCTACTGGAAGGAATTGCTCCCACTTGGACTGCGAATCATGACAATACGATCTTAGTACATTAAAAGCCAATTTATTGTATACCTCTAATTACCATTCGGTTTGCGAATGAAATGTGCTGGACATTTGGAGCTTGGTGCCAAAGTTTTCGAACAGAGCCCTCCATAAGTGTGAGGTGAATTTGGAATCTCTGTCCGTGGTGATGGTCCGTGGCAATCCTCCAATCGAGTACCAATACCTGATAAATAAGCGGGCTACGTCTTTTGCACTGGCTGTCTACTTGCACGAAATAAGCATACAAAATTTACTAACCCAATCATCAATGGTTAGACATGGAGTATTTCGTGTACCTGCACATGCCAGAAGGGGTCCCACAAAATCCATCGTGATGTCTTGAAAAGGACCTTCGGGGGTCGGTAAGGACTGAAGCAATCATGCCGCCTTTTAATGGGACACGTTTACCTTTTGAAAGATTTGACATCTCTGCACATAGCTATATACATGCTTCCACATTTTAGGTCAATAAAAACATCGCTCTAGCTTCTTCAATGTACTGTTGATGCCTCGATGGCCACCTGTGAGGGCGTCACAGGCGTCATGGAGTGGAGCCTACCGCTTGTCTTTGAGCACACAAAGTCTTTGCTTATAGAATAACTATCCATCTTGAATTGAATAATGGCCGGACGCAACAGTTTAGGCAAATTGATATTGAGTGTCAAACTCTGTGTTTTCATAGAGTCAAGATCCTTCCCTTTAATCTCTAGCACAATGGCCTTTTTAATGGAGACTTTCCTGTTGAGAGAGTCGGTGAGACCGGGTTATTCTTGCCAGGGACATACTCGTGCAAGTCTTCTCGAACTCCCCTTGTGTCTTTGTCACCAACCAAGTGTGACCAAATAGAATCCCCCACATTCTTTTCTTTTCTTTTTTAAGATTTTAAAGCCCCCACATTCTTGAAGATATGCATGGGATCCAAGAGATGATTGATTTGTAGCTCACCCCAATATGGAAGCTCGTGAAAGATCCATAGTAGGAGGCGGCTCCTCACTATTAGCTCTCCCATCCCAAATCCAATCACTTGCCTTCCTTCAGACTGGTATTGACCTTCATGTGCAGGATGATCAAGTGGAAGGTATTGAGCATGACCTTCATAAACCATCTTCCTTATATGTTTGGAGTGTCGTGCATTCAAACTAGGGCCACAAATAGGACAAGCATGGTACCCTTGTGTTTGAAGTCCTACATATATGCATGCACAAATAGGTCATTAGACATGCATAGATCACACCACAATAAAGCATAAAGGTATCAATAGGCGTGCACAAGCACGTACCTACATACTCTCCATATCTTAGATAGTCATGCATGGTCCACATCAAAATTCCCCTGATGAAAATGTATGCGGCCCACCTCGGGGCTCTAGAAATATCAAAGACACGTACGTCCCTCCATAGGGTCTGTAGATCTTCGATCAAGGGTGTCATGTACACGTTCATATTTTTTGCCTTGTACTTCCTTGGCACAAGTAGGGCAAGCATGAGGTGTCCCTTTCATAACCTGAAACTGCTGGAAGATATCACTCCATCGGGATTGCCGATCGCTCCACTGAGAGCTGGGCATTATCTGCAACTACTTTAAAGCTTGGTGGTCTGCCTTGACTAGGAAGGTCCGTCCATAAAGGAACGGCTTCCAGTGTTCTAATGCCTAGATAACGCCGAGTAATTCTCTGTCATAGACTGAGTAATTCTTTTCGATAGGATTAAGCTTTCTACTGAAGTATGCCACGGGTCTTTCTTCTTGTTATAAGACTGCCTCGATGGCTACATTGCTAGCATCGATGATGACTAAGAATGGATCATCCCATGATGCGATCTTCATTACTAGAGCTATTGTCGTCTGTTGTGGCCAACCGTTTTAATAAGTCGGTTAAGGGGACTGAGGTGGTGGAGAATCCAGGCATATGTGAACTCTAGGCCTGGCAAAGCCCTAAGGAAAGATAAGATCTCCTCGACCGTCGTGGGGACTGCCCAGCTGGTGATAACTTAATCTTTTTCAGAATCCAAGCGAATGCCATTGGCACCGATGATGTAACCCAAATATTGGATTTCCATCAAGCCGAACTCACTTTTCTTGGCATCAATATATAATTGATTGTCGTGCAAAAGCTGAAGAGCTTTCCACACATCTCGTATATGTTGCTCCGTTATGGTTGAGAAGATTAAGATATCATCTAGAAAGATGAACAGGCACACTCCTATATCTCACCGAACACCCACGACATCAACTTGTTGAATGTTGGTGGTGCATTTTTTAGACCAAACGGCATGACTACAAACTCGTAATGAGCTCGCTCTGTTCTCAACGATGTCTTTGGGATGTCAGCGTCGAAGATGCGGACCTGGTGATAACCGCTCTTGACGTCTATCTTGGAATACTTGGCACCATTCAAGATATACTCTATGCGGGGCATGAGAAATTTATTGCTGATGGTGATTTTGTTGAGTGCCCTGTAGTCAACACATAGTCATGCCATCTTATCCTTTTTCTGGACAAATAGAATGGGAGCCGCAAAAGGCGATGAGGATGATCCGATAAACCCAGTGCGTAAAAGCTGCGTGAGCTATTGTTCTAGCTCTGCCTCCATAGTCTTAGATAATCTGTAAGGAAACTTATTGGGAGGGCGGATGCGTTGAGTCTGGGATTAATTCAATCCGATGGTCCTCAGGTTTATGAGGCGGAAGCTGTGGTGGGAGATCATGCAGGAGTATAATATCTTGGAACTTTTGGATTAGATCGACCATAGCCGGCTACCAAAGGAGGAGCTGGTTGCACTAAATTTAGTTGGCAGCGGACATACACCAATGTGCATATGGTGCCATTGCGAAGAGCATGAGCTACTTGGATGTGGGAGATCAGTGGGATTCCATGAATGCTTATGTCCCTCTGGTGGATGATGGCTGGCTCAAGTAGTCCTTCTAGAATGCTGCCACCAATCGGGCACAGGCGAATATTCTTGGAACCACTAGATCCAATATCATGTCGCAACCTAAAAGAGGTGTGAGTATGAAGCCACGGTGAAACAAGGCCTTCTAAACTGAGAAAGAAAATTTTTCGGCCTTGTATGTGATCTGAGTGCGTAGCCTAGGTGTGAACCCGTCCACCGCAAGCTCATGAGGCACTAAAGTGCACCACATCTCTTCGACGAGCTAAGGGGAGATAGCATCTTCTGAACTCCCCATGTCAAATAAGACAACAAATCGTTGTCCTTTAGCCATGCCATAGGCTCTAATGAGGGCTTTATTTTGCTCGTCGAGCATGCCCTCCTTCTTACCTTCAAAGACCACCGAGCATACGGCGTTCCAAGCATGTAGAATTGCATTTGCAGTTGTGGTAGGTGGAGCCGAGAATGCCAAAGCAGTGGCGAGATGATAGAAGTTGGTGCTTTCACAGCCTTCTCAACCAACCATTTGGGGCAATCCTTCTTTCCATGCCTAGCAATGTGGTGGCAATAGAAACAACGGTGCTCCGCGTGGAACCACTTTTGTTTGTCGGGCTGTAAGTATTGTCCCGTAATGCCCGCCTTAGCTTTTTCGTCCGGAGTCATCTTGGGCTTAGACTCCTTTTTCTTGCCAATTGATTGCTGGTTGTCCTTCTTTTGAAAGCTATTGTCCTTTGACTGAGGACCTTTATCCGTTGGGGTTGTGGACTGATGCGAGGCTTTGGCTCTAGGTTGGACCTGCTTAGACATTTCCCACTTCAGCATCAGTTCCTGATTCTGAGCTAGGGTAAACGCACGCTCGTATGTGAGCTGGTCGAAATTCCGTACAGGGAATCGAATGTTAGAGTCCAACCCCTAATGAACTACTTGAGCCTATTGGTCTCGGACATGCCTAGTTGTTGGGCCAGGGTAATCACCTTATTACTATAGGTTAATACTCGCAGTTCACTCTAGGCTAGACAAGAAAACTCGTCTTCTAGATTCAGCAAGTACTAAGGCAGCACAAACCGATCTTTGAGGTCCACCACAAACATATACCATTAATACTAGAGACGTGAGTGGTATGATCCGTATAGGATTTAGACCAATGCTACCACCAGGTGATCGCTTCACCGGTCAGATGAGGGGCGGCTAGTTGGACTTTGTCTTGTTCGTCCTGAATACGAGCTAATGAAAAATGAGCTACAAATTGATGAATAAACTGCAAAATGGCTGAGTGGTCGCACTTTTCGTGAAATTCAGAGTGGACCGGGTAAGTGGATTAACTTTTGGTGCGATCAAACCCGAGGAGGAAGCAGTGCTCATGCTAGCTTGCATAGTAGCCAACATCTGTTTGTGTTGGAGCAACATAGCTTCTAGTTCGAGTCAGTGCTGCTTCTCAAATTGGGCCATCTCGCCACACTGAAGTGCCGTCTCTTGTTTGCACTCCTCGCGCACCAGCAAGAGCAGTTTTTCAAATTCTAAGAGTTCATTGCCTTCTTCAGGTTTGTCCTCCTCTATAGTTTTTTTTTTCTTTGAGCTGTTTCTGCGTTTCATCCAGCTGCTTGTCTTTTTCGCCCAATTGCCGTGAAGTTTCTTCAAGCTGAGACAGAAGGATTATGTTCCCTTCCAACAACTTCTGTAACATTGCTTGAGTGCTTGGCAGAAGCGTACTTTCTTTGTCTTCCTGGTAGTCGAAGCTCTCCTCTTCTTCTCTCTGCTGCTCCATGATGCTGGCCTGTGTGTCCTTTCCAGATCTCAACAAGACCATGCACTCACGGTAGTCAAGACACACCAGTAAACCTTATGACACTTATCGAGGATCTTTTATAGCTTACATTTGTTGCTGGTTTCATAAAACCATCTAGGTATGATATCTGACTTGGGTTCCTCTTCACTAGTATCTGATTGTTCACGTTTATCATATATATCAACCTCTAATCCTACAGTAGATTGAGAAAGTCTAAGATCTAAGAAAACACAAGAATCCACTCTTGAAGTGCAGTTCAATTCCAAGAGTCACGAGCATAGATTCCTTCTCCAAAAGCACAAGCGTCTTTGTACATGAAGTCTTGAAAGTCGGAAAGTCTTGAAAGTCGGGAACATCCGGTCATCTATAAAATGCCTAATTTGGCTAAGCTTATATAAATTGATAGGGCAAGTATTGATAGAAATTAAGTGTTGCATAAACTCATTCATAAGTGAAAATATAAAAGTTTGCTAAAAAGACAGCACAATTAGTGCCCATAGGGATTCCTATAATTTGTTGAAACAAAGAATCAACTATTGTGTTGTAAAAGAATGCATCTATCTTCTTGTCAAAAGATGTCCTTCTACCTTGGTTCTGTCCTCTATTCTGCGGGGCTGCTAAAGCCTCCAAGCTCCCACCTTGTGAAGGGCTCTAAAAGTGCTCAACTTGATCCAGCACCATGGGCACCAAGCCTCCCAAGTGAGAGAGATCAAGGATGAATAAAACACTGAAAATTGGGAAGAGAGATGGGACAGCAAGGTAATGGCCATGTCCTCACATGAAATCTCCTTTCCCACCCAAAGAATCTCCTGCTGAAGCTCCTAGAGCTTGCTGAGCATGGTAGATCACTTTGTAGGATCCAACACTCCCTCATCTCAACCTCAAGAGAGAACTCTCTTCATGGGAGAAGTTCTGTTGTACAGGGACGCCAAGTGCTCCCAAATCCCTTTGGCTGCTGTCATGTGCTTAACATGATTAATGATCTGCAGAGTGCAATTCAAGAGAATGAAAGAAAATACCCATGCATTAACCCGGTCTGAAAGCTGAGCCGGAGTCTCAGCATCCTTCTACTCCACAATCCCGAGGTTTGCTTCAAGAGGATCTGGCCTCAAAACCCCCACTAAGATGAAGTCTGTAAGATCATATGACTGCAATACTGGATCCATCAAGACTCTCCGCACACCGTAATTATTGCCATCCAATTGCCGGTCCACTGGAAAAATGGTTAACACTAGAATCCCGACCTTGTTCTCAGCCATCTCAGACAGGGTAGCCATTTCGTAAGGAAGAAGAAGTAGATCTGAAAAGGGAGGGTGGAGAAAGTAGAGAAGGGGATTGAGGGAAGAAGAGAAAAGAGGATTGGAGAAAACGATGAAGCAGCTTGCTGCCTACAACACCTTTACATCCTCGCTGTCCTGGCCCTGAAAATGCCTTCTCCACGAGCTGAAAACTCCCTCCCTCTTCAAACAGCCCCGAACAGCAGCCCAAATCTCCATGCAGTTTGCTGGCTCCCAATGCCCTCCAAATCTCAGATGTTCAGCCAACCTTTGGCTCTGATACCATGTGAGAGTGCAGTGCAATATGAACAGCAAATCGAGAGCACACACCACAAGCAAAGAAACTGTGAAATGAGAGGAAGAAAGAGACTGCACCAGAACTCAGGAAAAGACCCTCTACTGCTGGGCAAACCCTCAAATGCAAGATAATAGAACAATGAGGGGAGGACCCTTATATATAGGGGGCCCCAGCCTGGCTGACCAGCCAGGCTTGACCTGGCTGAGGGAAACCCGACCTGGTTGTAGGCCTGGTTGGCCTCCCAACCCAGCCCCTTGTGTCATCCATTTTCTTAGTTAGTGCTGTTGCCTTAATTACTGTTCAGCCCATGCAGCCCTACTTTTGTATCCGTTTTGTACAGTTCTTGGAGTACTTGGAGTACTTGGAGAGAGAGAGAGAGAGAGAGAGAGAGAGAGGAGAGAAGAAGAAGAAGAAGAAGAATATATTATCGTCCTCTGAAGACCAAAACCGGCCTATGGGACCTGAGCAATACAATATCACAAGTACATGAAAGCTCCTCCCGAAGATGGGAGGGTGGAAAGAGAAACCACCTTCTAGGATTCAGGTGGATTCCTATGCTTGAAGAGCTTATACACAAATGTTCCTAAAGCTGAAGGTGACCCTTTATGCAGCAAATCAGCCAGTTTGTTATGTCCCTCAAGGAGGTGATTGAACTCTTCCCTAATGTGTGCATAGTGAGGGCATATCATTACCATGTGTTCTTCTGTTTCAACCATACCTTGATCACATAGTTGGCATATTCTACTCTCCCTTGGCATCTTTTTCCATCCCCCTGTTTCTATTTGCAGCTGGTGTGATCGGGTGCGAAGTGAGGCTAAAGCCCTCCGTTTATGCACTGCTATAGGTGTACATATGTACTTCTGCGTTGTTGTCTCCCTTCCTGTATAAATTGACCAATATTCGGGGTTGATATATGTGCGATAGTACTCAAATTTATCTTTGTTTTCTGCTGTTTGCCATTTCCTGTGTAGTGCATTCAGCAGGTCATAATGAAAAGCCTCTTCATCAATCTCCTCTGAAGAGTAGTTTAAATACTCTTCTACTTCCCACTTCTTGAACCATTTTTTTAGGTCCTGTGCCCATCCGGATGTCAAAATCTTGCCCTTGTTTGTCTTTTGAAGCTTCTGACTTTCATTCCATGCTCTCTTTGGTAGCCTTTCATTATCCATGCACTTGACCTTTGTGATGTATCTGAGTACTCTCTTCAGAGCATGTAGCTCTATGGGTATACATCCTGTCTCTAGGAGTAACAAAGAGTATAGTGTAGTAGCCTTGATGCCCAGGTGCCTCCTAATGAAAGACTTTTGCATTTTCTCTATCTCATTCCACGTTGATGGAGATATACTCCCACCCCATACCTCTACTCCGTAGAGTACTGTCTGTATCACATATGCCCCAAAGATCATATTTCGTACTTGCCACCTTCTCGTATTGCTATCACTCATTTTCAAATTGGAAGTATTTTGCCCATCCTGCATCAAGTCTCCGTTGCACACAGCTGTTCAATCTATTATTGGCAGGGATTTCAATACCCAAGTATTTGAATGAGTGCACTGTCTCAATGGGTTGTCCTTTATATAAGATTTGGAGGGGGCTGCTTGGCTGTATAGTCTTGACTATCATGAGTTTAGTTTTGTTGACATTAATAGCCATCCCACTCTCTGCACAAAATATGCTGAAGATATCCATCATTTTTTGCATCTTACTTTCACTATCAGTGAAAACAACCACATCATCTGCGTAAAGAAGCAACCAAATCACGAGACCTGCTAGATGAGGGCTGTATAACTCATCTTTACATGCTTCTTCATTCACCAACTCCTCAAGTCTATCAATGCATAGGCCGAACAAAGTGGGTGAGAGCGGACATCCTTGTTTTACCCCCATATTACTATAGAACTCTTGTGACATCCCATCCTTACATTTTAGTTGACATTTTACTTTCTCATAGAGAGAGAGAGAGAGAGAGAGAATTTACCATGCACGCAACTAAGTTTAACTTATAAATAAGGAAGACTTCATGCTAACCCATGTTCTTCTTAGGGATTTACTAACTGCCTATTCTACGAGATCCACTCCTCACTTTTGTTTCTTGTATAATATATTAAAACCAAAGAGCTAAGTCAAGAATCTTTAAATACAACAAAAAAGGAGTTGGAAGATCACCTTGAGAAATCAGAGAATACATGAGACTTCAGCATCTGCTTTATACTCTTAAACTTTTCTCTCAGCTCATTGATTTTTGGTATATCCCTATAAGCTTCAAAATGGCCACATAACTGGTTCACTGCCTGAAGCAAATTAACATAAGTGCTCGAATATTCATTTTTCTCTAAAGACAGAGACACTGAAAGTCTGCAAATCCAAAATAGATATGTGCGTGAATAGGTGCAAACCTCTAGCTGGCCTGACGCTTCTTTGTATTGACGCTTGGATGCCATAGTTTGAAGTTGATCAACCGCTGATACTGCAAGTGCAAATCACTTTTGAGCCACAATCTAACCCTTTTAGCCCCCTTCCACAGTAAGGGCCATCTCTTTATTTCAAAAGTAAATGTGCAAAAAAAGTATTGATTCCCTTGCTCAACATTACAGATTTCTAATACATATCTAATTCTAAAATGCTTGCTGAAATGTAAAAACTCCAAAGCATGACCTATTCCTGAACACACAATAGCTTCTAAGCCCCAGAACTTGTCTTATCTCTGTTAGAACTACCACTTGAAATGCTTCAGCAATTTGCCTTGCCTCCCTAAGCAAGGCAGACAGCATATATGGAGTGGACAGTATCAAAATAAAATTTCCCTTGAACCTTGCATTCCATTTGTTACAATACGATAAGTACGTATAGTACTCCAATGGCAAGGATAGAGATTGTGCTTGATACATCATGTACTCTTCTGTAGAGATTAAGTTCGGATATACAAACAATCAAAAGCTAAGAAACAATGTGTTGGGGTAAAGGCACTATGGCCACCCAAGTACAGTTAGTACACTTAAGTACAGTTACACTAAGTACACCGTACTTAGTGTTGTAACCTTATCCTTTCATATAAAAGGTTGATTGTGTGCTAGGGGAGGTACACACATATGTTTTATCCCCACACTCTTGTGTTTATCCTGCTAGTGTGTGTCGGTGTGCTCCTACTCTCCCCTTCCACAACTGGTATCAGAGCCACTCTCCCTATCCTCGCCTATCCAGCAGCTGCCTATTCGTGTGGGTGCCCAAACGTGGGTCTTACCAGCAGCCAGCAGCCAGCAGCCAGCGCCGTCAGCGACGCTAGCAGCTGCTAGCGCTGCCAACGCTTCCAGCTGCCAAGGCAACCAGCAACGCCAACAGCCAAGGCTACCAACGACGCCAGCTGCCAAGGCAACCAGCAACGCCAGCAGCCAAGGCTACCAGCGACGCCAGCGGCCACCAGCCACGCCAGCGACCAAAGCCACCGGCGACGCCAGCAGCCACCAGCACCATAGGCGCCAGCAGAAGCGGCGCCACCAGCGCCATAGGCGCTAGCAGCGGCGCTACCAGCGCCACAGGCGCCAGCAGCTCCGCCATCATCGTCTCCACCGCAATCTCGTTATGGGCGCCAGTATCGCTTTTTTCCCCGCCTCCCGCCAAGCGTCCTCGCCCTGATTTCGGGACAAACTATAGATTGATGCCTTTGGTATACCTTAAAATCTTTGGAGAGCTTTGTCTTACAAAGTGATGCAGACTACACTCCCGTGAGTACCTAGTCGGTGTTGAGAATTTCAAGTCACAAGTTACAGAATCAAGGGGCTTTTGTAGCCACAGCCAAGCATTGGCTTATACACGCACTTGTTTGCGTATATCCTCCTGATTGGAGTTGATTTGTGCAAGGATTTGATGCATTTTATGACTTACGGGGCAGTGGCAGATGCATATGAATTGGGGCTTTTGACATTGTTATGCATATCAGTGTTGGGGGAAACACCTAGATGCTTTATGAGATCAGTGGAGCTTTGGGAAAGCGGTGTATGCACTAAAATCTTCAAAAACTTGGCTTCCAGTCAAGGGGCTTTTGCCTCATTCAAGTTCTAAACTGTGTAACACAGTTATAGAGGCAAGAGAAAGTCTAATTCTGACAGTTTTGGACAGTTATACAGTCAATTTCTGTTGCTGTACTAGAAAGTACAGTCAGGTACTGTCCGGAGTCAACTTTTGGACTGTAAACAGTCACTTTACTGAAGTTTAAAGTGCATAAAATAGTGCTGTTTTCACTGTTACAGCAGGGACATACATTGTGTCAAATAAAGGTACTGCTGTACTGTACTACAGAGCATCAATTAATGCATTAAGTACTGCTTTTCTGGATCTGCAGCAGGCAGGAAACAGACAGTATTTACTGTTAAGTGGGAGAAAGTTGCAGGTCCTGTGTTCCATTGCAGGAATTAACTTTTGAGCACAACTACAAGTGCATCTCTGCACTTAGTTTGCAGGGAGTCAGGCACCCAAGTGTGGGTTATATTTCTTGCTGATTGTAATGGCTTCATCCTCGGAATCTTCTCTTCTCAATATTAAAAAGTTCCAGGGTGCTGCTAACTACCCAATGTGGAAAAAGATGGTCCTGAATGTGCTAATTCGCAGGCAGTTTCATGCTCCTATTATACACAAAGGTGTGAAGCCCACTGGCACATCTGATGATGCTTGGGCACTAGCTGATCTGTCAGCAAAGTCCATAATTGAATTGTCACTCCATGAGAGTGTTGTTTGGAATGTGGATGGTGAAAAAACAGCCTGGGGTGTGTGGAAAAAGCTACAGGACACATATGAGCAGCAGAGTGTAGCCACAAAGATATATTGGCTGCGCAAGTTCTTCAATCTGAAGATGAAGGAAGGGACCTCCATGGATGCACATCTCAATGAGTTTAATTCAATTGTCACTCAACTTGCAAATCAAAAATATGTGGTGGATGAGGAAACCAAGGGTATGGCACTCTTGATCTCTCTTCCTGAAAGTTGGGATACATTCACCACAGCTGTAACAAATGCAAACACTTTCATAAGTTTTTCAGATATCACAGGGCTGATTTTGCAAGAAGAGCAGAAGCTGAAAGCTCAAGATGCAGTAAAGCCTAACAATGCCTTAAATGCAAGGGGGAGAAGTCAGCAAAGAGGCAAATCTCAGGAAAGGGGAAAAGGGAGGAGCAAGTCCCGCTCCAACAAAGATGTTGAGTGCTACTACTGTGGCAAAAAGGGACATGCCAAAAAGCAGTGCTTTAAACTGAAAAATGATAAGAGAGACAAAGCCAAAAACACTGATGCGTCAGATGCAAAAGCAATTGTACCAGTAAGCAATGGCAAGAGCAGTGTGAAGATTGAAGAGCTTCATTCTACACACGGTTATGACAGTGAGGGAGAGGTTCTATTTCTCTCTACTTTGGATGCTCATTCTCTCCATGCAGGAGATTTTGCAGACATGCACTCTTGGATCATTGACTCAGGTGCCTCGTTCCATGTTACACCTTACAAAGAATTGTTTGTAAGATATGCAGCAGGCAGTAATGGAGTCGTTTTTCTAGGGGATAATCATGCATGCAGTATTGTTGGTGTTGGAGATGTCAGGCTTGTATTTGCTGATGGTACTCAGCTTATGCTTGACAATGTTAGGCATGTACCCGAAGTCAAGAAAACTCTGATTTCTACTGGCATGTTGGATGACGAAGGTTTTGTGACCAGCTTTGGTCATGGTTTCTGGAAGGTCACCAAAGGTGCCCTGGTTGTTGCCAGAGGCTCTAAGGTTGACACAATGTATACTCTTCATGCTAAAGTATGTAATCATGCTGATATTCATGCCACCGAGCTGCCGAATATTTCTATGTGGCATAGCCGGATGGGACATATGAGCATAAGTGGAATGGAGCAATTGGCTCGCCTTGGCTACTTACCGTCTCTTAAATTTTCTGATTTAAAGTTTTGTGAGCACTGCATATATGGTAGACAGTTACTGTGTCCTCATAAAAGGAGATTAGGACATAAAGATGCTCAACTTGAGCTTGTGCATACAGACGTGTGTGAGATGCCTAGTCCTTCACTTGGAGGTGTACGGTACTTTGTCACATTTATAGATGATTCCACAAGGAAGGTGTGAGTGTATCCTCTTCGATTGAAGAGTGATGTCTTTCCAGTGTTCCAGAAATGGCTTGCTATGGTTGAGAACCAAACAGGCAGAACACTAAAGGCTTTGCGGTCAGATAACGGTGGGGAGTATATGTCTAATGCATTCAATGCATTTTGTGATGCTAGAGGTATTAAAAGAGAACTCACTGCTCCTTACAGTCCAGCGCAAAATGGCACTGCAGAGCGTATGAATAGAACCATACAGGAAAAGTCTCGCTCTATGATGTCACATGCTGCTTTACCTCATGGATTTTGGGCTGAAGCTGTAAAAACAGCAGTACACCTCATCAATAGGTCACCAAATAAAAGACTAGATGGCAGAGTGCCAAAGGAGCTTTGGACAGGAAAACCTCCTTCCTATAAGCACTTGATGGTCTTTGGCTGCACTGCGTATGTGCATATACGCAGAGAAGATCGCAGCAAGCTTGATCCTAAGTCTCTTAAATGCATTTTTCTTGGATATGGTGACAGTGGTGAGATGGGTTACCGCCTATGGGATCCTGTGAATAAGAAGCTAATACGCAGCAATGATGTCTTATTTGATGAGTCATGTATGTTTAAGGCAGCAGATAAGCCTTCTGATGCTTCAGAGGTTGACATTGATGACTCGGGACATCCTGTACAATTCAGGCAGGCTGCGAATCAGCCACAACAGCAGCGTAATCAGCCAATGCATGATGCTGCAGCAGGTCCAAATGGACAGCCCGCAGTGGCGAAAGATGTACTACGGGACATGCCACCTTTGGAAGACCTCCCAGGCATAATTCTGCAGCCTGATCTACTAGAACAGCAACCTGTTTTAGGTGAGCAGCAAGTTGGACAGCAAGACCAATGGGTCCGAAGGTCCACTCGACAAATGAAACCGCCAGACAGATTTGTTCCAGGAGCAGATTTTATTATGCTTACAGATTGTGGAGAACCTTCCTATTACAAGGAAGCCGTGCAAATGCATGATAAAAGGCTATGGGAACTAGCCATGAAGTCTGAAATGGATAGTCTCCATAAAAATGGTACTTGGGAATTGGTGCAGTAGCCTAAGGGCATGAAATTACTGCCATGCAAGTGGGTGTATAGATTGAAAGTCACACTTGGAGCTAAGCCAAGGTATAAAGCCAGGTTGGTTGCCAAGGGCTTTAAGCAGGAGTATGGTGTCGATTTTGATGAGATCTTTTCTCCAGTGGCTAAGATGACCACACTCAGGATTGTACTTGCTTTGGTTGCATGTGAGAATTTGGAATTATGCCAAATGGATGTGAAGACAGCCTTTCTTCACGGTGATCTTCATGAGGATATCTACATGCAGCAGCCAGAAGAATTTGCAGTCAAGGGCAAGGAGTCATTTGTATGCAAGCTTAAATTTTAAGAGCCTTTACGGGCTGAAACAGGCACCAAGGGAATGGTATAAGAAATTTGATACCTTCATGAAATCCCAAGGTTTCAAGAGAAGTGATGACGATCACTGCTTATATACCAAAAGGGCTGCAAATGGCAGCTTAATCATATGTGGATGACATGCTTATTGCTGGTAGAGCTCGTAAGGAGCTTGATGACCTTAAGAAAAGATTGCATGAGGCCTTTGATATGAAGGACCTTGGTGATGCAAATCACATACTGGGAATGCGGATACGGAGAGACAGGGGACAGCGTTTGTTGTATTTGTCTCAAACCGAATATATTGGCAAAGTATTGCACAGGTTTCATATGGAGGGGGGGAAGACCCTTAGTTCTCCATTGCCTTCGTATGTGAAACTCAGTGCAATGGACAGCCCACACTCAGATGCTGATAGGGCTGAAATGGTCAAGATTCCGTATGCTTCAGCTTGTGGCAGTCTCATGTATGCCATGATTGCTACCAGTCTCATGTATGCAGTGGGAGTGGTTAGCAGGTATATGGCAAATCCAGGCAAGAAGCATTGGAATGCAGTAAAAGGTATCATGAGATACCTGAAGGGCACACAGGATTTGTGCATATGCTTTGGCAAGTGAGATGCAAAGGTGCATGGTTATGTGGATTCAGATTTTGCTGGTCATCCCGATAACAGGAAGTCTACTACCGGTTATGTTTATACATTCACTGGAGGTGCAGTGTCATGGATGTCAAGGATGCAGCAGTGCATAGCCTTGTCTACCACGGAAGCTGAATATATTGCAGGTACAGAGGCATGCAAGGAGGCCTTATGGTTATCTCGACTAGTGGGAGACTTGGGCATTACAGGTGATACTCCATTGTTGCATTGTGACAGTCAGAGTGCTATTCAGTTGGCACACAATCCTGTCTTTCATGCAAAGACAAAGCACATTGATGTGAAGTATCACTTCATCAGGGAGGTAATAGATGATAAGCTGATTCAGCTTGTCAAGATTCACACAGATGATAATCCAGCAGATCTGTTGACAAAAGGCTTGCCTGCAGAGCGGTTTGCACATTGCCGACAGTTGATGGGTATAGGTTGAGCCTCATTTATTTTTACTTGAGGGCATATTGCCTTTAAGTGGGAGGTTGTTGGGGTAAAGGCACTATGGCCACCCAAGTACAGTTAGTACACTTAAGTACAGTTAGTACTTTATTTGTTAAGTACACTAAGTACACCGTACTTAGTGTTGTAACCTTATCCTTTCATATAAAAGGTTGATTGTGTGCTAGGGGAGGTACACACATATGTTTTATCCCCACACTCTTGTGTTTATCCTGCTAGTGTGTGTCGGTGTGCTCCTACTCTCCCCTTCCACACAATGTGCAAAAAAATGCCCTTTCAAGCTGATTTTATTCCATTCATATGGAATTACTGATACCCTTACAACCTTTAAAACACTTTTGATATGTTTACTGCATGAATGTAGGCTAGAACTTACTCGAACAATAATAGAATTTATGGAGCACCTGTGACGACCTAGAATTGGCATCCCAAAGAAAAACATAGCCTTAAAAGAGCACAATTTTAATCAGGCAAGTTAGTTACATAGAACTCCTTCCTTTCAATCCAATTGAAGGGTAAACTTGCCAATAGTGGTGTCACCTTAACACAGCCAGCACTGTCACTGCAACAAAACTGGTTCTAATTATGGCTAACCCCAACAAATTTAGCCTAGTTAGACAGTCCTATGCTAGCCCTACCTCAAGCCACACAGCAGAATTGGATATTTCTGAACAGATAGTAGGCTAGATCCATTTCATTTAGGAGCAAGAAGTACAACAATGAAGTGCACAGAAAGTACAATGCTGAAATGATCAGAAATGTGCCTTCTTAGAGTTGGGGAGTTAGAGAGAGAGAGAGAGAGAGAGAGAGAGAGAGAGAGAGAGAGAGTTTATTAAAGTCTTCGGAAGATCGATGGATCTATGAGACTGTGAAAATCGTGGTACAAACGAGCTGTGAGGGTGGAGCTCCTGAACGAGTATCCACACCAATGCATAATGCAAAAAATTCAAAATGATAGTACTAAGTACAACATAGCCATGTCACTGGTCGACTACATATCAATCTCATCATCATCATCATCATCAAGACATCAGGGTGGATGAGGCAATGGAGGCATGAAATCAGTGATAGAGTGTTGTCGGCTGCTCACGGGTGTGGCCCTGTGATGTCTTTTGGTCATAGCTCTGCACCTAACAAGGGCTATAGTAACCCATGCCGGCCGGCGGGCTCCGACTCTGAATAGAGAGGGGATATCCCCAAGTGTATTCTGCGGGTCAACCCTTTATTTGAGCTGTCGAGTCACTGGCTTTGGGTCACAATCATGTCGAGCACTCATATCGTGGGTGTCCGTGTGATCTGGCTAGAAGAACTCTGTGATAGAGCTCTGAGAGGAATCTGCCCAGGAAGAAGTCTGTTCCTGTCTCACTGATCGAAGTAGCCTCTTGCGGTGCCTCACTGCCTCATGAATGAAAGCCGCCACGCATCTCTGGTTTGGATAGGAGAGGAATCGGGACAAAACCCCAGAGCTATCTCTGAAGAGGTAGTAGAAACGCCCTCGGATCTCATAGTAAACAAGACACCTGAAGATCAAGTGCTCCTCCGTCTCAACCTCATGTATGTCACATAATGTGCATATGGGCCTCTCCTCTGTGATATGGAAGCAGTGATCCTTGTAGAAGCTGAGCTTCCCTGGAAGCTAGCTCGGTCCCAGCCAGGTTCGGAATGTGTGTAGCTGTAAAAGATCCTCACGAATGACCTGGTTGACCTCGTGTGACTGGAGGGGACAAAACGGAGCGTCCATACTGTACTGGAAGGAAGGGAGTCTATCCATGTGGAGCCCCAATCGCTCAAACCATCTCTCGGTAGAGAGAGAGAGAGAAAGAAAGAAAGAAAGTTTATTAAAGTCTTCGGGAGACCGTGAAGGTCTATGAGACTAAAGATAACTGATACAATGAGCATAACGGTGGTGGTCTCAAAACGGGCCAACCAACCGTTTCTACAAAAAAGAGGTTATGAAGGACTGTGTGTCTAGTCCTGATACAAAAAATATGTGTCTACCTCCAGATGATACAAAGAAGAAGAAGGGGGGGGCACCAAAAATGGGGCAGAGGGGGGAGATACAGTATACATGTGCAGGTGGTGATCATCAGAGACCAATCATAGAGGGGCCGTCAAATGGAAGGTCGGAAAAAACCTGCGATAGATGATTGGCCTCTGATGTCACGCGGCCTAGTCGAGCTCAATCGTCGGGGACGACGGGTGGCCCTGTGGATGAGGACAACGGTAACCCCAGTGGGGCGGGCCGAGAGCAGAGACGAGATGTCATGGACCTGGATGTGTGAGTCTGTCCGCTGACGCAGCTGTCGTGGCTCTGGCTCTCGCTCACGTTCGCGTCGTCGGCTAGACTGAGAAGAGGTATCCTGTGACTGAAAGAAGTCAGTGATAGGCCGCTGGGTGTCCTCACGCTGTGTGTGCTGCTCGTGTCGTCGTGCTCGAAGAGAGGTATCTCGGTGGCGAGTCATCTCATGTAAGAAAGCAGCTAGGCATCGCTGATCCGAGAACTGCAGCATGTGTGGGAGGGAGCCGAATCCGTTGCGGAAGAGGCAGTGGTATCGGCCTCGAATGGCATAATAGATAGGACATCTGAAAGCAAAGTGCTCCTCCGACTCGATCTCCTGCAAGTCGCAAAGTGGGCAAAGGCGGTCCTCTCGTGGGATACCCTCTGCGCGTCCGCTCTCGATCCGTAATCGGTGTGACGAGACCCTAAACTGACCGAGGGAGATCCGGAGCGCATGTGGTAGATGAAGCTGTGTGTAACCCGGAGGTGTGATGAAGCCCTCCTGTGAGATCTGGAGGCAGTATCGGCGGTAGAAGTCGAGCTTCACAGGAAGCTTGGAGTGAAGAAACCATGTCCGCCACGTGTGGAGCTAGAGCAGATCCGCTCGAATGAGCCGGTTGACCTCTTGGTCAATGGGGGAGAGGGGAGATGGTGGAGCGTCGAGACTGTACTGAAAAGGAGGCAACCGGTCTAACAGTCGGGTGAACCAACTGGAAAGACGACTATACCAGCATCGTTGGTCCCCATCAACGGATAAGGCCATAGAGGAGGATAGGGCTAACCAAGGTAGGTGGAGGCGACCGTCAGCGGAGGAGCCAAAATCCCTGACTCTGTGAAGATAGGTGATAGCCTGAAAAGCCGCATCAGGCTGTAGGGGTGAGGCGCCGAACTCTGCTAGAATGATCTTGTGTGGTACCGATGGTTTGCTACGGATCATCCGAGCAAACATCAGTATCTGTAGGCGCTCAACTCGAGCCCACTCTGTGTCTGAAAGGTCGACTCCCCACCAAGGGCTACCGTACATGCCTACTGGGCGGACCAAAGAATCAAAAAGGAGAGACTTGGTCCGCGGGTCCTGGAAGTGGGAGTGGTAGCACTGTCGCTCCAACCTGGCAAGAGCGGCGTATCCCCGGCTGATCCTGGCCTGCATGGCCGGGCGCATCGTGAAGATTGGGCCTGAGAAGACAACGCCCAAGTATGTGTAAGAGTCAACTATCTCAACAGGGTCGCCGGCGAAGAGGAACTGCTCTCGGTGCATAGCGGGTCTGGAAGTGTTGAAGATCATCACCTTGGTTTTCCCAAGGTTGACCTTCAAGTCATGTGTATCACAGAAGACCTGAAGTCCATCCAAGTGTCGTTGAAGACCAGTAGCAGAAGAGGATAGTAGTACTACATCGCCTGCGTATAGGAGAATCTGGATGACAACCTCCGTAAGAGAGCAGCCTGCACCTCCGAGTGTCCTGATGGTGGTCTCGAGCTCCTCGATGTAGAGGCCAAATAGAGTCGGTGACAAGGGACATCCTTGTTTGACTCCGATAGTGCTCATGATCTCTGGGGTCCAGCTGGTGCCAATCCTGACCTGCCCCGTCACCCGCTCATAGAGAGCTACTACTGCCCAGATAATCACCGAGTCGTAGCCTAACTCCTGCAGACGTCTGATGAGTCGAGCGCGAGGAACGGTGTCGAATGCCTTGCGAAAATCCACAAAGCAACAATATACTCTCTGTCTCCTGTGTCTGGCCTCCTCAATGATCCCTCTAAGTGTAAAAATGTGATCGTAAGTCGAGTGATCCGCCCTGAAGCTGGCCTGTCCGGATGCCCTGAGCCCTTGTACCTCTGCGCGAGCACTGACCTCGCCATCTAACACTGATGCATAAATCTTGGACATAACATGTCCAACCATGATGGTCCTGTAATTCCCTGGATCCATGAGAGAGAGAGAGAGAGAGAGAGAGAGAGAGAAAGAAAGGAAGTTTATTAAAGTCTTCGAAAGACCGATGCGTCTATGAGACTGTGAAAAACTTGGTACAAACGAGCTATGGTGGTGGAGCTACTAACGAGCATCCACATCAATGCAAAATGCAAAAAATACAGAATGGTGGTACTAAGTCCTAAGTACAACATAGTCATGTCAGTGGTCGACTATATATCAATCTCATCATCATCATCATCATCATCAGGACCTCAGGGTGGACGACGCAATGGGGGCATGAAATCGGCGGTAGAGTGTTGTCGACCACTCACAGGTGCAGCCCTAGCACGTCTCCTAGTCGTAGCTCTGCGTCTAGCCAAGGCTACCGTGACTCTTGTCGGTCGCGCCCCAACTGTAAACACGAAGGGGATGTCCCCAAGTGTGATCTGTGTATCAACCCTCTGTCTGAGCTGTCGGGTCATTGGCTTCGGGTCACCGTCATGTCGAGGCCTCGTCTCGTGAGGGTCCATGTGATCTAGCTGAAAAAACTCCATGATAGAGCTCTGAGAGGAATCAGCCAAGAAAAAAGTTTGCTCCTGTCTCCGTGCTCGAAGTATCCTCTCGCGGTGTCTGAGTACCTCACTGTCTCTGTGCTCCTCTGTGTCAACCTCCTGCATGTCACATAATGTGCATATGCGCCTCTCCTTGGGTAGTCGCTCTGCTCTGCTGCTCTCGAGACGAAGTGTATGTGAATAGACCCGAAACTACCCAGTAGAGATCCTCAGTGAGTGGGGTAAGTAGATCTGTGTGTATCCTGGGAGGTCAATGAAACCCTCCTCTGTGATATGAAGCAGTGATCTCTGTACAAGCTAAGCTTCACTAGGAGTTCACTGGGTCCCAACCAAGTACGAAATGTGTGTAGCTGTAAGAGATCATCACAGATAACTTGGTTGACCTCGTGTGATAGGATGGGAGAAAGCGAAGCATCCATGTTGTACTGGAAGGGAGATAGTCTATCCATGTGGAGCCTCAATCGCTCAAACCATCTCTCTGTGCATGCATACCAGCACCTCTAATCCCCTCATGCTACAAGTGCCATAGAAGAGGACAGTGCTAGCCATGGTAAGCATGCTACGCCCATAGGTGTAATCCCCATACTCCCTGACTCGGTACAAATACGTGATGACCTGAAATGCAGCATCTAGCTGTAATGGGGGTGACCCAAACTCAGCCTGAATGATCTCGTGAGGAACAGATGGCTTACCACAAATCATCCGTGATAACATGAGAACCTGTAGTCGCTCCACCCGGGCCCACTCTGTATCCGACAAGTCTGGTCCCCAATATGGACTGCCGTACATCCCCACTGGACCAACCAAGGATTCAAAGAGCAACCCCTTGGTCCATGGATCTTGAAAGTGCGAGCCAAAGCACTACCTCTCTAGTCTGGCCAATAAAGCATATCCTCTACCCAAGTGTGCATGCATCTCATGGTGAAGATGGGTCCGAAAAAGATAACCCGAAGATAAATGTATGATGAAACTATCTCAACAGGTGACCCATCAAATGTGAACTGCTCCTTGACGGCTCGAGATGTATTGAAGATCATAACCTTGGTTTTACCCATGTTGCCCTTCAAATCATGAGACTCACAAAAGGACTGGAAAGCGTCAAGGTGTCTCTGGAGTCCCTCTGCTGAGGAAGACAAGAGAGCCACGTCATCTACACGTAAAGCAATATCCGGATCTGCGTGCCTGCAATAGAGCAACCTACCCCCCTGTGTCTGCATCATTGTCTCAAGCTCGTCAATGTACAGGCTAAACAAGGTAGGTGATAATGGACACCCTTGTTTGACCCCAATAGTGCTCATGATCTCGTTTGTCCACCCAGATCCTGCTTGAATCTCTCTCGTAAAGTGCCATGACAACCCAAATGATCTCTTAGTCATAACCCAAATCTTGTAGGCACCGTATGACGCGAGCTCTCAGAACCGTGTCAAATGCCTTTCGGAAATCCACAAAGCAACAATAAACCCTCTGCTTCCATGCCCTCGTCTCCTCGATGATACATCTGAGCGTAAGAATATGGTCCATGGTTCCATGCTCACGCCGGAATCCGGCCTGTCCTGCTACTCTAAGTCCTCTCCACAAATCTGCTGACCTCGAAATCAAGTACTAATGCATAAATCTTGATATGACATGTCCAATCATAATGGTCGTGTAGTTCTCCGGACTCATGGTATCCCCTACCTTGTGGATGGGTGAGATAGTGTTAATGGTCCAAGTGCGTGGAAACCCCAAACAAACAGCTTCATTAAAGACCGTTGCTAAGATCGGGGCTAGGAGGTTAATCCCGTATGCAATGAACTCAGTGCATAGTCCCTCGTGATCCTTCGCTCGGCCATTATGAAGTTTCATTACGGCATCCTTTACCACTCCCTAGTCAAGAGGGTGCAGGATGTGGGACGTGGCATATGTAAGAGGTTAGGGAGTCGGGACTGGTTGATATGTAATGTCATAAAGTGTGCATGCATAGTCATACCAGACTTGAGTATCAGTGAGTGGTGAGAGGGACCGTCCCTCTAGAAATCTCCGCAAAAGATCCTTAGAGTTGTTACTAGACAATGTTCAGTAGCTCCTCCTCATTCTGGCGAACAAAGTCTAGTTTCTCTCTACGTACCAATCGACGATACTCGCGTAGCGTTTCTAGTTCGCTCAGAAGACTATTTTTGGTTTCGAGTCTGAGTTGATGGCGTAAAGCCTTACACTCATCATCGTACCAACTATTACAAGGTACGGTCCTCGAGGAGGGTGGGCGGATGGAGCGGGTGATGTGAGAAAAAGCGTGAACAGCAGCCTCGTATAGTGAGCGGGTGACCAAGGCAACATGACCCTCTAATAGAGATATGAAGTCTATATAAGCGAGAAGTATGTACAAACGGCCAGAGTAAGTAGATAAGTGATCGCGATCAAAGCGTATATCATAATAGGTGAAGTAAGAACTCAGTGGGGTAGAGGGTGTTGTGCGACAGGAAGTGGAAATGCTAAAGGATAGGTATGATCAGCCCTTGGAGGGAGAGGTGCTACAGTAAAATCAGTGATGCGAGATGTGAAGGCAGGGGATCCCATAATGTAATCAACAACGCTGGAGCCTCTCCCATGTGGAAAGCACGTGAAACCACCTGAGGCGAACCATCTGTCAAGACCATTATAAATAATGAGATCATAAATCCTACCGAGGTCTGATAGGGCCTGCCCATAAGATGTGATCGGACCTCGTCTGTGAGCCGAAACTCGTAGCATACCCGCATCCTCAAGGTCAATGCCTGACAGTAGAGTGGAATCATCCCTGAAGTCGAGGAGTGGTACCTGATGGGCGTCTGTCCTCACGTTGAAGTCCCCAACTAGGAGAACTTCTCCGCAGCTAGAAAAGTCAACAATGCACTGATAAAGAGCAGCAAATAGAGATGTCTCATCCTCACCTCGAGTATCTCTAGCAAAGTGGGAGGTCTCAAGGGGGAGGTAGCAAAGTGCAACAAACTGATCCCGGCTGTCCATGTGCTGAATCTGAATCCAAAGAAACCTGGAATGTGTATCTCTCTGCTCTACTGAAATGGTCCCCAAAAGTATGGATCTGTAAAGGACTGCTACTCCACCTGACCCTCGAAAACCCCCCTGTATCCCGCGTCTCATCTCTGTATGCAAAATCCCGTGTATACCCGCTGACTATTGGTAGTGGGCACTCTGGACTCTGATGTGTCTCTGTGTAAAAGACTCTCGTGACCTGTATAGGATTCTGAGAAGTTCCCTAGTTCTGACTATAAGGTACCATTACAATTCCAAATGGTACAGGATAAGGGCTTGCTGTACAACAACCAATCAGAGCTTACAATCTCATGAAGTTGGGCATCCGGTTCATTGATGATGTGGTAGATAATCAGGGGCATATTCTCTCTTTTCTGGCAGCATGCCAACACTACAATCTTGGGATGCATCATAGACCCATATGGAAAGCTATTGCAGATCTCTTACTCCCTTTGGTTCCGATTCCAACATTGGAAGTAAGAGACAGGCTTCAAGATTGGCATCTTCAGTCCTCAAGTCCAGGATTATCCTCTCAGCCTTTGCATCTATTAACTTCCATACAGGCTTATCGATTGATATTACCTCCTCCATGGATTGCTCATCATGCAAATTCTCTTTGGCATCTGAATAAGTCTTTAACTTGGTGGAAAGGAAAATTGAAATTGATATGGAAGTTGAAAATGCCATTGAAGCAGCGACTCTTTCTCTAGAGATGTATTGTTGGTATTTTTCCAGTGGGAGTGAAATTGGCTCAAAGAAGGATTGCCTCTCCTCTTTGTCCAAGATGTCATCATACTCCTGAGAGTATTCAGCACTTATTGTGGTTTTGTTCATATTCCAGAGACCTTCTGGACAAGATCTCCTATTTTTTCTCTCTTAGATTTCCTGCACACAGGTTCTCGAGGTTTTTCTGGATGTTTGGCAGATTATCAGCTTCTTTGTCACAGTATTCTCTTTTCTTCCATTGGACCAGATACTGGGCCTTATGGACCCTCTGGCTACAGCGAAATCATGCATATCTGAATTCACCCCTTCAACACCCTTATGAGTTCTTCCAGGCCTCATTGCGGCAGTCCTTATATGATCCCTTGCATGAGGAAGATTTGGATGTTTCTTGCATTCAGCTTTTCTTTTACTGTTTCTGATGGATAGAGTATTGGCTCTTTTCTCGAGCACTGCCCTGTTGTAAAATGGATGTTTCATAATATAATTTTCTCAGTTTCACCAAAAAAAAAAAAAAAGTGTGTGTTATAGAGAGAGAGAGAGAGAGAGAGAGAGATGTCTGTCATTTTATGTGTTGCCAAAATGCTTTGCAAACATTTGAAAACCAACATGCTAGGGCTCATGGCTGGACTCTTTCCCAATCCATGAGGACATAATTTTGTGGCCCTTTGGGCTGCCCCAAATAAACCCTAATAGGAACTATGATCTCTGCTGCCCACATGGCAGCCTCACCCCTTCCCCTAGAGGTTCATTTAATTGTATGAATAATGAGGTGTCGACCCTGAGCTATCCTCATTTGGGGCTCACAAATGACACATTGACCCTATTTCTCGAACACTCCCTTTCAATGACACAGTGTGACCTGACACCAACAATGTCAAAGAACTGCTCCATCAACTCCTTTGCAGAAGCTCTCACAAACACGTCAAGGATGTCTCGCTGATATAACTTCTGGTCCAAGTCACGAACACTCCGGTCTCTTCCGTAACCCAAGGCACCAACAAATCCATCTAGTCTTCCCCATTAAAAAAATAAGGACCGACTAAAGCCTGCAAAATACCAAATCAGCCGAAACCCGTAGCATACCTGCCTCCTCAAGGTCAACATCTGGCAGTAGAGTGGAATCATCTCTAACGTCAAGAAGTGGTACCTGACGGGTCCTGGTCCTCGTGTTGAAGTCCCCCACTAGAAGGACTTCTCCGCGGCTAGAAAAGTCAACAATGGACTGATAAAGGACAGCAAATAGGGATGTCTCATCATCACCTCGAATATCTCTGGCAAAGTGTGAGGTCTCCGGAGGAAAGTAGCAAACTGCGATAAACAGATTCTGGCTATCCATGTGTCGTATCCGGATCCAAGAATGTGTATCTCTCTGCTCTACTGAAATGATCTCCCGACGTGTGGATCTGAAAAGGACTGCAACTCCACCTGAAACTCGAACTCCTCCTGTACCCCTCGTCTCATCTCTGTAGGCAGACTCCCATGTATATCCGCTGACTATTGGAAGAGGGCGCTCTGGACTCTGATGTGTCTCTGTATAGAAGACTATGTCATGACCTGTATAGGATTCCGAGAAGTTCCTTGGTTCTGACCATAAGGTACCATTACAATTCCAAATGGTGCAGGACAGGGTCTCAGATATCTGAATCTCATAGACCCCGCTTCCCTATGTAGGGGAGGTGCCCTACGGGAGCCTGTAAGAAGTCGTCCCTCTCGTACCACTGCCCACTTCCCCTCCTTCTGAGCCTGATCCCGCTGCTGCAGCAAAGAGCGCCTCTCCTCAACCTGTAGAGGTGTGAGGTCCTCATCCATAGAGATCGCTCGCTGATCTCGAAGGACTGACCTGTGTCGTAGAGCTGAAAGTCGTGCCTGAGTGTCATGGAACCGTATGATCAGAGGTCGCTCTCGGTTGGGATCTCTCCCCACCCGCCATGCCCTCTCTATCCTGTGCTCAGCTACACCCAGGGTAGCGGCCACGAACACAGTCGCATCTACCATCGGTGTAGCCTCAGTGCGTGGGATTCCGTGTACTCTGATGTTGTGAGCCTTACTAGTTCTCTACTGCTGCTCCATGAGGGTAGCCGAAACGGTTACTCTTGCGGGTTCCCGTTTGGCCACGTCAACCCATCTGAAAGTCTCCTCAATAGAAGATTGCATGCTCACAATCAGTGCCTCGACCACAGGGGTACTCCCTGGGGCAGTGTGTATGGTTGTGACCTCCTGTCGGAGCTGCATGATATCCTGTCTGAGTCCCTGAATAAGACCCGCCTGCTCCCGAATGGCCCTAGCCTGCTCCTGTATGATGCGGCTATGCTCCTGGTTGAAGCGGACCTGCTCCCGTGCGAAGCGAGTCAGCTCCATCTCACGCTCACGAAAACTATGTATCTCCGTGAGCAAGGTCTCACGGGCCTCTGGTGTACCAGCCCACCCATGTCCATGCTGAAACTGTGGTGACTGTGGCATGAAAGAGTGGGACTGAGTCTGAAAACTGGACGGTGACTGAGTGAGGAACGGAGATGACAGTGGAATGGATGAGGCAGTCCCAACAGGGTGTGGGAGGGAGGGCTGACTAAGAGGGAGAGGGGAGAGTGAAGCATAATGCGGCACAGTGTATGACACCTCCGAAGTAGGGGTCATAAGCTGTGCGAGAGTTGTAACAGGAGAAGAGGGGAAGGGCACAACAACCGGCGCCATGGGCGTATGTCACTGATCGTAGATGTAGAGGGAGCTAAGACTGGAACTAGAGCTGGGCCTGAAGCGGGGACTGAAGTCGAAGTAGAGATAGAGATAGAGGGAGCTGAGGCTGGAGCTGAAAACGAAATTGACACTGTAACGGGAGTTGAGGTTGAGGTAGAGGTAGAGATAGAGGCTGAAGAAGCTGAGGCGGGTCCTACCTGCGGGTCCTACCTTTGCCTTGCTGTCTACCTTGAGTCCACTTCGATTGTAACGTGTGTTTACATCCTCCAATTTCAGTTGTGTCATTTGCTATTTTTTGTTGTTGTTATTGTCGTCTTTCTTGGCTTTGTCTCCCATTTCTCTTGGGGTGTGGGTGCAGGCCTTAGTGTCCGGCACCGGTTCCCCCCCCATAATGGGAGGCACGTCCAGTGCGAGGTGGTTGTTTGGTTTTTTTTTCCTTTCTTTTTGAAGTTTTTTTTAAAAAAAAGGGTGGCGAAGGTGGCAAGGGGAGCAAAGGGCGGGGGGGCGGGGGGGCGGTGGATGAGTGGAAAAGGACGGAGGGAGGTGGCTGAGTGAGGGGCTAGCGGGAAGCGCAGGGTGGCTGAGGGGAGCGAGGGGCTAGCGGGGAGCGAGGGGCTGAGCGGGGAGCGAGGGAGCTGAGCGGGGAGCGGGGGAGCGAGGGAGCGAGGAGCAAGGGAATTAAACCTCATCCAGTCTTCTATATAAGTCATCCAAGATATAGCTTATAAAATTATTATTGTTTTAAATGATATAGCTTATAAATTCGAGTTACCAGAGAGGATTAAAGCTCATCCAGTCATCTTAAGAAGAGACTTGAGAATATGACAACTTGAAGATTTGACTACCTATCTTCCATATGAACTAGAGTTGGTTCTCGATCAAAGAACTCGGCAGCTCAAAAATCATATTCGTTATGAGTACTCTCCGATGGAAAGGTATATCATATGATCAAGACTCTTGGGAAAGTATTGATAGTCTTAGAAAGTGATATTCCTTACCTCTCATTTATCAGGAGATGAATGTTTGTTAAGGGGGAAGAATGTTATGTCCCAGAGATCAAGCATATAGCTTAGGGGTATTGCAACTCAAAGCAGACCACGTTATGGAATGCAAGATGGAGGGTAAGGTACTAATTTGATTGACAGATGATAGCAAGTAAAAGCCCCATTTTATAGGCTAGGATAGCCTTATCTTTCCAACACACACACATCACTAATGATATCAGGGAGATACCCTTCACTAATATCATAGATGATGTTTCACACACAAGTACACAGTTGACATCATAGATGATGTCAATCATACAACCACTCAAACATTTTACACTAGCACACCAACTAAACCACAATCCCTTTCACATTACGAGCTCTGAAATACCCAACAAACCCCCTTGGGAGCAAAGATGGTGAGACCTAACACCAAAGAAGTAACCGATCTCCAACTCCACTACAATACCGCAAAGAGGTGCTGTGCACACCTCCCGTGCCCAGCTATTGCCTCAATCAACTTGCAACCAAGAACTGAGATCATCATTTTAGGGGGACTACCCAAGGCAAGAATGCTCATTGACTCACATACATAAAGGCAGCTGGTCTGTGTCTACCTCCTCAAGGTGGACTTGGGCTGTTGCTGCAAATATTTCCTCCACTTCAGTGGGTTTCTCTTCATCTTCAGCTGCAAGATTTGCATGGTGCTTCTCTTGCTCTTTCTCCAATGTTTTGAAGCAGTAGCGGCCAAGAGGGCACGACAGGTTACTCATCCAGACAGGAGACAGTGATCCATTACGAGCTTCTTGCCTACACTGCCTAGTCCACCGTAGGGTGTATCTTGATGTTCTATATGCCTATTGTATTGTATTGGATCAGACTGTGTCTCCACATGAGGATGATGATGCCAAGATGGCTGCATAGGTTTATGGTGGACGTGTACTATGATATCACTGACTATGTCTACACAGTTTTCTAGCATGGGTTAGATGCTCGCTTAGTAGCTCCACCCTCTAGCTCATTGTATCAGGTTTTTCTTCAGTCTCATAGACCCATCGGTCTTTAGCAGACTTTAATTTCTTTCTTTCGTTCTTTCTTACCATACCCTCACTAAATCTTCTTATGGTTCTCCTTTTTGTGCTCCTAAAAAAGCTTTGTCATAATCAGTGTTGCTGTTGTCTTGCTGATCTTCCTTGTTCTTCTGTCCTTTTCGAAGCAGAGCCGCAAGGTCTTCAAAGGTGGTGGTTGCTACACAAAGGATCTCTAGTGTGCTTGATGAGTACTGCTATCTTGTCTTCGTCATCAAGTTCACACTTGAGACTGGCTAATTGTTGGACTATGGATCCAAACTTTGCTGAGGCTCAAACACAGCTAACAAAGGCGATACTTCCATAATGTTGATGGCGCATGATGAAACAGAAGCTTGGGGGCATTTCAGTTTGGCAGCACCTAAAAATGGCTGACAGTGGCAGCACCTAGCAATCAGGGCCACAAACATGGCAACGACAGGCACGAGATCTAGTGGGCCATAAGAATGGGGGTGGAAGCAGCTAAGGAACATGGCAAACCTGAAGTTGCCAGATCTGGAAGTGTCGACCAAGACGAGCAATGTCGGGCAACAATGGCAAGGGGAGGATCTAGATGCTCTAATGCCATATGGAACTCAAAGCATACCACATGATGGAATGCAAGATGAAGGGTAAGGTACTGACTTGATTGATGGATAATAGCAAGTACAAGCCCCATTTTGGCTGGGATAGCCTTATCTTTCCACACACACACACACACAAGGTCGCAATCCTTGGGGAAGCCACCAATGCATCAACTAGAACAAATAATGAGAAACATTTGAATCGTGTAGAGAATTATAAATACACTCCTAGTGACTGCTTATTTAACACTTTAAAATACTTGGTAGGCTCAAGGTCAACTGCTAAAGAGCTCCAAATGCAATATTAGGTCAATTCATAGCTTCTTTGCACAAGAATTGCAAAAAGGAAATAGATTGACTAAAAGCATGCTTGGCACCAAACTTCCTACAAACCTTGCAGTGTGCAAAGTCAAGAAGAGTACTTGATGCCTATGAGTCTCTCAACATCAGAGGATGGCCTCGGGGAGACCATTTCACTATTTTATGGGCTTCCAAGTATCTTAATAGGCCAATCTACATAAGAAAAACATATAGTAGATACAGTGAAACTTTTAAATTGAACCCATTACAATCCTATATCATGATCATCCACTGCATACACTGCACTTATTGATGTAGTGCTACAGACCACCTAAAGATCAAGCATTCGCTTTGAGTACCAAGAAAGGCCCCATGATGAAGCCGAGCAATTTCATGAGAAAAATTTGACAAGTCTATCCGAGGTAATAGTATGGCTACTACAAGCACTAAAAGCAAGCGGCACTTTTGGTCCAAAGAACAAGGTGCATTGATACAATCAATTACAAATACTATGCCATGTGCAACGGCTGGAGCAACTGCTAAGCAATACCAAAAATACCATGATGAGCAAGACATTTCCTTGGTAAAGGTAAGAAGCCATGTGAGATATGTCAAGAAGAAGTATGGATGTCAACAAACTGTAGAAGAAACTTAATTCGAAATTTCTCAAGAACAAAAACTACACATAGAATTCACAGAATGTCATAAAGCAGGTGACAAGGAAATGCTATTCCTTACATGTACTATGCCTTCACTAACACACACACACTTTTTTTTTTTTAAAGTAAAATCCAGTGCAGTATATTTATATTCTCATAAATTTACAAGATGGGAAGTCTCCAAAATGGAGAGTATCCCAAAGATCAGAAACATAAAAAGAAAAGCTCTATGCAAGAAGCATGTATATCCCCCTCATGGCAGGCATCATATAAGGATTGCCGCAATGAGGCTTGGAAAGATTCATATGACTTGTGAATCTGCCGACCCAAGTATGCCAAATTATGTTCACTCCAGATTGTCCAAAGAGCCCAATATCTCACCCATGAGAAAAATAGTGAGTATAGAGACAGAGACCTCATAAATCTGCCAAATAACCAAAAATGTTTCCCAAATCTGTGACTCGGGAAACGGAGCCGAAGATGATCTGAAATTCTCCCGAGGAGGTTCCTAGAACATGGGCAGTGCCAAAGCAAATGAGGGACAGTCTCTGAAGGAGCCTGACATCGTAAACATGTGGATGGTGCAATGCGACGTTTGGCAAGTGTTATTCCCACTGACAATGTGCCTGTCATGCATCTCCAAAGAAAAAGTCTTTGTTTCAAAGGCATTTTACACTTCCATAATATCCGAAGATTCTTCCGCCACCATGAGAGGGGCTTCCTGATATGCCACAGAGTATTAGCATATTGCTGAATCCATGGGGCAGGCTGAAGAAGCCTGTAGGCTTTGATGGAGGTCAAGGCAGGCAAAGGAACACGATGAGAGCATGTAGCAGAGGGTTGCAATTGCCAATCCATAAGCCTGTCTGTGTCAGCCACAGGAGGAACAGGTAGAAAAGGATGTAACAAATCAGGGCCTCAGGAAAAGATAAGACAGAGCCCTGATCATCTACCACATCATTTATGTATCTAATTCCCAATTTCATGAGATTGTATGCCCGAACAGGTTCCTGTAAGGCAAGTGGAATGTCAAAGATGGCACTCCAATGAATACTTTCTTTCCTCATTGAGTTTGTCCCCGAGCAATTATCGGGAGCCCATTCCACACACACACACACACACACACACACACACACACATTTTTTTGGGTGAAATCCATTGTCCATATATTACAAAGAACAGTGACACGAAAAGGGACAGCTAGTTACAATCATCAGAAGATATCATTATATAACAAGAGAGTAGGATAATCTATACCCCGTGCATGTAGACAATCATAAAGAGATTGCCTTAGAGATACTCGGAAGAACTGATATTTAGCCAAGGAGGGATCACCAAAGACTTGATGGTTACGATCCTTCCATAGAGTCCATAGTCTCCAATAATGAACCCAATAAAAGAGTACATCATATCCTTGCCTTCCAGGATGAAAACCAAAGCGCCAGAATCACTTGTCAAAACAAGCACTAGGAAAACAAGCCTGCAGTCATTGGCTTAATAAGAGCAAGAAATCATAAGATTGTGGGCATTGCCAAAAGATATGTCGCAGACTCCCGTAAGGATAGATATCGTCGACAAGTGGCAAGGGCAATGTGACAATGAGCCCAAAGCAGTCCAAATGGGAGAAACTCCTAGTAAAACTCGTCACAAGAAAAAAAAAATTGCCGAAGCTGAAGTTTGGAAGCCCAAATATACTGCAATCTTTGGCGCCACCACCAAGGGGAACGGGTCACAGACCACATGCCATTGGCATGGATAGAAACCCAAGAGGGAGGCAGCAAGACCTTATACAAAGATGTAGCCGTGATATTAGCTAACGGTAGAGCATGGCAAACATGATCATCTAATTGAATAGCCCAGCCTATGAGACAGTCACAAATCTCAAGACGATGTACTTATACCTAGATGAATCCAGGAACATTCCCAAACTCAAGACGATGTACTTGCTAAAAATCATGAAGCATCTACAACTGCAATTCATGCAGGGTGATCAGCCATGAATTTTCATGATGAGACATTTGATTTTGCACTTGTCCTCTCCAGCTTTTTGTCACTCCACCCCACTCATCGGGACTTTATTTTGGGTCACATTGATAGCAAAATGAAGGGCTGCCCCTTTGTCTCTCATTTGATTGCAAATTGGAAACACATACTTTATTGTCTTAAATGGTAGATTGGAAACACATACTTTTCCGTCTTAAGTGGAATGTCAAAGACACTCTTGCAGGTAACTCCTTGCGTGCTGAAAGTCTCCATTGGTCGAAGGCTTTCATGCCCCTTTGGCTTTATAGGAATCTTATTTTCTTTGGTCCAAAGGCATCTACCATGTGGATGATGTACTTGATGCAGCTGGTATGGCCATCTCTTTTCTATGCTTTGAGACAACATTATACGCTTGTATGGTATTTAACCTTGTGAGCTAGTAATGCACGTGAATATTGTATATATGGAGTCCCCCATGCATTTTGGGTGTGCAAAGATGATCCACTGAAAGAAACCTGAGGGCTTCCCTGCGAAAGCGTGAGCATTAGAAGAGTTCCATAATAGTAGACATAAAGCATGAGATGTCCCGTTTGGCAAAAACATCAAAGGAAATAAACTGGATATAGGCAACGAGAATGGATTGAACAATGCGGTAACAGACATGCAAGGGCCATGTTGCCAGTTTCCAGTATTCTAACTTTTCTTGAGCATGTCAAGAACCCAATCCTTTTGTTGACGCCGAGTAACTGTACAGCCCAAAGGGTAACCAAGATGCCTCACAAGCTGTGTGGGTGAAACAATGTCCCAGCCATAATATACGTTGCCAAATTTTGCATGGAGAGGCAGCAATTTAAATTCACATGCAGACCCGCAGCCAGACCATTTGAAGATAGGGCACGCATGAGACAAGAGAGACCCCTTTCAGTGTTCCAGGGCAAGAAGAAGGAATCATCTGCATATGCCTACGCAATCAAATGTCTGCTGCCATGTATCTCCAGCCCATGCAAATCACTTGTATCTACTAAATGATCCATACATTGTAGAATGGAATGACTAGCTATGGAATAAAATAACGCACTGAATAAAATAATGCACTGAGGGGACAACCCTGTCGTACAGAACAAAAAAGGGTCCAATGGTCTGTAATATCCCTTGCCAAGATACCAGCAGCTTGACTGTCTTGATATAGCCAATAAATAAGGTGCCGAATTTTTCCCCCAAATCCTAGAACCTTCAAATGAAATCCCATTGAATTGTATCAAAGGCTTTAGCAATATTGCTCAGTGTACTTTGCATATTCTATCCCCACATAGGCATTGGAAATCTTATCAATAATATGTTTGCGGGGAGACACACGCGCACACTAAGAACTCACTCAAGTGATGATCTTGAACTTTAGCTCGGGGTGGTCCAAAGTATTGTGACCTATAATTGGGAAATGAGTCCAACACCTATGGCTATGTTGACCGATAAATACTCGAGGCGTTCAGTTACAAGACATGATGCTTCACACCAAAAGAGAGTAAGATTTATCCATAGATGCAGCCCATGCAGACGATAATGGTGATAAGGATCACATTGTTATGGCGGAGGATAGCAATTCCCATTCATCTGAGTGTGGAAACAACAGACAGTGGTCAAGCAATACAACAATCTAGTTTGAGATGCACAACTGAGGTACACTCAATTTCGGGTTAACTGGGACACAGGTGAGATATCCTATGC
Source organism: Dipteris shenzhenensis (assembly GCF_047967505.1). Classification (NCBI taxonomy): domain Eukaryota; kingdom Viridiplantae; phylum Streptophyta; class Polypodiopsida; order Gleicheniales; family Dipteridaceae; genus Dipteris; species Dipteris shenzhenensis. The sequence continues at coordinate 46,187,075 of NC_141599.1, forward strand.
ATGAAAAAGAGCTTTATGATGTGACCCATGCATTTAAGAAGTGGCGGCCTTATCTTTGTAATGCTTCGTACTTGCATGGTCAGAAGGCAAGATGGTCAAAGTTGATGCAAGACTTTGACTTTGAAATAGGCTATAGAAGGGGAGCTACTACTGTACTAGCAGATGCCTTGAGTCACATTGGTCATGTGAACATGATGAGTCTCACGAAAATCCTATCTAATCTCTTCCTTCCTTTAAAGGCTTGTATGAGCATGATCAAAGGTTCGGCGTATATGGCAAGCAGCCCAAGGTGGTCCATGCCTAAATAAATGAACCTACGATTCCACTTATGTAGGAAAGGAGGAATCGATCAATATATTATTCAGAATAGACTCTTATTCCGAAAAGGCAAAGTCTGTGTACCAGGTGTTCAAGGCATGAGGAAGAAAGCCCTTTATGAATGTCATGACAGCCCTTGTGTTGGACATCTTGGGATCCAACGGACGTTGGCTTTGGTCAAGAAATATCTCTATATTGGTCAAAGATGCGGACTGATATCGAATGGTATGTTTGAGAATGTCAACAATGCCAAGTCAATAACGTGGAACTACTTAGACAGGGTGGCATGTACATCCTCTAGACATTCTAGATAAGAAGTAGGAAAGTATTTCCATGAACTTCATAGTTGGACTACCTACTACGTGGAAACAACTTTGATGCCATCTAGGTAGTTGTAGATAATCTAACCAAGATGGCCAGATTCGTTTCAATGATGACTACAATAATCGAGCCACGTCTAGCCCAGTTATTTGTGGAAAGGGTATTCATTCTTTATGGGTTGCCAACTAAGATCGTCAGTGATCACCATCTGAAGTTTATGGGTAGCTTCTATCATGAGGTATTCAGGAAGTTGGACACAAATTTGAGCATGAGTTCAGCTGATCATCCCGAGTCAGATGGACAAACGAAGTGAGTGAATCAAATACTCGAGGGTATGCTTCGTTCTTATGTTTATCGTAAGCAATCTGATTGGAAAGAGTATCTTCCAATGGCTGAATTTGTATACAATAGTGCAACGCATTCAGCCACTAAGCTGAGTCCATTCATGATGATGTATGGTTTTCAGCCTAAGGCTCCATGGACCATTGGGCTCCTGAACATTAAGGTTCGAGCTACTTATGACTTTTGAGCAAGCTGTCGATTGGACCCGACAAGAGTCTAAGCCTCTCACAATCCTCCCCCTAGATTTGAAGGAGACCTATGATAGGGTGAATCAGGACTTTTTTGAAGGATACCATGAGAAGATTTGACTTATAAGATAATGGACCAAAGGTCTCAACACTATGCAGGCAATTCCATCAAATACGCATCAAAGTTCATACAGAGTATGCGTTTTCTTTCTGGCACTAAGTATGACAATCTTTCTGATCCTCTCTATCACGAACGCTGCAAGAGGAGGGTTTGTAGGGATCTGCCTTTCACTTCACTGGGAGGAGAAGGTTCTAAACTCAAGGTTTGCTACTGTCACAAGAGCTTTTGGGAGGGGTAGGCTGATAGCCTGGAGAGGAGGAGGTCAGACTCCAATTGGAATGGCATCGCTTGGCTAACAGGATTAGCTAGCACAGGTCAATGGCCATTTACACTAAGACAAAAGGAACCTCTCACTTGGGATGAGTCCGTTGGCTTTTGACAAATCCCTAACAGACCAAAATGCACACTATCTAGGGTGCAAAGTGGTATTGACATCTCCGCTAAGGGCTCCAACCCTTGAGAGTGTCCGCCATAAGCTAAGAGCTCAGCCGAACTCTCTTGGGGGCCGAGTGTTGTTGGTAAGCAGGTGTTGTTGGCCACAGCCTAGTACATCACATCTTGTCAGCGCTTTGACTAAGGGTTCGCAATTGTCTTTGGGCAAGATTAAATACCACACAAGACACAAGGCTCATGTGACTTGGCAAAAAGGATCATCCTAGACCAAGAAGCATATGGGTTTGGTACAGTGGGAGAGTCAACCAATTTAGCCCATGGCAACTAGGAGCGAGCAGCTCTGCAGCTGGAGGGGCATCTCATAGGCAGCCATTCTAGAGGATTGGCAAGAGGGCCTGCCATAGGAGGATGAGGGATTGTACCCTGGCTTTCAGACAATTTCCACATAGTAATGGCATACTCTGCTTACTTGGTGAGTAGGTAGATAGTCATACAATAGCAGATTCATCCTCCCTCCACATAGCACCACCTGGGTTTTACAAAGGACAGTTTGCCAGCATCTTCACCTGGAACATGAGCAGCACACCACATGCTTGGGATGGGTGGGCAGCAGGTACAGAGGCTTCCAACAAGATCACTAAAGGTCGGTGTTTCCGCAAGGCTTGGTCTGCAGGAACTTTTTAATTTCTCAATCCACTAGTTGTAAAGCCCACCACACTGGTGGCTGGCACCTGCTCCCAGATTACCACAGGCAGTGAGCCAGAACTTGAAGACGCAGGCTGCAAGGTAGCTAGTTTCTGCATTGCTTGTCAGCACCTCACAGATTGCTGATTTCCTATCGTTTTCCAAGGCAAATCGTAGAAGGTTCCTTTCTCTAAAAGAATTGACTCAGCACAGAAAACAGTAAGCCAGTATCATAACAAGAACAGCCAGGGAAGCCTTGATCTTTATGATTCAACTTGAACATTAACATGGCACAAATCAATGCATTTATGGCATTAGGCGATACCCAGCATCGCAAGACGATGAAGAGCAGTAATTGTTGTAGTAATGTGCTTCTTTGCAAAGTCCAGCTTCTTTATATCACAACAAATTTCTTGTACCATTACTTCACTTTGCTCCGCCTTTCCTTTGATTTCTCTAATCCTCTGTGTGAGCTCCTGAAAACATTTTTATTCATCATTACAAGCTTGAACTTGAGTATAAATAAACTGAGACTGCTATAACAGCATCCTATACTTGTATGGCATGCATTGCAGCTGCCAGGTCCTCCTTTGCTTTTGTTCCTGATGAGCTCTGTAACACCCGAGGGGAAAGGAAAAAGATTAGGACATGTCAAGGTTATTATACTGGACATTTCATATAATTCAAGACAGAAACAGGTAAAATATTACTTGTTGACGAACTGCTGTCAGTATCTCTGCATCAACTTGTCGTATCTTGTTCCGCAACTTTTGTATGATTGGCTCCACTGCAACCAGGGATGCCTCTGCCATGTTGCAAGGGGAAAAAAGGTAAACTTTCCATAAATGAAATAAAAACCATGGAATTCCAATCTTCCTAGCTCATCTACAGAAATGAAGACCATTCCCCCCTTCATCTGTTTGGATCCACCACACTCTTATATGTTTATATGTTTACATATAAACATAGCTGCTGGTATTCCCTCTTTGCTTGATGAAGCTTTGTTTGTGAAACACAATCTCACATGTTTACTAATTGACATAAGTGCCATCCAGCCAGCCATCTTCCATTGGATGAAGAGGCTGCCCAGCAAGGTATCTTGTGCAAGCATTTGTCAAAACGAAATGCACATTGGCGCAGAGGATCCAAATGTCGAGTACAATTCCAAAAAACCAGTTTAACAGTTACTAAGTGATTCATCTGCAAAAGAAATATTGGGCACCTGGAACACAAAGGTAAGCAATCACATATGCAAGGATGATGCCTATAGATGAACTAAACAAGCAAATGCTGAGATGCTCTATCCTTCAACGAGCAATGAAGGAAATCCAAAACAGTAAATTATCTGGCATTAATTTCAAAGAAAACAAGGGAAGCTCACAAGATTGTGGTGCCCTCCCACAAATACACACATAGGATTAATACACTTACAATAAAGTGCTGCAACTGGAATGCCAATCACGCCCTACCATGGATGCACCAAACTGAAATGCAGCAACTATGCTACAAAATTGCCACATGCACCCCTGCACTTGGGTGCAAGGTGACAACTGGCTTCATCAACAAATTGCAGATAGTTCCTATGATAGGATATTTTGTCATATGCCGTGAGCCCATTGTGAGCCCTTGTCCAGGGACAGTCAAGCACGAGCTACATAGGTCAGTCTCTCAGCCTTAGGTCAAATCAGAAGTCAAGTCCTTGTTCATAGTGGGTTAGTGTTTCCGTCTTAGGATATTAGCTAGGTCTAGGTCTCAGCCTAGGTTAGGAGCCGAGAAGTGCCCCCAAAGGGCTGGACCAAGTGAGCTCCCCATCAAGGGAAAGTGGGCTGGGGAAGGGATCCCTTTATAGGCTGCCTTGTACCCCTCCCTAGGCAGCAAAGGGTGGGGATGTGAGCCCAACCACCCAGCCAACCAGCTGACTGGCTGGTCGGCTCATTTGGGGCTGGTTGGCTCACCCCACAGCGCCCTAATTAAAGTGGGGCCTGCTGGCCTCTTTCCTCATTCAGACCCCCTCTAGTCAGCCTCCTTTCTTCAGCCCGGAGCAGCTCCTAGCCCTTCCAAAAATCCCCTGCAAGACAGCCATCAGTTCAGCGGCCCCTAAGGGTGATCCAGGAAGGTTTCCACGCAGCACCATAGCCCAGCTCCGAGTAGAGGTTCGGGGTTCCTGTTTCAGCAGCTTTCCTTTACAGTTTTCAGCTCTTTTCACAGCTCCCTTTAGCTCCATCTCTCTCATGACCAGGTCTGCATTGGGCTCTATCTGCTTGAGATGCGCCGACACAAGGAGACCCTGCTACTACATATCAGAGAGCAGCAGGAGGCGATCAGACCACAGGATACAGAGGCTGACCAAACACAGCGGCAAGTCACAGATTTCTATGTTTTTGAGTTAGCTCCAAGACACAGTGGGATGGAGGAGGAGGAGCTAGCCGATATGTGGGCAGTCTAGATTACCGAAAGAGGGTTGTAGAGGCCACCCGCGATACGGAGAGCGACCAGAGCACCCTCTATTGAGGTCCGACCTATCACAACTTTCCTCAAAGGAGACCGCCCGAGACGAGGGGTCACTTTGACATAGCTCAACAGGTTCAAAGATCGAGGAGACCACGTCCCCTCCGCCACCACAGCATGAGACAACCCAACAAACAAGATCCGAGGCATTTTCACCGCTCATAGACGAGCCACCACAGTGCTGGGTTTCGGATTCTGCATTCCAGCTCCAGCTCTCAGCCTAACTTCAGATAGCACATGATATGTTTTGTAATTGATTTTGCTTGAGCTATTGAGCTTTTTATTTCAGCATAGTACTCAGCAAGGGTTTTGGTGTGCCCTTTGCTCCAGCCCTTTGTGGCTTGTATGAGTTCTTTTCCATTTTGGTGTATTTTGCACTTTGTCCCATAGGCCCGCGAGGCCTTCCGCGGACATTAATATATCTTTCTTTCTTTCCTTTATCAGATTTCATATAGATCTCTCAAGCTCCATATCTCAAATTTCCGTCTTCCCTTCATCTCTCTCACTCACACAGCTCCCCTACATGCCCGGGGACAGCACAAGCCTCTTCAATAGCCTTGCACAGGGATCCGCATCTTCTGTGTGGGCAGCGTTGGTCTTGGTTGAGATTAAGTTGCTTCTCAGGCATTCATGGGTCAGCTCTCAATGTCGAAGGGTCATCCTCAGAGTTGTGTCCATCGCTCTCCGAAGGAGTGTCATTTGTATCTTTTGCATTTCTCCAAGTATAGAGCAAATTCTTCCCTATTTAGGGAAGGGCGCGCTCAGTGGGTACATGGAGTCTGGACCCAATCTGGTTTCGTTTAGATTCTCTCTAACCCTAATCTCTGTATGGTGCATACGCATACGCCTTGCAGAAAGGTTTGAAGAAGACCACAATGCGCAGGCTTTATTGGAGGATACAATCCGACGAATAGAAGCAGTACCACGTGGAGCACTGTTGTTTCCATTGCCCCCACATTGCAGGGCATGGAAAGAAGGATTGCCCCAAATGGTTGGTCGAGAAGGCTACGAAAGCGCCAACTTCTACCGTCACCACTGCTTTGGCACTCCCAGCTCCACCTACCTCAACTACAAACACAGTTCTACCTGCTTTGAACGAGGTACCGTCGGTGGTCTTTGAACGTACGAAGGAGGGCGTGCTCAACAAGCAAAAGAAGGACCTCATCAGAGCCTATGGCACAGCTAAAGGACAACAATTTGTTGTCTTATTCAACAAGGGGAGTTTTGAAGACACTATCTCCCCTCAACTCGCCAAAAAAGATGGGGTTCACTTTAGTGCCTCATGAGCTTGCGGTGGGCGAGTTCACACCATTCACACCTAGACTACACACTCAGATCACACACAAGGCCTCTTTCACAACTCAAAAGGCCTCTTTTCAGCGTGACTTCATCCTCACACGACTATTAGGATGCAACATTATACTCGGTATCTAGTGGTTCCAAGAATATTAACTTGTGCCCGATTAGCGACAAGATTCCTTCCCAATTTTCGAAGGACTACCTGAGCCAACCATCGTCCACAGAGACAGAAGCATTCCTGGCATCCCTCTGATCTCCCACATCCAAGTAGGTCGTGCTTTTCGCAAAGGCACAGTATGCGCATTGGTGTATGTCTGTTGTCAGCTAAATTCACTACCACCAGCTCCTCCTTTGGGGTAGGCCATGGCCGGTCTAATCCAAGAGTTCCAAGATATTATGCTCCGGGACGATCTACCACCACAGCTTCCACCTCACAAACCCGAGGACCATCGGATTGAATCGACACCTCCCAATAAGTTTCCCTAGTAGTCCTAGAATCGACACCTCCCAATAAGTTTCCCTATCGATTATATAAGTCTATAGAAGTAGAGTTAGAACAACAGTTCACTCAGGTTTATCCGTCCATCCTCATCACCATTTGCAACTCCAATTCTATTTGCCTAGAAAAAGGATAAGATGGCAGGACCATGTATCGACTATAGGGCACTCGACAAAATCACAATCAGCAATAAATTTCCCATGCCCCGTATAGAATATATCTTAGAGCACTTGAACGGTGCCAAGTATTTTTCAAAGATAGACCTTGAAAGCGGTTATTATCGGGTCCGCATATTCGACACTGACATCCCAAAGACAACGTTCAGGACAAAGCAAGCTCATTACGAGTTTGTAGTCATGCCGTTCGGTCTCAAAAATGCACCACCACCATTCAACAAGATGATGTCGCAAGTGTTCGCTAAGCAGATAGGAGTGTGCATGTTCATCTTTCTAGATGATATCTTAATCTTCTCAGCCAAAGCAGAGCAGCATATAGAAAAGTGAATTCAGCCTTATGGAAATCCAATATTTGGGTTACATCATCAGCACCAATGGCTTCGCTTGGATCCTGAAAAAATTCAAGCTATCACAAGTTGGACAGTCCCCACAACGGCCCAAGAGATCCGATCTTTCATAGGGCTTTGCCAAGCTACAATTCACATATGTCCGAATTCTCCACTACTTCAGCACCCTTATCCCACTTATTGAAAGGCCGAAGACTCGCCGTCAAAAGATACCTATGGCTGACGCAGTTTTGCAAGCCTACGGTTGGCCATGACAACTAAGGTAATGAAAATCGCAGCATGGGCTGATCCATTCTTGGTCATTATCGATGCAAGCAATGTAGCCATCAAGGCAGTTTTACAACAAGAAGAAAGACCCATGGCATACTACAACAGAAAGCTTAACCTTGCCGAAAAGAATTACTAAGTCTATATGACAGAGAATTACTCGGCGTTATCTAGGCATTAAAACACTAGAAGCTGTTGCTTTATGGACGGACCTTCACAGTCAAGATAGACCACCAAGTCTTAAAGTGGTTGCAGACAATGCCCAGCTCCCTCGGCAATCTCGATGGAGTCAAATCTTTCAGCAGTTTGGGGGCATGATTGAATATGTCCCTAGAAAGAATAACCCCGTCGCCGACACTCTCAACACGAAAGCCTCCATTCAAACAATAGAAAAGGCCACTGTATTAGAGATTCAAGGGAAGGAGTGATAGTACGCGGACTCCACAGAGTTCGGCACTCAATATCAGTTTGCCTTGACTCTTGCGTCCGGCCATTATTCAATTCAAGATAAATGGTTATTCTACAAGCAATAACTTTGTGTGCCCAAAGACAAGCGGCAGGCTCTACTCGCCCCTCATGCCCTCATAGGTAGCCATAGAGTCATCAATAGTACATTGGGCAAACTAGAGCGATATTTTTACCGGCCCAAAATGCCGAAGGATATATATACGTATGCATAGAGATGCCAAATCTGCCAAAAGGTAAATCAGAAGGCGGAAGGATTGCTTTAGCCCTTACCAATCCGCAAAGGTCCTTTCCAGGACATCACGATGGATTTTGTGGAACCCCTTCCCACATCTGCAAGTACGCGCAACACTTAATGTCTAACCATTGTTGATCGTTTTAGCAAATTTTGTAAGCTTATTCCGTGCAAGCAAACAGCCAGCGCAGAAGACGTATCCCGCTTATTTAGCAGGTATTGGTACCCATTGTTGATCGTTTTAGCAAATTTTGTAAGCTTATTCCGTGCAAGCAAACAGCCAGTGCAAAAGACGTATCCCGCTTATTTAGCAGGTATTGGTACCCAATTGGAGGATTGCCACGGACCATTACCACAAACAGAGATTCCAAATTCACCTCACATTTATGGAGAGCTCTGTTCAAAGACTTTGGCACCAAGCTCCAGATGTCCAGTGCTTTTCATCTGCAAACCGATAGGCAATCAAAGGTATACAATAAATTGGCTTTTAATGTACTAAGATCGTATTGTCATGATTCGCAGTCCAAGTGGGAGCAAATCCTTCCATTAGCGTAGGCCATATTGAACCATACCTACTCTTCAAGTATTGGGCGTACCCTGTATGAAGTTGCTGTCGACAGGAATGATTTCATCATCCATCGAAGCCAACAAAACTACAGAATCCATGGCCGAGACCACGGAATCAATTAAAGACCGCCTCGACAAAGCACAAGCAACGTACACGAGCCAAGCAAATAAGTCCCTACGAGATGTCAATTATAAAGAGGGTGATTGGGTTTATCTGGGATTATCAAGCAAAGACAACAGGATGGCAAGCGATGCCCTAACTTATCCTTCAGAAGTTTCGGACCATTCCCCATCATTAAGAAGATCAACGACATCTCTATGAAGCTATGGTTACCATAAAGTTGGACGATGCATAATGTCTCACGTGGTGTGGTATAAGCCCTATATTGGCCCAGCACTCAGCGATGTTACCGATGAGCAACAGCTCGAGGTGATCGACCATGCAGAAGTCATCGAGCCGGAACAGATTCTCTGCCACAAATGAGAGCATGGGTCAAGACGCCGGATCCGCGAATTCTACACAAAGTATCGAGATCAAGGAACCCATGAAGCAGTGTGGCTAGACGAAAGTTTCTTCCAGGAGTTCCCATAGATATTGGTGGACTACTTGGAGGCCATGCAATTACCGCCAAGTTAAGGAGGGAATATCACATGCACCCCTACACTTGGGTGCAAGGTGACGGCCTGGTATATCGCCTCCTGCTGGTGCTTTCACACAGGATGCATTGGGCAGCTCAGATGGTTGGTACGGAACTTCCTTTGGGCAGGTTCAGACGGCACAAGGAACACTAGGGCCCGAGTAGCTTGGCAGACGGTGATCATGCCGCAGGCACTGGGAGGCTTGGGTATCATTGATCCGGAGATGCAGAGCAGAGCCCTTCTGGGCAAGTTGGTGGTTCGTGGCCTCACCCCAGGTGCAGAGCCTTGGAAGCTCCTCTTACAGCGAGGGCTTCTAAGGAACACCCCACGCACTGGGGGACTGTGGCAGCCTTCACATAGATGGATCTTCTGAGAGGCCCCCCTTACGGGGAAGGGCTCCCCCCTAATGAGGAGCCTTCACAAGGTCTGCCAGAGACTGGCAGGGGGTCTCATCCGTGCTCCGCCCAGATGCAGAGAGGAGTTTGAGCACCAGCCCCTTATGTGGCACCCAGAGATCAAAGATCAAAAGGGATGTATGCTTAGACACCGGACTCACATTGGTTGGGCACGCCGCCGCACAGTGGGACAGTGGTCCAGCAGGGTCCAGCTTGCGGTTGTGGAAGATTTCATACTTCTTCTGGTTGGCCACCCACGAAGGCTTGCCCATTGGACCGTGGTTGGAGAAAATGCGAGTGGAGGGGCAATGCCAATGTTGCTCCGATGGTGTCCTGGAGACTATCCCACACTGCCTGTGGAGCTGTCGTAGCGCAGCGAGGCTCTGGATGGGAGCCCTCGGGATCATGACACGGATGCAGAGTCTTCATAGAGACTACACCTGGGGGATGGTGGCTTGGTTGACAGAGGGAGGACACGCGTTTCAAATTGATGAGATCTCCCCAGCCTACCGGATACAGGGTCAGAGCATCCAAAGGATTGCACTCCACGAGGCAATCCCTCCTGACAGCCTAGCTCCTCCTCCTAGGGAGGACAGTGTTTGGGAGGCGGTAGCCAACATCACGGCTTGGAACATTTGGGTGGCTCGCTGCAATCTTGTGATGGGTGAGCACCCAGTTCCACCCTCAGCTACCCTAGTTGCCATCTGGCAGGATATCATTTATACTCTACGGTCCACCTAAGAGCATGGGACTCCAGGCTCCAAGGCGACTATCGAGAGGCGTGCTCATTTCTGCAAGGCTTGACCTGCAAGAGTTTTCTACATCTTCACCCCGCGAGGGATTCCCTGGCTGTATAGTCCCCCCACTTGGCTGTTAGCCCTAGATCCAAGGATCCCCTTGGGTTTCTCTGGAACAGGCCGGTTTCTTTCTTTCAGCCTTTTCCGGTTTTTTCCATACTTAGCACCTTCGGGGCTGCTGTCTTGTATGAAATCTTTCAAGCATTTATAGAAGGTTCCTTTCTTTGGAAAAAAAAAAAAAGGCGTTCCAATCATTCCATGTAGAGTCATATCAGCATTTACTCGTAGGATTTTGCAATTTCATCATATATAGGGGGCAGGCTTGAAAGCAGGACTACCTTGAACTCCTAATTCAGACAGCTGGCACACATACAATTCAAGTGCTCACCTAGTGTCACACCTTCTTTCATCATCAAACTAAAGAATCCTGCTTCAGAAGGACTTTCGAATGTTTTAAACATGAGTTTCAACAGCTACCCAATTCTCACGGATAGCCTTTGAAAGATCCAAATGGTGATTGAACTTTCCTCCTAATGCAAGTCCGAGACCACCAAGAGCTTTTCATTTTATTCTTTGATTGAGTCACGTTGTAAGGAGAATCTTGTGCCATGTTGCCCACTGTTGGCTTCTTCTCCGAACCTAAGACAACTGCCCACAAGCTCTTCTCCGTAAAATATAGCCTTAAACTGAGTTGCCAAGCCAAAAAGTTAGTTCCAGTAAATAACACAAGTTTCGCTGAGTCAACCTTGGTCTCCATGTTCTTCTACGCTGCTCTGATACCACCTGTTGACTTAAAATCGAGATCTAAACCTACATGCAAATACTCAGCTCAAAGAATCACGAAGGATAGAACATAAACTACTCTAAGTACCATGCCATGCATAGAAATGGGACTGCATAAAGAGATCCTCCTCATCTCTACTGAGCTTGTTGGAGGATCAATCTAACTACATCAAATCCATGGGAGAGAATGACAACTAGTAGAGTCCATTGTGATTGCATAAGCTACCAAGACATCGTGCCATCATTTTAACGTTGCTTTTGAGTGCATCGATCCAAGAAGATTGCAGAGATATGGGGTAATCAGCCAAGAGAATCCGGGAGAAGATGGTGCCATTCATCACGTGAAGGAGCACCCAAGTAGTGAGCAGGAATCATGGAGTTTTTTATAAGCCTTGGAGCTACCACCATGCAGAAATGCCATGCAAGAGACTTAGAATTGCCATGGCAAAATATACCATGTGTCAACTGTGTCAACCTTGTCTATGTGAGGTTTTCCAACTCCAACACCTACGACTCTTTTTTGTTTGAATTAATACTATAATCCTAACCCCAAAATTACCCCAAGAGTGATTCATTATTCAATTAAATAACTCCATGGCCAACATAGTTGCAGCACAATGATCCAAAGTCCAAAGTGTGACACAAGAGTAATGATGTTAGGTTTGCCCCTAGTATAGCCTTGTAGGCTAGTGCGAGTGGTACTATTAGTTCATTTTAACAAAGTCAACTCTTATAACATAAAGTTGCCCCATGCCACCAATCTTCACTTGCTTTGCATGCTTTCAAGACAATCACTAGGCTGGATGCTATGACACTAGAGTGTCAGATAGTGGCAACTATTTTATGCTTGGAGCTTCATGCATTTCATGGTTAAAGCAAAAAGCAGCCTACAGTTGCTACTTCCAACTCAGAAGCTAGGTACAAGGCAGCTTTTACAGCCACGCTGGAATGTCTCTGGCTACAGAAACTAGTTGCAGATCTTGATGTTGGTCAGCAGTTAGAGTGCTTCAGCCATCGTGCGGAATCAAATGTTTCATGCCCGAAACTAAGCACATTGAGGTTCATTATCATTATGTCAGAAAGAGGCTGTCAGCAAGGGACATTCACTTGGCTTATGTTTTGACACAATGCAATTTAACCAAGACTTTGGTTTCATTCAAGTTCATAGTCACGACCAACCATTAAGCCTACAGTGGCTCACACGATGCCGGCCATTTAGTTGCACAAATGGTCCAACATTCCACTAGTTTGAGGGATGATTGGATACATCCCACAAGCAGACAACAAGGTTGCCGATGGCACGAAATCACCAGTTTCCATTGTTCACAAGACCACACTCCCCAACATTAAGAATCATTACCACAATTCCCCATAGTTCCAACATTGGTGCAAAGTCATGTCGCAGGAGCAGCCCAACAATAATGCCAAACATGAAAGGTGGTTATCCTCAAAAGGAAATCTTTTTATAATTTCTCAAATTTCAACCAATCTTCTTACATGCGACTCTACACTTTGGTAAAACGTCGAGGAGTCCAAGGCAATCTAGAAAAGATAGACAATTTTATCTTTTTTGCAACATTTTCAGAGTGATGTACATTTGTAGCATCTCAGTGTCAAAAATTCCAAAAAATGAAGCTTCCTCAAAGCAAACTGTCTTAATTGTTCAAGCCCTTGAGATTCCAAAACAATATTTTGAACATATTAGTATGGATTTTGTCACTGCCAGCCATGGATACACAAGAACACCATGTGTTTGAACATTGTGGACAAGTTCAACAAGTCTGTCATGTTGATTCGATGCTCAAGATATAGCCGGCTTGCTCAACCAAATAATGATACCTAATTTTAACCATTTTCACTAAAAGGGATAATTTTTTGCAAGGCAAAGGCATATTTTGTAGTTGAGTCATAATGCCAAATACGGAGTCAAAGCTCACTAGTGGGTTTTAAAGGGCTCTTTTTGACAACTTTGATACATAGATGTGTTTTTCTAGTAGGTACCAAATGGTCAAATAGAGACCTATAACCAACTAGCATTTAATGTACTAAGGCATTACATCAATGAAACATAAGCTTGGTGGAAGTAGTATCTTCCATTGGTGCAAGGGATTTTGAATGACACGCATTTGTACAATGTTGTGAGGACTCCATATGAGATAGCATTTGGCAAAAAAATCAAGTCTCTTCTCACCAAGACTTTTGAAAAAGCTTACAAAGCCAACGGGATCAACAAAAGTTATGAGCATGTTTATAACCTATCAAGGAGTAGATTGCCAAAGCACAAGAGGCCTACGAAACCCAGGGAAACAAGCACAAGAAGGATGTTGAGAACAGAAACTACAAGAAAAGGCAAAGGCTTTCTCTTAGGATCATGAAGCAAAGACTCAAGTAAATTAGCAAGAAGTGCCCAAACTCCTAGCATTAGAGTTTTGGTCCCTTTAGCATCACTCAAGTCCTCAGCGACTCCAATTGTCTAACAAGTAGGCCATGCATCTAGTGTTCCATTTTCATAGCTCAAATCCATATGTGGGACTAGCAGCAGCCGTACCACAGGTGGAGCAGCCTGAGATTGTCAACGAAGCATATTTTATTGCACAAATTCAAGTCAAGTACAGACAACCACCAAAGATTCACAAATTCAAGTCAAGTACAGACAACCGCCAAAGATTCGTGCAGGAGGCATCCTAGGTGGACAGTTTTTTTCCTTATTATCCACACCTCCTTTAAGCATATAGAAGCAAACAGCCCCTCTGCACTCCACCCTCACCGGAAGTCCCATGCCTTCACCTCTAGGAGGAGCAGTCTGCCCTTCAGTTGTATATAGTTTGCCTACTGGTATGATATAGAAATATTCTATGAAGCGGGCCACTTGCACCTAGTACTGCATTCTTGCACCCTCACAGACATGTATGCATGCATGTGTGTACATCCCTCCTGACAATAGTGCCACCTAGCCAAGCTTTCAAGAAGAAAAATTTCACCCTTCTACATTTATTTTTCCAAAACTGGCATACTTTGCTAAATAAGTCCCTCATCATCCACGAGGAATTCGAGGGCAAGTTGGCATACATTTATCTCTAGACTGGCTACAGTATCTTTTGGTGCTCTTAGATCAATCCCATATTGTGCACTTCTTTTTTTATTTAAGAATATGCCCCTATTATGTCCTGCTTCAATTCTTAAATCTACATTGATCTGTACTTCTTTGTCCTTATCTTTCTTTTGTGTTACAACGAGGATATGCTTACCATTAGGAAAAGTCTGGTTGATAAAATCCAAAGTTGTATTCTCCATGTTTGCACTTGTTCTGGGTTCCTGACCAAGCAACTCGTTGACTATGTGCGGCTCACAAAAAAGATTTCCTCCATCATTTCTTCTTATTCACAAGCACCCTTTTCACATGATTAAATTGTGGCAAACGTTTGAAGCACCCTGTCACAAAGCAATCTGCCAGCAAAGAATGTCCCAAACGTTGATCTGGTGTGCAAATCTTTAAGTCAGCTAGTGCCTCCAAAAACTGCCTGCTGTAGCAAATGAAATGAGACAAGGATTAAACATCTTGCAGTACCTTTGCCAGCCAGCCGTTGTGTCAATTTTATATATGAAAGGAGTCATAAACTCAACTAGGATGCCTCCAAATACCTCCAGCTGTAGCAAATAAACTGAGAAAGGATAGGAAATCTTACAAAACCTTTACAAACCGCTGATTAATCATCAACCCAAGATATCATTCCTGGATAGAACAATACCTCATTGTTTCATCGCAATTATGTTCCAAAAGTGCAGTGGATTTTAATTATATACAACGTGCAGCTTCCTTTGGGGGGAGGGGACACAGGTTGGAGTGAGTGGAAGGGGAGGCGGGGGCAAGGAATGAAAAAAGCTTCAAAAGTTTGGCTTTGCTTGTTGAAGTGAATAACAGCATTGAGGTTCATTGCACATTTTAATTATCTAAAAGCAATAATAAAAGCTTTTTTAAATGAGAAAGAAGTGGTCTCCTTGGGGAAATTTTTATTTTGTTAGAAAGAAAGTGCAAAGGTAGGGCGGGAGAGAACCAAGGGAGAGTCTACTAAATGCTTCTTTCACCTAGTACAAAAAGCAACAAAGCAGGCCAAAACCCATGTGAAGTGCCATAAACCATGGGTGAAACTGCAATATCTCCGCCCAGCTAGTCAACCAGGCATCTAAGGAGGCCAGGGGGAGAATGTGAGCGTTGGTGGTATCCTCGAGCTAGATAGCCTCCCCTTCCAAGAGCGTTTGAAGGCGATCTAGCTGTCACTGACGTTGACCACGCAGTAGCATGGTGATAAAAAATTAGGAGGTGATGCACACTCTGTCTGTAACAATGGCAGGAAGTTTGTGTGGTGCAGGCCGTGCTCGGGTTCCAAGATATAAAATTAAGGGGAGTGTTAAAATTGGTTTTCAGTTTTTGCTTGTTAGCATTGGATTCCACACTCTTAGCAGGCGAGGTCGTGCATAAGTGGGAAATCAATTCATCAAGGACATTCAAGTCAAACTTTTTACATCACAATACGGGCTGACATACGGGGTCCCCGGTCAGTCAACTACTACACGAATCGGACACACAAGTAGCCATTCAGTTGCAAATAGGAATTAGGGACTGAATCAATAAGTTTCTTCATGGCCTGTTTGATTTGTGCAAGTAGCCATGTAATTGCAAATAGCAGTCAAGAAGAAGTTTCTTCATGGTCCCTCCTCCAATGTTTAGTCATAAGTCCCAAGCTTCAAGCTGAAGTACTATGATGCAACATATGAGCTTGGTCATAATTATGAGCTAAGAAGTAAGGGTCACCAAACCCAAAGTCCCCCTCAACAAAAAGTATTGGAAGACCTCAAGCCAATGGGTCCCAAGAGCAGCAGCACTCCAGATAGCAAGCTAGCAATAAACAATAAGTATGGTAGCACAGAAGTAGAGACGCAACAAAGAATACCTCTGCTATTACTACCATGAAACTGGCCATGATAAGTCGTCGTCCCCATTTGCATCCAGAGCTAGTGCAGCCTCACAACCTCCCTTCCACCATGACTCGGTGCAGCCCTAGGTGTACTCTAAATAGTCTCGACCACCACAGAAGCTTGGCAAAAGGGAAACTCTCCAAGAGATAGTCAAAGAGATTATCACGTGTTAAGAACGGGTAGAAGTACACATGGTGACTATTCAACTTTACTAGAACGTTATTGTCACCACAGAAAAGTAACTACAGCTGCATTGCAATTCACTATGGGATCAAAAAGCTCAATAAAGACCTTCATACAGAATTGATCTCATGACAAACATTTCGTAACTGACCAAAAAAACTACAACAAACCAACCACGGTTACCAACTCTTATAATGACTCAATGTGTAGCTCATATGCTGATTGCTTCAAGATTTACTGGGTGGCAGAGACAGAGAAAGCTCGATAGCATATGGCATTCACAATCAAAGGTAAAAAGGGCTGCATTTGCAACAAAAAGTGGACAGGCCAACTACAAACACAGTGCCTAATGATATGCTAGAAACCCAAGGTGAAACACGACATGGAGAAGGCTACAACACACTAATAGCAAAACGTTAAAATTTTGTTTCTTTGGGCAAAAGTTAGCATTTCAGGGTATAGCTACATGTCCAGCGGATTGTAGGTATAAAAGTAGCTTGTAGGTATGTGTGTGCATGTGTGTGTGATTGTAGGTATAGATCGTGTCCAGCAGATTCTGGCATAGAAGTAGCTTGTAGGTATGTGTGTGCATGTGTGTGTTTCACCACAAAAAGTGTGTGTGTGTGTGTGTGTGTGTGTGTGTGTGTGTGTGTGTGACAAGAGTGTGTGTCATCACTGTATAAAGTGTTATTACCTCCGCCTTGGATTTCCCACAAAGCAAATACTGTTTGGCATATAGATCGCCCAATGAAGTGGTGGAGAAAAAGGCTGCGTCTCCTTTGGCATTACAAAGTCCCTCTACGACAACAACTTTTCCTATGGCGAGTTCTTCTTGGCATTTTTCCATCCGGACAGTTACTCGCACACAGACATATAGCTTCAGCTGTTTGTCACCGATGTCAGCACTCTACTGAATCAGTGTTTCATATCTTTTGGTCCTGTCCAAACACTTCTGATCTCATTGCTCTTATCAGACAGAGGCTTTGACAGCGATTTCCTACTGTTACTTTTGGCAGATTTTTCTGGTTGTTTGGCTTTCATCCATAGAGACAGGGTTTTGATTTATTTTTTGTATGAGTGCGCTATTGGATACTATGGACTTTATGGATGGACAGAAATCATAGAGTCTTTGGTGATCCACTTTTTTCATCTTTTCTTTTTTTCAAACGATCTCTGCAACAATCTTTTTATGATTGTCTTCAGACTCGTTTGATTGATCAGGATGTATATACAGCTTATACTGAGATCTTCAGTTGAGTAGTAGTTACTTCGTTTTTTTGAAGTAACTATGAATGTAATTTTTCTACATCAATAAAAGATTTCTTCCCACAAAAAAAAGTGTGTGTGCGTGAGAGAGATCTCCAGCTATGGCGATGATACAAGCCCCTAGCCGGCCCTATTGGTGATCCCGACATGTCCCTACTGCTGCCTACGGTCCGTTCATCCTCTTGCGCCTGCTCGCTGTTATCAGCCACCTTTCCAGAGCTCTATTTGGTCTCTTTTCCACTTCGTTTCAGCCTCCTGCAGCCCCTCGTTTGTGTGTGTCTGTTCCCTGCAGCTCTCCGTTTGTGTATCTGTGAGTGCGTGTGCAGCCTGTTTGCAGCCCTTACCTATGCTCGTTGAAATTTCATAACTTTTTCGCCATCCTGTCTGCCCTCTCAAGCCACCTTAAGCGCCTCGTTACTGGTTTCCTCTCAGACCTTGTCTACGTTTCCAGAGTGTTGGATTCACTGGTTGTGTGTAAGGCGTATCCCTGCAAGCTTTCTGTCGCAACAGGTTCCCGTGTCCTCTTCTGTGTACGGCAGTATTCCAGCAAGCTTCTGTCGCAACAGGTCTCGTGCCCTTCTATACAAATCCCGTGTGCTGCTGATATTGCATCGCCGCCTTTTTCTGATTCGAATCTTCCTACTGAATCGACTAGCTTCAATGGCAGAAACAAATAAGTATTATGTCAAGAGAGCGCTCTCTCCAGAACCTAAAAGACAATCAAGGGAGACTCTGCCCCCCATAGCTCCTTCATCTGAAGATGCTTTCTATGTGTTTGACATGTTGAATGAGGAATTTCAACAAAGTAGAAGAGAATGGATGCTACCTGCTCCGGAACTTACTTACAAAATGAAGTTGCCTTCTCTTGTGCATCCTCTGAAGAAGCTCTCGCAAACTGCAGTCATCATCTTTTTCCCAGGCAAAATACCCTCGGCTAACGATGTGGGACAATGGGTGAATCCCCTCCTAGGTGGATGCTATGTGGAAGGAATCTATTTTGCCTCTCGAGGATTTTATGAAGTTCATCTCTTGGATGCCTTGACAAAACAAAAGATGCTGGAAATGTCTCCTTTATTTTTTGGTCATCAAATGGTGCACATCATGCCTTGGTCTCCTAATAAGGACTATCACAACCTCATCAAGCATCATTGCCCGGTATGGGTTGAAGTGGTTGATTTTCTAGATTACATGAAAGCCTTCAGTTCATACAGGGAGCCAAGCCAATTCATCTCAAAACAAGGATAAAGGAAAAAGCAAGCTAGTGGAAAATAATTCATCTTCTCACGACGGTTGGTAGACTGCCAAGAAGACAGTGCCTCTCAAGCAAAGACCTCTCCAATTTCGTGATTGGGATGCTTCTGCTCCTTCTCCTGGTCAACCATCTACCTCTTCGGACAGCCCTATCTCAAAGGCATGGGTTAATGCAGTCAAGAAGGGTATTCCGCTTTGTGAAGAAGATAATCTAGTCAGGGAATTGGATTCTAAGGGTCAGCAAGACCCTGAGGCAATGGCAGAGGCCTAATGCCTCCCTTTCTTTTTGAGGACTGCTCATTTCTTGTACATATTTTCATGCGTGCTTCTCTTAAATGTGTTTCTTATAATATACAGGGCCTCTGCAAC
This sequence comes from Dipteris shenzhenensis, assembly GCF_047967505.1. Lineage (NCBI taxonomy): Eukaryota > Viridiplantae > Streptophyta > Polypodiopsida > Gleicheniales > Dipteridaceae > Dipteris > Dipteris shenzhenensis. Next base: position 46,206,465 of record NC_141599.1, read on the forward strand.
CCGAATAAATGGAGGCTCCTTTGGCACTATATAAATAAAACTCATCCAGATGTTGTGTGTCTGCAAGAGCATAATCAGCATTCTTTTGCTGGCCAGCATGGGTTCTTTTCAGGATATGATATATTTTATGCAGGATCTGATCAATTCTCTGGGCTATGCATTCTAGCCAGACATGATTTGCAGCCCTGGGTAGCATATAATGATCTTTGTGGCCGATGGATGATTATCCAATGTATGATCAATGGAGAGATTTTTGAAATTGGTTCCTTGTACGCCTCTCAAACTTCAGCTTCTAGAGCTCAAATGTGGGACTCCATAAAGCAATATCCTTGGTCCACAAATGCTATACTTTGTGGTGACTTCAATAATTCTCCTCACTGGCAGGACAATACCCCACATAAATCCCATATGCTGCCCTCTAAAATTCAGCAATGGGAACATATGATTTCATCACTTCGTATCGCAGATTTATGGACACAAATGCTATACTTTGTGGTGACTTCAATAATTCTCCTCACTCGCAGGACAATGCCACACATAAATCCCATATGCTGCCCTCTGAAATTCAGCAATGGGAACATATGATTTCATCACTTCGTATCGCAGATTTATGGACAGCAACTCACCCTTCAGTTTTGGGATTTACATATCACCATAATGCTTTTACAGATTATTAGGCCAAGCTTGATAGATGGTATCTTATTCATGCTCAGCAATATGATGATTATACATGTCAAATGTGGACTGACTATTCTCAACAACTATCTGATCACACTCCACTTTGGCTGAACTTTTCATTTGGCATGCCTCTGGATGACATGCAGCTCTTTTCAGTCAGACACTTACAGGTCAATCAATTATATCTTTCTCATGAAAAAATCCAGCAAATGATTCGATCGGCTTGGAACTCTTGTTATCTCATGCTCAGGAGGATTGGACTTTGCTTGGAACTCTTTTGTACATCGTATTCAAAATGTCATCAAGGAATATGGAAGATGGTACATGGCAGAAACCAGACAGCATATCCAGTGGGCAAAATCTTACAAGCAGTCCTTGGTACAGATTAGCCATCAAAGGTCCCTTTCTGCTTTTGAGCAGAGTTCATTGTCTTGTCCTTCTTCCATAATTGATGCTAATGATAAACGCAAGCTTTCCAAATGGCAGACAAGGGCTCGAGTTAAGCCTATGCTAGATAAGGGTTGTTTCTCAAAATCTTTCTTTCGGAATTTACATGCATATAGACAAAGTCAATCTATCATGAGAGTAAGAAAACCCGATGGTCTTTGGACCCAGACTTTATCTCAGCTAGAAAAACAATGTCTGGATCATTTTCAGCTTCTTTTTTCTCAGCCATCTTCCTCTACTCCTCAGGTTGAATTGGCTCGGAGCAGATTAATTGAGCTTGTGTCTCCTATTGTTTCTTTGCAAAAAGCTTCAATGCTGGAAATGTCTTTTTCAGATATTGAATTGGATGAAGCCCTCAAACATTTGGGTAAACATAAATCCCCTGGCTGGGATGGTTTGACGGTTAAATTTTTTGTAGCCTTCTGGGCTGAATTGAAGGGTCCAATCTTGAAGCTCATTAATGTAGCCTGGCAGCATCAACATCTTCCTTCAGCTTGGAAACATGGTCTGGTTAAGCTTGTGCCCAAAAAACCCCTATGTGAGACTATGGATGACTGGAGGCCCATCACTTTGATGCCTATTATATATAAACTTATTGCTAAAATGTCGGTTCATCGGATAAAGGATATCCTTCATGATGGACTTCATCCCAGGCAATATGGTTTTGTTCCAAGAAGGAATATACATGATAATATCTCCAATACCCTCATCGCAATGGAATATGCAAAATATTCAGCTCAAGATGTTTTGGTCATGCAGGTGGATGTGGCAAAGGCATTTGATACCGTACAGTGGGATTATGTCTCTCAAATCATGTCTAAACTTGGTTTTGGGCCAAAGCTAGCTAATGTCATATATTGGCTTTACTCAGATTCCACTATTCAATGCTTTATAGGGAATCATTTGTCTGAGTCTTGGACTCTGGAACGATCAGTTCTACAGGGATGCCCTCTCAGTGCTTTGCTCTATCCTTTGCTTCTTTATATGGATCATCTGGTTGAAACTGGACGGTTAGTGGGGCTTCAGATTCCTGGATTGCGGCCTTTCATTGCACAGGCTTATGCAGATGATTCATTCTTCATGCCAAAGAATAGTCCTCTGGAGCTTTGCTTATTGATGGATACCCTTTCTGATTTTGGGTTGGCAGCTGGTCTCAAAATTAATTTTCAGAAATCAAAACTCTTGCCTCTCAAGCATTGCGACTGGCTTGCTATCCTTTGGCCCGGCCACATTATTCATCCGGAAAACATAGTGAGACATTTGGGTTATCCAATTGGCTGGAAAATCAGCAATAAGCAACAAATGTCTTGGGTATTTAACAAAATTCAGGACAAATAAGAATATTGAAAGATCTCCACTTGGCCTTTGCATGTTCGGCTTCGAATTGTCCAATCCATTGTTTTAGCTTATGTCCAGTTTTACCTTCCTTTATTACATTGGTCATCTCGAGATCTCTCTTCTTTGATGTCTCAAGCCATGGAGATTTTTTGGAAAACTAAGCTTCATAAAAAAGCTTTAACGCTGCTCAAAACGGACCTGCTTTGCTCTCCAAGAATGCATGGTGGTTTGAATATTATAAACATCAAATTTCATGTGTTGGCAAGAAAGATCACTATGCTCAAGACTTTTTTTCAGCAAGAGCAGCCTTGGTCTATCGTGTTGGCATTTTTATGTGGCCAGATGCGCACAAATGCTTATGGACATTGGCTAGTTGATCCATCGGAAGTAGTGCTTGATAAGTTTCAAGGTAAAATCCCTGGTTGTCCATTTTCTACTGCCTTGATTCAGGATTGGAAGAAAGTGCTCTCTCGCATCAAATGGTCTCCCCATCCTGCTTCTATAGCTTCCTCGCTTCGAATGGAAAGCCTTCATTGGAGTGCTGTTTTTTACTCTCCTCTTGCTGTACAACAACTAATCAGAGCTTACAATCTCATGAAGTTGGGCATCCAGTTCATTGATGATGTGGTAGATAATCAGGGGCATATTCTCTCTTTTCCAGCAGCATGCCAACACTACAATCTTGGGATGCATCATAGACCCATATGGAAAGCTATTGCATATCTCTTACTCCCTTTGGTTCCGATTCCAACATTGGAAGTAAGAGACAGGCTTCAAGATTGGCATCTTCAGTCCTCAAGTCCAGGATTATCCTCTTAGCCTTTGCATCTATTAACTTCCATACAGGCTTATCGATTGATATTACCTCTTCCATGGATTGCTCATCATGCAAATTCTCTTTGGCATCTGAATAAGTCTTTAACTTGGTGGAAAGGAAAATTGAAATTGATATGGAAGTTGAAAATGCCATTGAAGCAACGACTCTTTCTCTGGAGATGTATTCTTGGTATTTTTCCAGTGGGAGTGAAATTGGCTCAAAGAAGGATTGCCTCTCCTCTTTGTCCAAGATGTCATCATACTCCTGAGAGTATTCAGCACTTATTGTGGTTTTGTTCATATTCCGAAGACCTTCTGGACAAGATCTCCTATTTTTTATCTCTCAGATTTCCTGCACATAGGTTCTCGAGGTTTTTCTGGATGTTTGGCAAATTATCAGCTTCTTTGTCACAGTATTCTCTTTTCTTCCATTGGACCCGATACTGGGCCTTATGGACCCTCTGGCTACAGCGAAATCATGCATATCTGAATTCACCCCTTCAGCACCCTTATGAGTTCTTCCGGACCTCATTGCAGCAGTCCTAGGAAGATTTGGATGTTTCTTGCATTCAGCTTTTCTTTTATTGTTTCTGATGGATAGGGCATTGGCTCTTTTCTCGAGCACTGCCCTGTTGTAAAATGGATGTTTCATAATATAATTTTCTTAGTTTCACAAAAAAAAAAAGTGTGTGTGTGTGTGTGTGTGAGAGAGAGAGAGAGAGAAAGAGGAAGAGAGAAAGAGAGGGAGGAAGGGAGGGAGACGGCAGTCAGAGTCTCGCAATGTCATCGCCACTTTCTTTCTTGAATTTCTGTTAGATCTCAATCTAAAGCTGTGAGTCCCAAACGCTCCTACCATCAAGAGAGCATGAATGCTTGGGTTCACCCCTCTTGTTGAAGAAGAAGTGGTGGCTGATTCAATTTCGGTCTGGAATCCCTGAAGAGAGTTTACTGAGGGGCATTTACACTCAATTGCTACTGACCAATTGCATTGGCCTGATCACGATTTGGAAGTCCACACATCATTGCCAAATTATTTATTATTACACTAAACCCTTGAGGGGCACCAAACCTTTGAGGGGCTCCCAGATCTTAACTTGCTGCTAACTAGTGATCTGACTGACATGTGAGAAATATAAAATTAGAAGAAAATTCACGTGCAAAAACAAGTCAGCTATATAGGAGCCAATAGATCTGTCGGAATAGCTTATCCTTATTTCTCGGTGCATACAAGGAGAGTAACGCCTGAGTCTCATATCGCCGCAGCCGGACACAATGCTTAACTACTCGGCGACAAAATATAACATCGCTGTCTCTGCTTAAACGTGGATCTTGTTCAATGTTTCTAAATCTGCCACAATGGAGGCAAACAATTTCCTAGTTCATAAGATAATGCCAGTCAAGCTTAAGTATGCTTGCTTCTAAGTAAGCAAATCAGTTACTGAATCCGAGATTGCGATACGCATCAAAGAGTGGTAACAACGTAACAGAGCAAACAACACGCAAATGACACACTCGTAGGGCAGGGTAAAAGTCTTGAGAAACACGCGGAGTAATAACTTCTACCTAGAAAATGAAAAGAACCTGCTTTCCGGTAGCGCGATCCTCAGAGCAGAATGGTGATCGAAATACAATCTTGATGGATCATTGGACGTCGGATCGAGCTCTATTTCACGATGTATATGGAAGAGAATAAAATTACGCAGCTAAATTGGTATAGGGACAGCGCCCGGAGTAGCTTAAGAGAGACAAGAGAAAGAGAAGGGGAAAGGTTTATTAACTTATGTAGAATGGCCTATGAGCTCAACTACACCTCCTCCTTGGGTCCTTCAGAGTCCTTGTATCTCTTCCGCTCTCTGGTTAGTTACCAAGCATGGAGCCCACACTTGAGGCGGCGCTGAATACATAAGGTGGGAGAACTAGTTACTTGAGCGTTTTATGAAACTCTGAAATCCTACAAAGCCATGTGGCACATTCTAAGCTGTTAGATCAACTGATGCTACTTACAATAGACTTAGTAGCACAACTGGCCAAGCATTCCTTATGTGTGGTGGGTGTAAGTGACTCACATAGAAAAAACCGACTCTCAAAAATACTCTGATCTAGTCAGAGCTATTAAGCTTCAAATGCAAGTTATGCATGGAGGAAAGAAGGGTAAAAGGCTCTTCAAAATACATGTAGATACTTACAAGCACATCATGGGGTGTCTTGCAAGCATTGATGATTGAGCTAGCCACTTCTTAAATGTCCAAAACCCATTGGGCTAGGGGCTGTCTAACCAAGGCCATAGCAAGATGCAAAATAAACATCGAAGCTACCAATGCTCTTGTGTGAAATTGCCGCCACAATTCAATGTCCTAGCCTAAAGTGACATCACAATTCAATGTCCTAGGTTATAAGGAGGAAGACCATCCATTACTTCAAAAGAGGATATTTGATCAATGTATCGACCATGTGCTGGTAACCAAATATAATACTGATAAAGTTGATGCGGCAGTGATGAGGTGGGCTGATGATGTGGTAAATGAGGTGTCATGTTTCACATCTTTGACCAAACCTGTGTTTGGCCTTGGTTGAAGATTGGATTGATAATATAGCATATTGTATTACCATGTGTCAAAGAGCTATGGCGGTAGGAAATGAAAGATTTCATGATTTTGTCATCTTTGACTCTGTCCACTGACCTTTTTTGTCTTGTGCTTCTATTTATTTGTGCTCTAGGTGGTGAAGCATTCGTGTCGTTGAATGGAGTGTTGCTTTGTTGCTTGTGTGCATCAATATAGTGTTGTGATTCTACATTTTGAGTTAGCTCGTGCAATTATAAAGTGCTAGACACATATGAAATCCCTATTGTGCATGATGTATGCCGTGGCCTTGCTTTGCTTCTTGCTTTGTTGGTCATGTTTCACATTGCATAGTTTGCCTGTTTGAGTCGTGCTTTGAAGTTTGGCTTGTAGAGTCACTATGTTTGCCTAGTTGCTACCTATGGTCGCGTTTCTATCTATTCACTTTGTAGTGCTTTTTTGTTGTGTTGTAGTCAATACTCTATGTTCATTATCGGTCTCATGTTTCTATCACAAATCAGATTCATTGCTACACTCTAGCTCATTCTTGAGGTCTAGTATGCATGAATCAAATTCATAGCTCATTGCACATGTGTATTATGTTGGCTGCAGGTCACATGTCACTAGTTAGGGCTAGTTGAGCATCATCAATTGCTTAAGCTTGATGCGTGCTGTGGAAGTCTAGATGTTGTTTGCTGTATGTGCTCAAGCCGGTGCCTTTTTGAATAGCAGTCCAAAGATGGGAAAGTCAATAGAACGTTGTAACTTTTTGAATCTACCTTCCAATTTGAATCCATAGTTGATGCAAGATAAGTCATATCTTGATACATGAGATTTGTATCTTGGAATATAGACAATGATTCAGTACTAAATACTGTGTTCACTAATCTTTTGCTAAGTTATTTGTTATTGTTTAAGTGATGCTATGAGCTTTGATATTCTAGAATAAGAGAGATCTATTCTACAATTTGTTGAAACGAGGGAGAGAGAGAGAGAGAGAATGAATAGCTATCCTTTGCAATGCAACACAATTTGTTCTAACAAGTAGGATGAATTTAGTCTAAACACCAAAATATTCGTGTTCATCTCAGAGGCTTATACCTTGTAAACACTGGCAATCTTGCAGGCTCAAAGGCTCAAATCAGGCTCGATGATCATAAACAAGATGCAAACGTGCACGTGATGGACCACTACTCGGGTTGACGCCTTGATAAAACATAGCTTTGCTAGCTCTTGTGTGTCTTGTTGTTTGTTGGTGGTCTGACGCAGTTGCTATGTGCTATATTGTATTGTTTGAGCTGGTCGTAGCTTGCTTATGTCATTGTAGTCTGCTTATGTGGAGCATTGTGTGCTACTATGAGCCACCTTAGTTGGTGATTTCTTGGCACCTTGCTTGCTTGCTTATCTATGTGTTTCTTATCGTTTGAGTCTTTGTGCACATAAGCATAAATATACTCACCCTTGGTAAGCATATGGCCAACCACATGAGTCTACAATAACAAAGTTGTCCATGAAAAAAGAGAAGGGCAAGGATAGCTACAAAAGGAATGTATACGAGACAAAATGCACCAACTGACAAGATAGTAAGTAATAAAGATACTTAGAAATATATGAAGCAATCTTGATTGCCGCTCCCAAGGTGAGAAGGTCCAACATTTTTTATCGGGAATGTGTAACCTATCTTCATCACTTCTTTCTCCATTTGTAACAGTCTTGCTTAGCAGCAATCCTCACAAGATACATGTTGTGGGCATGCTAGGATTATTTTCACTACATCCAAGATCTCTGATTAGCAGTGGGTCATCATTGCATATGCATGTGTGCATGTGTGTGTGTGTGTGCGTGCATGCATACGTGCGTGTGCGTGTGTGTGTGTGCGCATGCGCTCACATCCAGTCTATTAAATTCTAAATGCTCAGCCATAGGAAACTCTTCATAGAGTGCATTAATGACATATTTATTCTTATCAAGAGGCTATTTTCTCTAATCTTTAAATATTTGCTCTATCACATATATAAAGTGACATAAGATCCTTTAGCATCCTCTATGACCTATCTTATATCATCCATGAAAAATGCAGAACCCTTGTGATGACAAAATGTCCAAAATGATGTCCCTAAGACTGTAGTCATTGTGGCTATTTGATTTAGGGTTTCTCTTGGGGTTACAATGCATGAAACTTCTTTGGTTACAATTGTTGAGATATCGAGCTCCACTCGCGATATGCCAGGGTGACTGTTGTGCATTTATGTCACCGACCTCTGTTAGCTGGAGATGCGGTTGGTACACCGCCCACGAATAATAGCTGGATGACAGCTATCCTTATCTACTCTAGTTTGTGGCTCAGTTAGTATGCCACCTTAGTTAGTTGAGTTTGGTTTGAGACCCACATATAGGGTTCTTCTATTTCTTTGTACGTGAGTTCTTTTGGCTTTCACAACTAAGAAGAGGAAAACTGTTTTCAGCCTCCACCTTTGTGTGTATTCCCCCATTGTGATTGTGAGAAAGCCTCAAGTGAGACTCCTTCCCTCTCTCCCACAATCTTCACATGGTATCAGAGCCTGGTTCGTGGTAAGGAGCTCAAGAAAGCAAGCCAAGTTCGTGGTGTCCTGGTAAGAGGACCAGTGTTGCTTTCCTATTTCGAGTTTGGGAGCAAATCTCTGCAGGTAGCACAGCCAGAAGTGCAGGAGTGCACTGTTTCAGATTGAGACGCCCTTCGCGGTGTGGCGAGAGCGCAGTATATGCTGCGGGTAAGGGCAAAGCCCTTGGTGACTTTATTTTTCTGATTTGAGGCCGTTTCGGGGCCCGTTTTGAAGGCGGAAGTTCTTCGCAGGCACTCAGAAAAAGGCCCTGTTTTTGGTTGTGCGACCACTGCGCGGCTGGTTGGTGGAAAGGTGCCGCAGAAATTGCATCGTATGCCTGTGTGCAGAGATATTGGGAGTTACAGATTCATGCCTGTTGCCTGTTGATGCAAAATCATCACTAGGAAGTGACTGTGTGGTGAAATACCACTTTTGTCAGTTTTGCAGATCTGCCCGTGTGAGGCAAAAAGCTGTGTTTTTTGCAGTGACAGAATATTTTGCAGTGTTCTGTAATGGCATCTGATTCTCTTTCACAGATTGTCACTGAAAAGCTTGACAAGAACAACTTCCAGGCATGGAAGTTTAGAATGACGAATTTCTTGATGGGAAAAGGCTATTGGGAATTCATTACAGGAAATGAAGAAGAACCTGTTCTTCCTAATGTTCCTAGTCAACAGGAAATGCAGGCATTCAAAGGATGGCATGAGAGAGCCAGGAAAGTTATGTACTGGCTGTCTATCAGTATTTCGGACTCCATGATTGTGCATATTCAGGATGCAAATACGCCAAAGGAGGCATGGGATACTTTGGCAAAAATGTATAGCACAAATACGCAAGCCAGGAAAATGCAACTCAAACAGGAGTTGCACAATGTGCAGAGAGAAAATTTGAGCATAAATGACTACCACATGAAAGTGAAGAAAATTGCAGATGCACTTGCTTCCATTGGGTCGCCAGTGGATGATGACGATTTGGTTTCTGTGACCTTGAATGGTCTAGGAAAGGATTATGCACAGTTCCGGACATCCATTGCCGCGTCTGTGAAAACTTTCCTGATTTTGAGGAGTTGATTGCTCTTCTAATTTCTGAAGAGCAGAGAAATGGGGGTGCATCTTCTTCAGCAGGAACTTCAAAAGAAACTGTCTTCTACTCAAATGCTGGCAGAGGTAGGGGCAGAGGTAGAGGAGGCCGATCTGTAGGCCGTGGTAGAAATCAGAATATGCAGCAAACGCAAGAAAACCAGTCCTATGCAGGAGGACGTGGTAACTCTAGAGGCAGGGGGAGCCAAAGAGGCCGTGGTGGATGGCAGAGAAGCCAAAATGCAAACAGCAATGTTGAATGCTACTATTGTGGCAAAATGGGTCATATGGCTAAGGACTGCTATAAAAAGCAGAATGACATTATGAGTGGAAAATTGCAGCAAGGCAATTATGCATCTTCTAGCAGGCAGGGTGATGACAGAAATGAGCATTTGTTTATGGTGCAGCATATGACGAATTCTGTAACAAGTGCAGAAGAAAGCAATGATGTGTGGTATGTTGACTCGGGTGCATCAAACCACATGACAGGTCACGCTGATGGATGCAGGATGCAAGAAAAATGGAAAAACCAGGATTTGTGGAGACTGGTGATGATACTGCACATCCTATTGGTGCAGATTGGCAAAAATCCTTTGTCTATGCAAGATGGGAAAAAGAAATACTTGTCTGATGTATTTCATGTCCCGAACATCACCAAGAACCTGGTTTCTGTTGGTCAGATGGTTGAGCAGGGCTTGCAGGTCAGATTTAATCCTCATGGATGCTTTGTTGAGGATATGAAAAATAATGGTCGCTTGATAGCAAAAGGAAAGAAGAAGGGCAGGATGTTTACGTTGGATGCAGACATGCCTGAATTGAGTGCAGCAATGTTTGCACATGGGACCGGTGTAGTTGCAGATATTGATATCTGGCACAAACGCATTGGTCATGTTAATATACAGCGACTTAAATCAATGCAAGCCCAAAATATTGTTGCAGGATTGCCAAAATTCAAGGTTGCAGAAATGCACAAGATTTGTGAAGCTTGTCAATTTGGGAAACAGGCAAGGAAACCTTTTCCTAGGCATGTTCAAGAAGTAAAAAACCATTGGAATTAATCCACTCTGATGTGTGGACTACAAAAGCTGCATCTATTGGAGGGCTGTCACTATTTTGTCACATTTATTGATGACTTCAGCAGAAAACTCTGGGTGTATTTTATGAAAAAGAAAAGTGAAGTGTTTGGGCACTTCAAAGCTTTCAAAGCTATGGTTGAAAAAGAAACAGGCCTGCAAATAAAATGCCTAAGGTCAGATGGAGGGGGAGAGTACCTCTCAAATGAGTTTGCAAGGTTCTTGCAGGAGCATGGTATAAAGCAGCAATATTCATGCAGTCATACCCCACAGCAAAATGGAATTGCAAAAAGAAAAAACATGCATATTGGAGAGGTGTCTCGGGCTATGCTAAATGAAAAAGATCTACCAGATTATTATTGGGCTGAAGCAGTTGCTACGGCAGTCTATATAATGAACAGGACTCCTACTGCAGCAATACATGGCATGACGCCAGAGGAGATGTATACTGGTAGGAAACCAGATATTTCTCATTTGAAGATTTTTGGTTGCATTGCTTATGTCCATGTGCCAGATGAGTTGAGGTCCAAGTTGGATCCAAAAGCTGAGAAGTGCGTCTTTATTGGTTATTCTCTGCAGCAGAAAGGGTATAGATGCTATAACCCTTCTACACGTAAGTTCACAGTGAGCAGAGATGTTGTTTTTGATGAGATGAGCAGCTGGTATAAACCAGTAAATGTGATGATTGATGTAGATGCACAAAATGGTAATGCTGCACAGAATGCACAGCAGCAATCACAAAATATCAGTGGACCTGGAGTGTCCTCTACCAGTGGTTCACATACTTCGCCATGGACAGGCAGATTGAGATCAGGAGAATCCCCTCAAAGCAATGCAGATAGTGGTACGCAGGTATCACGAAAAGGAAAAGAGAAGGTAGATCAGCCCATGTTTGATGTGAATGCAGGTCACTCTTATGTGGATGGTGAATCCAGTGGCTCAGAACAGAGCATTGATGATGAGTTGGGTATTCCTTCTATTGTTACACCTGGAGTAAGGAAGACCAGGGATGTTTTGAGAGCACCTAGAAGTGAGCCTATTTTGCGCAGGTCTACCAGTGGAAAGGCTGAAATATGATGGATTTACAGCCATTCACTATGCCTATATGGTCAAAGTGATACAGGAACCAGAACCCACTTCTTTTGAGCAAGCCATGGGAAATGAAAAATGGGAGAAAGCCATGGATGAAGAAATGGATGCCTTGGATGCTAATGCTACATGGGAATTGGTGCCTTTGCCTAGAGGCAAGAATGCAATTGGCTGTAAGTGGGTTTATAAGATCAAGCACAATGCAGATGGTTCTGTGAATAGATACAAGGCAAGATTAGTTGTCAAGGGGTATGCACAGACATATGGCATTGATTATGAAGAAACTTTCAGCCCGGTTGCAAGGATGGCAACCGTAAGAGCAGCCATTGCTATGGCTGCATCAAAGGGATGATCTTTACATCAGATGGATGTAAAGAATGCCTTCTTGCATGGTGATTTGCAAGAAGAGGTCTTTATGGAGCAGCCAGCAGGTTATGTTCATGCTACTCATCCTGAGTTTGTTTGCAAGTTGAAGAAAGCCTTGTATGGCTTGAAACAAGCACCTAGAGCATGGTTTGACAAGATAGGACAGTATCTTGTCACTATTGGCTTTTAGATTTCCAAGGCAGATTTCTCACTCTATGTGAGAAAAACAGAGAAAGGGATTATGCTGCTTGTCATTTATGTTGATGATTTGATCATCACAGGTGATAGTGATGAAGATATCCTTCATGTGAAAATGCTATTGAGGCAGAAGTTTGAGATGAAGGATTTGGGAGAGCTGCGTTATTTCTTGGGCATTGAGGTGATTAGATCACCAAGTGGGATACAGCTCTTGCAGAGGCAGTATGGATTGGACATGCTGTCCAAATATGGGATGACAGGCTGTAAGCCTATTTCAGTTCCTTTGGAGCAGAATGTGAAGCTGAGCACAGATGCAGATGAGCTTCTGGAAGACCCTACTATGTATAGACGCATAGTAGGAAGTTTGATTTACATGACTATTACCAGGCCAGATTTGAGCTATGCTGTTGGGTTGGTAAGTCAGTTTATGCAGGCTCCAAGGAAACCGCATTTGGATGCGGCTAGACGCATACTCAGGTATGTGAAGTCCACATTGCAGTATGGACTATTTTATGAGGCTGGGGTTCAGATACAGTTGCATGGATACACTGATGCTGATTGGGCTGGTAGCATTTCTGATAGACGATCTACCAGTGGATATGTGTTCTCTTTTGGGAGTGATGCAGTCACTTGGAGCAGCAAGAAACAGCCTACAGTTGCCTTGTCGAGCACAGAGGCTAAGTACAGGGGTGCAGCAATGGCTGCATGTGAGGTAGCTTGGTTGCATAAGCTACTCTATGATATGCATCAGTCTACAAATGGGCCAGTTGTCATTTATTGTGACAACATGAGTAGTATACATTTGGCAAAGAACCCAGTCTTTCATGCCAAAACAAAGCACATTGAGGTGCATTATCACTATGTGCGGGAGAAGGTTTTACTAGGTCTCATTGATCTAGTTTATGTCAGCACAGAGGATCAGGTAGCTGACATCTTCACGAAAGCATTGGGCGCAGAGAAGCTGTGCAAGTTCAGAGACCTGCTTGGTGTGCAGGAATTGGGATTGAGCTCGAGGGGGAGTGTTGAGATATCGAGCTCCACTCGCGATATGCCGGGGTGACTATTGTGCATTTATGTCACCGACCTGTTAGCTGGAGATGCGGTTGGTACACCGCCCACGAATAATAGCTGGATGACAGCTATCCTTATGTACTCTAGTTTGTGGCTCAGTTAGTATGCCACCTTAGTTAGTTGAGTTTGGTTTGAGACCCACATATAGGGTTCTTCTATTTCTTTGTACGTGAGTTCTTTTGGCTTTCACAACTAAGAAGAGGAAAACTGTTTTCAGCCTCCACCTTTGTGTGTATTCCCCCATTGTGATTGTGAGAAAGCCTCAAGTGAGACTCCTTCCCTCTCTCCCACAATCTTCACAACAATGTGAGATGGCCTTGGGATCATGGTGTGTGACAATCTAGACATGGGTGATCAAATAAGGGCACATGACTATCTCTATAGCAGCGTGGCCATCCCATTAGCTAACTATGTGTCATGGTGACTAACATACGTAGGCTCAACAACCTTAGTGGATCTATGCAAGAAGTGCCTTCTCCATGGATCCTAATCATCCTCTCATCTTCTCCATGGGTCCATGGGTCCTAGTCGTCCTCTTATCCTTTCTACCAGATGCAACATGAAGCACATATGGATTATGTCTCAAAGGGAAGCGCCTGATGGTGGTGACTAGAACCCCTTGACCCTGACTCTTTCATACCTCTATGTGCTGATAGCATAGCATCTTGTTATGGTGAAAGTTGACTATATAACTCAATGAACTACTCAGGTGCATGTGACTAATAAATTGAGAGGATAAGTGTGACCCAGATGACCTATGGGATGACATAGCTACACATGAAAAAGAAAAAAACAAAACCCTACATTAGCATGCCTTTCTAGTGAAAGATACTAACATAAGTCAAAAGAGATAGCAAGAAAGAGAATACACACCTACTAGAAGATATAATATGAAGAGCCACTCTAAACTGTGATGCACAAGAAATAGATCAAGATACCTACAAAAGTAACACAACAATGTCCTTACATCTATATAGTACAAAGAAGAAGGGAGGAGCATAGAATAAAAAAGCCACAAATTGAAATAAAAAGGTAAGCAATCTCCCTCTTTTTCCATTTCTTTCTCTCTTCTATGCTTTTCCTAATGATTGCAATTTTCTTTCATGGAAAGAGAAGCAAAGCGGACCTCCAAACGGTAAGAGTAGAGGAGATTGGAGCTAAGCAAGTTCCATCTCTATAACTCTCTCTTCCACCCCTCTTTCTCCATCTTTTCGGATCTATTGGCTTCCCTTTGGATCTCTTTTAGACTATGTTGGAGCCTTTTGCAAAAACTATCTTGATGAGGCTGCTTTTGGTGCTACCATTTGAGTGTATTGTTGCACTATGTGGCGCATGTCCACCATAAATTTGGTATGATCAAACACATTTGTATCCAAGAATTATTGTTCTTCATAGCACATTCAGACATTGCACAATTAGTGGTCCATTTTTTCTTAAATATAATTTCAAAATCATTTCCAATTTTAAATTTCTTCTCCCCACTCTATGGGCTATGATCTGTGATGCACCCCAATTCTGCTTGACCTTGGACACTTTGAACCATGGCCTACTGAGAAGCATTGGGTACTACAGATCACCCTTCTACATGTAAAGTACAATAAATTAAAGCGGAATGTCATTGCATGAATCACTAATTGTTGATTTTGGATTGTCCCAAGGGGATGGACTTGCCTCTAATCTTCCATTTTAACTTGAAACAGAGCTAGATCTAGATCTATCAATCCCATCTTTTCATACATGTGTTGTGGGAGAATATTCACTCTAGACCCTTCGTCTAGTAAAAATTTGGACTGGGCATCTAGAGTTGGACTAGTCATCAAACTGGGTATTAGACTTCCAGTGAAACTTATGGTTGGACTTTTTGGTAGACTGTCTCTCAGACTCATCATCTCCTTCATGCTTAAAAGTGGCTACCAAATCGTGTTGGGTTTTTCTTTGGCCAATATTCTATGTGTCTCTTTTAGTGCTATGATCCTTATCTCTTCTTAATCCTTGTAGAGTGCAAGTGCTTATCCTTTGATTCTTTCTTTGCTGGAGCTTTCTCTTGAACATGACCCTTGTTAACTACTAAAAATTTGGCTTTTCCTAAGTGTTTTGGTACATCCTCTATCTGAATGCATCACGAGCAATAACAATGCTCATGTGGGTCATGGTACCTATTAGTTTGGTGGTACGTTGACCTTCTCTCGAATGTACTAGGTAGTTTGGTCGTATGTTGACCTTCTGTCAAATGTATGTTGACCTTCTCTCGAATGTACTATGTAGTTCCTATATTATTACCACATTGGCTTGCGAGGATTGCTATTCTTGTGAATGGCTGGTTTGGCCTTTCCTGATTGTACTAGGCAGTTTCTATATTATTGCCACATTGGCTAGTTCCTATATTATTACTACACTTTCTATTACTGTGATGGCTGGTATGGTCTTTCTTGATTGTTGCCATACCACACAATGGGAATTCCTCTCTCCAAGTGGTGCTTTACACATATTGGGTAGTTTGGTCTGAGTTGAGATGACATCTATTCCTGTAAAATAGCAGTAATCTTTAGAATTTAGTCTCGAAGTGTTCTACTATTTCTTCTAATTTCCATGTTGGCTCTGGTTCCTTTGCTGGCCTAAATTCTTTTGTTGTTATTGCTAGCCCTAGTTTCTTTCTTCCTATTGCTAGTGTTATTGTGCCACTGCATGTGCCCCGATAGTAAATTGATTTGCTCTTGTTGTCAGAGTCTGCTGCACTAGTTGCACTTGATTCATGTGTGCATTGGGGTTGTACTAGCCATCAAGCGATTCTTTGGGTAAATTTCATACTATAGCTATGGATGGTTCTTTATCAATCCCAATATTTGTAGCTTTTGTTCTTCAAGTTTCTCAACCTTGGATGATGAGGAAGCCTTTTCTATTTCTCCTTTTTCCAATTCTTAGTCTCTTATTCAACTTCTTTGTTGTTTTCTTTTTCTTCTTCTTTTTAACTTCATTATCTAAATCACTTCCGGATGCAGCACTACTAGAATCAAACTCTATGTCAGATTTTTCTATGTATATCTCCCTTTTTGAATTCAAAGTTATCATAAAGATTTGTTTCTACTTCTTTTCTTTCTCTTGGTTGTTCAAATTCTTGATTTAGCTCTCTTTGCTGATTCTATTAGGGAATTGAACCCATTTTGCACCAAATGGCAAGTCATGCCCCCATCAACACTTGGGATCTCAGGTTTTAGTCCCTTGTAAAAGTACTCGCCAACATTTTGTTGGTTGTTCTTTCAGCTGCATCCAATCTTGCATTCAGATTGTGGAAATGCTGAGCATAATTTTCCACTAAAAGCTATTTCTACCTTAGATCTTGAAGCTTCTTCCGAACACCATTAGGAGTCTTCTCCTTTTAGAAATGTGCAAGGAATGATGCCTTCAATTCATCATAGTCATGGGAATGTCCAACACCATACGGGATCAACCAGCTCATCACCTTTCCAAAGAATGTTCTTGCAAATTATTGTAGTTTCTCTGCATCGCCAACCAAGGTGTCAAAACTACTATCCTCCAATAGGTTTCAAACTTGGCCGCATGAGCATCTAGATCTTCCTCCTTTTCTTTACCTCCAAATTCAGTGAATATGCACTTCAAGCTCGCTACCTATGGATGTGCCACCACGAGTGGTGGTGTCATGGTGGAGTTTATGGTAATGTCCAATCTAGTGTTGGTAGTGGTGTCCAGTGTTTGTGGTAATGTCCAATTTAGTGTTGGTTTGGTCTAGTGTTGGTAGTGGCCTCCAGTGTTTGAGTTGGTGTTTGTTTGACAAATGCCTTGAGTGGTGCACAGAGCCTCTCCATCTCCTAGATAATCACTTCTTTTGGACCATTCAACAAAGTATGGTACACCTCATCATCTTCTATGGACTTTCAAATCTTTTGATTCTGATACGTTGCGCTCAGATATGATATCTTCACCATCCCCCTTCTCTTGTTTGTCAAGCAGATGTTCCTTTTGCCCCACCCATCCAACTTGGAGAGGTTTAGCTAGACTCATCTATAGCTTAAAAAGCACCTGGATGAACACATGAACATATTCCACTTGGTTTTCATTCCAAGCTACCCAAAAATTATAACATTGATGGTGCCATATACTGTTGAGCCCTCCAGTGATGGACCCTTTGGAGTTGTACCCTATGTTGCCACTGCTCCATCTGTTGTTGGACCATCTTTTGTTGCCGGTCCCTTTGTTCTTGTTGCTAGACCCTCTATTGGATTTCCTTATAGCCCCTCTATTACTACTGCTAGACAGTCTATTGCTCTATGCCATGCTCCTGCAAGAACCTTGCAAACTCATTTGAGAGGTACTCTCCCCCTCCATTTGACCTTAGGCATTTTATTTGCAAGCCTGTTTCTTTTTTAACCATAGCTTTAAAAGCTTTGAAATGCCCAAACACTTCACTTTTCTTTTTCATAAAATACACCCAAACTTTTTTGCTGTAGTCATCAATAAAAGTGACAAAATAATGATAGCCTCCAAAAGATGTAGCTTTAGTAGTCCACACATAAGAGTGGATTAATTCCAATGGCCTCTTACTCTCTTGAACATGTCTAGGAAATGGTTTCCTTGTCTGTTTTCCAAATTGACAGGCTTCACATACCTTATGCATTTCTGCAACCTTGAACTTAGGCAATCCTGCAACAATATTTTGGGCCTGCATTAATTTAAGTCAATGTACATTAACATGACCAATGCATTTATGTCAGATATCAATATTTGCAACTACACCGGTCCCATGTGCAAACATTGCTGCACTCAATTCAGGCACGTCCGCATCCAACGTAAACATCCTGTCCTTCTTCTTTCCTTTTGCTATCAAGCTACCTTCATTTTTCATATCCTCAACAAAGCATCCATGAGGATTAAATCTGACGTGCAAGCCCTGCTCAACCTATTGACCAACAGAACTAGGTTCTTGGTGATATTCGGGACATGAAATACATCAGACATGTATTTCTTTTTCCCATCCTACATAGACAAAGGAATTTTACCAATCTGCACAATAGGATGTGCAGTATCATCACCAGTCTCCACAAATCCTGGTATTTCCATTTCCCTTACATCCTGCATCCATTCTGCATGACATGTCATGTGGTTTGATGCACCTGAGTCAACATACCACACATCATTGCTTTCTTATGCACTTGTCATAGAATTGGTCATGTGCTGCACCATAAACAAATGCTCATTTCTGTCATCATCCTGTCTACTAGAGGATGCATAATTGCCTTGCTGCAATTTTCCATTCGTAATGTCATTCTACTTTTTATAGCAGTCTTTAGCCATATGACCCATTTTACCACAGTAGTAGCATTCAACATTGCTGTTTGCATTTTGGCCTCTCTGCCATCCACCACGACCTCTTTGGCTCCCCCTACCTCTAAGGTTACCACATCCTCCTCCATAGGACTGGTTTTCTTGAATTTGCTGCATATTCTGATTTCTGCCACAGCCTCCAGATCGGCCTACTCTACCTTTGCCTCTACCTCTTCTAGCATTTGAGTAGAAGACAGTTTCTTTTTAAGTTCCTCTTGAAGAAGATGCACCACCATTTCTCTGCTCTTTAGAAATTAAAAGAGCAATCAACTCCTCAAAATCAGGAAATTTTTCACGGACGGTAATGGATGTTCGAAGCTATGTATAATCCTTTCCTAGACCATTCAAGGTCACAGAAACTAAATCATCATCTTCCACTAGCGACCCAATGGAAGCAAGTGCATGTGCAATCTTCTTCACCTTCATGTGGTAGTCATTGATGCTCATATTTTCTCTCTGCACATTATGCAACTCCTGCTTGAGCTGCATTTTCCTGGCTTGCATATTTGTGCTGTATATTTTTGTCAAAGTATCCCACGCCTCCTTCGGCGTGCTTGCATCCTGAATATGCACAATCATAGATCTGAAATACTAATAGATAGCCAGTATTAACTTTTCTGGCTCTCTCATGCGATCCTTTAAATGCCTGCAACTCCTGTTGATTGGGAACATTAGGAATAATTGGTTCTTATTCAGCTCTAGTAATGAACTCCCAATAGCCTTTTCCCTTAAGGAAATTCGTCATTGTAAACTTCCATGCTTGGAAGTTTTCTTGTCAAGCTTTTTAGTGACTATCTGCGAAAGAGAATCAGATGCCAGTACAGAACATTGCAAAAATATTCTGTCACTATCTCCTCCTACAAATTCCAAAGGTGTACAGGTCTTTATGGGGACATGCCGGCTAATATAGAAGATTTATATTACGGTATGCCATGATAGTTAGACCAATTTAAAAATTATTAGTGGAATTCTTATGGACCAAAGAGTGCGACCAAGCCTTTGAGCTTTTAAAGTGGTGCCTAATTAGCACCCATCCTTATATCTCCCAATTGGGATATTGATTTTCATGTTCATACTGATGGATTCAAGTATGCAATTGGGAGTGTGCTTTGTCAACCTGGTGAACATAAGAAAGACTACCCATTCTACTTCGCCAGTCGACAACTCAATGATGCAGAGATCAACTATACCACCACAGAAAGAGAAGCCCTAGCAATGGTGTATAGTGTAAAGAAATTTCGGCACTATCTACTGGCAAATGATTTTGTCCTCTACACTGACCATCAAGCATTGCTTTATCTTGTGAACCGTCGGTGTACAACAGTAAGAATAACCATATGGCTCCTCTTGCTTCCAAAATTCAACTTCAAAATAGTGGTTTGCAAAGGTGCCCAACACTACATTACCGATCACATGTCTCGAGTCAAGTCGGGAAAGGATGCCACTGGAGTAGAAGACGACTTACCAGATGCCACACTATTTCAAATAGATGCTGTTCTAGAGTGGTGTGGAGATATCATTGGGTACTTGATGGCAGGAAGACCACCCCCTGAAATGAAAGCAGTAGATGCCAAAAATTTGATTCTAAAGGTTGCACCCTATCAACTCATTGCAGGACAACTGTATAAGATGGGCAAGGACCAGATATTAAGAAGATGTGTAATGCCTCATGAGATCATGCCAATCCTAAGTGAAGTCCATGAAGGCATTGCAGGAGGACACTTCCAAGGGGAAGCCAGAGCAAGAAAAGTTCTTCTCGTAGGCTACTGGTGGCCAACACTGTGGGCAGATGCTTATGAATATGTAAAAGACTGTGATGTATGCCAACGAACTACCAAGCCACAACACAAAGACTTCAATCCCCTAACAATAGTTGCACAAAAACCATTTGAAAAATGGGGGATTGACTATGTGGGTCCCATACATCCAGTAGCAAAAGGAACACAGGCACGCTACATCATTGTGGCCACTGATTACTTTACAAAATGGGCTGAAGCTAAAGCAGAAAGGCAGATGCCAAAAGCACAACAAGATTCTTATGTGAAAACGTGATCACCCGATTCAGATGCCCCATTGAAATTGTGTCGGTAGAGGCACACATTTTGTCAATGAGGTAATCCAAGAACTCTTCTCTGGCTTCATGGTAATCCATAGAAAAAGCACACCCTACTACTCCCAAGGAAATGGACAGGCCTAATCCACCAACAAAATAATATGCATTATCCTCACCAAGGTAGTAGAAGCACAGTGTTCTGATTGGGCAAAGAAACTGAATGCTACCTTATGGGCATACAGAACCACATTCAAGGTCAGTACAGGGAACACACCTTTTCAATTGGTGTACGGCCTTGAAGCTATGGTCCCACTCAAATTTGTAATACCAAGTCTATGCATAGCAGTATAGGAACGCATGGGAGACCATGAATCCTTGCAAGAAAGGCTCTATCAGTTGGAGAAGCATACAGAGACAAGACTAGTCACCTACCATGCCATGACAATAGAAAAATGTAGAAGAAAGGCATGGTTTGACAAAAATCTGAAAGCTAAAGACATTAAGGAAGGCGACTTAGTCCTGTTATACAATGCCAAAGTACACAAGGGGAAACTAAAGTATCTAGGTCAAGGACCCTACTAAGTACGAAAGATGAATCCCATCAGAGCTGTATTGCTAGAAACATTGGATGGAGTCTAATTCAACACAACAATAAACGGGAGCCGATTGAAGTACTACTACATCAACACGCAAGCCATCCCCAACAAAAACGAAGATTTGAGAAACCAAGTCTTTCTTAGTTAGGATTAGATTGTATCACGAGCACTCACTAGCATATGCACGTTTTTGCACATATAGTTTGCACTAGATTGTTACATGCACATTCACTAGCATATGCATGTATTAGGGATGATTGAGTCTTAGTTCCCTAATAAATCCCACAAATAAGCATATAGTTAGACACATCACGTGCACTCACACGATTTTGCATAAGCACATAATAGATTTCATCAATAATAGTATCACACACTTTGATTCCATACTCTTAAAGCATGCAATGAATTCATAAGCAGGACAAAAAGCTATGCCAAAACTCAAGATGAATTGGCAAAAGAGTCTGCAGCCTTAGCAATGAGACCCCCGCCAAACATCACAGCCGTCTCCTATATGCAAAAATATCAGACTTGCATACAAACTTACCTACAAGCCAATGATACAGGTGCAATCGCATCCAACATGTATGCAAGATAGCAAGAAATGCCAACCTCAACAACGAGACCCCCATCAAACCTCTTCCCAAGAAGATTCGATGTTAGAGTCCATAGACTCAGTAACGAGATCCCCTCTGAAATTCACAACCATCTACTCCTCCTCAAGAGGAGATAAGCTTCCTGACCACAGATCATAAATTGTATGGTGCAAAAGCATTATAGCACGAATGACTCACATGCCACAAGCTAACCAACCACTGGGTTACGCACATGGCATCCCAACTCTGAAATCAAAATAAGCCATAACATGAGGACAGGTGATGAATGGATCCGGGAGTATGTTGTCTCTGTGCCAACATGGACTTAGGTAGAACAGAATGTGTGTGTAGAGTAGCGGCAAAGCTCCGCTTGTACTTACATGAGACTAGAAATAATCCCTCTTAGAAATCCAACTTGCGTGTTCTACATCAAGTTCTACATACGATTTCTATATGCAACTCCTACATGCGAGTTCTACATGCGAGTTCTACATGCGACTTCTACATGCGAGTTCTACATGCAACTCCTACAACTCCTACATGCGAGTTCTACATGCAACTCCTACATGCGAGTTCTACATGCAACTCCTATATGCAACTTCTATATGCAAGTTCTATATGTAGAGAGAGAATGTGTTACAATTCCTACATGCAGAGAGAGAAGCTCTCCAACTTGTATAAATACCTCATTATGGAATGAAGCCCACACTCTTTGGGGCATTGTGTTGAGTTCTACTTTGGTATTCCAAGCAATTGTCTCAAGTGTCCATGCTTCCTTGCACTCCACGTCCAAAAGCATGTCCTAACCTTGTAACTCCTCCTCCCCTCTCCTCCAAGCTTGCAACCCATCCTCTCCCTCTCCTCCTCCCTCCTCTTTCCTCCTCCTCCTCCCTCCTCCTCCCTTCTCCTCCTCCCTCCTCCTCCTCCCTCCTCTCTCTTCTTTCCCCTATGCTCTTACATCTTCTTCCTCTCCCACTCCTATGCTCCCCCTAAACCCTTAGTTCCTCAAACCTTAATCTCTATGATCTACAAGGGAGATAAGTTCTCCACCATGTACGCTACTCTAAACCTTGGAACCTATTCTAAACTCTAGAACCTCTCTCTAAACCTTGGAACCTCCTTCTAAACCTTGGAACTCCTTCTAACCCTGGAACTCCTTCTAAACCTTGGAACCTATTCTAAACTCCGGAACCTCTCTCTAAACCTTGGAACCTTCTGCTAAACCTTGGAACTCCTTCTAACCCTGGAACTCCTTCTAAACCTTGGAACCTCCTTCTAACCCTAGAACCTCCTTCTAAACCTTAAACCCCTCCTAAACCCTACAACCCAAGCCTTCATTACCTTAACCATGATAATACACATTCCTTTTACACATGCATGCACTATGTTTGCTTACCACACTTAAGCCTACGTCTTTCACCGGAACATGACTCGAGGTCCTAAGCTACACGTATACTACAAACGATAACCTCGATATATTTGTAGGTGACAAAAAGCCTCGGAACCCTACATACTGAGAATACCCTGCTCTTCCTATGGAAGCCGTAAGAAAGAGACAACACTGTGGGAGATCCATTGCTTCTCACACGTACTCGATGTAGCTCCTTCACAATTCTTGGGGCTTGCAACTAACTCGCAGAGTCTTTTCCAATGTTCTCAGTTCAATCTCGTGTGCTTTTTCCTATACACCACGTTTGGTCAGGTTGAGATTGGTGGATTCTCCCTACTCAATTCTCGTTTCTCCCTTGGATGCCAAAAATCTCGAGGGCTGGGGGGACGCTCCCTCCATGGGGGTCCTTTGGTATGCCTTAGTCTTAATTGTTGGCTGCTACTCATTCCTATCCCAATCAATGAAAATCTTTGGCTCTGATCTCGAGTTTAATTGTAGAGCATCCCTACCTCCAATGATAAGATGGGCTAGGTCCATCAATTGAAGTAATAATCAAGTTCAAACCTTCATTCGCATATATTCCTTTCATCTCCTCTCTCTGGGTCCCTTGTAAAATCTTGATATTTAGGGGTATCCCTATGTCTTCATTGAATAACCATGGTAGAACCGATGACTCTTGGTGACTCCAAGGTATAGTCCACTGAATATTTAGTGGTCTACTCCTCGGGTCCACCTTTTAAAATTACATTCATCCCTATAAGGATATAATATACGATGTACTCATGGTACACTTCCATACCCACGGTGGTCTAATTTGTAATCACATCCAACCTTTTTTTCAATTACTATCTATATCCAATAAAATTATTACAATATACCTTCCTAATACACATCACATAGACATCCGGTTCACTTAATTCGAATAAATATATTAGGGTCAAAAGTACAAATCTCCTTGGTATATAAATGTTTGTCATCTCCCCTTCTATTAATCTGAAATAGGGGTCTATAGGAGTACACGCTAAATGTGGGATTTCTCCTTTTATTCCAAATCCCTTTGTTTTTATTTATACTAATATATGGGTCTTTATTACTTCTAATCATAGTGAACCATAATCATGGTATATTCCTTCTCCCATGGTGGCTCCACCCATACTATTGAGGGTACTATTCCTTCTCATTGAGCTAATGTCCTCTCAATATTCTCTTTTCTACCACCTCTAATTATCTGTAATACTACTACGGCAAGATAATTTCATATCATGCTTCTCATAGAATACCGGTCATCATGGTTCGACTAGATATATTCCGGTCAAGTATGAAAATACTCTTGGTATATAAATGCAAGCCATCTCCTATTCTTTTTGGTTCCTATATATCAAATAGCACCTACTATACCTACTTGCTTTAATCATGTGTCAAGATGTTCCCGTCCATATCAAATGGAAAATGTGATACTACTTATCCAATCATTGCCATATAATAATGCATTAAATCAAGAGAAGCCCCCATAAAGATTGAGGTGCTACTTAATATCTCCTCCCAATAGGAGGATGTGTGTGTGTGTGTGTGTGTGTGTGTGCGTGCACGCGTGTGTGTGCGTGTGTGTGTGTGTTGTGTGTGTGTGTGTGTGTGTGTCTATGTGTGTGTGTGTGTGTGTGTGTGTGTGTGTGTCTGTGTGTTACCTACTATTTCAATGAATCTAAATCTCCGCTACTCAACATTCTTAGTCATAGCTTCGAAATGCCCCTAGCAACCATTGTTTCATCATGACTATATTTACATTTATGTTAATGCTTAAGGGTATAGGAAAGATAATCACTGAGCAAGATGAATTCTATCTAATTACTCTAGCTCCATTTCAAATCAAGAATCCAAGAGAATAAATTCTAGCTGCATCTCTGATTGAGAATCCAAGAGAATAACTCCTTATCAATTTCCCCAATGGTAAAAACCATAACATAGCTTCTAAATTCAAAAAGTTATGAGGTAGTTCAATTTTCAGTTATCATTGCTAACATATATATTTCTGTAAGTGTGCGTGATAGCATTGAGAGTACTATATCTCTCATCATAATTCTTGCAAGTGTATCCTTCAAGGTTGCCAACATCCTTTTTTGCAATACCATGCCCAAGACTCTACTTGCAAATCCCATGGAGAGGTGTGCCAACTCACTTGGCACCATCAGAACAAAAATGAAAGCTAGGACAATACATTTTTGATGTGGAAGCCAGGCTTCAATGATGGCACATAGTTGTTATCCCTGTCACTCAATCAAGATAAGCATTAATAAAATCTTGGCATTATTATACCAGTTGGCATGTATAACATTAATGAAGTTCATATATAAAATGGTAAATGAATCCCAACGGGCTAAATGAAACTCCACAAGCCTAGGATCTAAAATCAAGTTTCCAAGGGCATTTCCTTTGCTCCCACAAAGAAAGTAACCTCCAACCATGAAGTAAATTGCCCAAGAACATCCCTAGTGTAGCTTACTATTAAAAATTCCCAAGTGTAAAAGTCCTCAAAGGGGGATCTTCCTCCATTCATCTGCTTAAGTAATCCTAAAAAGGTATAGTTCCCTTCACCAATAGACAAGTCTGACCACCAGTCAGTCATAAGCATAACAAGTAGATGTACTAGTCTTTCCCATCTTCCTAGGGAAATCATATAGAGCATTGGCCCATGCTAAGAAAACATTAGTAGGCTCAAGGCATAGGAACACGTATATAGATCAAAGGTAAAATATGTCCCATGACTTAATTCCTATTCAAGACAATCCATAGTGTGAATATAACATGAAAAGCCCAAGGACTCCATAATGTGAGTATAGAATGAGGAAACCAAGGAATCCATAGTGTCAAGCCATTAGTCCAACTATCCAAGTGTTAAATATCCATGGACTTTTTCCTTATTCCAACCAAGGTCATGAATTCATCATCGACCCAAACCACTCAGTCTAATTCAGTGTGCAGTCGAGAAATCGTTCTGCCGAGTGTTAATCACTTGCTTTCCAGGTCTCACTCCCGTAGTACATTTTTTAGATTTCCCTGGATGTTAGAAGCCATGATACAACGTTTGAATACTGTAGTTAGAATTCCACTATAGTTGGATGTGAAAACTGCAAAGGCAGCAAATGTACGCACCCTGTATGAAATAGAGAGCAATTACATCGATTATCTCAGATAAGAGCATCATAGGGGAGAGTGTTATGCTACGTAGGAGAGAGAATTATGCTATGTCGATGCTCTCGGAGAAATATAAAGATCCGTATCTATGTCCAATTGAGTCCTAGCAAGAGTATTCTCGTCCATTATAGTCTGATAGTCACATACTATTATGTAAATGAGCATCTAAGAACAAAGTTTTGACAAGGATTATCATGCAAAAATAATATAGCCATCATATGCTGGCGCCATCCCAACCTGTGAGACTGAGAGATTCAAGCTATGGCTAGCGCAGCTCAGGCCAAAAAGTTGTGAAAATGTGGGTGCCGTATATCACGCTGGGTATTTTAGCTATGCAGTGGGCTCGCTAATTCTAACCATGAACCAAGCCCGGCCCAAAACTTCCTGACATTCCTACAGGTTTCCAAAGCAATCCACCTGGGATTCGTAGCCAAATCTCCTAAGTTTGCTATGTAAAGGATCATAGGAAGAAAGTTACGTTTAAGTAACTAGCTCAAAAAAAAGTGCTTATGCTACTCCTTTTGGCACATATAGCTCGTGCAACTGCTTATCACGTTGAAGCATAGGGAAGAAAAAATGCAAATGACCCAGTTCTAGAATAAATGTGAACCGGGCAATGATCCAGTCGATCAGTAGATCGACAACCAGCAGCAAATAGTTGGCATGGATAATTGTGGACATTCAATGCACAATTCTAGCATAAGAAACGACAGACAGAGAGAATGATCAGAGAAGAGACAGCGAGTCTATGCAGAGTGATTCTCCCGAGCATATAAATCATTGTGATCCATTCTCAAACTAGGTAAAGGTAGAGCAAGCTATTAGAGAAATGCTTGTCTGCTACAAAATGCTTGTTCATGATTGTGCTCGTTCAGATCAGAGGTAGATTTACAAAGTGCAGAGTCTCCATTCGATTGATTGTAAATAATCTTCATGTGAGGAAGAAAATAGGCCATGGCATCTGTTAAGACCACTTGAAGGGTGAAATAGTCGAGCGTGACCAATATAGGCTTCAAAAGTCTCAGCAACATTCAGAGCCTCCCAACATTTGTAAACTGTGGAAGAAATGGAGAGAGGAGATGTGCCAAGTGTGATAGAGAGGCAACTTCTGAGCTAGCTTCTGATCTAGAGGAATCCGTCTCCCTTCCAGGAAAAGGCTGACTCCAAAAAGTCTGCCCTTCATCATTCAACATACCTCGTATCACAAGACCAATGAGTGGTCGTCTAGAAACATTACTCAACCCTCCAAACTGTTCGAAGAAGATTCAGGGCAACACAGGAAGAGTGTCCACGAGCCATATCATAAAAATCACAGATGCATATGCTTCGAACAGCAGGACACAAGGTGTAAGGGATTGTAGAGAAGACGATGCTACAGATCCTGAAGGCAGAGAATGTATAAGAACCTTCGTAGTGCTCTTTCCTGCCATGCTCGATAGTCACGTGCCATGATCAACAGTATAGTCCATGTGCCTTCCAATCCTTCCGGGAACATGTCTCCTAGAAAGGAGCACTCTTTTTAGGGCAAGCCATAGAGAAATGGGAGGGCCACGTAGCTCTTGGGCCAAGAGTTTTGCATTCCTGAATGTCTCAGGACTCCCCGAACTGAGCGAGAGGTGGGTGGTCGCCAAGGTCGGAAGAGAAGGGAAACAGACATACCCCTTAGTGTAATAAGTGGTCCATTGGTTGTACAACCTTTTCATAAAACCTCCATTTCCTCCAGGTACCCCAACACAACAAGGGAGAGAATGTATATCTCCCTCAGAAAAGTGGTGGTCCAAAGGGTACCTCAGGACGGTCATTATAATTCCAATCTATGTATCTTCTCCATATTGGTAAAATTATATCACATGCAAGTAACTAGTATAATTCCTCTTATAATTAATGATAATTAATCCAACAATCCAAGATCCTTTTTCCAAGGACTCTAAGGATTCTTGAGAGTGTCCAATGATCCAATGCAAAGGGTCCCCAAGAGTACCTTGTCCAAATCGAGCACTAAAGTAGTAGTATCCCTTACTCAAAATAGATACTCCACATTGTCCGTTGTACCACTCTTCAACTCCTCATAAATATCCAATGTTATGCGAGCATGGTGGTCCAATATCAATATGTACCCACTAGCATAATATTCCCCACCATTAGATGGTCCTAGTGATTATTGTCCCACGACTCCTAGTAGTCCATTAGAGTGGTCCTTGTACACCCTATGATCACAGGGGGGTCACAAGGGTCCCCAAGGGGAGGGGGGAGAGAGAGAGAGAGAGAGAGAGAGAGAGAGAGAGAGAGTGTTCCTTATTACTATACTATATCTACTTCTCCCTTTTCCCTACTATTCCAGTCTCAAAGCAAGTAAAAATTCTGGTAATCATTGCGTGACAATGACAATGCTTCAAGAACATTTAGTGTATGATAGTACAGCAAAGAAAACCAATTGGTTTAATTTTTCTACTTTTAAAATAAAAACTCTAGTGCTTTTTCCTAACTTGGGGATCCCCATATATTTCTATTGGAAAAAAAAGCATTGCTTATGTCTCGCTTATGTGGAGCCTATGGTGTTCCTCATTTTAAAATCTCATGAAGTTTACACCATCCCAAGTTCAAAACTTGTAGAATAATCTTTTTTCCCAAATCATTAAACTCTCATAAAACTCAGAGTAATCCAAGGTAAAAGTAGTCTACTTCGATAACCCTTTATAAGGACATCCAAGCTTTCCAAAACATAGTATAAAAGAGTATTTCAAAAAACACCAAAAGCCTACTGCTCCAAACTTCTAAAAACTTGTTGTCCAAGGGGATCCATTTCTGAGAAGCAAATCTTTGCAAAGAGTTCATTCAAAATTCAAAGAATCCATAAGCAAAGGGGGCCATTGTATCACCCTCCTTGAGGGTTATCATCTAGTCCAGTGATAATACTTCTCCTTCTTTGCTCACTCACCAAAATGTTAAAAGAGGCACTTGGACTCACTTGTGCATCCATCCACAAACACAGCATGTTAGTACATGCACATAGTGTAATGTGGGATTGCAGGCTTTGCATCCGGAGTTATCATTAGCTCAAAGTTTAAATAATTTCAAGTACTTCATGGATGAAATTCCTAGCAACGGGTTGGTGTCCTCCTTCTTTTAGTCAGATAGTGATGCATATTATCCTAATATCAAATAGTCTTACTATCTCAATAGTCTTAAGGATTAGGAGACCTGACCAGATATTTAACTTCATTAACACTTTTCGTAGATAGCTTATGAGAGTTATACATGGAGGGTGTAAGCAAATCAAGTCTGGGTTTTTCAGATCCCAGTCAAACATAGTACCATAAAACTCTCAAAAAAAGTGCAAAAGGCCTCCATTGTCATGTCTACGGACCCAGATTATGGGGATAAGATATCTATGGAAGGGGATGTAGCTGAGTAATTTGTATATAGTTTGATTAGGCCGAAGCAACAAATGGTATCCTATCTAAGAGTTCATGCCAGGAAACCCAAGTGCGGGAGCTTGACAAGAGCAAAGAGATTGAAGGGAACAAAAAGTTCTTATGAACAAGCTCCCAGAGAGTAGCAAGAATCAGAAGCAATAAAAGAGAAAAAAAGTGCTGAGCTATACAAAATATGATGGACCAGTTGTGAGGTACCTAGCAGAAGATTTCAACTTTTTTCCCTAGATAGCTTAAGAGAGGAATACATGGAGGGTGTAAGTAGATAGGGGAAAAGAGATCAAAAGGGAACAAGAAGTTCTTAGAAATGATCTCCTTGAGAGTAAGAAGCACAAGAAGTAATAAAATAGACAGAAAGAGCCGAGCTATACAAAATACGATGGAAGAGTTGTGAGTTATTTAGTAGAGGATTTCAACTCGAGATAGCTGAGCTCCATAGATCTAAATAAGCTAGGGAGCTAGCAACAGTAACCAACCTAATTGTGTACAAGCCAGAGATGTAGGCTCAAGGGTACAAAGCAATGGCTTGAGCAAAGTTGTGTTTTGCTAACAGGAAGTCAACGTAGAACGCTACCCTCCAAGGTGGAATCATTACTCAACCATAGTAGTGCTCAGCCTAGGGGGTCTTCACATGAAAAGCATAACAAAGGTAAGTGGCTAAGAAGGTTCTCTGTGTAACCGTAATACATGAGCACGGAGCCATGCAAATGATAGGAGAATGAGGATACTCAAATAAGCTATCACGAGCCATGGCAAACGCGAGAGGGGAGGGAGGAGCTTGCATTATTGTATATGCTATTGCGGGGGGGTTTTCATGAGGTGGACTTGTAAGTCGACAAAATGTCCCTCAAGTCGCTGAGCCATTTCAAGTCATTATGAAGGGAACCCATGTCCTGACCCATGAGCTTCAAGAGTGGAAGCCCGATCATACATGCCCCTTCAAATATTAGAATCCTCCCCGTTCTAAGCGTATGTGATATTTGTTCTTTTAATTCCATTTGTTCTCCCTCGACCATACATGCCCTTCCAAACATAAAAATCTTACCCTAAAAAGCGTACCAATATCATTCAGTGATATTTGTTCAGTGGAAGGGCCTGCTAGCTTTCACTACATTTATGAAAAAGGTATAAGGTTTCATTCCCACATTTTGTAAGTTTCTGTTGATGCACTAGGATCCTTCGATCTGTTGCAATTTTGGCTTGCCCACAACTCTTGTTCTACCAACTTATAATCCTTCCATGCTCTAGGCCGAAGAAGCCATGCATAACATCCAAGAGATTCAAGGATATTCACCTCGAGGTAAGGTCGCAAGGGACCTCATGCACTACATTTGGGTGACACATTAGCAATCCTATGTCATATCCTATTGCCATCTAATTTGGGTGCTCTCATAATGGTCTCCATGTGATTTTCTTGCACTCAATGTGAAAATCTTCAAGATGATTTAAGGCATTGCCTCTACACCAAAATGTTATAAGAGTCATAACCCAAGTGGCCATCCCCATGAAACAAGTAAATACATGCCTAAAAAATAATCAGTAGGGTACTAGCTATGCACAACTTATCTAGTCGGTCAAAAGAGTCCAGTAGTAGCCATCATCATAGGGGATCTCCTGTATGGGAATAATATACACATAGATCTCCATAATAGGGAATCCCTCAATGTTTCCATACCATGTCAAGGTGCTGAGGTCCCAAGAATTCGACAAAAATGTAGAAGCCTCGAATGAGGCTCAGGTCCAATGTAGCTTGTGCACCTAGAAGCGCATGTGTTGGTGGTGAGACCAAGGAGGAGGGGAGTCCCAAGCTCATGGAACTCGAGCTCTTGTCTTCCTTGTGCTCACACACTCAGATCACTACCTCAGGGATGAGCCACTGTGAGCTTGATGAAAGGAAGTATGGAACAACTCCACCGTGAGCTTAATGAAAGGTGCAAAGGAAGTAGGGAACAACTCCAATGATAGAGGCGAAGTAATCCAAATAAGAAATGTTGTGACATGGTTGGTGTCCATTGAAGTTCCTATTTCCACACACTTCCTTGGAATGCGTGAAGGCTTGCTTTCCCCCGACATGTCAAGTCCCTCAATGCTTCAGAGTAGTTGGAGGCTAGGTTTCTGGCTATTGGCAAGGTAAGAGGTAAATGCAAACCATTAGATACCCTGCATCCAAGGAGACGTTGAGGAGGAAAGGGTGGGAATCCCTTGTATTAAGCCACTATTAATTGTTCTTGTTGCCCACAGCTTCATTTGTGGGCTCAAGGCTATAGGCTAAGAGGTGTATCCATAACCTCTCTTCAATGATCCCAATCCATATGCAAACCCTCGTGTACCCCCTTCACAGAATGACTATTATATCATGCGAATATTTAGCTCTAAAAGTGTTTGATTACAAAGAATCAATTATCTTAAGGGGGCTTGTATGAAACAAAAGAAAATACTATATATGTTCTATTATAAGGTTAGCCATAGGGCCCTGCGAGTATGATTTTTCCCCAAGTTCAAACCCATGAGCTTATAGTTCCGACCTTGATTCCAATGACCTTTCATGATATACCCTTTCCTAGAGAAATGGTGTTGTGAACCCTTTTGATTCTTCCACCCATACCCTCTAGGATTGTCTCCAAGGTCTGCAAAGATACTTACCAGCCATGTAGCACCAAAAATACAATACCAACATAAAATGTGCACCCAAACCAAAAAACACAAAAAACTACAGATATGGTGTTATTCTTGTTATACCATAAGTACATTCCTTCAAGCATATACCAAAGATGTAAAGCTACACATTGTAGTCATGATCATATCCATGCTTCAAAAACAAGAAAACATATCATAGTCAAAGTGTTTTCGACAACATGCAATCTAACCACTACATTGGTAAATTGAAAATAGCACAAAACCATAACATTAGAGATTTACCCTAGGGTATGGAGTCCCCACACACCTTAAGGACTACTACATATCACCTAACCCTTGAATGAATGATTGGTGTGTGTAAGGGTATTCAAGGATATTCATTTGAACTGAAGATGGCTCATTATTATTTGGACAGCACCATTGGGCCTCCAGTCATGGCATTGACTTAGATTTTGATTAATTTAAGGTTCGACCATGAGTATTTGGATGGAATATTCCAGTTACAATACTGCCTCAAATTTTGATTAATGTAAGGTGGCTTATTAAGATAGCTCATGATTATTTGGATGGCACCACCGGTCCTCCAATCATTGCACTAGCTCATATTTTTATTAATTTAAGGTGGCTTATTAAGATGGCTCATGATTATTTGAATGGCACCACCCATTTTCTCAAGAGAGTTGCAAACTTGGTTGATAATATGGTCCCATCATGCAATCCAAGTAGTTGTAGGATATTGGTGGCTATTTAATTGGCTACAAGCCCGGTGGCTGAAAAGCAGTGACACTAAGTCATCACATTTAATCCTAATTGAGCTTCCAGGGCCACCAATTAATCTTTACCATACCATCATTTTTCTCTCCTCTCCATCATTGTTATAAGTTTCCATTTTCCACCATTGAATGCTAGCATGGGGGCAATTAATGACCATCTCGGTGGTGATATTTTCCAAGTAGTTAAATTAGCTTAGTTCACGAGTAGCTAAATTAGTTTTAGTTTAATTTTTGGTTTGTTCACTATAGTAGTTAGATTAGTTTAACTAATGGTTCTAACAACAACATATAATCCAGCTGGTTAATGTGATTTTCCTAAACAAGGTTTTGTTATTGTCTTATTAAAAAAGTAAAAATTATTTTATATTTCGCAATCGACATAATTGATGACTAGCCCAGTGGTTGAAACTGATGTCTTTCCAAGTAGTTAAATTAGTTTAGCTTAATTTTTGGGTAGGTTTTGGTGTGAAGGAGATATATTCTCTTGGGTTTAGGGCCAAACACTATATGGACATAACTTGTCTGCCAAACTGTATTTGTGAATGATAGGACAAAGAGACAAGTTCATGATCAAGCTAGCAATATATTTCCTAAAGTAGGATCGAGATAGCAACATGTTTGAGACATTATTTCTTTTAGAGAGTGCTTTCCACCTTCAATTTGAATGATGCTGCATAGTTGGCCTAGTTTGACCTTCAAAATTATCCTCCTGATGAGAGGATGATTAGGATCCATGGAGAAGGCACTTCTTGCATAGATCCACTAAGGTTGTTGAGCCTACGTATGTTAGTCACCATGACACATAGTTAGCTAATGGGATGGCCACGCTGCTATAGAGATAGTCATGTGCCCTTATTTGATCACCCACCTCTAGATTGTCACACACCATGATCCCAAGGCCATCTCACATTGTTGTGAAGATTGTGGGAGAGAGGGAAGGAGTCTCACTTGAGGCTTTCTCACAATCACAATGGGGGAATACACACAAAGGTGGAGGCTGAAAACAGTTTTCCTCTTCTTAGTTGTGAAAGCCAAAAGAACTCAATCTCGAATCAAAAAAATAATGTGACCAAGGGCTTTGCCCTTGCCTGCAACATTTTTGAGGCCCATTTTGGTGGCAAAAGTTTTTTGTAGGCACTCAAAAAAGTGCCCTATTTTTTGCTGTGCGACCATTGTTCTGTAGGTTGTTGAAAAGTTACTGTAGAAATTGCATCATATGCCTGTGCGTAGAGATATTGGGAGTGACAGAATCATTCCTATTGCCTGTTGATGCAAAATCGTCATGATTTTGATTTTGTCCATGTCAATTGCAATCCCATGTTGAGAGACAATGTGTCCTAAAACAACTCTGTGGGTGACCATGAGCTGGCATTTTGTTGGATTTAGGGAGATGCCATACTCCCTGCATTTGATTAGTACTACTTCAAGACATTTGAAGTGGTCTTTTTTGTTTGAATGGATGCACAAATCATCCAAGAACATCTGTAAGAACTTATTCAAAAATGACTTGACTCGCTGGAATGTGGCCGGGGCATTACAAAGGCCGAATGGCATGACTCTATATGCAAAAATACCCCATTCTGTAGCAGATGCTATTTTTGATTGGTCTTTAGGAGCAATTTGCATTTGGTTATAGCCATTGAAGCCATCCAAGAAGCTTTTCCAACACTGTTTCCGTTAAGGGTAGGGGATAGTGATCCCTAATTGTGGTGGCATTCACATTTTTTAAGTTTACGCATATTCTGAGCTTCTTGTTGTGTTTAGGCACAATGACAATGGGTGAAACCCAATCAGTGTGCTCTATCTCGTAGATGAATCCGGCATCTAGGAGTTTTTCCGGCTCATCATAAACCATGGTGCCATACTTAGGATTTGTGCGATAAGGTCCACATATCTTAGGGTGAGCACCTTCCCTTATAGGTATCTTGTGTACTACCACTTCGGGTGAAATTCCTTTCATTTCTTTGTATGACATGCTAGGCAGTCACAGTAATCCATTAGGAGTGCATTGAGTTTGGTTTCATCTTCTTGACGAAGCTGTTTCCCAATGAAAACTAGTTTTTCTTCCTCCCATCAAGGGCAAGGTTATTGTGTGTGTTTTTGCCGGTCCCTCATAGATTGGAGTTTCTCCAATGCTATCGGTTTCTTGAACTTCAGATTCTCTTAGCTTGGCTGGCGCATTGCCACTTGTATAATTCTTGAAGTATTTCGGCACTTCTCAAAGATCGGCCTCTGATGGTGTTGAACTAGCCTGACATGTGTGATGTGTATTGGGTGGCATAGTTGCATTTACTAATTTGTTAGGCTCTTCTTAACTGTCTTTTTTTGAACTCTCTTGATCGAGCTTCATCCGTACATGTGGCTTATATTTCCGAAACTTTTTACATTGGGAACTGTGGGGTAACTTTTCCACTGGTAAGGTATTTCCACGTAAGGGTTCAATTGCTGTGCATACTTCTTCCAATCCCTCAGGGGACCATTCAAGAGGCAGTGGTTTTGATTTTGACGGAGTTGACTTTGCAAGGTACAATTCGACGTTCCTTGGTTGGACTCGTTCGAATTCATTGAAGTGCTCAGCCTTAACTTTTCTGCGACTTCCTCCTTCAGCTTTCTTGCGGGATCTTCTGCTGTTATTCAACTTTGGCGGTTCAACTTTTGGGAGCTCGACTGCCATTAGGGCATTCAGAATGGCTAAGTCATTATCAAAGATTTGATCTTCAATTTCAGCATTCTCAGCCTCTGTTTCAAGGTCCCACAGAACAAAGGCACATTAATGTTGCGTATGTCATCTCTCTCACCCATCCGCACAAGGATATCTTCGATGTCATTCATAGGTGGAGGGGGATTTGCAAGTTCAATCCATCCTTTGAAACTCTCCCAAAGATTGGGACAATTCCGTAGGAAAATTCTGATGGGAATTGACACAGGGCAACTCAGGATACTAGAGAGTGCGGCTCATTCAAGTTGACATGGCGGTACATTATGTTGTGGAGTCTATTGTTGGAAAAGAGGCTCAAGTACAGTATCAATACTTTGTGGGGCCAAGTCATGGATTGGGTCTTGAGCTTGTTTCTCAGCCTCAAATTGAGCTTGTTCGTTTTGTACCCATTGTTGAAGTGCCTGAAAACGAGCCTTCTCCACCTCTGCATTTGGGTATGGAACTTCTTTTATTTGAGGCTCGGGAGTTGATGTGGAGGAGCTCGGTTGCTCATTGCTTGGCAGAGGTGGAGGCACTTGTGCTTTCTTTTTCAGAAGTCGCTTTGGCTGGATTAGAATGTTAGGGTCCTTGGTGGCCTCTATCTGTTGGCATGTAATTACATTTACAAGTTGTGATATTACACTTGCCAGTAGACCCAGACTTTGATAGTCCACCCCAATGATGCCGATTGGGATGCCAGGCTTAACCTTTGTTTGTTTTGGGACCTTATTTTTCATGGGACAATCCATACAAGAATTTCCTATGCCACAATCTCTGTAGAGTGGTTGGAAAGTAGTTGGGCTACCGCGATGAGGGCACTCTGCGATCTGGTGATTTTCTCCACAACCGTAGCACTTGATTGGTGTGCGATATGTGTTGGGACGTACTTGATTTGCATAAACTGGTATTAGACCCTCTGCACCTTCTACATAGTACACTCAGTACTTTGCTTCATACTCAAATGGCAAGTCTACTTCCTCAGCTTGTAATTGATGTATTGGAACTACATGAGGAATTGGATTTGGTGCTCTTGGATATGGTCATGGATTCGGATTCTTGAGTAGTTGTGGGACTTGTGTCTGAACGGGAACAGGATTCAGCCTTGGAGCTAGGGGCTCTTGTGTAAATACCGGTTGCCTATACATTGGCATGGGTGCTGCCTGGTATTGTTGAGGTCGAGGCGGGTTGTTGTGCATGTTGAAGATGCAACTGTTTTCATCATGGCCACCGACGATGCAGATATGGCACCACAACCTTGGTGGTGGATTTGCTTGTGCAGTGATCCTGGCTCTTAGGACCGAGCACTCATTTGCTGTATGATTGGCCATGCAATGTGGACACCAGACATTTTCTCACCGTGGATATGTCTGAGTTGGCAGCTAAGACAAGTGAAGTTTTTGCTTCATGGCCTGCATCATGTCTTCTTTCAGCTTCCTGGTCATGGCCTCTAGGCGTGATCTTCATTGGATGTTTCGGTAGTGGACTTTGTTTTGCTCTTTTTCGAGCACTTATCTCGCGTACTAGATCTACTGTCATCACTGCTAGTGTCTGAGTCGGTGCCATCCTCGATGTCAATGGCTCTTGCATGAGTAGCACTGAACATTTCATAGCTGCTTATCTTTTTCATATCCTTTCAGATTTTCTTTCTTAGTCTTGCAATGAACCATGCCGTGAGGTACTTTGCATCTGGGCATGGGTCACATTTGGCGATTAATCGTTTCATCTTACCTAGGTACGTGCGTACATCTTCTTACCGGCCTTGTTCGAATCTTGCTTAGTTGGAGAGCGGGATCATCTTGTAGCCTCTCTATTTGAAAGCATCGTTTGAATTCTGTTTGAAGTAGGTCCCATGTGGCACGCTCTTCCAGTAGAAGGTCTAGGTACCATTTAGATGCTTCATCAGTTAGGACCATGGGAAACCAAGCCACCTTGGTTTCATGGAATTGATCTCCACCTGCTCGGCATGCGGCATCAAAATGCTCGAGGAATCGAGCTGGATCTCCCCTACCATTATATTTGGGAAGTTCTAGTTTTCCCAAGGGGCATCTGCCTTGATTGTTATTATTTCTTTGATTAAAGAAATTGTCAGCCTCTGCATCGAGATCGATATCCCCATCATTGTCGCGACGGCATCTAGCCATGTTGGGGCGTGGAGGAGTTAAAGGGAGTGATTGAATCTCAAGGGGGGATTTGGGGTAGAGGATTGATGGCGGAGATGGTTGTAGGGGAGTTGAATGCAGATGTGGCGAGCGTTGGAGTCGGAGGCATTGGCCAGAACGTAGCTGCATGCAGATTGGATGAGATTTGCAAAGGGTGTCTCTGCCACAAGTGCGGGTGTGGATGTAGTTATGTTGGGAGGGTTAGAGTGGTGCTAGTTTGTGTAGGGACCATCGTGTTAATAATGTGCCTAAGATTGTCCTACATGTGTAGGGAAATGTACCGGTGTAGACGGATTGTTAATCGGTCACAGCGTGAAGATACGAGCGAATTTGTGTGAAACGAGGCCCACATGGGGGCATGAATGAGCGAGTGCGAGGGATGTTGAAATGGTGTGCAATGGGCTAGAAAAATACCCCGTAGCGTGGTGTTTTCATGTGTGAAATCTGGGTTCATCAAACGGGGTTCAGTGTCCCAAACGGATGAGTTACGAGGGGTTAAAGTACGGGTAAATTTTCTTTTTTTGGGGGGATTCTAAGGGTGATGTGAATGGATTTTAAGTCCAACTGACGGGTTTGAACCAAGTTAATCTAGTTAGATTAACTAAACTATAACATTAACTGTGGATTTAACTAACTATAGCTAGTTGAACTAACTGACCTAACAAGTTTCACTTAACCTAACAATAGCTAACCTATCCTAACAATAGTTAGGTTAGACTTAATCTAACCTATATCCATACCAGACTAATAGTGGTTAGTGGACTAACGTGATTAGAGTAAATGTAGAACTAACCTTTTGCAAACCTAACCACTGGCAACACTAACCTAACCTAAGCTACTAACCTAACATGTGCTAAGAACTTAACCTAGGTTAGTCAAAAGGGTAGGTTAGGTTTAGTTAAAAAAAAAACATAGTGTGTGGGGGGCTATCACGGTAGCGGCCGAAGGGGGGGTGGTTTCGTGTGGCGGTGAGGGGGGGTTTCGCGCGAGAGGTGTAGGGGAGGGGAGGTGGAGAGGGGAGGGGAGGGGAGGACGTAGGGAGGGTGGAAGGGAGGGGGACCTAGGGCTGAGGGGTGTAGGGAGGGGGGGCGAGGGGATGGGGGCAGGGGTGTTTGCAAGGAGGGTAGAAGGAAGGGGCATGGGCGTGAGCCGACGGGCATCGTCGTGGGCGAGCGCTACAAGCATTGCCGCGGGTGCTCTGCCCGTTGTAGGTACAGCAAGGGCTTAGGCCCTTGCTTTAGGGGTAGTATTAGGTAGGTAGGGGTGGAGCGGCCAGCGAGGGGGGTAGAGAGAGAGAGAGAGAGAGAGAGAGAGAGAGAGAGAGAGAGAGAGAGAGAGAGAGAGAGAGAGAGAGAACATCTAACCTATCCTAACAACAAATAGGTTAGACTTAATCTAACCTACATCTATGCCAAACTAATAGTGGTTAGTGGACTAACCTGATTAAAGTAAATGCAGAACTAACCTTTTGCAAACCTAACCACTGGCAACACTAACCTGACCTAAGCTACTAACCTAACCTGTCCTATTAACTTAACCTAGGTTAGTCGAAAGGGTAGGTTAGGTTTAGTGAAAAAAAAACACAGTGTGTGGGGGGTTGTCACGACGGTGGTCGAGGGGGTGGTTTCGTGTAGCGATGAGGGGGGGGTTTCGCACGGGGGGTGCAGGGGAGGGGAGGGGGAGAGGGGATGGGGCCGGAGGGGTGTAGGGCAGGGGGAAGAGGGGATGGGGGCGGGGGTGGTCACGGCGGCGAGGTGGGGGGGTGCAGGGGAGGGGAGGGGAGGACGTAGGGAGGGTGGAAGGGAGGGGGAGCCAGGGTGGAGGAGTGTAGGGCAGGGGGGAGAGGGGACGGGGTTGGGGGTGTTCGTAGAGAGGGTGGAAGGGAGGGGGCACGGGCACGGGCTGTTGAGATATCGAGCTCCACTCGTGATATGCCAGGGTGACCGTTGTGCATTTATGTCACCAACTTGTTAGCTACAGAAGCGGTTGGTACACCGCCCATGAATAATAGCTGGATGATAGCTATCTTTATGTACTCTAGTTAGTGGCTCAGTTAGTATGCCACCTAGGTTAGCTGAGTTTGGTTTGAGACCCACATATAGGGTTCATCTATTCCTTTTGTACTCAGAGAGAGAGTTCTTTTTGGCTTTCACAACTAAGAAGAGAAAAACTGTTTTCAGCCTCCACCTTTGTGTGTATTCCCCCATTGTATATGTGAGAAAGCTGCAAGTGAGACTCCTTACTTCTCTCCCACTCTCTTCACATGATATCAGAACTCAGTTCGTGGTAAGGAGCTCAAGAAAGCAAACCGAGTTCACAGTGTCTTGGTAAGAGGATCAATGTTGCTTTCCTTTTTCGAGTTTGGGAGCAAATCTTTGCAGGTAGCACAGCCGAAAAGTGCAAGAGTGCACTGTCTTAGATTGGGATGCCCTTCGAGGCCATTTCAAGGTCTGTTTTGGTGGCGGAAGTTTTTCGCAGGCACTCACAAAGGTGCCCTGTTTTTGCTGTGTGACCATTGTTCTGCAAGTCGGTGAAAAGTTACCGCAAAAATTACATCGTATGCCTATGCACAGAGATATTGGGAGTGACAGAATCGTTCTTTTTGCCTGTTGATGCAAAATTCACTAGGAAGTGAATGTGTGGTCAAATACCACTTTTGTCACTTTTGTAGATTTGCCTTTAAGAGGCATTGTGTTTTTTGTAGACAGAATATTTTTGTAGTGTTCTGTAATGGCGTCTGATGCTCTTTCACTGATTGTCACTGAAAAGCTTGACAAGAACAACTTCCTAGCATGGAAGTTTAGAATGACGAATTTCCTTAAGGGAAAAGGCTATTGGGAGTTCATAACTGAAGCTGAACAAGAACTAGTTATTCCTAATGTTCCCAATCAACAAGAGTTGCAGGCATTTAAAGGCTGGCATGAGAGAGCCAGGAAAGTTATGTACTGGCTGTCTATCAGTATTTCAGATTCTATGATTGTGCATATTCAGGATGCAAGCATGCCGAAGGAGGCGTGGGATACTTTGACAAAAATGTATAGCACAAATATGCAAACCAGGAAAATGCAGCTCAAGCAGGAGTTGCATAATGTGCAGAGAGAAAATATGAGCA
This sequence comes from Dipteris shenzhenensis, assembly GCF_047967505.1. Taxonomy (NCBI): domain Eukaryota; kingdom Viridiplantae; phylum Streptophyta; class Polypodiopsida; order Gleicheniales; family Dipteridaceae; genus Dipteris; species Dipteris shenzhenensis. The sequence goes on from NC_141599.1 coordinate 46,247,740, forward strand.
TCAATGACTACCACATGAAGGTGAAGAAGATTGCAGATGCACTTGCTTCTATTGGGGCACCAATGCAAGATGATGATTTAGTTTCAGTGACCTTGAATGGTCTAAGGAAAGGATTATGCACAGTTCCGGACGTCCATTGCCGTCCGTGAGAATTTTCCTAATTTTGGGGGGTTGATTGCTCTTCTAATTTTTGAAGAGTAGAGAAATGGTGGTGCATCTTCTTCAGGAGGAAATTCAAAAGAAACCGTCTTCTACTCAAATGCTGGAAGAGGTAGAGGTAGAGCTTAGAGGAATGACATCATGAATGGAAAATTGCATTAAGGCAATTATGCATCCTCTAGTAGACAAGGGGAGAAGGATGCTTCCTTCCCAGACAACCAGGACTAGGATATCCATCCAGTACTATCACCAACAGCAGACCAAACTCCCCCAATGGTGCTTGGGAGGATTCAAGATAAAGAAGAAGAAGAGTCTGCAAAACCATGATGGCAAAAGCCATTCCTGAAGTGGGTAAAGCAGCTTTTGGATGGCAGAGAATCTCCAACCATTGAGGAGGAACCATCCAAACACCACTGGTCCAAGAGATTAGAGGAGCAAAGAAGAGCGTAGGAACACTTGGTCAACTATGCTTTGATGATAGAAGTGATCCGTGCTGATGAACCCAAGTGTCTTGAAGAGGCACAGGGTGATGATAGGTAGATGGAGGCTATGCAGTCAGAGTATGGCTCCATAATGAAGAACAACACTTGGGACCTTGTGGATTGTCCACCAAAACGCAAGGTAATCGGCACGAAGTGGGTCTACAAGACCAAGTACAAGTCCGACGGCACGTTGGATAAGTATAAGGCTCGGCTCGTGGCAAAAGGATTTGCACAGGTACATGGTTTTGATTATCAGGATACTTTTGCTCCCACAGCTTGACTAACCACAATTCGCAGTGTTTTGGCTTTAGCTGCCCAGGGAAGTTGGCCCGTGTTTCAGATGGATGTAAAATCCGCCTTTTTGAATGGGGATCTAAAGGAGGAGCTATACGTGGAACAACCACCAGGTTTTGTGATCCCCGGTTCTGAAGGTAAAGTCTGTAAACTAAAGAAGGCACTTTATGGGTTGAAACAGGCCCCACGAGCGTGGTACCAGCAAATTGCAAAACGGGTTCAAGAGGAGCCCATCAAATGCAAATTTGTATATCTTCAGAGAAGGAGGCAGGTGTATGATCGTGGTCCTTTATGTGGACGACCTTGTCATAACAGGGAACCATGAAGAGAAGATCTCACGGACAAAGCATTTGCTAGGAAGAGAGTTTGAAATGACAGACCTCGGACTAATGCATTTCTATTTGGGGATTGAAGTTTAGCAAGAGCTGAAACAGATCTTCATTTCACAACTAAAGTATGCTGGAGAGATACTGAAGGTATTTGGCATGGTTGAGTGAAAGACAGTTGGTACCCCTATGGAGGTTGACGTGCAGCTCTCAAACGAGGATTCATCACCACTGGTGGACGAAGCGAAGTACAGAAGGCTTGTGGGTAGTTTGATTTACTTGTGCAACACACGGTCGAACATCAGCTTTGCGACTGGTGTACTAAGCAGGTTTTCCAATAAGCCCCGGGAGAACCATTGGAGGGCAAGGATGTGGGTGCTGAAATATATCAAAGGCACACTTGATTATGGCATCACCTATACCAAGGGCAACATCTTGACCGGATTCTGTGACTCAGATTGGGCAGGAGACATGGACATCAGGAGATCAATGACAGGTTACTGTTTCTAACTTGGATCTGGAGCTATGTCATAGGTCAGCAAGAAGCAACCCATAGTTGCTCTTTCTTCTACCGAGGCTGAGTACCAATCAACATGCTTTGCTTCTTGCGAGGCAGTGTGGTTGAGGAGGATTCTGGGGGACATGGGTGCAGTGCAAAACATGCCTACACAATTATCATGTGACAATCAGAGTTGCATGGCGATTGCAAAGAACCCTGTGTTCCACGCTCGCACAAAACACATTGAGATTCAATATCAATTTGTACGCGAGCTCATCATGGATGGAGAGGTCGACTTGGTGTACTGTCCGACTACAGAGAATGCTGCGGACATCTTCACAAAGGCTCTTGGAAGCGACTTGCTGGAGAGGCATCTTCATCGACTTGGCATTGAACTGAAAAAGTAAGTTCACTTGCGGGTGGACATTGAGGGGGGGTGTTAGATATCAATGCTCCACTCTCATATAACTATGCGGGAACCAACTAACTCTACTTGTAAGCCCCCCATATGAGGAGAAGGCATTTGAGTAGCTCGGTTATCTGGTAGGTTCTGGTTTGGACACCAAATGGGGGCCATGTGTGGCCTGATGGCTGGATGGAGTTGGCACACTACCAACTAGGCTACATGCAAGTGCGAGAAGGCATCCCATGACTGACCGCATTGAGGGTAGATGGAGCATTTCCCGAGGCAGCCCACTCTTGGGTTGCGAGGCCCATTTTGAGTCCCAAATGATCTCGGATGGCTATGGGCCGAATGGAGACTGTAGGTTAGTTGCTCTATTTTGCGCACCGGTTTTATCATGTGGTCGGTGGCCTATTTTGGGAATGACCCCCAGTCGACCATTTTGGGTGGACTGGGTCGGGTCACCCAATTGAGCCCAACCGACTACGAGTGGTGGCTATATAAGAGCAAGCATGTGAAGCCCATTTCATCACTCGCTACAACAACCCTGATTCCTTACCATCCAGCCTCCGTCCTCTACTGTTTCCAGCTCGCCATCGAAGCTTCTTTCATAGGAGCGCATGGTTGGGAGGCAGCGCCATCTATTGTATCAGTTCAACAGTAATCAAATATTTGATTCTCCATACTATCTATTTTCTCTCTTGCGTACGATATCCTATTATCTGTTGAGCACATACATTGTATTATTTTCTTACACCTTTGCCTAAAGACAAGAATGCAATTGGCTGTAAGTAGGTCTATAAGGTGAAGCACAATGCAGATGGTTCTGTGAGCAGATACAAGGCAAGATTAGTTGTCAAGGGGTATGCATAGACATATGGCATTGATTATGAAGAAACATTCAGTCCGGTTGCAAGGATGGCAACCGTAAGAGCAGTCATTGCTATGGCTGCATCAAAGGGATGGTCTTTAGATCAGATGGATGTAAAGAATGCCTTCTTGCATGGTGATTTGCAAGAAGAGGTCTATATGGAGCAGCCACTAGGTTATGTGCATGCTGTTCATCGTGAGTTTGTTTGCAGGTTGAAGAAAGCCTTGTATGGCTTGAAGCAAGCACCCAGAGCATGGTCTAACAAGATAGGACAATATCTTGTCACTATTGGCTTTCAGATTTCCACGGCAGATCTCTCACTTTATGTGAGAAAAACAGAGAAAGGTATTATGATGCTTGTCATGTATGTTGATGATTTGATCATCACAGGTGATAGTGATGAAGATACCCTTCATGTGAAAATGCTATTGAAGCAGAAGTTTGAGATGAAGGATTTGGGAGAGTTGCGTTACTTCTTGGGCATTGAGGTGATTAGATCCACAAGTGGGATATGGCTCTTGCAGAGGTAGTATGGATTGGACATGCTGTCCAAATATGGGATGACAGGCTGTAAGCATATTTCAGTTCTTTTGGAGCAGAATGTGAACCTGAGTGCATATGCAAGTGAGCTTCTGGAAGACCCTACTATGTATAGACGCATAGTAGGAAGTTTTATTTATATAACTATTACCAGGCCAGATTTGAGCTATGCTATTGGGTTGGTAAGTCAGTTTATGCAGGCTACAAGGAAACCGCATTTGGATGCGGCTAGACGCATATTGAGGTATGTGAAGTCCACATTGCAGTATGGACTATTTTATGAGACTGGGGTTCAGATACAGTTGCATGGATACATTGATGCTGATTGGGCTGGTAGTATTTCTGATAGATGATCTACCAGTGGATATGTGTTCTCTTTTGGGAATGCTGCAGTCACTTGGAGTGGCAAGAAACAGCCTACAATTGCCTTATTAAGCACAGAGGCTGAGTACAGGGGTGCAACAATGGCTGCATGTGAGATAGCTTGGCTGTGTAAGCTACTTTATGATATGCATTAGTCTACAAATGGCCCAATTGTCATTTATTGTGATAACATGAGCAGTATATACTTGGCAAATAACCTAGTCTATCATGCTAGAACAAAGCACATTGAGGTGCATTATCACTATGTGCGGGAGAAGGTTCTAGTAGGTTTTATTGATTTGGTTTACGTCAGCACAGAGGATTAGGTAGCTGACATATTCATGAAGGCATTGGGTGTAGAGAAGCTGCGCAAGTTCAGAGACCTGCTTGGTGTCAATGCAGCTTCCCGCTCCTCAGCTTCTTCATCTATGGGCTCTTCATTGTAGATGTTGGGCTCATCTATAGAAATAAGAGGATCGAAAAGGGCAGGGGCAGGGTCAGGGTCAGGGCTTGAGGTCGCGGCCTCCTCTTCCATTTGTCCCTCCTGGAGAAGGAAAATAAAGGTCATGTCCCAGGATAGGAAGCTATTTCCTGGGTTTCCGATGACTCCACATGCTAGGAGGTCATCAGTGTCAACCTCCCTAAACCTTAGGGGTGTGAGCTGAGCTCAAAAGCGATCTAAACGCTTCACGAACCTAGGTTCTTGATTGAACAAGTACTTCAAATAATCAATTGGGACCCATCTTTTTGTAGACTCATTAAGTTGATATGCAAAACTCGGGATGTAGTCTTGCATGTACTTGATGAGGTCTTCAAAATCTTATCGCGCTCCCAAGTAGGTGTCTAGGACATCTATGCTTTTATCAAAGACTAGAAATAACTCCTCCTCTCTATCAATTAATGGAGTACGGGAGATGAAATCATGGAAGGTAGACCTAGCAGGATCCATGGTAGTTTGGTAGCTAGGAGAACTATGGCTATGATAGTGAAACTTTGAAACTAAAGTAACTTTATTACCTATATATACCCAAATGTTCTAAATATAAAAAATAAAAAGAATTATAAATTTTTGGGGAAAAACTTGACATTGACATGAAACAAAACCATTGAAAACATCAAAATTAATTGCACCACTATTAATTGGAAAATGTCAAAATCCACAATTGTTCCACCCCACATTTTCTAGACAATCTTCAATATTCCAGGAGGGATAAAAGTGGCACTATGCACGAGCTTCTCTGCATGCTTTCCTACCTTTTCACCATTTAAGGTAAAGTGAAAGGACTAAGACATGCCATCCTCCATGACCAATAGGTATTGCCGCACGTCCCTGAGAGTCCACTATGATGTGACGGTCACATTCTTGACATCTCCTAAATGAGAACCAATACATAAACTTACCCCTGTATTATCATCATCGTTAGAGTCAAGGGGGAGCCAATTGCCACCTGTTTTCTTCCAACGCCTATATTGGAAAGAAAAATATAACATTTGGCGGGAGATGTGGTACTTGACAACCACATTGTCCTTACATACATGGCATTGAAATAGATCACCCTTTTGTTCACCTGACTTGCTTCCCCAATTCACCCCAAGCAATTCCTCAAGGGCATTCTCATGTAGGCACTTGCATGACGACATGGTTTTTATTCTGTGCATTTGGATATTATGAAAACAAGAAGCAAAAATGTGCAGAGGCATAAACCAAGATAACCTTACCCATTTAGAGCCAAATGTAAACTTCATGGCCATGCCCACATCCTTTGCAATCTTTTCCTTGTATGATTGCATTGTTGTTGTGTCCACCATGTTGCAATCCATGTCTTCAAGTTGTGGTGTTGCAATGCATTGAAGGTGGCCATAGCCTGATGCCGTCCTTGGAGTAATGTACTTGGCATTATACCAATAGATATTTCTCTGTTTTAAAGTAGAGGACTTCTCTCCAGCATGCATTTGCCTTCCTAAATCCTCATGAATGGCTATAAACTTACCTAAGAAGCACTCAACTGGTTCCCACTCCTCAAAGTTTGAAGGAAATACATCTGCTATGCACAAGTGCTATTTCAAAATACAATTTCAAATTGTCTCATTACACTGGTTCTATTTTAAAATACAATTTCAAGCTGACTCATTACACTTCAAAATCTTACACAAAATGCAGACTTACAATGCGATGGTATTGTCGATTGATTTCTTGACAGAGGAAGGTGCATGTCCTTCCCCATGTAGATGTGTTGCACCTTTGCAAGCAATCCTTTCTTCCCAAGCTTGAACTTCATGATGCGGCCCTTCCATTCATGCAAATGATTACCTCTATTGCTCTTGGGAAGCTTATGTGGACCCTTGGCAGATTCTCTCATGACTATCCAATCATTCAAGCTGTAGGTGCAAGGCACCCATTCACCCAGTGCATTTTTGCTCCTATGGGACACAAAGTACATGTATGGTCTCCTCACCATGCTTGTACAGAGGTCACAACAGCAATGTTGAGTAGTGGAGATTTAGATTCATTGAAATAGTAGGTAACACACACACACACACACACACACACACACACACACACACACACACACACACACACACACACACACACACACACACACACACACACAGGGGCATTTCGAAGCTATGACTAAGAATGTTGAGTAGCAGAGATGTAGATTCATTGAAATAGTAGGTAACACATACACACACACACACACACACACACGCGCGCGCGCGCGCACACACACACACACACACACACACACACACACACACACACACACACACAACACACGCACTCTCTCCTCACACTCGCCGTCCTCTCTCTCTCTCTCTCTCTCTCTCTCTCTCTCTCTATCTCTCTCTCCCACCCGTATAACACACCCCTTCTACCCTATCTCCCTCCTGCTCTCTCAATCTCAATATGTCCGCCTCTCTCAACACACATAAACATAAACAATAGAATATTGGACAAATGAAGTTGGCATAGAAAAGTGACAATGCAAATGATACATATAATTTGAAGTTCCCATTGGCTAGTTTCCTAATCTTGAGGTTAGAGAAATCTGAAGGTCTAATGGAAGAGGCCTTGTTTGAGTCCAAAATTTCCCGAATGTGTAAGCATGCAATTGGTGAGTCTCATTATGATGTACTTACCACTTTGTTTTTTAATTATATTGTTGAAAATCAAATATATGAGGTTGGCTCTTGTAAGAAAAATTAGAAATGGAGTGAATGTATGTAGCAAGGTGGATAATTTTGTCAAGAAAGGGGGTAAAAAAATTTTAGTAGTAGTATAGCTACATGGGATACACCAAGGATTTTCCATTGAACTTGAAAGTAGCTTTGGTCATTAAAACACTAATGCCTTGCACCAATTACGAGGAGCCATCCCAATATGACTAAAGTGAAGGGCAAGTAAAGAAGAGAGCTTAGGAGTAGATGATTGCTCTAATTGGAAATAATGTTGGATATGCATAGTTTATATAGCTTTTATTATCTTTATCTTATACTGGTTGGGCAAGGGGATTTTGATGTGGTCTCTACCTAGGGCAATCATTGAAAGGGGATCTATAATCCTTCTTAGGGGATTAGTGCATAACCAATTCCCAAATTTGAATTTATATATATATATATATGTAGATAGATAGATAGAAGATAGATAATAGATCGATAGAGATAGAGATAGGGATAGAGATAGAGATAGATAGATAGAGATAGAGAGAGAGAGAGAGAGAGAGAGAGAGAGAGAGAGAGAGAGAGATTTTAAATAGACTAAAATTGGCTGACTAAGATTTTCCAAAAAATAAAACAAGGGAGCCCACATGGTATAATTTTTAAGGCTGTGCATACACCATAAATTTTTTAAGGAGGGGGGCATTTAGGAGGTAGTTCAAGCAGTTTACCGCATGTTTATCACTTGAAAATAAACATGTTGAAAATCGTTCTAGAACTAGAAAAAAATATTTTAAACCCATGATATTTAGACACTCTAATGCAAATATTAATGTTGCTTTAAATGCAACATGCAACATAATGTCCTCTTGTAAAGATGTAATCTAAACTAAAGTATGGTTTCCAATATATATCCATCGAGACAATGGAAGGTTGGAGGGACCTAAACATATGCTCTCTAAACATAATCATTTGAAAGTTGGAGACTCTGACAGAGTTTCTGTCACCAATTCATCGTGCTCTGACCTTATATAATCTTGCAAGTTGATTAGTGGTATTCCAGAGTCATTTAACATTCCATAAGTTCATAACTATAGAACTCACGCTTGTAAAAGAACAAATATTATCGGCCATTGTAGCTGTTATAATTCACGGTATATTAATGTTATACATATGGATAATTTGAAAGATTTCATGACAAGTGTAATAGTCAAGGGTTGTAATTTGATGATTGTTAAAAAGAGCAGATTCATGGTTGGTTACGATTATAAACGCTATCATATCAATCCAATTACATAGTTTGACAAGGATTGAAGGACTAATTTGTGTAATGAAACGTGCACACTATCATGAGAGCAAATACTATATGTGAAAAGCCGTGGCAGGACCCAATGAAATCAAAAGTGAAAGGCAGAAACCAAAATCCGATTAGCAGCAGCGTCCTTCAGGCCGACACAACTGGCCTATGAATCAGCGTAAGCTTTTTCTCTTTCCGATGCGTGGGTAGGGTTGTTGCTGTCAACATGATCGTTTTCCGATGCGTGGGAAGGGCTGTGCTGTGAACACGACCAATACTAAACTCATTGCTGCTTTGGAGACTGCTGTGAACACGACCAATACTAAACTCATTGTGCCCCGTAGCTCCCTATTTTCCTCCTCATCATCAATAGAACCAGATTCTTTACCACCACCGTCTCCAACCGGTCACTTTGTGCGACGTGATTTGCTCGCTGCAAGTTGCAACTCGTATAATCTGAAAGATATGTGCAAGTTGTATGCCAAAAGCCATACCCTCTCAGCCTGGGGCCTCAGGGCCTCAACACATATCTCCTTGGCGGTTCTTCCTATATTGGCCATTCGGCCTCTTCAATCTTCCCCGATAAGCCCGATGCTGATTTTAGTAGCTCACTGGTTTGTTTGCCAGCCGGCCAAAAAGCAGACAATCATTCTTGACAACAACTCGTGCTGGCGTTTACTTTATGCATCGTGTGTCACCGTCGTTCCGTTAGACGTCTTAGTTTCAGACAAGCACCTGAGATCCATTCCAATTCAGGCACTCTTTTGTTACACAAAGGGAGTGCGCGTTCATTCAGGATCCGTCCTGCCAGTGTAAAGAGCCAGTTGCTAGCGCAAAACTTCCGCCAAAAATGACTTTTAGAACCAGGGAAATATATTCCTTGGCCTATGCACCTCTATAGGACAGAAGTCTCGTATGTACTATGTAAGGTCGAATGCTCTGTTGCCAATCTAGAAACAGGCTCTTCATTAGATGGGTAGCCGGGAGCTGCACTTGGGAAAGATCAAAAGGATCTTGAGTAATTATTCTATCCGCTAGTATTGGACAGTGTGGATGATCGGACTTGAGGTGGTCGCTAGCGTCGACAAGGAAAGCCCAATGAAGGTCTGCTTCAAGCGCTATTTGTGAGACAACACAGATGGGTTTTATATGCATATATACACAAGCAGAAAAGGAGAAAGAGCAGTAGATTCCGTTCGGTGCCATAATCAGAGCTGTTGCTGGTGATGTTGATTTAAAGATTGCGCTACTGTCCCGCTCATCGAGATTCTGAAGCGCACTATTTCTGATTTTCAATCCAAAAGTTCCAGTAGCGTACCCTCGCCTACATAAGTTAGGGCTGACAGCCTTCTTTGCATCAGGGCCCTGCGGGCTTTGCAACCATCTCGGGTATCTTGATCATCTCCTGCGAATCGGTGACTCTTGCTCAGGTAATTGCCAAATAATCTGTGATGTGATGCTGGCTCGGCTCAATCGGATCACAACTTTGAGTTGAACGTTGTGATCAGGTCGAGCCGAGCCAATATCACACCAATTGTACCGCGCCTGTCTTTTTTGAGTTTCGCTATGCGTTGAAGACAGGCACGCGATTACGTAACGATCGATGAGCATGGGGAGTTTGGCCGCTAGCATCTACAAATGAATGAGGCCAGTGCATCAGATCAGAAACAGGAAGGCGGACGCCGGAGACTCGATGTGCAAAGAAGTGTATCAGAATGAAGTGTAAGTGGTGGTCAAAATTTTTCATAAAAGACTCTTGAGGCGGCTGATAATTCTCGATGAAATGCAAAGAAGTGTATCAGAATGAAGGGTAAGTGGTGGTCAAATTTTATTATCAAAGCCTCTTGAGGCGGCTGATAATTGGCAAAGTTGGGCGTTTATTCACCGATCTGTCTGTCTGTCTGTCTCTCTCTCTCTCACAGACAAGAAACAGTTTGTCCAACGATCTGTCATTTCATACAGCAGACTGACCGATCTCTCTCTCTCCCTCTCCCTCTCCCTGTCTCCCCTTCTCTCTCTCTCCCTCTCCCTGTCTCCCCTTCATACAGTGTTTACTAACGAAGCTCATGCACGTGCTCCTGCTCCATGAAATTGCTCTGTCATGAAGTTTTCTTTGCATCGCCTTGATTATGCGTTACCTGAAGGCATGCATTCAGGTGCGGAATTGACCAATTCTTTAGTTTACACGATGATTAATGTACAAAGTGTGATGGCGCTCAGGGCAAACGGGTGCTCAACCAAAATGGTTGGACTCATAAGGTGCTGGATGCACTAGGGGCTCTGCCTTTAGGATCTGCTGAGGCCTTCTCCTTCTACTAGTCTCTATCTTGCTGAGCCCTCCTTTTAGCTGTTCGATGCTCGTGGAAAGAGGCCCTAAGAAGCTTCTTTCCCATGTGGCGGTGCACGCACCCAGGTGCAAGAAGACATCTCCCACATGCGACGACATCTCCCACCCAGGTGCAAGAAGACGACATCTCCCACATGCGACGGCAGTGGCCAAACCAATCTGTGGAGCTCTTGGGGTACTCGATTTTCCACCGGTGCCCGACATCCCTCACACCGCCATTGCCAACTTTATTGCGTGGGTTTTCATGGGGGCCTAATTCAATGGTGAGATTGAGCATCTATTTGAGGTGCTCTTCCTTGGGCCTTGAGCATCTATTTGAGCTGCTCTAATTCCTTTTTTGTTTTCTTATACTCTATCTCTATTGAGTTAACCATCACTATTCCATTTAGACAAGTTCACTATGACAGATCATTGCTATAACTACTCCTATTTTAACAAGAGCATTAAATTGTAAAAAGTGATGAAGCATCTTGTTAGAGAAGTCACATTGAGTACATTGTAAGTAAATACAGTCCTTTTAAAAAAAACATCATTGAGCAATGTTTTTTGGCCTCCCTCGCTGGGGGAGGTCTTGGTGATGTTTTGTGCTTGAAAGGGAATTCATCTTATTGGTCCACATTGCAAGATCTTTATTGCCGTGCCTCCCCGTGGCCTCATTTCATCACATGGTCTCATGCATTTTTGAGCTATCCCATCTTTCTTGCATGGCTTCTTGTTGTTCTTCCATATCAGTGCAGTCCTCTCATGTGCACAATTGATTTGCATGCTTGGGTTTTGCTCCTTGCCTTTGTTCCATGACTCATGTGATTTTGCGTGAAGTGACATGCTTGGTTGTGACGGACAATTTGGTGTCCATTCCTGACGAGTGCTTGGCTATGGCTTCTTGCATTTGTTCCATGATTCTTGTGACGTCGCGTGCCGTGACGCTTGGCTGTGGCATCCATTCAAGAATTTTGTAGAGGAGTGCTTTGATTTCGGTTGTGTTCTTTGTTGGCTATGGTGGTTAGGCTGGTTATAATTCAATGCTTATATTGCGAATATGCTGTGGCATTGATTTGGTCATGCTGATGTGTACATTCCACCAAGGGACGGTTTAGCTATGTTCGCTCTCTATAAGGAGGAGGTATTGGCAGTGGTATTGGGTGTGCAATTCGTAGCCTTTGTAATTTTTGTTTTTGTCTCGGTAATTCGTCCAACGATGGCTGCACCATGCAAAGCCTCTCATGAGTTTGTTGCAGGAGAACTTTGTCATGAGCCCATGGATATGGGCAGCAGCAACTTCGGTTGAGGTCTGTGTATTGAAACATTGTGATTTCACATTTCATTTTCAAGCTTCATGTTTATCCTCTCACTTTGGACTTTTTAAGTTTCTTTCTGGACAGAGCTTCATGTGAAAAGATGTGGAAAGGTTCTAGAATAGTTTCCTGATGAATCAAACACATGGAATGGTAGGCCTTACGCCTCGACGTGTCTTTGTTTTTTATCTCTAGAAATGTTTGATTTCTACTTCATCATACTTGCACTTTCAATTTCGGTGTTTGGATATACTTTGGCAAGACATGTGCAAAGGAAGTAGATGATTTCTTGGATGAAGTAAAATCCATGAATGATGCGATCCTTGTTTGCATATTGATTCCTTCCATCTAGCTACCAAATTGTGATTAATTCCTTGTGTTGCTAAACAAATTTGTGATTCTTAATTTGACAATACATTTGCTGTGTGTTTGCAGACATCTCGACTTGGACATCGCCACCACCACCAGTAAAGGGAGTTGATTTGCTGAAACAATCTTATTGTGTTAGTGCACTTGTGCTATTGAGTGGTCCTAATAAACTTGCAAAGGAAGCCCATTTGATAAAGCATTTGACGATCAATAAGAATGCACGAAAGTCCTTGCATAAGGTCCTTTAGGTTGCAGCACATGAAGCATGCTTAGAAGGTTTGTTGGATTTCAGTTGTGAGGTTCCTTTTGTGCCGAATTCACTTTTGATCGTCCAAACACAATGTCGCGCTTATTTTGAAGTCTTATTTCACTTAATTAAATGGTGGGGATATTTTTACTCAAATGGTAGTTTGTTACTATTCTAAGTATTATGGTTGCACACAAGGTCAAGGTTTGCTTGGGTGTAGAAATTTTTGGTGAAGTTCAAGGGATTTTTTGTATATAGGTATCTTGCCTAACACATAATTTATTAATGGAATTCAACAAAATTTGTCCTCAAGTTGTAGTACATAGTCCAATCTTGAAAATGAGACAAAAAAAAAGGAATAAAGATTAAAGCATTACAAGTGCTATGTTTGCATGTGAAGCATGCATCTTGAAGAGTATAGGATATAACAATCTATTCAAAAGCATCAAAATTTTGTTATGCACATACATGCAACCATGTACTCGTTTAAAAGTATACTACGTGAGATTGTCCTCAACCAAAGGACATGCCTAATTGAGAACATTAGATGTGGTTTTTAAGGGGCCTCCAGTGTCCTATCAAATTCATGCACACCTATTCGAGGGCAAACTCCATAACTTTTTTCTTATTTTGTTGAAAACCAAACCAATTGAAAAAATGAAAGCCAAACTCATATCAAAGTTCATTGCATTTCATAATTTACAACATCAAAACTGATAGTGTACCTTTTGGCCTATTTGTATTTTGAAGAGATTTGTTTGCCACATTACACTTGCTTGAGGGTAACTGGTATGTACAATTTTGCTAATGTGTATCACTAGAGGGGGGAAATCACGGTGATTGAAAATTTGCTATTCTTGTGTACTTTCAAAATTGTTCACCTCCCACCCTGCAACTCTTTGAATATTGAAGTACATCCTCCTCCTTCCACCATGCAACCTACTCGTGTAGAGTCAGCTCGACGTTACCATGGCATTGAATCTTATTTACTGAGGTAAGTTCTCTTCTATTCTTCCTTGCCTCACAAGCTAGCTATCCTCTGTTCTGGCGGTAGTTCACTAATTGTCTCCATGGCATGCATGGTAAGATGCAGCTCATCGTGGCTTGCACAAGAAGCAAATAGAGGTTGTAAGATACGAAAGCTGAAAAGCATGGTCAAGGCACAAGGAACATATTGTGAGGTGAGGACAGAAATGGCACGGTATTGAAACGACACAACATAAGGCGCTTGTGGAGGGAGGAACAACAAGAAGAAATTAGAAAATTTCTTGCAAAGCAATAGCAAGAAGCGGTTTTGCAGATGCTCGCATTCAATCATTGCCGTCCGAATGAGAAACATGAGTTGTCGTCTCACTATTGGTGGGAGCATTCGAGGCAGAAACATCAAGCCATTCAGGTGAATACATGTCGCGAGTCTTCATAAGCTGTAGCCTGCACCCTAAAATTCATAGGTACAACAACCCTACCAACACCTTGGGAAATGCATGCCCAAGAGATGAAGCTCTCTAACTAGAGAAATGGCCAACATTACGGTGGAAATGAGAGAGAGGCCAATATTAGGTTGGAAATGCTTTTCTTTAATTAAAAAAAAGACTCTCTCTCTCTAGAGATGCTTAAGACACTGACATTTTGAAGTTGCTAGCTCTTGGTTTTTAGTGTGTCATAAATGCTACGCTGAATTGCGAAACAGATAAACCAACATTTTGAAGTCTCGCCCGAGTGTTTTTAGCATGTCATAAATGCTACGTCCAAATATCCAAATGGATCTCTAGTATTTTGGTGTGGAATTTGGCATCACCGGTGTGTTTGGAGCAAGCAAAACCCCCCAGAATGACTTTTGAATTGCTAAATCTGGTCTCTTAGAGGGGTCAAAACAACCAAAATAGGTGCCCGACAAGAAAGCTTAAGAAAGCGATTTGGCCCTCCAGACACGAGGATTACCAAAAAGCGAGCGAAGAAAAGCGAGCGAGGCCAAATAAGCGAACGTGGACAAACAACAATGCAAGGTGTTATCTGTTTAATAACAACCACATCATATTCATCCAGGATAGCCAATTACCACAATTTATGCTCCAAGAAAGCTTAACCACTCGCTTGCATCTTGGCTAGCATGTTTCCAGAAGTACATGTTCAAATCATGTTTCCTTTGCTGTGAAAAAGTAATGATAAAATAAAACATTGAATGCTTTCAATAATGAGAATAGTAACATATTACATTAACTGCTCTTCATGTTGTCAGAAGTCACTTTTTTTCTAAAAGTTATTAACTCCATAGCACAAAAAGCATATGTCATACAAAAAAAAATGGATAGAAAAATTTGATGCTTCAAAATATCTTCCAACCCTTGGAATGATTGTACAAAATGTTTTTTTGTGCATTGCCAAAACATGGAAGCACACCTATGTATATCATCCGCTTCCAAAGGAAATATGAAAAAGGGACATCTAGGCTACCTACTAAATGCTTCATGGGTTTCTTCCACCTTCAAAAAATACAACTTAGTGCAGCATCATGCAAGGAAGCACACCTTCATATATTATCCGATTCTAAAGGAATTGCAAAAAAAGGGCATCCAAGCCATACACTACATACTTGATGGGTTTCTTCTACCACCCAGAGCTTGAAACAATTCAACTTTTGTCAATGCAGCCTGATGCATAAACTGATGCACATTTCAGTTAAGCCCAAGACAACAATAAACACGAAGTATATGTGCTTGCAAGGCATGTAGGGACTTTTTCTTGCTTCCCTTTCTGTGAAATCAAGGCATGTGCAACGTGGAAACTCTGAAATCAAGACACTATATGTTAGCCCCTTAGACATTGATCCTATTGTACGAACATGGAATACATGCACCTCATGTGGAATAATGATGTTCTCTCTCACCATCTCCCCATTTTCTGTAACTACCTTGTGTATCCTTTCGTTGAAATCTTTATTCAACTTACTTCTCCATGAAACAAGCTTTCCATCATGATGAGAAGGGCACACATGGCTAGGTGTATGGATCTGCTGTGCATAAGGAGGTCCCATCACACCAATAGAATCATCACTATTAAATACGAACCCTGCCCTTACAAGGGCACCCCTCTCATCTACAGTCATTGATGTCCCACTTGCAACCTTCCATACACCTGGAGAGACCCCAGGAACACCTTGAATGGATTTATCCACATTCCATGTATGGGTGACAGAAGTATTACAAAACCATACAAACTGCTCTGTCACTCCATGAGAATGTTGCCTTCTTCCCTTAAAACAAGGGGCTGGCACACCATAACTTGCACTTCTACCAAGTGCATTGATTAGTGCCCCACATCGTCTCCGACTCTCTGCCAAGTAGCCAAAGCATGTGACAACGCTATGTGGTTCGGTTCTCCTGATCGCCCAATTGGCTTCATGAATATCTATCTCTCTACAAACCACGTCCTGTGATGGACTTTTAAAATCAATTTGCCTTCTTTTTCCTATCACTCTCCTTGTTGTCATTGTCATGTATTCTGGTCGATGACTATCATTTGCATGGACCGATGTTGAACATTTTGAACCCCTCTTTCTTCTTATGCTCACCGGTTCTGTTATTGGCCTATTCATCTCAGGAGATTGTATCCCACCCTCTTCAATCACTATGTGTGATAAATCCTCAAGCCTATTTCTGTCCCCTTTACCAGACCCACTACCATCAAGTATTCTTCGTCGGAGAGCATCCAAATTTGGTCCTGTACCCAAGTGTCTTCCATTCATAAAGGCATTGTAGTGGGCACTTTCAAGGACACTCATTGCAAGATCTACTACACAAGCATCATACAATGTTATGTGTTTTGCATATCCATGTGCTGCTCTCATGCTAGAATGTTTTGTCTCTGAAAGGTTCACTGTAGGAACAAATCCAGAGTGCTCTTCTTGCCGCAAGAACATTCCCCCCACTGGTTGACTCTAACATCCCACCAAGCAAGCCATGTATGCAATGTTGGTAGCTCACCCTCCTTCACATGAATTGGGGACCAATACAAATTCAATGTTTGTTTGCATTGGTCTGCAGAAGTTGAAGTTGTTGCCTCTCTCCACTTCCGACATAGAACTTTATTCTCCTCCTGAAATTGTGGCTTAATGCATCGTCTAGTGTGCTCAACCATGCTCATCTCCCAATGGAAAACACAAGTTCTTTCTCTACCATCCATCACATTTTCAGGTCCACCATTGTAAACAGTGCGGACAGCCAGCCAATTTGCTCCTGCTCCATCTGCCGTGAATCCACGGAATTCAGGTTTTTTAAAACCATTCTTCTCCATTGTATTGTTCAGTAGCTCCCAAAATCGAACTTGAGCATGGTTATCCTCCACCTTGAATTCACATATTGCTATAGTTAATAGTTCCCTTATGAATGGGTCATACACATGAGCACCCATTGTTGACCATCCCCTCACTCGATGCACATGGTCAAAATGAACCCATTGTGATCCCAAGCTTCCACCAGGCCGCATGCGATTCACTAGATCAACTCCTGTGATCCTGGACCAATGGTCGACATTTTGAAGATATGTGGTTGTTGTTCATCTTGCAATTGTTCAGGAAATAGGATACTTTGTAGGTATGGATATTTGCATCTCCTCTTTAAATCAAGTATTGAATCCATTCCACCATCCCCTCCTCTAGCCTCACTTCTTGCGCTCTGCACCACTCTCTGAAGCCTCCTTCTCTGGGTCATTGGTGTAATGGTTTCAAGCACTTCTTCGAACTTTTGATCATCTAGCGGCTCCACAACAACCCCATCCTTTGCTAGCATCATCTCCATCACAAGGTCTTGTGCCACAGACACCTCGATATTTTTGCAAGAGGAATTTCCATTCAACCTAGCACGCATTGAAATGAGATCCTCTACTTCCATTTCCTTTGCTCGACTTCTACCTTTTTCAACTGGATGGTCATGGAAACCCACATGCACTGCACATCTCGTTGTCTTCACTCGTTCATGGGGAAAGCAATAATATATAATAGCACTGCATAGGTAAACACACTCTGGTATTGCATCACAATGCTTGCACACAAGTGACCCCAAGGCTGGATCAATGGGACCAGGTAGAGGAGGTCTCCTAAGCTTTCCTTTCCATTGTGTACCATTTAAAACTCCCATTCATTCAAGGAAAGGACAATCCAAATTACAACATCTCAAATAATGTGAACATCTACTCATTCTCACAACACCATTGAAGCAGTCTTGCGAACATGTGGAATATTTTGTCCAAACATGACCATCAACATTCTGTTCCATTCCAGACATTGGTGAACCCTTAGGCATAGGTGGAAGTTCGAAGACAATATATCCATCGTAAGTTAGAGGAAGCTCAGTAACCTTTTCCACGCGAATTGTAGACTTGAGCGCAACATGAAGAGAACTATTCAAAGGCATCCTCTCTATCAGTGAAACCACACTATTTAGTTCATGATTCATAAAGTCACCATGAGAACCTCTTTTATAGGGCATGTGAACTCTTAAGGTTGATTGTTGGCTACCACTAATCTTGAACCCTTTCTGACCATCCTCTAAGTTAACCACTGGAAGTACAATGGCCAGCTCATCTATTCCGATTTCTTAATGCAGCTCAATGTCCTCGTTCTCAATGTGAAAGTGTTCCTTAAGCTCCACCAATGAAACCTCCAGGAAAGGAGTGTCAAAACGAATGGTCAATGATTCATGTTCTCCAAAGCAAATGAAAACTGAGAAAGGCATGATTCAAATGCTAGAGCCAAGATGTAGCACCAGACGACACCAACCAAAGAACAAGAGAAAAGCTAGCTACACAAAGGATCCGGAAGCAAGGAGGCAAAAGAAGAAATGGCATAGATGTGTTGGAAACCGAAGAGAATGGAGCAAAGAGAAGTGTTGAAAGAGCCACTGAGAGGGATTATGGGAGAGAAGAGAAGAAGCAAGTTCGTCTCTGTAAGTGTCAAATGCAAATGGATATCACTATTAGCATCCAAGGTGGTCGTTTAACTGCAAGTCTTTATTGAACAAGATGTGTTTATTTGTTTAGAATAATGGTAATCTTTGAACAAGATGCCTGCATGCATATAGTAACTTGAATGACGCCTCCATGCATTTCATTCAATAAGGGTGTACATTTAATATAAATGAATAAAAAGAGAAGTAACTTTCAAATTTATATAATTGAAAGACTAAAATATCAAGAAAAAAATTAAAGATTTATAATTACTATATTTTACTAGTAATAGTTAGAATGAGTAGTATCTTCAAATCCATATCTAAAATGAAAACTATCAAAATGTGTTAGTTTACTTCACATTTGCATGAACGAGCAATATTACTATTTCCATCATGAGTCATTACAAGGTGTTCTCCTCACTATTACAAGGGTTATGCGGTTTCTGGCGTTACCCATACCCACGTCTTCTCCTACTGTCTAATAATGACCAGGCCTGCAAAATCCCTCAAAAATCGTTTCTCTAAAGGCTAGGCCTGCCATCGACTAAGCGTTGGGCAGGGTGACAGGTCCATTGGAGTTCGAGAGGAGTAAATGTTGATGAAAGTGATGAAAAACATTGGCTCGTAAAAGAAGAGGAAGATCTCAAGAAGCACTCTCTAGCATCCAGATTCTAGAGTCTAGTTGGTAGCTGGTTGATAATGGAAGCAACTCCCTTTTATATTTGTCACCGCCGTTAAGAGGATCGTCAATAAGCCCTTGCGAATTTTTAGCACCATCCACCATCCGGATTTCCAACGGACACCAAGATACATTGATATACGCTGGTAGGTCCAAACTTCTACCAACACGTGGATCTAGCCAGCTAGGATTCAACAATCAATCCATTCAACAGTAGAGAAAATCAGTCGTTCACTTTGTTTTGTCGATCGGACGAGAAAGGAAGCGAGCCATCCAACTGATTGATCACAAGATCCAACCAATCTAAATTATTTGGCAAACACATTTCATGGGAAATTGACCATTTAATAACCTATAGAGAAAGAAGTATTCTCTCTGCTTCTCATGCTTGTCATAACGCTTGCATCGGGTCCATTGCTTGAAGCCTGCAACTCCAGAATCACTCGCGGTGCATGGCCTATGAGGAATTGAAAAGTTCTTATATGTAGGCATGCTGCATGCATTGCGAGTAGCTGGTCGTAGAGGAAGTGGCATTCTGATCGATGGTGAAGGTACCTTGCCTGGCCGTGTTGCTATTGAGGATATATATATATATATATATATATTTGGAGAAAATAGCCGAACTTATATTGCATAGGCAGGAGGGGGCACCAAACATAAACCCGTAAGGCCACTCCACAAGGTCGACCAAAATCCAATCAATTGCTTTTTCATAGATTCGGACAGTAAGCTCCTGTCCCGGCTTGAAGACCTTTTCAAGGAGAACTACACCGCCGGAAACACCTAGGTCTCTCACTGGAAGATAAGCCGTCCTGCCACTCAAAAAGAAGCCCAGAGGCATCATGCTCTTGACAATGGCATCACTGTCTATGAAAGTCCAGACTCCCTCGCTCACTGCCTCCTCTCTGAGAACTCTCTGTGAAAGTCCAGACTCCCTCGCCGATGGCAACGGATTAGCAACCCTCTTGACTCCAAGCACTCGCAAAGCCTCCTCACCGCCTCACCGCCTCACCGCCTCATCACCTCGCTGCCTCCTCACTGCCTCACCGCCTCCTCACTGCCTCACCGCCTCCATCCTTCCTTCCTTCCATTGTCGTTACATCATTCCGTCCATAGCTCTCTTATCATCTTCTTCATAGCTCTCACCTCATTGTCTCCTCCATCTTCCTATCTTTCTCTTCGCCACCTTTCCTCTTTATTGTCTTATCATTCCTCTTTGCCACCTCGTTTCTCTTCTTCCTTCGCTCCCTTCTCCTCACCATGATATCATAGTATCTCTCGTTGCTCTTGTGCCAAAGCTTTGCTTTCACGTTGATGGACCTCCTTCGTAACAAGGTGCACTAGTTATTCTTTTGTGGCTTTACTCCATGTAGGGCGGCTTCGTCCTCTGAGACCCCTTGTTTTGCTTCCTAGCCTCAACGATAGTTTCTTCTCTGAATGGCATTCAAGGCGCGAGCTCCGCTGGCGGTGTGGCCATGGGAGTGGATGGGAACTTACAAGGCAAGGCCACACAATCCACATAGCTTCTGTTTCACCGATTGTAGTGATGGTTTCCTCGTCCGCAGGAGCACGTGCCAATAGAGCTGAGGCTTACCTCACGATGCCATTTCCATTTGCAAAAGAGCAGGAGAGATAGAGAGATCGACTGTATGCTAATTGTTCCTTGGCTCCTCACCGCCTCCTCCTCACTGCCTCACCGCCTCGACTCCTCACCTCCTCACCACTTCCAATCCTCACCTCCTCACCGCCAATCCTCATTGCCAATCCTCATTGACAAGTCGACCTCATTGAGAACAAGCATGGAACAATCGAAGGTTGGAATCCTTATCGTGTTAGAGAAAATGCCTTCCATTCCTGCCCTCTCATGTTCCCACAGTTCAAATGCTGTGGTGGCAGTTGGATTGCTGCCTGGGGCAGCAAAAGAGGCAGCGCGTTAACGCGCTGCCTCTTTTACTGCCCCAGGCTATGGGATGGACGCCTTTCTGTATAGTCTAATTAGTCTGCATTTTGGCGTCGGATTTTATCTCCTCGGGCTCTTCACGATTTACGCGCTGCCTCTTTTGCTGCCCCAGGCTATGGGATGAACGCCTTTCTGTATAGTCTAATTAGTCTGCATTTTGGTGTCGGATTTTATCTCCTCAGACTCTTCACGAATATTGCTTGCTCCATTTTGTTTCGTTACTCCATTTTGCTTGCGTTGCTCGGTGGTAGTTGCTTAGGACTTGATGGTGTTCATAGGTTTTTGTTGACTTGGTTGTGTAGCAGCCCGAGGTATCATTTCATTTCATAGGACTTGCCGTCAAAAATTTGTGCCCATATTCTACAAACCATATATACGAGGCATGTATGTGGTTGCTAGAGTTACCCAGAGTCATGCAAGGGAGGGGAACTTGGACTGTGGAGGGCAGTAAAAGAGGCAGTGCGTTTTGTTGCCCTAGGCAGTCCAAGACCCTCTCCCATGTTAGGCATTCAAGTGATATTCAACTCTTGAACGGATGAAAGAAGTTCACAAAACAAATGAGCGAGTGCAAGTCCAATGTTCAAGCGTAGAGATAAGAGGAAAATTTTTAAAAAACCTTGTAGACCATCGGCATCTAGGTAGCATTTTGAAGACAGTCCTATTTACGCTCTAGAATTGCATGAGAGACCAAAAGAGAGCGCGTTAACGCGTTGCCTATTTTGGTCCCTCGGGCAGTCACAATAGTCCCCTCCTTGCATAGCATTCAAAAGACCATGTGACCTATCCCTCCAAGAGTCCAATAGCATTCCAAAGACCATAAGACCCGTATACCAAAGCATACTTGTAGACAAAAGATGAAATGGTCGAAGCAACCTCTTGTGAGTATGAAAGAAAGTATTGATACATGGAGGATTGAGTAGAAAAGCCTTCATGAAAGACAGCTTGAGATGCCAAAAAGGACAGCGCATTTTTGCCTCTCAAGGTGTCTTTTCATGAGGGTAAGGGGTAGGCATAGAAGTGCATATTTACCACTGCAATTCCATATATCCAAGTGTATAGATACCACTGCAAGTTGATATACTATGTGCATTGGAGATGAACCTTTTTCTTTTAGGACACAAGTGGGTAAATGTTCCCTAAACTGGAAATCAATTGCATTGGTAGATACATGTATTTTTGTCTAGATATGTAAAATGATATTTATTCATAAGTGTGAGTTTACACACCTTTGCATTCATATATGTCAGCAATTTGAGATAGTGTCGCTAGTGATATCAAGAACCATATGGAATCCATCTTTGCTACTGGAGCATAAGTCTCATCATAGTCCTAACCATATTGTTGTGCAAATCCTTTTGCAACTAATCTGGCTTTGTATCTCTGAATACTTCCATTTAGATTGTACTTCACTTTGTATACGCATTTGTTTGCTATGGCCTTCTTTCCTGGTGAAAAGTCGCATAATTCCCAAGTATTATTCTTATACAAAGCATCCATTTCTTCATTCATAGCAGTTTGCCATTCTGGCTTGTCTACTACATCTTCGAAGTACATTGGCTCTTCTGTAGCCATGATGGTAGTCATAAGAGCATAATTGGTGGTTTCAACCTGAATTGCTTTGCCTTTTTTAGCATATGTCAATCTGGTTGGAGGTTTGCTTTCCCTAGTAGACCGTTTGAGCTGTTGTGGCTCTGCTTGTGGTGTTGCTGGCAATTCTTGCTCTTCTTCATCAACCTGTTCTGTAGATGACTATGAAGTCGATGCTTCTATCTCCTGTGTAGGTGAGGTTTTCCATTCTGATTCCTCATCAAAGATTACATCTCTGGAGATAATGACTTGTGGTTGATG
Organism: Dipteris shenzhenensis; assembly: GCF_047967505.1. NCBI lineage: Eukaryota > Viridiplantae > Streptophyta > Polypodiopsida > Gleicheniales > Dipteridaceae > Dipteris > Dipteris shenzhenensis. The sequence continues at coordinate 46,270,823 of NC_141599.1, forward strand.
GGATCATACAATTTGTATGCTTTGCTTTCTTCACTATAGCCAACCATGATGCATTTGCATGACTTTGCATCCAATTTCCTGCGATGATCATCATGTATGTGGGCATATGCTATGCAACCAAATATGCGGAGATGCCCAATGTGTGGCTTGTGTCTAGTGAATGCTTCATAAGGAGTCATACCCTGTATCGGTTTGGTAGGAAGCCGATCAAGCAAGTAGTTTGCTAGAGCTATTGCTTCTGCCTAATACTGATTCAAAAGATGCTTTTCACTAAGCATTGCTCTAGCACTATCTACTAAAGTCCCATTCTTTCTTTCAACTCTTGCATTCTACTGAGGAGTATTTGCACATGTGAATTGTCTTCGAATGCCATGATTTTTGCAAAAGTTCATGAATGCTAAAGACATGTATTCACCCCCTCTATCTAATCTCATGACCTTGATCTTTTTGCCTCTCTAGTTTTCTACCATGGCTTTGAATTCTTGAAATCTAGAAAACACGTTAGATTTCTCTTTCAGCAAGTAGACCCAACAATATCTACTATAGTTGTTGATGAAAGTCAAGTAGTAAAGTGAACCATTGATGTTGCGGGTCTGGGCATAACCCCATACATCTATATGAATCAAATCAAGAATACCTCATGCACGAGAGGTACTTCTGACAAAGTTGGTTCACTTTTGTTTGCGAAGCAACATGCTTCACAAACTTTTCCAAGAAACTATAGCTTCGGAATCCCAATTGCCATATTCTAATTCTTGAGGTCTAACAAGTACTTGAAGTTGACATGACCATATCTCTTGTGCCATTTTGCATATAGTGGCATCTATTGCGGTTGAGCTGATATGGCATGATTATCTAGTACTGTAGCTAGCATTCTGTATAAGCGTCCTTCCTTGACACCTTTTGCTACTAGTTGACGTCTTTTGGATTTATCTCTGATAGTGCATTCTTCACTGTCAAAGATGACTTTGTAATTGTGTTCTATCATTTGACCTACTGACAAAAGGTTCTTGCTAAGCTTCGGAACATAGAGCACATCTTTCACTAATCCTTTTGTACTAGTGAAATTGTTCATAGGGATAATGCCTGTCCCTTAAACTGGATTCAGTGAATTGTCTGTTGTGTAGATGACATTTTTCTATCCTTCTAATGGCTTTTTTTTGTGAACCATTCCTGATGATTTGTCATGTGAGATGATGCACCTCTTAATGTACCAAGGATCCTGTTCCACTTGGTCAACTTGATAGCTGAAATCCTCTTTGGGATTGAAATGAGTGTTTGAGTACACTGTATCAGTTTGATGCATTTCCTCGCTTGCAAGAAACATATTTCCATGTTCATTTGCAAAATGACTGTGACTAGAATGTCCACCATGATGATTTCCTCTGCCTCGCGAATTCCCTTGATTACTATTGGATTGACCGCCTTGGTCATACTGCTTGTGGCAATCTCTTTCATAGTGTCCAAACTTGTGACAGTAGTTGCACTGGATGTTTGACACATTAGTGGATGCATTCCCTCGTCCTTGAAATCTTCCTCGGTTGGAATGATTTCCTCTTTACTGATTCTGATGTTGCTGAGGATGATGCTAATGCTGACTTTGATTTTGTTGCTAATGATGACCACTTTTTTGATATGATCTACCTCTACCTTTGCCTCTGCTTCTGTCTGAAGTTGTGAATGCCTAATCATTAGAATGACCTTTACGTGCTTGAATGGTCTGAGTCCTGAGTTCTTCACCAAGTAGGACTGACTGAAGTTCTTCCAATGTTGGAATTTGCTGTTGGATGGCAATACTTTGGACTAGATTCTCGTATCCCTCTCCTAGTCCATTTAGAATGACTTGAACCATTTCTACGGGGTTCATAGTCTCTCCTGTTGCTGCAAGTTGATTGTTGTAGTCTTTTATGCGAAGTACATAAGCATGATCGGTTTCACTACTATTGTGGAAACTCTAGTTGATCTAGTTTCTCAGGGTGAGAATCCTAGATGTGTTCTTGGACTCGTAGAGAGTTGCAAACTTATCCCATGCTTCTTTCGATGTCTTGACTGTATTGAGCTATCCTAGCATGACATCTTGCACATTCTGCTTGATCAGATGATAGGCATACTTGTCTTTCTTATCCCATTCTACTTGAGCTCGGGCAATGGCAGGATCTGCTACTGGTACAAAAACTGTTTGTGTAGATGTAGATGCCGTTGTAGATCCCGTTGCTGGTGCTGTGACAATAGATGGAGTAGAGCTACTTATGGCTAGATCGGCCAATGGTCTAGGTGTAGACCCATCGACATACTACCATTTGTCCTGAAGTACAAGAATGGTCTCCATTCAGTATTTCCATGTACCGTAATTGGAGTTGTCTAACTTAGCAGATGCATCCAGATTGAGGTTGCTAGTCATAGACATGGTGCAAGAAATGTACACAAAAGTGTCGTGAAAATCTCTATATGAATCAACTGCAAATACATTAACTATGCCAAGTGGAATCTCTGAACTGTCGGTGAAGATAGAACTACAATATATAAAGTCTGATCTGTATTACAAGGCTTGTGGCAATGATGTCGGGAATAGCCAAGAGGCTTTACAAGGCTGAAATGATGTGCACAATGCCATGAGATAGCCGAATAGGCTTTACAATTGTGGCATGTGTGTGTGAAATCAAATGCTATCTGCCCTTTGAAACAATCTACAATGCCTCTGAACTCTGAAGTCTGCTCACTAAACTGATGAACGTAATGTAATGATGTGAAACCGTATGTGAGCATATGGACTGACTCCGAGTAGGTACTAGTCAAGAATTTCGGGCATGGCTTAGATTGGCTGCTTGGGAAAATTCGCGTCCCCTCTATGGTGATCTAGTCTACTCTAATCTAGATCTATACCAACCGTCGATCGATGAAAGAATAGCAAATAATTCCTTTTCTTTTGTTCTTTTTAAGTGCTGGGTCAGATGCATCAATGTAGAGGCAAACGTGCATGAAGGAAGTGGTTTTGTTGGCGAGGCTCAAATGTGTGTAACTTGCCCCAAAATGTGCGCATGATGTGACGAGCGCATAGAGCATGAAAAAACGAGCGACTTACCTTTTTGGAGCACCCTCAAATGCTTCCTAGATTAAGAGATATGACTTGATCTAAGTGGAGGGGCAAAAGGAGTGCAAATGGTGCTCAATGATGATGTGTCACTGTGGATCACATGCAGTGTGATGTGGCACTGTGCCTAGCAAGAGGTGTGCCTGTGAAGTCCTATGCTGAGGTGGCAGGAGTGATCACATGTAGTGACTATGAAGCACTATGTGTGCCTACAGATGTCCAATGTTGATTGGACAACTAAGGTGGCACTGCTGAGGTGGCACAGATGATGACATCAATAGATAACGTGGTAATGCTGATGTGGCGCCAACTGATGACATGGCCCTGATGATGTGGCACTAATGATGTGGTAGTCAGTGATGATGTGGTAGATAAGGTGATGTGGTAGATAAGGATTGCCACGTGGTAGTGAACAAACCCAGAATCAACTGACCTAACCCAGGTCAAGGCCTATCTGCCACGTGTCGGGCTATGGACTACCAAAATCTTGAAAGATTCAGACAAAGGTGCCAATTCTGTCTATCTGTAGATGATTCTATCGAGGTTTGTCGTTTGGAGTCTATGAGCATTGGAGGCCCGTGGCTTCGTGTGATTTCGCGTGGTTGTGCATTGAGGAGAACCCGTCATTGCTGAAGCACTAGACTTAGAAAATCGTTTGTCATAGGAAACTCCAGTTCGATCGATTGGCGCTATGGATAGAGCTGGCCTATGACTGGTGGAGTGTTGATTGAATGCATCAATGGAGCATTAATGGAGCAGATGTTGAGCGTTGTTCGGTGCTGGCGGAGCTACATGATGGCTCCTTTGGAGCTTGGCTGGAGAGCTATGTGATGTGTCCTTTGGATGGCTATTTAGGCTTGCTGGAGAGATGCTTGCAATCAGAGGAGATGATCGGAGGCCATAGTCACTGCTGGTCGGTTGATTGAGTCACGGGTGTTGGAGAGCAGCCCTTACTACCTAATGAATTTAAGAGCCCATGAGCTCCATGATGTCTAGGGTGTCGCTTGCACTTGGAAGAGAGGCTATGGAGCCTGTGTGCTATTGCACGGCTGAAAGGAAAAGGCCTGTGAGGTGATCCTTGACTGCTCGTTGGAGGCTGCCTTGTAGGAGAAGTAGTACGTGGTCATGGAGGTCAGGAGCGATGTGTGGCCAAAGACTTAGTTGCTGCTGGCATTGTTCGAGGAGTAGCCTTCTACCAGGGAAGGCTATGGCCCTGGAGTCTTTTTGTGGGAGTAGCAGAGTGAGCATGCACTGGCTCTAGGAGAGTCATGGCCCACTTATCATTGCATGCACTGCTGTGGAGAGGATTTATTACTGTTGTGCTAGTTGGAGAGGTTGTATAGAAGCTTAGAGCTTTGAAGTCTCATAAGTTGAGTCACGGGCACTTGAAGCTTGAGTGTTGGAGCTACCAGCTAAGTCGAGCTTTAGAGCTACGGGTCTACACATGTAGTTTTCTCTCTCCCTCAATGAAATCTCTCCCTGTCTACTGTCTCAAAACTCTCACAAACAATGAATCTCTTAATGAAACAATGAATCAAATGGAAGGAGATTAACAGAAATCTCTCGTGGACGGAAATTCTTCTCAGATGGATGGAAATTTCTCTATCACTCAATGGAAGTGAAAGAACACTCAATCTCTAAATCTCTCTCGCACTCTTAGGAATCGCAATGCCTTAGCGGAAGGCAAGGAAGCTCTAATACCATAACAAAATATGAAGAGGGGAGAGGAGAAGAGTGGAGATGAGGAGAGAGGGCACAGCTAGAGAGCACAACACAAATGACTAACTGTACTCTAGATTTAGTTGAAAAAATAGAATATATACAAACCCTTTTAGGATTAGGGTTAGGGGATCTAACCCTTTCCTTTATAGCACTCTATAAGGTTAGTGCTATGCACATATGATCATGTGATGGTGCTATGCAGACATGATCACATGATGTTGAGCGTGAACTCTCAACAATCCTAAATCTTATCCAACTCTCTATTTTGATATGACATTATGAATTGAATGATGTATTCTATCATAGTAGGTGTTGGTAGGAAGGATTGTAGCTTCTCAAAAAGATGCCCTAGACCCTTTGAATATAAGAATTTGCATGCATTGACTGACATCTTGAATGTTGGGAGACTGGTTGCCATACGAGCTATATCGTTCTCTCTGCTCTTAGCTCCTTGTTGTCTTGGGTGCCAAGCTGTTTGGAATCTACTTTCTACATAGTCGATGGCTCTGCCACTAGTTCTCCTAACTCTAGGGCATATCTCCTTGGCATATTGCATTATTTTGTTGATCACTATCACTGTCTAGGACCACCAACCATGTGTAAGAAAATAATACAACGTCTGTGCTCAATAGATAATAGGATCTCGTATGCAAGAGAGAAAACAAGATAGTATGGAGAATCAAAAATTTGATTACTGTAGAACTGATACAATAGATGGCGGTACCTCCCAACTGTGTGCTCCTATGAAAGAAGCTTCGATGGCATGCTAGAAACAGTAGAAGACGGAGGCTGGATGCTGAGGAATCAGGGTTGCTGTAGCCAGTGATGAAATGGGCTTCACGGGCTTGCTCTTATATAGCCACCAGTCGTAGTCAGTTAGGCTCAATTGGGTGGCCGACCCAGTCCACCCAAAACGGTCGACTGGGGGTCAGTCTTGAAATAGGCCACGGACCATACGATAGAACCAGTGCATAAAACAGAGCAACTAACGTTTGGCCCACAGCCATCCGAGATCATCTGAGGCTCCAAACGAGCCCCATAACCCGAGAGTGGGCTGCCTCGAGAAATGCTCTGTCTACCCTCAGTGTGGTTAGTCAATGGATGCCTTCCCACACTTGCATGTAGCCTAGTTGGCGATGTGCCAACTCTATCTGAAGCCATCCAACCATTAGGCCACACATGGCCTCCAGACCAGGACCTATCGGATAACCGAGCTACTCAAATGCCTTCTCTTCATATGGGGGGCTTACAAGTAGAGTTAGCTGGTTCTTATGTAGTTACATGAGAGTGGAGCATTGATATCTAACACCCCCCCTCAATGTCCACCCGCAAGTGAACTTACTTTTTCGGCCCAATGCCAAGTCGATGAAGATGCCTCTCCAGCAAGTCTCTTCTAAGAGCCTTCGTGAAGATGTTCGCATCATTCTCTGTAGTCGGACAGTACACCAAGTCAACCTCTCCATCCATGAGCAGCTCGCATATAAAGTGATATTGAATCTCAATGTGTTTTGTGCGAGCATGGAACACCGAGTTCTTTGCAATCGCCATGCAACTCTGATTGTCACATGATAACTGCGTAGGCTTGTTCTGCACTGCACCCATGTCCCCCAAAATCCTCCTCAACCACACTGCCTCGCAAGAAGCAAAGCATGCAGATTTGTACTCGGCCTCGGTAGAAGAAAGAGCAACTATGGGTTGCTTCTTGCTGACCCATGATACAACTCCAGATCCAAGTGAGAAATAGTACCCTGTCACTGATCTCCTGCTGTCCACATCTTCTGCCCAATCCGAGTCACAAAATCCGATCAAGATGTTGCCCTTGGTATCGGTGATGCCATAATCAAGTGTGCCTTTGATGTATTTCAGCACCCACATCCATGCCCTCCAATGGTTCTCTCGGGGCTTATTGGAAAACCTGCTAAGTACACTAGTCGCAAAGCTGATGTCCGGCCGTATGTTACATAGGTAAATCAAGTTGCCCACAAGTCTTTTGTACTGTGCTTCGTCCACTAGTGGTGATGAATCCTCGCTTGAGAGCTTCACGTCAACCTCCATAGGGGTACCAACTGTTTTGCACTCAGCCATGCCAAATGCCTTCAGTATCTCTCTAGCATACTTTAGTTGTGAAATGAAGATCTGATTCGGCTCCTGCCAAACTTCAATCCCCAAACAAAAATGCATCAATTCGAGGTCTATCATTTCAAACTCTCTTCCTAGCAAATGCTTCGTCTGCGAGATCTTCTCTGCATGGTTCCCTGTTATGATAAGGTCGTCCACATAAAGGACCATGATCATACACCTACCTCCTTCTGTGAAGATATACAAATTTGCATCAGATGGACTTCTTCTGAACCCGTTTTGTAAAAAGTAGGCATCAATTCGTTGGTACCATGCTCGTGGGGCCTATTTCAGCCCGTAAAGTGCCTTCTTTATTTGTAGACTTTACCTTCTGAATCGGGGATCTCAAAACCTGGTGGTTGTTCCACGTATACCTCCTCCTTGAGATCTCCATTCAGAAAGGTAGCACTCCGTTCTTCTCATCTGCAATCTTCTTTTGGCACTCATTCTGCTTGTGCCCTACCTTGTTGCAATAGAAGCTCTTGATCTTCTTCTTTCTCTTTTTATCATCAGAAGAAGATGGGTTACCAGAGTCCTTACCCTTACCTTTCTTTGATCCAGTCTAGAAACCCGAATCTTCTCCAGTCCTCGTCTTTTGACGCATCTCCTCCTCCAGAAGCATCGCGCTAAAATCCTCAAAGTTGAGGGGCGGATTTCTATTCTACATATTCAGTGCCATAACAAGACCGTCGTACTTTGGTGGGAGAATCCGTATGCACCTTCGTGCTAGATTCTCGCTAGTGATGGTGATGCCAATCACAGTCATCTGATTGCGCAGATTCTTCACCTTGGTGATGAACTTCTCTACCGCTTCAGACTCAGACAACTTCTCATTCGTGAGTTGAGTCTTCAGATTCTGAATCCACGTATGATTCGTGGTCTCATACTGATTTTTCAAGACCGTCCATGCCTCCTCCACTGTAGTGACATGTTGAATTAACGCCATGACGGAATCACTAATAGTGCAGACAATAGAACGCAGTGCATCTGCATTTCTTCTTGTCCATGCGAGAATCTCATCTGTAGTTGGTACTATCTGTTGTCCTGCATTGGCTGGATCTGGTCTCGGAACCGGCCTCACATCCACCCCAATAGCAGTGTCCCAAAGCTCATATATGCGCTTAGGATGGTCTTCATCTTGAACTTCCAGAGAGGATAGTTAGAGCCATCCAACTTTTTGCTTTCATCGAACGGTGGGATTCACAGTCTTGTGGGCTGGGCCATCTCTCACAATTTGCTCGCAAACAGAAACACACTACCAAATCTTCTTGCTAGAGTCCAGGCTCTGATACCATGTAAGAAAATAATACAACGTCTGCGCTCAACAGATAATAGGATCTTGTATGCAAGAGAGAAACTAGATAGTACGGAGAATCAAAAATTTGATTAGTGTAAAACTTATACAATAGATGGCGTTGCCTCCCAATCATGTGCTCCTGTGAAAGAAGCTTCGATGGCGTGCTGGAAATAGTAGAAGACGGAGACTGGATGCTAAGGAATCAGGGTTGCTATAGCCAGTGATGAAATGGACTTCACAGGCTTGCTCTTATATAGCCACCAGTCGTAGTCAGTTAGGCTCAATTGGGTGGCCAACCCAGTCCACCCAAAACGGTCGACTAGGGGTCAGTCTCGAAATAGGCCACCGACCATACGATAGAACCGGTGTGCAAAACAAAGCAACTAACCTACGGTCTTCATTTGGTCCACAGCCATCTGCGATCATCTGAGGCTCCAAATGGGCCCCGCAACCCGAGAGTGGGCTGCCCCGAGAAATGCTCCATCTACCCTCAGTGCGGTCAGTCAAGGGATGCCTTCTCACACTTGCATGTAGCCTAGTTGGTGATGTGCCAACTCTATCCGAAGCCATCCAGCCATCAGGCCACACCTGGCCCCCATCTGGTGTCCAAACGGATAACCGAGCTACTCAAATGCCTTCTCCTCATATGGGGGGCTTACAAGTAGAGTTAGCTGGTTCCCGCATAGTTACATGAGAGTGGAGCATTGATATCTAACACCATTGTCATTTTGGTGTATACCTCTGGGTTGGTGGCCCTGGATCTTGTCCTTGGTCAAGTCGGTGATTTGAGGAGGGCTATCAAGGTTGAGGTTTGGGCCATTTGGCTTAGTGTTGCTTTGTCGATAGCATTGTAGGCCTTTTCCCATCTTAGTGAGCTCTGTCTTCAGCCTAGAATTTCACACATAAATTACGTCCCAATCTGACAATTCCAATAGTGCCATATGGTAAGAGTGCCATGTGCCAACAATGCATGCTTCTTTTGTGAGTGGTTGATGCATTTTACTCTTTTTGTGATGAGGGTTCCATGTGTGTGGACCAAATCAAGTATCTCATTACATGGTTCATCATCTCTAGGCTAAAAAACTCCATATGGCAAAGATATGAAAAAAGTCCATATTCAAAGATATGAAAAAACTCCATATGCAAAGATATGAAAAAAGTCAACAGCATCATGCATTTCAACAATGTTCATGAAGCTCCAATGGACATCAACAAGGATGGCATGACCAACTCTTACACTGATAGTGATGATTATAAATCATGTCATTGTGAGACAAGAAATCTTCCAAGAAGGGAAGCACTTCCATAAAGGACCGCACCGTCAAGGACCACCAACTAGAAGCCATGTCCTTAAGGGTGAAGGAAAAAATGACATAGGCCATAGAGCAAAAGTTGTGCATCTCTCAGCCCCACCATGGTACCCAAGAAGATAGAATGTCTGGTGCCCTCACTGTATGGCTAACCACATGGCCAATGAGTGCCCAATCCTGAGGAACAAACTCAACCCACTAGAAGTGGCCCAACCCCCAAGGTTATGGTGTGCCATTTGCAATGCTGCAAGCTATGATGTAAACACATGCTTCTACAATATGAGGGTTGCCCCAACTACAACAGTACACATAGGTGCCAATCCTAATATATAGGTAGCCACCATTGCCACCCAATGCACAAGTGCCATGGCTCAATCCCATTCTTGTGAGGACACAATTGGCTCAACTATTGAGAGATCCCAATCCTCCACAGTATCCTCAAGCACCCAATCTTACTCCAATAAACCCAATGCAGCAACTCCAACCTAAAATACTTGAAATACAATATAACTATGAAACATAATACCGCATGTACTACATGGATGGTGCCAAAGGCCTCATTCTGGTGTATGCCAATCAAGTAAGATCAAACATATATCAAGAACCCATCAAGTGATTTGGATGTGGAGAAAACCATCAGATTGTTGAGTGCCCACACAAAGGTAACCCAAGTGCTTTCCAACATGTGGGTAGAGGTTGTGGATATATGGATTGCCCACTCATAGCAAAGACACCCCATGAAGCAAAGCCAAATGTACCCCTTGGAATCATTGTCACTGAGAGTCACATTGTGGGAATGGGTAAGATATGAACATGAAAAATTCAAGGCAGACAAAGAGCAACAATCGAGGACAAGGAACCAACACCATACATCATCAACAAGGTGATTGAAGCCACCACCAACCCAAGAGTCATGGATCTACATGCAACACACCCCCAACAAGATAGAGTCACCCTAGCTTGCTTAATTAGCTACTCTGTCAAGATGCCAATTGGAAACTTATTGAGAAATTGTCCTAAAATTTGGTAGAATTCCAAGGGTTGGATAGAATTGGAAGTGTTTTCCACTACCTAAAGAGGAAGAAAAGGCTATATCAGTGAAATTTGGTGCTAGGGATGACATAAAAAATGTAACCATCCCCCTAGGGCATAAAGCCTTTGGCCAATACCTTGCAATAGTGGATGGTGGGGTAGGTGTTAACATTCTTGCAAAGGATCTCTATGAAAAATGGGGCCTCCCACCAATGTAGAATGCCACATTCAACATGCGCCTCATCAACCGTACCAAAATGAAGCCACTGAGTTGTTGACAATGTGCCAACAAAGATTTTGGGGTTAAGCTCATTGTACAATTTACAATACTGGATCTTCCACAAGGATCGATTGCATACCAAATATTAATAGGAAGACCATCGCTTTGGGAGATGTAAGTACTCTATGATTAGGGTGCAGATAGGATCACAATCTAGAATCGGGATACTACTATGAAAATCAATCTAGGAACTTGGGAAATCAAGCCCACTATATGGAGGAATATTAATGACACTTCTTCCACCATAATCTCCAATCATGCATCACTTGAACTTAAACTCATAGAAGGTGATAGGCAAAGTGACATCAACAACTGGGTAGACGCATTGGCCACAATGACAATTCCAAAACAACACATCCAATGTTGCCAATGTGGATGCACACATGATCTAGCTAGAACCACCAATCTGGGATGAAGAATCAGAGCCAATGGATGTACCTATCTTCATGGTGGGCATAGAATGGGATAGTGATATAAAGAGGCCATCATTGAAGGCTATGGTGAAGATTTTGATTGGGATCTAGAAAAGAAGCGGAGAATGCCACATTATAAGGTCAAATCTTTGATAACGACTTGACCATCCTTCATGCATTGATGGTCATAGAGTATGCCAAGTAAGACCCTCTGGAAGAAACAAATAGTAGATAGTTAAGGAACAAGAAAAAAGAGATTGAGCACACCGACTGGATGTCACCAAAGAAAAACAAGAAGTTGAGAATATGTATGAATCTCAAAAATGTCAATGCAGCCACAATCAGATATCACTACCCCCTACCATTGACAAAGAAAATTTTTGAATAGGTAGCAGGGTCACAACCATATACATTTTCTTGGATGGCTTTAGTGGGTACGAGCAAGTAAAATTGCTTCTCAAGTTCAAGCAAAGATAGACTTTGCCATAGAATGGGGAATTTTTTCATACAAAGTCATGCCATATTCTTATGCAATGCCCCATCCACTTTTCAAAGGGTCATTTACACTACCTTTAAGGAATTTCTCAACAAATTCCTACAAGTCTTCCTTGATGGCTTATGCATATACTTAGACAAAAAGGATCACTTGAAATGCCTTGACAATGTACTGAAGAAAAGAAAGAGTATGGAATCTCCTTGAGCCTTCTCAAATTTCAATTATTGGTCACGCATGAAGTAGTCTTGGGACACATAGTCTCTCAACATGGGATTGCTACCAACATGGAAAAAATCAAGATCATCATGGAGCTTTGTCTCCCACAAAATTATAAGGTCATCATGGTCCATGTTGGATACTATAGAAGGATCATAATTAGGATGCTTCATGGGCCATGATGGATACTATAGAAGGATCATATGCCATGATTGTAAGACCTCTTTATAAGCTACTTGTGAATTCCATCTAGACAGAAGAATGCAAAAAAGGATTCAAAACCCTCAACAAGAGATTGATCATAGCTCCCATACTAATGGCTCCAAATTAAGACATTAAACTCCATGTGCATATAGATGGTTCCAAATATGCAGTATGGAGTGTGCTATGTCAACCTAATAAGTATAACAAAGACTACCCAATCTACTTTGCAAGTAGGAAACTAAATGAGGTGGAGGTCAATTATACTACCACTGAAAGAGAAGCCCTAGCAATGTTCTATATTGTGAAGAAATTTTGGCATTGTGTATTGGCCATTGACATTGTATTTTACACAGACCATAAAGCTCTATTTTATCTTGTGAATCAACCATATACCACTAGTCGGATCACTAGATGGCTTTTACTACTCCATGAATTCAACTTCAAGATAGTGGTAATGAAAGGATCTCAACACGACATTGTAGATCATATGTCACGATTGTTGACAAGAGAAGAGCCAGAAGGAACAAAAGATGACCTTTCAGATGATTTTTTGTTGACAAGTGTAAATAATATGTCACGATTGATGACAAGAGTAGAGCCAAAAGGAATAGAAGATGACCTTTCAGATGCTTCTTTGTTTCAATTTGATGTTGTACCCAAATGATGTGTAGACATCATCATTGGGTATTTAATGGTAGGAAGACCACCCCCTTGACTAAGACCAGTGGAGGTAAGGAAATTAATTCTAAAAGCTACCACCTATCAACTGATTGCAAGTCAGTTATACAAGATGGGAAATGATGAGATTCTTAGAATCTGTGTTATGTTGCATGAAAACATGCCAATCATAAGAGAAGTCCATGAAGGTGTAGCAGGAGAAGACTTTGCAGGGGAAGCAATAGCAATAAAAATCCTCTTAGCTAGATATTGGTGGCCAACACTTCGGGCAGATGCTTATGCAACTATGTCAAACGATGTGGTGCATGCCAAAGAAAAATAAAACCCCAACACAAGTATTTCAACCCCCCAGCAACAATTACTTCTTAGTAGCTAGGGGGTTCATACATCTAGATTTTGTGGGACTCATACATCTAAACACAAAAGGAACACAAGCACACTCCATCATTGTGGCCATGGACTACTACACAAAGTTGAAGAACCTAATGAGTCCCCACAAAAAGTTGGGGAACCTCTTGAGTCCCTACACAAAATGGGGGAACCTTTTTGAGTCCCCCACAAATGGACCTCAAAAAGTGCAAGCTGTTAGTATCTCTCTCTAGTTTTAATATCTCTCTCTATAGATCCCTGATTTTGCAAGTATGATTGGATCTTTTCTAGAGAGGATTTTAGCTATCCTCATTCTTCAAGATTCATCATACCATCTTTCAGGCTCAAGATATTACAAGTGGAGTTTTGCCACTACTCTACACACACAATGATCTTATTGTCATTCCTCTAGGCTGTAATTCTGATCCTTGTTGCCACAGGGTTAACAACTCCTTCGCACTCTCTACCTTTGTACTCCTTGCTCCCACCTACTCCTACTCCCTCCCTCCTACTCCCCCTCCTCCCTTCTTCCTCCCTCCTCATCCTCCCTCTTCTCTTTCTCCTCCTCCCTTCCTCCTCCTCCTTCCTTCTTCCTCCTCCCTCCTCTTCCTCCCTCCTCTCTTCCTCCTGCTCCCTCTCCTACTTGGACTCCTCCGTTGTCCCTCCTTCTCAACCCTTACCCTCAAAGTAACAAAGAGGACTAGCTCTCCACTCCTACTCCTCCACCTTGGACTCCTTCTGAACCTTGCAACCCTCTCTAAACCCTAGAACTCCAAGATAGCTCTCTCAAGCCTACTATCCTAGTTTTGAACCCTGCAACCCCCTTCTAAAGTCTTGAACTCCCATGGAGGCAAGAACTTCCATCCATTGTTATGATCAAGCCTTCTTTCTCACTCACACATGCATGAGATCTGATTTCCATGCTTTAGCCTACACCTCTTACTAGAATACAACTGAAGGACCTATGCTACACTTGTGAACACCTATCCTACAATGAGCAACAACACGATTGTAGGTGACCAACACCCTCAAAATGTGAACTTGGGAGAGACATTAACAACATTTTGGTCTCTTCCCTCTCTCTACACCCCCTTCCTCTCTCTACCCCACCATCCCCTTATCGCTCTCCACCCCCCACCATGCATCTACCTCTCTCCACCCCACCATCCCCCTATCTCTCTCCACCACACCATCCCCCTTCCTCTCTCTACACCTCCTTTCTCTCTCCACCCCACCATCCCCCTATCTCTCTATCGACCCCCTTCCTCTCTCCACCTCCTTCCTCTTTCCACCCCACCATCGCCCTTTCTCTCTCCACTCCACCATCTCCCTACCTCTCTCTACATCCCCCTTTTTCTCTCCACCCCATCGTCCCCCTACCTCTCTCCATCCCCCTTCCTTTGCACCCCCACCATACCCCTACTTCTCTAACACACCTCTCTCTACTCCCTCTTCACTCCCACCATCTCTCTCTAATCCCCCTACCACACATCTCTCTTTGCCCCCTCACCTCTCTCTACTCCCTTACTACACACCTCTCTCTACCCCCCCTTCCCCCCCCTCTAACTCTCCCTTAACCCCCCTCTACTCCCTCATGGCAGCCCATAGGGTTGTGGCAGCACTAACCACCCGTCCTCCATCTGCAATTGCAGTGGCAACATTTTCCTGAAGCAGCACACCCGCCAGTTGCACCTACAACATCGACATCAGTGGCCCACTAGTCGTGCTTGTAGTGGCCATGCACACTTGCCAAGTGGTGGTGCCTACCCACTGGACATGCAACAATGGCACCTTGCCCACCTTTTGGCCATGCAGTGGTGGCCATGTGATGCCCATTGCAATAGTAGCAACACGCGCCTCGATGACGGTGCCATGTTCCCACCCTACCACACCATCAAAGCCCTGCCTCACCCCTCCCCTGATGCACGTTGCCCCACCCCACCCCTCCCCTGATGCATGATACCCTGCCCCACACCTCCCTTGATGCACATTGCTTTGTACCCACTTGCATTGTACAATGTTTGCCTCTGATGCACCTCCATACACACTCCACACAATGAAATCCATGCCGCAGTTCCTTCAATTTTGCCCACCACTGCCCAAAGAGGAGAGAACGGAGTGTGTGTGTGTGTGTGTGTGTGTGAGAGAGAGAGAGAGAGAGAGAGAGAGAGAGAGAGAGAGAGAGGAGTGTGAGTGAGAGAGAGAGAGAGAGAAGAAAGAGAGAATGAGAAGAGAGAGAGCTAGAATAGAAACTAACCTTAGTTTGGTGACAACTAACTACATTAGGTTAGGTTAGTCAAACCAACTTTCTCACTTCCAAAAAAAAAAGAGCAACTCATAGGTAGTTAGGAACATTAGGTAAGGTTAGATTAACCAACCCTTCCACCCAAGAAAAAAAAAGGGAGGGCCTTTGGAAAAAAAATTGCCCATTTTTTGTCCTTTCTTGGAGGGCCATATCTTGGCTGTCTAAAGGCTAAATCACACCTCATTTGGACCCAAAATTTCATGCATGCAAAGATCTACATCAAAAGAAAATTTTCAAATCCCTTTGCCATCATTTTGGGTCTTGGTAGTCACTAGATTGCATATATTTTGCCATTTTTGAGCTACAAAGGTCGAAATCAATTATAGACTTCACAAGTCAAATGCACTTACTTAAAGGCCACAATTAAGCATTGTATATGCACCTGACCTACTTTTGACAACTTCCTTCCAAAGAGAAGGGGGACTCTCAGGGGTCCCTACACAAAGTGGGGGAACCTCTTGAGTCCCTACACAAAGTGGAGGAACCTTTGAGTCCCTCTACAAAGTGGGGGACCTCAAAAAGTGTAGGCTTTTAGTCTTTCTCTCTCTATTTTTAGTATTTCTCTCTCTAGATCTTGATTTTTCAAGTATGATTGGATCTTTTCTAGAGAGTATTTTAGCTATCCTCATCCTTTAAAATTCATCATACCATCTTTCAGGCTCAAGATGATACATGTGGAGCTACTTACACACAATGATCTCATCGTCATTGCTCTAGACACTGCACTTCTAGTCCTTGTTACCATAGGCTTAGCACCCATGGTGTGGAATACATGGTGGTTCCTAGATTTTTGGTGACAAATGCAGTAGTGAAGCATATTCTATCTCACCCCTACGTCCCTTACTATTCATTGTTGTGAGGAGAGATAGTGGTGAGATACACTCCACTTCTCACCACTAAATTTGTCACTAGAAATCAATTACCATGTATTCAACATGGCACCACATTCCTTTTGCAAATTTATCGATTTGTTAGCACTTACAATTTACAATGTATTTCATATCTATGTAAATAAGTCTTACCAAATTTTTTATTTAAATTTTGTGTTAAGTTCATATTTTTTAAGTTAAGAATTTCTTTCTCATCTATAGACAAATTTGTTAGTTTGTATGTCTTAATGGTTATAGACTACATTATATAGGCTAAGAAGTCTAAGATCCTTGAGTAGCATGACCAAAAACCTATTGTAGGCTCCTTTCCTAAGTGCTCAACAATATCAGGAAGAAGAATGCCTTTGCAAAGCCTTTTAAGAATGTTGAATGCGAAGCAAAGATGGAACCTTATAAAAATGTTGAATGCAAAGGCCAAAATATAGAATGTAGAATGTAGAATGCAAAGCCAAGATGGAACCTTGATGCTACAGTAAATATTTCAAACACCAATCAACATATTAGATCAAAAGAAGGGCAAATCTATGCCTGAAGTGTGGTGAGATATGGACTCTCAAACATAGAGTATACAAAATGAAGAATTCTAGGAAAAACAAACTTTGTATGATCATAGAGCCCTTTGATTGTTGTGAGGAGGAGTTGGTGGATTTGTTGAAGAAGTGAAAGGAAAGCATGAAGCTAAACACAAAACAAGAGAATGCTCTTAGAATGAAGAAGGGTGAGGTCCATATGTAGGCACCTATACATGAGCCACCAAGCTCCACAATCATCTCCTATCCTAATTAGCTCCTAGAATCTCTCAATCATCCTATGTGGCATCTACTACCACCTAACAGTGCTTATGGGCACCTAACTGTGCCTCTAGCACACACACATAGAACCCAAGGTGTGCCTGGGGCATACACCTTGAGATATCCTAGTAAACCCCCAAGGGAACGCCTCAGGCTATATCAAGGATACATCTAGTCACATAATGTCTCAAGCCATCTCATGGTGGTCAAGGATAAATCTATGGCTAGGATCTCATGCTAGCAAGGGTTCCCAAGGGTGTGAAGCAAACAAAGGGACACATAAGACTCCCCAATGGTTATCTTGCCTACATGTACATGCACACAATGTCTGCAGGAGGTACCATGGAGCAAAACACAATAGCTTATTCCATTCATTTTGGAGGACTATCCAGGTAGAGTACCTTGACTCAACATAAAAGAGAGATCTGGAGCATATGTGGAGCTGGTTCAAAAAGTATAATCATCATAGGAGGCCTCATCTTGTGGAGGCACATCAAGTGAAAGTAAATTGGCAGTTTTTGGTTTTGTAGTTTCTTCCTTTTTGGCCTTACAAAACTTTTCATGATGATTGTTTTGGCCACAATATTTGCAAGGATTGATCTTGAAGCAATCTTTTGAGAGGTGATTAGTCTTCCCACAATGTTTGCAAGGTGAAAACTTGCCCATTTGAGTTTTTATGGCATAGGCTATGTCATTTCCTCTCCGGAGTTCCTTGTGCCTTTCTTCTTCTTGAAGGGCAGTAATAAGACCTTCAAGAGTAGGATTAGGAAGATTTTTCAATGTGGTGACAACAAGATCATAATGTTTAGGCATACTTTTGAGCAATACTACCATTGCACTATCCATAGTGATTGGAAAGTTGATAGAAGCAAGTTGAGTCATGAGACTCTGCATGTGATTGACATGAGCAGCCAAGGGAGTGCCACTAGCCATCTTCAATTCAAAGAAAGCAATCTTGAGTGACAATTTTGAGATGTGAGAGCTAGCACCAAAAAGAATATCAAGCTTTTGCCAAGCTTCAGAAGGAGACTCCATATTAGAAATGTGATGAATATAGTCATCTCCTAATCCAGGAGCAATAATGCCATAGGCTTTCTCCTCTCTAGTAGGATCTCGTGTCGGTCATGTAGGAGCTAAGGATTCTCTAGCATTAGAGGCTGTTGAAGAAGAAGTTGAAGCAGGTTTGACAGGCATCTAGAGGTTTTCCCTCATCAATGCAAACTTAACTTTCATCTGCCATGTGTGAAAGCCTTTACCATTGAACTTATCAATATTCAAGAAGATAGCCATGAGAGGGTCTAACCCAAAATGGGCAATGTCTACTCTCTTACAAAGCTAGAAAAAGCTAAAAAGCTTCAAAGTACAAGCATTTGGTGTAGCAAAGTCTTGTAACCAAATTCCATAATAAAAAGCATAATGGAAATGATACTTCAACTTGCATGCTTCATAGAGGTGGCTAAATGAAAGTATTCCAGGCAAATCCAGGTATAGCAACCTAAAGGGAAGTTGTAGCCACAATTGTACTGATGCTATTCAACACTTTAAAACATAAGAAATGCCAAAGCAGCATCTAATGTAGCACCAAACTCACAACACTGTCAAAACTGTCCAAAACAGAGGCCTGCTGATCTTGGAGGGCTTGTATCTCACTCTTCAAGGCAAAGAAAAGAGGGCTTTATAGGTAGAAATAAAGCTAGTATACCAGAGAAGAGCCACTGAAGAGGAAAGGCAAAATGCTGTGCCACATCGCCATAGCTAGGAGCTTGATTGTCGACTAGTTTTTCATCTATTTCTCCTCAAATGCTTAACCAAACGAGCTCAACCTTCATCAGCAGCTTGCTTGTAGTGTCGCCCAACTCGTGCTTAGAGGAATTGTCAAATAGTTGAGGCATTGGGTAGAATTGTGTGAAAGTTCACCGAGTAAAGAAGCTATCAGCACGAGCATATGCCAGAATATCTTTCTAATTGCTTGCCGCCAAGAGGTCGCCCATATTCAAGGATGCTTGGTCTGAAAGGGCTCTGGGAATGGTTGCTTGTAGGTAGAGAACAAGCTCACACAAAATTTTGGAAGGAAAGAGGAAAATGGCATAAGAAGAAGAGGAGGAAGAAGAAGATGACATGGCATAAATGGGCTCAAGGAGGATCATAGTGCTCCAATACCATGTTGAATAAGTGAAAGGAAAGCATGAAGCTGAACACAAAACAAGAGAATGCTCTTAGAATGAAGAAGGGTGAGGTCCATATGTAGGCACCTCTACATGAGCCACCAAGCTCCACAATCATCTCCTCAATCAACTCCTAGAATCTCTCAATCATCCTATGTGGCATCTACCACCACCTAACAGTGCTTATGGGCACCTAACTGTGCCTCTAGCACACACACATAGAACCCAAGGTGTGCCTAGGGCATACACCTTGAGATATCCCAATAGGATTCTCCTAATGTCCTTGATGTGAACCACTAGGAGATAGGTTGAGCACAAGAGCTAGGAAAAACTTTAGATGCTAGATTCGGAGATGGTTCTAGGTTTCCCTTTGATTTGAAAAGTACTAGTCATAGATTAGATGCCATTAGACACACAATGTTCATCCCCCCAACAAGGTTGTTCCATGCCATGGTAGAGTTACTTTTTTGGTTGTCATATCACTATGATATTTCATGCAATAAAATGGACACTTGCTTCAATAGACACTAAAATCTTAGTTTTCTGATAGCTTTTCTTGCAGGCCATTTTTTGGACCAAAATTAATAATAAGTTTGTATACACATTTGTATTTACCAAAAAAGAGTGCTTTTGATTTAAGAAATCACTTACTACTAAAAAGTGTGCTTTTGATATAAGAATTCTCAACAGTCCTTGGTTCTCTCCCTCCCTCCCACAGGTATATACATGGTCATGGACATATGAAGGTGATCCATATTTTGTTAGCATCATGGTCATAAGGTGATCAATACTTTATTAGCTCCATAGTTTAAACATTTTATTCATGTTATCATTTTGTGTACAAAATGGATCATATCATATGGGTAGCATAAAAATCGATGAGCTACAAATCATGGATGATTTTTTCAAGTTAGTTTCATTATGAATCTCAAATTTTATATTGGCATCGAAAGTATGTATGCCCTAATAAAAATAAATGTTGGAAACATTCACCATGATTTGAAACTTTTATGTAAAAAAAAGTAAAGTTTCACCAATAGGATTTAAATTTTTTCCTTTAAAGTTTAAAAGAAAATATATTAGGAGGTACTAAATTTGAATGATATTGTGAAACAAAAAAAAAGGAGCTTGAAAATTTTTGCCAAGATTTTATATTAATATATGAGCATAGCTTCGATAAAAACATCCCTACTACAAATAGTTTTTTGTGAAGGATTTTTATAGGAGGAGCTTCTATATCATGGACGGGACTATTTTTGTTTGTATGTAAGTCCACAAAATAAAGAAACCCATTCAACTCATGTGCTACCTTACATAATTTTGAGTGACTACCTTGAGGTGTAGACATTGCAACATTTTCCCTTTTGTATCTATTGAATGATTTCTAACTTGCATGGATTTATTATTTATCAAATAATAGGTTTTCTCTTTGTACGTTGCCAATAAGTTTTCATTTGGTACTCATTGAATCATTGCTGACTTGTATGGACTTATGAGTTATCCCCAATAGTAGGTTTTATCTTTGTATGTTGCCAAGAATCATACGAAAAATAAGTAAGAACAATCTCTAATATGGTCATGTAGATTCAACCATTTCTAGTACAAAACTATTGCTACTATAGGTTTAGAAAAAGTTCATCACATGCATCGCTCGACGAACTCTAGGCTCGCTCGAATGCAGTCGCTCAATGTTTTGACTTACTCAAAAAAAAGTACACCCGTGACAAACTAGCAAAAAGAAAATACATAAAACCCAATATATGTCTATAAAATATAAGGCTGTACAACTATGCTAACCCAACTACTATGGGTTTAGCTACATATAATAGAGCTAACCTAGCAAATCTAGGTTTAGCTACTCTAAATCATCCACCTCAATGGCCAATCGAGGTCTCCGAGCTCTGCCCTTTAGTGCTCTCCACTTGCCACTCGATCCACTATCGTGGCATGCTCTGAGATCCATCGTGCACTAAAAGGGGACTCTGTGCCTCGTAACATGCATACTACATCCTGCATCTGCATCTTATGTGCCTCCTACAACATCCGATGCATGATACTCCACAAATGATAGTCGGCTTTGACTCGTATCTCGAACTCTAAACGAGTCAACCTCTCAGCATCCAAGATGCATTGCTCCTACTCTAGTGCCTCTGTACCACTTGCCTACAAAATCACCTCCTCGCGGCACTCTCTCAATACACGATCTAACTCACTATCATCAAAGTCATGATGCATCCATGGAATAGGAGCTGGCTCCTCAACGCCCTCTAGAATGTCAAAATAGCCCTCCTCGCATGCAATCCTCTCAATGTCCTCCCGCATCATGTGAGAAGTGGGCCTGCCAATCAGTGGGTCCATCTCAACATGCTCGCCAGGATACGACTCCATAGCCAAAGCCCAATATGTGACGAGGGGGACATCTACTATGCAACAATGTCATCTAGACCTAATAGTTGTCAATGATCATACAATGCAATCCAAATGGAATAGATGCCCACAACCAGGTCCATAAAATCCTATCCCATCAAAGTCTGTCACACACAAAATGCAAGAGGTATGACGAACAAACTCTAGCACTGCATGTGAAAGTCTCGGGCGTCCTAAAAATTGTGACACAGGATGTGGATACAAGGCTATGTATGGATCCAAATATGCTACCCTACTACCACCATGCTCCTCAAAATGATGGTCTTGCATGCAGAAGTGCTCAGCTCTATGCTCTGCAATCCCACGCCTAGTGGTCTCATCATCTAGGCGATCTTGTGTCACCTGAACTTGATCTTGAAGGTGAGCATGACTGTCGCACAACTAATCCCATGTCTTGCTCAACTCTACCCTCAATCCCTCAATAGTGTGCATCAACTCCCATAGAAGGTGCTGATGCCTACATAGATATCATGTGCACATGCTATAAGTCTAAATCCTACATTAATGAACCGAGAGTTAAATATGAAGCATGAAAACAAATAAGTGGAACATACCGAGAGTTAAATATGAAGCATGAAAACAAATAAGTGGAACATACCATGATAGAAGCAACAAGTGCTATAGTCGCATGTGATGAGCCAACATCTGCACCACTACTAGACAGTGCCAGTGCCTATGTAGATATCATGTGCACATGCTATAAGTCTAAATCCACTTTAATGCACCTGAATTTTTATATGTCGCATGATTACAAATAAGTGGAACATACCGTGCCAAGAGCAACAGCTGCTACAGTCGCATGTGATGAGCCAATGTCTGTGCCAGTACAAGATGATGCCGGTGAAGATAGGTTTGCATGGGCCTCTTCATCACCCTCTCTAGCTTTTTGTTCTAAAGTGCTGACATGGGCTCAGGCTGTACACTAGAGTAGTCCACTCTATTTCCCAATATAGACTTGGCATACAATTGCATGCCAAAGGATAATGGGATCTAATGATTATTAGGCATTCTTCCATTGTTAGCAGCCACATCGACTATAGATATGTGATGCTACCAATGGGTGAGAACTCCTAGATATCGTCAGGGGTTTCCCCCTAGCTGGCCTATTGCCATGCCTATCGAAGAAGATATCTAAGACAACATCCCTAATACCAGGAACCTCTTAACCTCATCATAGGAAAGACCCTGGGATATGGTAGCGAGGAGATGAGTGCATGTCCAATCCTATAAGTCTGACGTACTACCTAAAGTATGTAAGGATGCAAGCATGGACTCTAGGTCTAAAACAAGATGGAGGATAGCAGGGATATCATGTGCCCTACCACCAATACTCGATAGCTCGCTCTCAATAGATGAAAAAACATCAGCTAGGGACATCTAACTAGCCATGGCAAAGGGAATCGTGAAAAAAAGGGCCAAAATTCTAGAGACTAAGTCAACTAATGCTAGAAATAAATGCTAGAGACTAAGGCAACTAATGCTAAGTACCAAAAGAGAATAGCAAATACTAAGTACCAAAAGAGAAGAGTAAGGTATGATAACTTAGTAGGAATAGGGAGGACTCCTTTGGCTTCTTTAGTGGGGAAAGGACTTGAGGATGGAGTGAGGGAAGACAAGGAGAATGAGGGAGTGTGGCCTTTTATCTTGGAGGGGGTGATATTTTGAAAACTATGCTTATGGGAAATTTAATGCCATGTGGCATCTGTACCTTGATTGAGGTGATTGATCCCTTATTTGAAAGGGCCAATATTAGACTATTGAAAGGGCATATTAACCTATTGAAGGGATGTCATTGTGGCAAGCCATACCTCGATTGAGGTATACATGATTTTTTTTCAATTAAAAAAAGAGGAAGCATGCATGCATTACCCCATTGCATGAATGCCACCTAGCCCACCAACTCGGACCACCTAGCTGATTCGAGGTATTTTGGGGCTTGCCACCTTGGCTACCACTTGTATGCCATGTCATATGCACATACCTCGATCAAGGTATCCCTTGCCAAGTCATATTGCCAACGAGGTGCCATGTCATAGTGCATGAGGTGCATATACCTCAATCAAGGTATTTAGCTACTGAGGTGTCAATACCTCGATCGAGGTATTTGAGTCCTTGAACCTCCAATGGATGACATTTGGTAGAATTGGATTGCTTGAATTACCTCGATCGAGGTATGTTGGCTGTTGTCGCCCTTTGTATTTTTTGAGACATGGGTGTGACACTCTGCCCAAAGTGGTCAAAAGGTGGACACCCTTACCTTGCAAACCCAGGGGAAAACATTCACTTTCCCTCATCTGATAGATACACTCAAAAAATCCACAACATCCTCACCATAGCACCATTCTTACTTACATGGGTTCCTGAGTCCAAGGGTTTTATGGATGGCTACCTACCTGATGGCAAGACATGTTAGTTGGTCATTCAAAACCATTACAAGTTTGTTTTTTCATGCAGGGAGACATACCCATGATGTGGTACAAAGTGCATCCAAAATCATCTAATTGGATGCCTGTAGAATAGGGAAGTGAACTATGGAAAAAAATGGCAAGGGACGGTCATTGTTGCATCGAACAGAATGTCCAGATATATTTCTAATGGTAGAATTTACGAGGGACCACTTGCAAGCAATATTAGGGATAAAGGACTACCTTAGGTTTTGGGAGAGATGCAAAAGGGGGGAAGAATGCATTGTATGAATCCCACATTAGACCAATGATAGATTACTGGAAAAACATGATTGGAGAGCTTGAACAAACAGATATATGAAGGATAGGAGTGCACAAATATTTTTGGCACCAAGAACACAGTCACTTGATCAGGAAGATAATATAGATGCTCGTATTAATGAATTCCAAGGCTACGAGGAAGCTGGAGATCATGACATTGGTAAAGAAGATGGGGTTCATGTATCACCCGATTTTATTGAAGAACACTACTACACATGGGCCTTGTTCGGATGGTTAAGTGCCAATGTTTAGTGCATGTGGTGTGCTAATCGTCGATATCTAAGGTGGGTATATATCGACCTTTACCAAACTTGTAAATGATGGGTATATAGCAACCTTTACTAGACTTCTAAAAGGTCGTTATATAATGACTCTGAGACACTTTCCTATATCAACATTTTACAGAGAGTGTTTTTTCCCAAATTGACCTTTAAAGAGAGTTTTTCCCAATGATAAAATTTTTTCCTTTTCATACATGCTGATCCTTTGAAAGAATAAAAATGCAAGAGCATGTACATTAAGTTTGAAGCTCATATATTCATGTCCAAGTTTGAGATGAAAAAAATCAATCAAGAGCATTTACATGACTTTGTCAGGCCATCTAACCCCTGCATAAGTCCAAGATCTTTCATGTTGAACTCTGCAGATTAGTCTCGTTTCAACTTCTTGATGAAGTTGCTTCCAGTCACAATTGGATCACCTACATAGTACAAAAGTGCAATAGTGATGTCTTCCCCTAAAATTTGTTGTAGAGAGTATGATTTGCATTGGATTTCATGTATCCCATATTAGCAAAACACTTGTCGATCCTATTGTACCAACTTTTGGGTGCTTGCTTTAAGCCATAAAGGCTTTTCTTGAGATGGCAAACTTGATGCTCTTTCCTCGGTTCAACATAACCTACTGTTGTTGCATGTAGACTTCCTCGTCTAGGTAACCTTTGAGAAAATCATTCTTGACATTTAGCTAATACACATTCCATCTACTGAGTATTGCTAGTGATATCAAGAATCATATGGAATCCATCTTTGCTATTGGAGCATAAGTCTCATCATAGTCTTGACCATATTGCTATGCAAATCCTTTTGCAAACTAGTTTGGCTTTGTATCTTTCAATGCTTCTATCTATATTTTACTTCACTTTGTAAACCCATTTGCTTTCTATGGCCTATTCTCCTAGTTGAAGGTCGCATAGTTCCCAAGTATTGCATAAAGCTTCCATTTCTTCATTTATAGTACTAGTTTGCCATTCCAACTTGTCAATTGTGTCTTTCAAGTATACTGGCTCTTCTGTAGCCATGATGATAGTCATAAGAGCATATTAATTGGTGGTTTCAACCTGAATTGCTTTGCCTTTCTGAGCATATGTCAATCTGGTTGGTGGTCTGCTTTCCCTAGTAGACCATTTGAGTTGTTGTTGCTCTTCTTGGGGTGTCTCTAGCAATTCTTACTCTTCTTCATCAACCTTTTCTATAGGTTATTGAGTAATAGGTGTGTCCATCTCCTAAGAATTTGATGTTTTTCATTCTGATTCTTCATCAAAGATTACATCTGTGGAGATGATGACCTTGCAGTTGATGGGATCACACAACTTGTATGCTTTGCTTTCTTCATTGTAGCCAACCATGATGCATTTACATGACTTTGAATCCAATTTTTTGCGATGATCATCATGTATGTGGGCATACGCTATGCAACCAAATATGCAGAGATGCCCAATGCGTGGTTTGTGTCTAGTGAATGCTTCATAAGGTGTCATACCTTGAATCGGTTTGGTCGGAAGTTGATTAAGCAAGTAATTTGCAATGGCAATTGTTTTTGTCCAATAATGATTCGGAAGATGCTTTTCACTGAGCATTTCTCTAGCACTGTCTACTAAAGTATCGTTCTTCCTTTCAGCTCTTGCATTCTGTTGAGGAGTATTTGCACAAGTGAATTGTCTTTCGAATGCCGATACTTTTGCAAAAGTACATGAATGCTAAGGACATGTCTCCTCTGTTTGATCTCATGACTTTGATCTTTCTACTTGTCTGATTTTCTATTTGAATTCTTGAAATCTAGAAAAGACTTCAGATTTCTCTTTCAGAAAGTAGACCTAACAATATCTGTTGTAGTCATCGATAAAATTCAAGTAGTAAAATTCAATATCTGCTGTAGTCATTGATAAAATTCAAGTATAGAGTGAACCATTGATGCTGTGGGATTGAGCATAATCCCATACATGTGTGTGTATCAAATCAAGAATACCTCTTGCTCAAGAGGTGATTTTGCCAAAATTGGTTCGTTTTTGTTTACCAAAGCAGCATTCTTTGCAAACTTTTTCAAGAAATTGAAGCTTAGGCATTCCAATTGTCATATTCTAATTTTTGAGCTATATCAAGCTTTTGAAATTTACATGTCCATATCCCTTGTACCATATTGTGAAAAGTGGCATTTGTTATTGCTTGAGCTAACATGGCATGTAAATTTAAAACTGAAGCTAGTATTCTGAACAAGCGTCCTTCCTTGACTACTTTTCCTACTAGCTAATATCCTCTGGATTTGTCTCTGATCGTGATTCATCTCCATCAAAGATGACTCGATAGTTGTGTTCCATCATTTGCCCAACTGACAAGAGATTCTTGCTGAGCTTCAGAACATAGAGAACATCTTTCACCAATCCTTTCAAGCCAATGAGATTGTGAAGCTAGCATTCTGAACAAGCGACCTTTCTTGACTGCTTTTTCTACTAACTAATATCCTCTGGATTTGTCTCTGATCGTGCATTCATCTCCATTGAAGATGACTCGATAGTTGTGTTACATCATTTGCCCAACTAACAAGAGGTTCTTGCTGAGCTTTGGAACATAGAGAACATCTCTCACCAATCCTTTCAGGCCAGTGAAATTGTTCATAGGGACAATGCCTTTCCCTTGAACTAGATTCTGTGTGCTATTTACTACACTGTAGCTAACATTATTCTCTGCTTCTAATGGTTTTACTTCTGTAAACCATTCTTGATGCTTTGTCATATGAGATGATGCATCATTGTCAATATATCAAGGATCTTGATTTGGTAGATCGACTTGATAACTAGATTTCCCTTTTGAATTAATCAATTTCAAGATACACTTTTTTAGTAATCTACATATCCTCACTTGTAAGAAAAATATTTTCAAGTTCATTTGCGTAATGACTGTGACTTGAATGTTTGTGATGATTTTCTCTTCCATGGAAATTCCCTCAATCATTGCTGTATTGACCACTATAGTTGTACTGCTTCTTACGGCAATCTCTTTCATAATGTCCAAACTTTTGAGAATAGTTACACTGAATGTTTGACATGTTAATCTCAACTCCCGACCATTGTCAATTCTGCTGCAACCGACCAGCTATAGCTCTTGCCATAGCAGCTCCTTCAACAGTGAACTCTCCAACTAGCAGCGACAGTAGAGACACCACCGATGGAACCTTCAACGACCCGCTTAGCCCCTCAGCTGATCGCCTACACTCCAATACTTGCCTTCTACCAACTCGACCGCCTACACGAAACGTGTGACATCTTCTCCAACTATCGGCTCCAGCCGCTCTTCAAAGCAACACGTAGGCTCCAAAATACACAGAGCTCACGGTTCCCTCGACACACTTCAGTAGACAGCTACACAGTGAGCTCCAAGCGTGGATCCAAGAGAGGCCACTTCAAAGAGCTCCTATGCTAGCAACGGTGACCTGCAAGCTCTCGCAACGACTACACAGCGCCATTTCCTATGCGACCTCGACAGAAATGAGGCCGGAATCTACAAAGATTCTGTCAGAATCTCAAACATTCCGGTCGCCCTCCTAGCACCACATGGCAGAGAGGGAGGATATCCCTTATCCTCAACCTCACCACACATTGAGGTGTGGTCAGCCAAGTGACACGTGGCCCATGTGCCATGTCATCATCGATCGACATGTCATCACTTATTGCCACATCATCTGACATGTCACCACTACCACGTCATCTGGCCATGTCATCATTGCCACATCAAAATTCCCACATCATTTGCTGACATCATCATCTATGCCACCTCAGTTATCTAGTCAGCACTGACCTCTGTAGACACACACAGTGCTTCACAGTCACTGCATGTGACCACTTCTGCCACCTCAGCACAGGCTTCACTGGCACTGCTAAGCATAGTGCCACATCATCACTACATGTGACTCACAGTGGCACATCATCATTGAGCACATTTGCACTCCTTTTGCCCCTCCACCTAGATCAAGTGATATCTCTTGATCCAGGAAGAAGCATTTGACCCAGCACTTAAAAAGAACAAAAGAAAAGGAATTATTTGCTGCTCTTTCATCGATCGACGGTTGGTTTAGATCTAGATCAAAGTAGACTAGATCACCATAGAGGGGACGCTTTGAATTTTCCCAAGTTGTCAATCTAAGCCATGCCCGAAATTCTCGACTAGTACCTACTCGGAGTCAGTCCATATGCTCACATACGGTTTCACATCATTACATTACCTGAAACCTTACGTTCATCAGTTTAGTGAGCAGACTTCAGAGTTTAGAGGCATTGCAGATTGATTCAGTGGGCAGATAGCACTTGATTTCACACACACATGCCGCCATTGTAAAGCCTATTTGGCTATCTCACGGCATCATGCACATCATTTCAGCCTTGTAAAGCCTCTTGGCTATTCCCGGCATCATTGCCACAAGTCGTGTAATACAGATCAGATTTTATATACTACAGCTCTATCTTCACCGACGGTACAAAGATTTCACTTAGCATATTCAAAATATTTGCAGTTGATTCAAACATAGATTTTCATGACACTTGAGTACATTTCTTACACCATGTCGACTAGCAACCTCAATTTGGAGGCATTTGCTAAGTTAGACAACTCCAATTATGGTACATGGAAATACCGAATGGAGACCATTCTTGTGCTTCAGGACAAATGGGAGTATGTCGATGGGTCTACACCTAGACCATTGGACAATCCAGCCACCAGTAGCTCTACTCCATTTGTTGTCACAACACCAGCAATGGAATCTACATCAGGCAGAGGCAGAGGTAGATCATACTAGAAAAGTGGTCATCATCAACAAAATCAAAGTCAGAATCAGCATCAACATCAGCAACATCAGAATTAGTAAAGAGGAAATCATTCCAATCGAGGAAGATTCCAAGGACGAGGGAATGCATCCACCAATGTGTTAAACATTCAGTGCAACTATTGTCACAAGTTTGGACACTATGAAAGAGATTGCTGCAAGAAGCAATACAACCAAGGTGGTCAATCCAACAGTAATCGAGGAAATTCTCGAGGTAGAGGAAATCATCGTGGTGGACATTCTAGTCATAGTCATTTTGCAAATGAACATGGAGATATGTTTCTTGCAAGCGAGGAATTGCATCAGACTCATACAATGTACCTACACACTGATTTCAATCCCAAAGAGGATTATAGCTATCAAGTCGACCAAGTGGAACAAGATCCTTAGTACATCAACAACGGTGCATCATCTCATATGACAAATCATCAGGAATGGTTCATAGAGATGAAACCATTAGAAGGACAGAAAAATGTCATCTACACAGTAGATAATACACCAAATCCAGTTCAAGGGACATGTGTTATCCCTACGAACAATTTCATGGTACAAAAGGATTAGTCAAAGATGTGCTCTATGTTCAGAAGCTCAGCAAGAAGGTTTTGTCAATAGGTCAAATGACGGAACACAACTACAAAGTCATCTTTGACGGTGATGAATGCACTATCAGAGACAAATCCAAAAGATGTTAGCTAGTAGCAAAAGGTGTCAAGGAAGGATGCTTATACAGAATGTTAGCTACAGTACCAGATAAGCATGCCATGTCAGCTCAAATGCAATAGATGCCACTATCTGCAAAATGGCACAAGAGATATGGTCATGTCAATTTCAAGTACTCGTTAGATCTCAGGAATCAGAATATGGCAATTGGGATTCCGAAGCTACAGTTTCTTGGAAAGGTTTGTGAAGCATGTTGCTTCGACAAACAAAAGTGAGCCAACTTTGTCAAAATTACCTCTCGTGCACGAGGTATTCTTGATTTGATTCATACAGATGTATGGGGTTATGCCCAGAGCTGCAGCATCAATGGTTCACTTTACTACTTGATCTTCATCGATGACTACAACAGATATTGTTGGGTCTACTTTTTGAAAGAGAAATATAAAGTGTTTTCCAGATTTCAAGAATTCAAAGCCATGGTAGATAACCAAATAGGCAGAAAGATCAAGGTCATGAGATCAAACAGAGGAGGTGCATACATGTCTTCAGCATTCATGAACTTTTGCAGAAGTCACAGCATACAAAGACAATTCACATGTGTAGATACTCCTCAGCAGAATGCAAGAGTTGGAAGGAAGAATGGGACTTTAGTAGAGAGTACTAGAGCAATGCTTAGTGAAAAGAATCTTCCAAATCAGTATTGGGTAGAAGCAATAGCTACAACTAACTATTTGCTTAATCGGCTTCCTACCGAACCGATACAAAGTATGACTCCTTATGAAGCATTCACTGCACACAAGCCACACATTGGGCATCTCCGCATATTTGGTTGCATAGCATATGCCCACATACATGATGATCATTGCAGGAAATTGGATGCGAAGTCACACAAATGCATCATGGTTGGCTACAGTGAAGAAAGCAAAGCATACAAATTGTATGATCCCATCAACCGCAAAGTCATTATCTCCAGAGATGTAATCTTTGATGAGGAATCAGAATGGAAAACCTCATTGACATAGGAGATAGAAGCATCGACTTCTCAGTCATCTACAGAACAGGTTGATGAAGAAGAGCAAGAATTGCCAGCAACACCCCAAGCAAAGCCACACTAGCTCAGACGGTCTACTAGGGAAAGCAGCCCTCTAGTAGATTGACATATGCTTAGAAAGGCAAAGCAATTCAGGTGGAAACCACCAACTATGCTCTTATGACTACCATCATGGCTACAGAAGAGCCAGTGTACTTCAAAGATGTAGTAGACAAGCCAGAATGGCAAACTGCTATGAATGAAGAAATGGATGCTTTGTATAAGAATAATACTTGGGAATTATGCGACCTTCCACCAAGAAAGAAGGCCATAGCAACCAAATGGGTATACAAAGTGAAGTACAATCCAAATGGAACTATTCAGAGATATAAAGCCAGATTAGTTGCAAAAGGATTTGCACAACAATATGGTCAAGACCATGATGAGACTAATGCTCCAGTAGCAAAGATGGATTTCCTACAGTTCTTGATATCATTAGCGACACTCAGCAAATGGAATGTGTATCAGCTTGATGTCAAGAATGCATTTCTCAATGGTTATCTAGACGAGGAAGTCTACATGCAACAACCAACAGGTTATGTTGAACCAGGAAAAGAGAATAAGGTTTTCCATCTCAAGAAAAGTTTCTACAGCTTAAAACAAGCACCCAGAAGTTGGTAGAATAGAATTGACAAGTATTTTGCTGATTTGGGATACATGAAATCCAATGCAGATCATACTCTCTACTACAAAGTTCAAGGGGAAGACATTACTATTGCACTTTTGTACGTAGATGATCTAATTGTGATAGGAAGCAAGGATAGCTTCATCTGAAAATTGAAACAAGACTTATCTACAGAGTTTGACATGAAAGATCTTGGACTTATGCACTATTGTCTTGGAATTGAGTTCTGGAGAGACTCAGATAGCACATTCATGAGTCAGCTCAAGTATGTTGATAGTCTCCTGAAGAAGTTTCATATGGCAGATTGCAAGATTGCAGCCACTCCCAAGGAATAGAGTTTGAAACTTACTAAAGATTCAAAAAAGCCTACAGTCAATGACAGATACTACAAGCAACTCATCGGATCTCTTATATATCTGACAATCACACGGCCAAATATTTGTTATGAAGTAAGTTCACTAGCATAGTTTATGGCAAATCCAAAATAGTCTCATTGGAATGTAGCCAAAAGAGTCTTGAGATACATCAGAGGTACAAGACAGTTTGGGATAGAATACAGAGGAAGTCATCCACGGTTGCATGGATACTATGACAGTGACTATGCTGGAGATCATGAGACAAGAGATCGACACAGGGATATGCATTTTTCCTTGGTCAAGGTGCTATATCATGGTTGTCAAACAAACAACCGACTGTTTCTTTGACTTCGACTGAAGCAGAATATAGAGCACTCACTACAGGTGCATGTGAGGCTATATGGCTCAGAAGACTATTGTCAGAAATAGATTACTTTGATGAGTCAAAGCCAACAACAATATACTGTGATAATCAATTGGCTCAAGCATTGGCCAAAAATCTAGTATATCACTCCAAGACAAAGCACATTGATGTCAGAGAGCACTTCATCAGAGAAAGAGTGTTACTTGGTGACATCACACTGCAGCATTGTGATAGCAAAGAGAATGTTGCAGACATCTTTACCAAACCACTCGGTAAAGAGCTATTTGAGAAACACCAACTAGCTCTTGGTTTGATGCAGAGGAAGGACATTCCCATTAAAGGGGTGTGATGGAATGTAATGCTCAGTCCTTCTTCGATTCCCTAGAATCATCATGTTGAGGGAAGGCCTACTTCATGATGTTGATCTTGAGGGAAGGTATTGAGAGTTCATGCTCAACATCATGTGATCATGTGTGCATAGCACCATCACATGATCATATGTGCACAGCACTAACCTTATAGAGTGCTATAAAGGAAAGGGTTAGATCCCCTAACCCTAACCCTAAAGGGTTTGTATATATTCTATTTTTTCAACTAAATCTAGTGTACAGTTAGTCATTTGTGGTGTGCTCTCTAGCTATGCCCTCTCTCCTCACCTCCACTCTTCTCCTCTCCCCTCTTCATATTTTGTCAAATAGGTCCCTTATGTTACCCCAAAATGTCCCTTATGGTATCCCAAAAAGTCCTAGGGGACCCTAAAAAGTCTATTTTGGTATCCAAAAAGTCCCTTGTGGGATCTCGAAAGTTTCTTATGAGACCCCAAAAAGTCCCTTATGGTATCCCTAAAAGTCCCCTATGGTACCTAAAATATTCCTTGGTGGTACCCTAAAAAATCCATTATGTTACTCCAAAAGTCCCTTGTGGTACCCCAAAAGTTATCTTAGAGTACCCAGATAGGCCCATGTGTCAACCTACAGATTACCTCTTGGTACCTCTTAACTGTACCTAATTGTACCTTTCGAAGTATCTTATAGAGTCGATGTGCCCCAACATACCATTCAAGGACCAAAGTACATTGTAGAGTATCCCAAAAACTCCCTTGTGGTACCCCCAAATGTTCCTTATGGTACATTAATAATTCCTTATCGTATCTCAAAAATTCCCTTATGGTACCCTAGAGACTTCCTTATGGTATCCCAAAAAGTCCCTTGTGGTACCCTAAAAGTTCCCTTGTGTATCCAAAAATGTCCTCTATGGTAATCTACAAATAACCTCCTGGTACGTCTTCAAGGTACTAGATTGTACCTTTTGATGTACCTTATAGAATCAAAGTACTCCAACACACCATCGTAAGTACATTGTAGAAGTCAAAGTACCCCAAGGTATGTTGAACTAAAAGTACCATAGTGTACCTTTGAAGTACCCTATGAAACTCAAAGTACCCCAAGGTACTATCCAAACTACCCTGGGGTATGGCATTAGTTGGTCAACCAGTCGTCCAAATTAAATCCCCAAATTTTATAGAGAATTTAATTTTTAAAATATGTTTTAATAGTTTTTAATTCCCATCGATTTAATTCCATGTCCAATCCCTACTTAACACTATCACACCTATTCACAAGGTAGGGGAACCCATGAGTTTGGGAACTATAGAACCATTATGATTGGACATGTCATGTCCAAGATCTATGCATCAATAATTGATATAGAGGGACTAGCCAGTTTGCAGAAATGCAGGGGCTCATGGCAGAGGGGTAGGCAAGATTTCAAAATGACCACACGACCATGGATCATGTACTCACAGTCAAGAGTGTCATAGAGGAGGCTAGGTTACGGAAGTAGAGGGTATATTGTTGCTTTTTGGACTTTCATAAAGCATTGACATGGTTCCACGAGCTTGCCTCATTAGGTGCTTACAAGAGTTACAGCATGGATCAAAGATCATATGGACTATTATGGTGCTTCATGAGAGTGTCTCAATTTGGACTAGTGCCGGGTGGACAAAGGAGATCATGAAAACCATTGGGAACTAGGGTTGGATGGTTGCTCACACTAATACTCTGATTTAGATCCTCATGTACACAAATGACATGGTACTAATG
The DNA here is from genome assembly GCF_047967505.1 of Dipteris shenzhenensis. NCBI lineage: Eukaryota > Viridiplantae > Streptophyta > Polypodiopsida > Gleicheniales > Dipteridaceae > Dipteris > Dipteris shenzhenensis. The sequence continues at coordinate 46,305,644 of NC_141599.1, forward strand.
TTCTCCTCTGCTAAGGGCCTAGAGAGACATCTAGATGCACTGTAGGCCTTCTATGAGTCACATGATTTGACGGTAAACCTTGGCAAGACCAAGGTTATGACCAACACATCTTGAGCCATGCATAGGGAGTGATGGATCTTCAGTTGATATTGTTTCCTCATACACCTACCTAGGTGTTGTCTTCTCTAGCCCGCTTCTCTAGCCCGACTTTCAATATGAGACTAGTGATGCAAATAGACAATGCTTCCGCTCCCACTTCTAGGCCCATTGGACCAAGGTTATTCCCTTTGATTCCTTGGTTCGACTTGCTGGCATGTATGGTAGCCCTTGGTGGTGGGGACAGACCTCTCCAACATAGAATGAAGGGGAGAAAAGCCTTCGATGGGTTGTGTCCTTTCTACATATACAGTGGCAATAGTTGGAGCTTTAGCAAATGATTTTGGGATCCGAGATCCTATTGTAAGATAGCATAAAAGGAGAAGGTAGCTCACGGAGTCACCTTCATTATAAAATGAATATAATATAAAGAGATACCATTCTTATAAAACCTGCATAATATCAATGTGATTAGGAATAATAATGTTAAGATTGAAAGTTGGAGTTAGGCAGTGGGTGGGCACATGCTTTTTGTAGCCCCTTTGCACATGGGGGAAAACATCTTCACAACATGCGACTCAAGGGCTTCACAAGACTACTCAATAACCTCAACAATAGGATACACACAAGTGTGGAAGAACTGCTCCACAACCCTACCACAACCCTACTATAGAATATGCACTATGGGGTTGGATGAATTGCTCTAGCAGATGATGGAAAACACCAAGGGGGGGGGGGGGCTATATATAGCCCCAGCCTTCCCATGGTCGGTAAGTTAGAGAGGGAGCTAACCATCTTGCAAGTGGGCCAACATCAACTACCCTAACATGGTCCAACCAGCATGCATCATCAGCCTATAAAGGGTTTCTAGTGCTTGCCAACATGTGGGCCAACAAGGGGCTCAGGAGGCATGCAATACCTACCCCAAACTACCCTCACGGGGGCAGGCACACCCACAAGCACTAGCCCTCTCTCATATGTGACATCAGGAGATGTTCACCTTCAACAGAAACATGGAGGAGATGTTCACCTTCAACAGAAACATGGTATTACTTCAACACAATGAGGCTAATCTCTTCCCAATATGTGATTTTCTTCCATACAAAACCCAATGCAAAGATCCAACATTTTAAGGGATGGATTTTAAACAAATTGTTTGGTCAAGATACTGAAAGCTTGGCATACAAAAATCACTCATGATCATGCAAATGCAAATTAGTCACACATTCCTATATTAGAGCTTTGTCACAATAATTTTATCATAATCACCTGGAAGCTAGGCATTTTCAAAGACATATTAGTTGGACAAAAACTCTTTGACACGCAAAGTACCATTTAAAAACTAGATAGCAAGAAACTCTATCAACACAAAAGGGGGATTGTGCATTCTGATTGTGAGACAATTACTTGTATAAAAATGGTTTGTATTTATTCCTGTGGGTACTTGGAACTCAAAAACTAGTTAAGAATCTTTTCACCACAAGCACCAAACTCATGAGATATACAGTAGTAGAATAGTTCAAAAATGCCTCAAAAATATTGCACAAATTTGAGCCAAACACTCTTATACAAGAGAAACGAGGGTGGATGGGAAGGAGCCTAGAGAAAAGGATTGAAGGAGAAAGATAGGTGAGGGATAAACAAGACAATGAATAGGATATAAGCCTAAGGTACCTTCATGCCTTTGCTATCCTATCCCCCAAAACCCCTCCTTCTAGATCTGAGAACACCCTTCAAATGCTACACACGCTACTGAACTCCCAAACAATCCACACCTTGCACACTTGTCTTCAGACCCTCTGAATGACGGCCCGCAAACTCCATGCAGTTCATTGGCTCCAAGCTCCCTCCACATCTTGGGTATGTAGCCAACCTTTGGGTCTGAACCATTTGAGAGTGTAGTCAAAACAAAACAAGATAAAAGGAAGAGTACACACATGAACAAAACTGCAAATGGGAGAAAAAGAGATCATAAATGAACTCTTGTTGTGTATCTGTATCATATGTGAAAAAATATGGAGTTGGATCGACGTATGAATGTGATGGTTGTACATCACTAGAATCAAACTGTGCTAATTTAGATGAGACTTCCTCGTGCTGAGGGATTACCATCAAATGTGCCTCATGCTGAGGGATTACTATCAAATGTGCCTCATGATAAGGACTTACCAAGAAATGTGCATGATTAGAAAGAGTGGGATGATCCATGCTAACATTTGAAGCATCTGCATCTGATCTCTCAAGGCCAATGAGGGTCGAGTTAGTGTCATAAATTGGTACATAACTTGTGGCAATAAATGGTCAAAGTAGTTTCTCTTGCCACTCATGGATCTTTTCTGAGTCATGATTGGTGTATTATCAACTATGTGATGTGGATAACTTCATGTTGGAGGTAGTTTGGTGCTTTATGCAAGAGGCTTACCTATGTATCGCAAGGTTGTGTACTCGTGAGAACACTGTAAGAGCTTCCCCACTAAGGGGCTTACACTAAACAATCAATAGAAAGCCATGTATGGCAAGGATCAAGCCTATAAGAAAGTGATGACAACTAAGTGTCAGGCATAGCAAAGAGGTTGTACAAGGATGATGTATGTCACATGTGTGCAGGAACCAATGCCAAAAAAAAAAAAATGGGTGGCATGTGTGCATGCAAATGTGCAACAATCCTAAATTTGTGAGGGATCACCCTACCAAGTATCACACTGATAGACAAAATTGCCTAAGCTGGTGACGCATGTGTGAATGTGTGCACTGATGATAAAACTGAATAGGACTGACGGGCATTGGGAACTAATTGGATAATGTGGAAATGGCTTACTTGGCTTGGTGGAGTTGAATCTCCTCTATGAAGGTGCTAGTCTATAGTTAGACTACACGTCAAAGCATCAAATGCAGTAAAATAATTTTATCTTAATTAATTTTAAGTGTTGGGTATGCTGTAATGGATCAAGAGATGGTTCTAATGATGAGGATTTCATGATGTTGACCTATGGAAAAGTCAAAAGACACATCTAAGGTTCTCAACGCGTAGAGCACAATATGTGTCCAATCATTTTTCCTTTTTGGATCACCTCCACATTCCACCTGGATCAAAAGTTATGTCTCCCAAAAGAATAGGCCAAGGCTTTGATCACAAGAGGGCTGGTCAAAATGATGAGGTGTTTTGTGATGAGGTGGTAGGCGAAGGTCACATGCAGAAACACATTGTTCCTGTGAAGAGGCAACTATTCTTGGCTAGAACTCTACCATGTGGTAGTGCTGATTGGGAAGCTGACATGGCACTGGTAGCTTGATGATGTGGCTACACAGATGGCACTGATGACGTGTTAATGGATGTTGATTGGGCACTGACATGGCAGTGTGGGCTTGTCAATGATGATATGGCAAGGTCTCAATGGGATGCTGACATGGCAATGAATGTGATGTGGCAATATACGATTAGCCAATGATGTGTTAGCAAGGTCATGGTGGTAGATAAGCCACATGGCAATCAAGATAAGATCGCCACATGGTAACCTTTGGACCAAGCCCTAAGATCCGGTGATCTTGGGGTGTAGATAAGCTCATCAGATGGAGTCTTTGAGAGATGTTGATGGAATCTTGAGATTCTTATCTTCTTCAACTTGTTGAGGTGTGAGGTTGCCTACAGACGCTAGGCGTTGCTATGTGTACTTGCGCATTGGCCATCATGGAGGGAACATAGTTGATCGACTGTGGGTCATTTGTTGAGTTGAGCACGTGGAGCATCTGGAGCTTCACGTAGAGGTTGCATCTGAGTAGTGTGCTAGGCTAAGCCATTGGGTGAGAGAGCTGTTGAGTTGGTGTGAACACCATTTGCTAGCTCGGTTGGAGCTCGTTGAAGGCTAAGGGCATTGGAGTCATGAATGTGGTGTGTGGAAAAGTTAAGGGGAATCGGGCCGCTCCTCATTGGGAGGCATTTGTGTTGAGTCACCGTAGTCGCTTGAGTGATTAATGGCAAGCTGAACTCTGAGGGAGTGGTGTGAATTGGAGCCTTGTCATCTACTGGAGTCAACCATTCTATAGGCTAGTAATCAGTGGGAGGCTTAAGCCTCTTGTGGTTCTTGTGGTTGTTGTGGTCATTTGGCATTTAGCAAGATTTGCATAATCTGGTCATGGGTGGCATTGTATGGCGAAGCTGTTGTCTTTCCCATCGCCTTGCTATGGAGGGTGTGTCGTTGTAGTGCATTGGGTGGTCTTGAGTTGCTGTGGCTCTCATTGATGATGGCATAGGAGCTTGTAGTAGAGTCCGCGGTGAAGGCGTTGAAGCCTCATTACTTTGGTGTTGGCGAGCTGGAGTCGGACAAAGGTAGATGGACGTTCGAGTCATTGCTTTTGAATTTTGGGTGTGGATATGATATGTTGATGTTAAATTTTGGAATGTGTACTACAACTTGAAGATCAAGTTTGCCGAATTTCATCGACCAATGCATAAGTTATTGGCTAGGCAAGATACGTATATACAAAAATGTCTTGAACCTCACCAAAATTGGCTACACCAAAGCAAACATTGACCCTCTCTCCACACATACAGGCATTTACAATATACTCTCTCCCTCATAGGCCCCCCAACTCTCTCACTCTTTCTCCCCGCACATGTCAATATGGGCACCTCTGTCTAACACACACACACACACACACACAATTATTACTAAATAAAGTGCCATAATCCAAAACTAGTAATGTAAAAGTAAAGATCAATATGGTATTATGATGCATAAACATACATACAATGTGAATGAAAATAAGATTGATTTTCAAGATCCAAGTTTATATCTTCAAAAACCCAAGAATGCAATCTTTCTAATGCTTCTCTTTCTTTTCTCTATCCTTCCGTTAAACCTTGTGTGGACTTGTTGTAGAAGGATACATTGTAATTTGTAAACCCTTGAGAATTCTAAACATTACTTTTCCCCTTCAAACTGTGGCATACACAAGATTGAAGAGATATATTTGGCCTAGGAGAAGGTGAATTCTTCTCCATCTAAGAATGGGAGCAAGAAAAGAGGAACTAAAGAGGTTCACACCAAAAGAAGAGCATGTTTCACTTAGACAAAGGACTTGGACTATAACGATAGCTTGAGAGAAGAAAGTGGTTAAGAGGATTCATTAGGATTCTACATCATGAGAAGAGCCTTTTTTTAACAAGCAAAAGGCATGGATCACAAATGGGGATAGTTTGAAAGGACTTTTGGGTTGGTGTTGGGAGACTTTTGGAAAGTTTTTATTTTTTTGGAGGAAAAATGTTATGCAAGATTTAAGGCCCATTAAGAGAAAGTGGAGAGTAGGAGGGACCACCCAAAAGGAAAGTGGATACCTGCCAAGTGAGTAAATGCCACAATTGGTGGTGGAGACAAGATGGGGCACTAGTGGTAGGGAGTGATGAGCGGCCAACAATAAATCCCCTATTCTTTTAATGTCCAAGCATTCCTATTGATACCCTCTAATGACCAAGCATTCTTTTAATACCCAAGCCTTCTTGGTGGCTAGTAAACTCCTAATCTTGAGATTACAAGTGTTGTAAGGTCCTAGTGCAAGCGGTACTTTTTAAGTGCAAATCTCCCCTAATGAATCTTAAAAATTCAATAACCTACCAAATAAGATGAAGAAAAACTCAACTCTTTCATTTCTTATCAAGACAAGGAAGTTGCAGTTAGGTGTTGCAAGCCACAAGCAATAAAGGGCAAGAGAGCTACAACATAATTTTTATCAAAGAGGGAAGGTTTTACAGTTGGTTAAATGATGTAGTAACTGATGTCCTACCAATCCCCTGAGGTATGAAGAAAGTCATTGCAAGATACAAAGACTATAGTACAAGCACCTATGTTATGAAGAAAGCCATTGCAAGATACAAAGAGTATACTTGCATTGTGTTTTGTAAGATTCTACCTTTCAAGCCCTCAAGATCTTAAGAAAGCCATCAAAAACTATACTTGCATTGTGTTTTCGTTGTGGTTCATGGGATTCTATCTTTCAACATATAGTGAAAGTATGTAGATGCTATAGTGGATGAGTCAAGAAAGATATCTGACATGGCACTAGAGCATATGGCATGTCAAGGTAAATAAATGTAAGGATAATGTTTTGTGATTTAGTGGAGGCCATTAAGATTTATTGCAGATAAAATTATGAAGATATGCCACAAAATCTTAAATAGTGAATGCTTCTTTGGAAATAGGAATAAGCATAGCCAAATCAAGGAAACAACCAATCAAAATAGTCAAAGCTAAAGCTCCTTACTTTCAGGAGCTAGCAAGTAAAACATGTGATGTTGATAAGAAAAAGGCATGTTTCCTGTGTAGAAATTAGGTGGATGAAGTCATAGGAAAGTAATGGTACACCAACAAAATGTGTAAGAGCCAAGATGCTAAAAGTGTGTGGAGGTAAGGATGCATACCTCTCTTAGGTTCTTGACCTATATTGAGATGTTTTTGTCAAAGGATGCTATAAAGTCAATATTGGTCAATGGCATTGATGTAGAGCACTTCATGAGCATGAGCGTTGACGGTTAGGAGAAATCTACATCCCATCTTGGTACTTTCAAAAGGCAAATTTCCATCTTCTCTTCTTATTCAACTCAAAGCTAAATGATCATGACAAAAGGATAAACCATGATGAGAGGAGATAAAAAAGACACTCCTCTGCACAATCATGTTTATAAAAGGATAAATCATTAGAAGAGATAAATCAGATGCAAGGAGGCCTCCATTTAAAAGCATCATTCTAGGCAAAGCTAAATGATTATGATAAAAGGGTTTATAAACCACTATGAAAAGAGATAAATCATATGTTGGGAGGCCCCCAATTAAATTGTTCTTGCTCACACTAACCCCTTGTAAATTTTTATGGGAAAGTATTATCAATAAGGTAGAAATCTCTCTTGGCTAGACATTGGACACTTAGTGATTTCACATGAAGAATGTGCCATATTCAAATGTTTTCGGTTGGTCACAAAGTCCTTCGATTCGGACCACCCCCGAGCCCTAGAAGATGGTTAGCAGAGTCAAGTTAGTCAAAAAATGGCTAACAAGCTCCTCGTGTTCTTTTAATCCTTTTAAAAAATTTTCAAAGTTGAATGAAAAAGGCCCTCTCTTATTGTAATGTTTGTTTAAAACTCCTCTTTTAAAAGACGCAATACACTAACATAGGATGAGGTGGAAACCCACGTCCAAAGTTCCAAAGTCCAAAGAAAATTGCTTGAGGCCTCAAGTTAGTCATGGCTAAACCTATCTAGTTCTTCTTGGCAGGGAGGGTAGTAGGGGAAGAGATCACCAGACGAGAAGTGTCCGTCTTTGCTTGGTTGCGGTACAACAACGTCGAATCCTTTCTGGACCATATCATACAACACGCAGATTGCATCCACATACGGTGTTCCTCTCACCCTTACGTTTATCGCCACGATATTTTCTCCATACCAAAAACAGTGCCCAAGATCTTCTACGTGCACCCTTGCTTCACCACCCAGTTGCATCAATGCACGTTGTATGATCTCCATCTCCGGCAGCTCTCTGAGTATCTGCCAAAGATTAGGACCTAATCTGGACCACACTAATAGGGACCTGCTTGTAGCTTCGCCTTGCTGGGGCTTTATAGAAACGTCCACCATAATTACCGGCCACGTGCCTTTGAGGTCCATGATGAACGGCTTGACCGTAACGTCTTGCACTCGGCCATCCCTAATACAACCTGGGCTAGGTCGGGCCACTGCAGGCTCGACGTAGAGTGCGGACGTCTTTCCAGCGTGAGAGACGCATTCCTGCATCCACCCACTATCGAAAAAGGGGGGAGCGAAGATCGTTCTCTCTTGAGCAGGCGACGGTTCGGGAGCAAAGATGCATTCCCAAGAGGGTTGCCTGGAATCGAACGTCACAATCCGACTGGCAGCGTAACTTGCAAAGATCTTGAAATGGGTGAAGTCGGGACTGTAGGCGCCCATGGCAAACACGTGGAAAGGTCGATCCAAGGGTGGGGCACGATGCGGGAAAGGTTGATCCAAGGGTGGGGGAGGATGCAATAGGCTCTGAGCATAAGCCTCTGCGTCCACGGGGAACTCTGGCACCTCGGTGATCTGGGATGAGGAGGGCTTGAATACAATGAGCTGGGGGATGTCATTGAGCTCACACGTAGCCATGCAGATGAGGCCAGGAGCGGAAGCGACGATGTGGCATTGCCTAGGGAGCCAAGGTGCAGCCAGGTAGCGGGTCTCTGCAGTGAAAGGGCTGTGAAGGGAGAGAACGTTGTGGAGGCTCCAACCGATCAAGTAAGGGGGGTTTGTCTGCCTGTTCGAGAAAAACAAGTCGCTGGGAAACTCGTAAGAGAAGCTTATTGAGGAGCTGGGGGGTCGACGCTGCTCCATAGCCTTGAGAGAATACGCACTTTGTGGTATGAAGGTAGCAAGAGAAGAGCCCTCATTTTATACGGAGGATGGCGATCTTGTGCTGCTGACTGTTGAGTTCTTTGATTGATTGTAATTAGGCTTATCAAGTATGAAGCCAAAAGTCGGACCGTCACACCGTCTTTAGTAGTGTAGGCTCATTTACATTTTTGTATTTTAGAGAGACAAAAGGTTTTTCACATGGGTATTTATGTCATCTCATAGATCATTAGGACTGAGAGTTGATCTCTCACATCATATTTTCACATATGTCACAAATGAGCACTAAGAAGGTGGTTCCGATGTACTCTTAGCTTTCATTTGAACAACTGGTTACGGTTTATGCTTATCTAGATGTGGGGGTGTCCTATAGCCATTCGATCTCCTTGAAATATCCACCATTATGCTAGAGAAAGGTGCATCCTAATGAGAAATCACAAGCTAGCACCTCATGACTTGTCCATGGAGGACGTATGACAAGGACCCATGGTGAGGGTACCCACTCCTACAGAGGGACTAACAAACTTGCAGAGCCAATGTGTGAGTTGAGTACTATTGTCTAATACACGATCTACTAGTAGGGTAGCCACACCTTTCCTTGTCAGGGAATTGTGCACCTCAACCATTGTTAGGTTTTCTAAAGACTATTGATCACTTTGAGACGGTTGAGTAGCATGGGACCATCAAGAAATTTGATGTCATATGCTACACTACGTATGGTCCTAGGGACATCTCTTAGGAACCTTCTCTTAAGGGACGACCATCTTTTGTGTATAACATAGATTATAGAGGATGAGATTGAATCTCGTGCCATTTTATGAGGCTGAGAGAGATCATGTAGGTGATATGATGAGGACACCTTGAAGGGTTGGCATGACCGATCCACACAAATGTCATAGGTGCAGTACCTAGGGAGTTTCTCATGCCATAAAACACATGAAGTTTGATAGCAAGTGCACGCTTGAGAGCATGAAAAAATGTGATGGCCCACCATAAATCACAGATTTAAGATATGGTGACAGCAAGAATAGCATTGCTATAATATGTAACTTGAGAGGATTGGTGCTAGGCTAAGGATGAATGCTAAACATAAGACTGGTAGGCAGTACAAATTTGACAATAGAAGACATGACTTTCACAACTTGGGCATGGTGACAAGGGTTATAAGTATCTTGCTACTAGTAGTTACAATCTTGTGAGTTATTGCATTTAGTGTAATCTTCAATTTTCTTAATATGCTAAGGTCTCACAAGCAACGCTTTTTGTATGGCATCATGTGCTTGGCCATTTGCCAACAAGGAGTCTTGAGTATCAAGATGCTTACAACTTTGGTTTCCTCACTATCAAGATGCTTACAACAAGGAGTCTTGAGTATCAAGATTCTCACAACTTTGGTTTCCTCACTATCCTTTCGTTTCTTGTCTTGATTGTTGCATTTTTCATTTATCAATGCATTTTGCATACCATAAAATTGTTTGAAAATGCCGTCCTTTTTCATCTTTTGATTGTCTAGAGTTGCTGCCATGGACTTGAGAAGGACTCCCTCTCTCCATTCTTTATCTTCATTTTAGTGTTCTTTAGTTGTTGCTTCAGGCTTCTCATGTGCTCCTCTACTTCGTGCCTTCTCTACCTCTCCTCCATAGACAACTTTTCAGCTTCCTTTTCCTTTTTCTTGGTTGCCTTGATTTCTAGTTGTGCTTGCAATTCCCTTGTGTATGTTGCATCTGCTACCTTGGGTTGTGCTTGCTCTACCTTGGCTTCAGTATCTTCCTTGAGGTTTGCTCAAATACCAGACTTGATTGTTCTTCATAGGCTATCCTTTGTACCTACCTCACCTCCTCATCAATTTTGTGCAAGTGATTTGTAAGGCCCATGCTCAACAGGTTCACTCGTATCTCATTATCCTGGCATGATAGTGGAGATTTGTGCTCAAAACTATACTTAAAGATTTTAAACATGATTTTGGTTATCACCTTTAAATATGAGACTTCATTATGAGGCTAGAGGAAGAGCCTTAAAGTGATAAAGATGAGAGAGAAAGAGACATTCATTTTGCAAAGACTAAGCAGGAATGTTTTGCACTCTATTCATTTCATTTCATCATCCAAATATACATGGAGACAAGAATTAAAACACTACAAGATGAAAAGATCATTGAGGGAGTTGGGAACCACCAAAGTCCACACCCCTTTACATCTCATGTGAATAGACTTTAAGGTTGACCACTCTCAACCTTAGAGTGAGTGCTCACACTTCAATGCATATTCTATAGCATACATTTATGGCATTATCACTGGCACACCTGGTGGATAGAAATTTGGAATAAATTCCTAACCTAAGCCCATCAAAATGTTTCTAGATTTAATCAAATGGAAGTTAGTAGACCCTCTTCATGATGTGTTAAACATCACATCAATCCAAGACTATGCTGGAACATAGAGTGAAGAGCCTGGTGCAGTACCAATGTTCAAACTACTCCCAAACATAGATGTCTACTAATCTCCAAAAGAAAGAAATTATTATGTCAATTAAAAAAAACTAAGCTATAGTGCATATCTGTATTATGTGAGTGTGAATATACAATGATACCATTTTATGGCAACATGCCAGGGCTGGGAACCCATAAAGTTTAGTGTCATCCATACATGATCATAAAGGATGAAAACATAACATCATGAATGAATAAGTATGTCCACATTTCACCGAACATGGAACGGACATGACATAGGCATCGAATCACCCATTCAAGTAGATATATGTCAATGAAGCTCCAGCATCTGTACCATACGTTGGTAACAAAGTATCAAATCCATATGCAATACACAAATCAGCCCCATAATACCTCATAAAAGAATGGGATATACCATCCACCGTATGGAAAAATCCATCAACATGGATCCTATCACGGTATGGATCACACATCCTCAAACATGTTATCATGAGAAGTAATTACTGCACGATGAGTAATAGCATTAGAAGGCTCAATAACACTTAATGCATCATCATATAAACTGTACCAACATAATCTAATATCACTTTTAGAAAAGCAAAACTTGAATTTACGATTACTATTTTGGATTACCAGTTATTGTTTCTATTTCAATTTTACTATTACTATTCTAGTTTCAGTTTACTGTCCAGTTTCTGTTTTTATTCTAGTTTTAGTTATTATTACTGTTCCAGTTTCTGTTATTGTTCTAGTTTCCAGTTTACTATTTTACTGTAATTTAGTTTCCAATTTACTGTTTTGTTATGATTCCATTTTTTAGTTTATTGTTTTGCTATAATTCCATATTCAGTTTATTGTTTTGGTGCATATTTTGATCATGAACACACACCAAAATTTGGAAAACTTTTGTTTGAGATATTTTAAACTTTGGGCTCTTATGGCTTCTTTTTGGGCTCTTTTGGCTCTGGTTTGGATTGATCCATTCATCCTCATCTTTCATGCTTCTCATTTCCTCAACATAAGCATCATCATCATCATTGCTTATACTTGTATTTGATATTTTTTATCGTGCTTTTGCACTAGACTCTTCCCAAAAATTTGAAACTACATCAAAACTCAAATTTGAATGTATATCATCATCATTTGCATCCAAGAATTCATTATCAAACGCAGCCATAGGGTCAACACATAATATAAATTTATCATCCATGATATTTAAAAATTTTGCTTGTCAAACCATCTCAAACATTGGTCCTTCTGGAAGCTGAATGTCTTCTATAACTCCTTGACTTCTTGGAACATTTAAAACAATAAATTGATTGTCTAGAATACCATCATCATACTCAATTTATAATAGAAACTACTTAATAACATTCTCTTCATTCACACACTTATCAACTTGAACATCAACATCATAAGCTGAAAATTTCTCTTCAAGATTATCATCCACATTATCATGAGTTGAAATATTATCTTCAACGTTGTCATCCAAATCTTGATTCAGTTCTTTTTTTGTTTGTTGATCCATTTGTTCATCCATAATAGGAAAAATGCTTACACATGAGGTTTTAAAATATTGCTCAATATCTTCCTCATCATCACACTTAAAAATTTCAGCCTTCGCATAATCCACAACAGATGATGCATAAATATCAAGACAACCATTGGCTTTGTTGCTTTGAGTCGATTTAGAAATGTGTCTTAAACCTTCTTTGTTGAATGGATATTTTAATTCTGGGTTCTCAAAGATTTAATTTGTATTTACCTTCTCTTGCTTCCACATCACATCAACACCAAAAATTGGTGCAAATGCAAAGCAGGTGCATTCATCATGTGACTTCTCTCAAAGAGAGCTCAAAGAGCAAGATCTTCATTAACAATCGATAATTCATTTCCTTGTTGCTCCAATTGCTTATAAAATAATCCAAAATTGATTTGCATTAGATAGTCTTCGTACATACCATCATCTTTGGAATTGGAATGATCATGTTCTCCATGCGGAGTATATGCTGATTATAGAATATGAACTCTTCCTAGAAGCTCTAAAATGTCATAAATATGTTGACGAGATCTCCAATCACCTTTGTGAAATCTGATATGCCAAGCTTTTACATCATCAAGAAAATTTGAATAAACTAAAACCTTGTCCAAGAGTTTACAAACCTTTTGGATTGATTCTTCTTCACAAATGGCTAGATAAATCTGATAAAATTTCTCATGTCCAAGAGCAATGGACAATACTTCTTGTAATGACCTTGTTGTGAACAATTCTTGCAAGAATATAGGGCACAATATTTCTGAAAGTGAGAAAATTCATCACACAGTGAGCATTTCTAGATTTTTTTTCTAATATTTTGATTTTGCCATAATGATCCAAAATTTGGAAATCATGCAAAAAGAGGTACATAAATACCACGGCTTCAACTTTTGGTTATTGTTGAAATCCAATTTTGAATCCAGATTCGTAAGTCTCTCTTCCGAATCCCAGTATCGAATCCCTCTCTAGAATTCGGATCCTCGTTCTCTTTCTAGAATCCAGATCCCTGTTCTCTGTCTTTTGGATCTCTCTCTAGAATTTGGATTGTTATTCTCTCTCTTCTATATCTCTGTTTTGGATCTCTCTCTTCTAGATTATTGTGCTATTCTAAATCTCTATTCTATGTCTATTTTTTGGAATGACTGTTTTTTTCATTTGAATGCTTTGAGCCCGTATCGTGGCTTTTGATTCTTTATAGGTCTCTCCTTTTGATTCTTTACAGGTCTCTCCTCAATGCTGAATTTTCTCCTTTAGATTTATTTGAAACTTTTAAACATCTTTGAATGTGATTGTAGCTAGTTGGAACTTTAGGGTTAGGTTGTTGCATCCCATGTTATTCCCCCAACATATCTTCTTCTCCTCTTCGTCATTTTTTTTTCTCCTCTACTATTGTTCTTTTTGTGGTGGTACTCCTGTGTTCTTGACTCCTCTCCATGCTTTGCTAGCTCCTTTATCTCCTCACTTGAACTCGAGTAGGCGGCTTACAGGCTCATGCAACGTGGATGATGGCTTCTCTGCTTCGAGTTTTGACACATCTCTTGTAGTGGATATGATGCTTGTCCATCTTTGTTTGCTAGGTTTGGTTGCAAATAGCTTAGTTTGTGGTGTTCTACAAATACTCGTCAAAATCCTAAGGTTTTCATTCATTTCATTATCATGCCATACTTTAATGGCGGTAGCTTGTTGCAATTCCTTCAAATTCTTCCAATGGACCAGGGCAGGTTCACACGCTACTTCCACCATGTCTAAGGAGAGGAGTAGATTTGATGACCACAGCAAGCAGGGAAGTTCAAGCTACATTGGAGAAGGAAGATATTGCTCGAATCAATGTCTTTTGTGAGAATCTCCTTCATAGCATCCATGCACTTGTGGATGGTTTGGCAAGGCTGCATGCACAAAGGTGGATGCATACAAACCTACACGTGGGCAACATCTCATTAGGGGATTTTGGACTCAAAAAGGGCCTCATAAGGAATGGATTAGCAAAATGGATTAAGAATTAATAAGGCCTACAAAGGTTCCCATCACCCCATATGGGGACAAAAAAGTACATTTTCCTAGGCCCTTGGTGGTCCCCAAAAGTGCACCTCCCTCTCCCAGTTGGAGGGCCCCCCCATTCTCAAAAAGTTAACTCTCTTTACAACATTTAGGTGGTCCACATTCCCACATGGTCTTTGTCTTGTGAATGAAGACTGATTTGAAAAATAAATAAATGTAATGGAGGGCATGAACCAACTAACACCCACATATTTTGAACCAAAAGTAAACTTCATTGATGATTGAATATCTTATCTCATCTTCATTCTAAATGCATCTATAGAGAATGGATCAAGAAGAGGCCATTTTGGAATATCAAAGTTAGGGAGAGGAATAGGACGAAGGCTTCCATATGCACCTTCTCTTTGAGGAACTTGGTAACATGAATTGTAGAAAAAAATACTAGATTTTGTCAAGGAGGCAATACTCCATCCTGAGAACATTAATTCCTTGATATTTGGATGGAAAGCTTGAAATATTCCCATGAGACTCTCCAGAGGTTGGGTTTCTAGTTTGGTAGAGGGAAAGATATCTACATAGAAAGCAAAGAAAGATGTTAATGGGCCAATCAATCTGTCTCTCTCACTCTCTACATATCTCTCTCTCTCTCACACACTTCTCTCTCTCTCTCTCTCTCTCTCTCTCTCTCTCTCTCTCTCTCTCTCTCTCTCCTCACTCACAAGTCTCTCTCCTCTACTATCTCCCCCTAACACCCCTTAACCCCCCCATCTCTCTCTCTCTCTCCCTTGCCCCCTCCCCCTCTACTATCACCACAAGACACCCTCTCTCAAAATGCATGCACATATACAATCATTAGAATGCACAATTGAACTGAAAATGAAAAAAAGTTAATGTGAAAGAGAGATACAATTTGAAGGAAAGCAAGTTCGACTAGTAGGGTCCAAGTTCATGTCTCAAGCCATGTACACGTGTTGAACCTTCACCTTAAGTCCTTTTTTTGTATTACGAAACCCAACAATGCGACCCTTCCAATGCTTCTCTTTCTTTGCTCTATCCTTTCTAGAAACTTTGAATGGACCTATTGTGGATGGTTGCATTGTGGCCCAAGACATTAACCTAAACTCTTGAGGGATCCAAATATCACTGTTGTCCTTCAAAATGTGACCCACACAAGATTGAATTGATAGCTTTGGCCTAGGGGAAGGGGAGTGCTTGACCATTGTAGAAAGAATGGGAGCAAGCAAAGATAAAGAGGTTGGGAGGAGGAAGAGGTTGAGAGGAGGAGGCTGAGAGGAGGTTGAAAGGAGGAAGAGGTTGGGAGGAGGCTGAGAGGACGTTGAGAGGAGGAAGAGTTTGGGAGGAGGCTGAGAGGAGGTAGAGAGAAGGAAGAGGCTGAGAGAAAGGTGGGGAGTCAATGGAGATAGTTTCGGGAGACTCCTGGGAGAAGTTTGGGGTGCTAAGGACACTTTTGGAAATTTTCAAATTTTTGGAGGGAAAAAAAGTCACGGATTTGGGGGCCTACCAAGAGAGCCTAGGAGGGTATGGGGACCATCCAAAAGAAAAGGAGGGGAGTAAATGCCTCAAGAGGTGGTGGGGGAAAGAGAGAGGCAAGTGGAAGCTTAGTGGGGACCAAGGAGGACTCTCCACCAACAATATGGAATCCTCCATTCTTTTAATGCCCAAGCCTTCCCATTGGCTGGTTTGCTAATCTCACAAATATTAAGGGACTAATCCAAGAGGCCCTTTTTGAGTCCAAAATTCCCCTAATGTATTGGATTTTGTTGGAAAGTCTAGATGTTGAGTAGGCATCATAGAATGGGGGATGGCCATGGACTTCTCGGAGAGTCGAAAGGCATTCAAGCATCTAAAGAAGCAGTCTTTGGAGATAGAGCTAACTTAACTGAGAGATTTCGTAAGAAATAGGAAGAGCATGGGTGGAAAAAGTGGCTTGCACCCGAGTTACAAGAAGTAGCCGTAAGAGGTAGATATACATGCCATGCAGATACCTATGTATTGGGATGGATCATTGTTGAGATGTCTGGGGTTATCTTGAGAATGCCTGGGGTTATCTTGAGAATGCCTCCCTCTCATGTCATTAATGCCATTAAGTGTCATGCATAGGAACAAATGATGCATCCCATTGCCAGTTAGAGAAAGCCACTTGTAGAGACCATTGATAACTTAAAGAGAGCAAAATGTGAGGGAGAATTGGCTATGAGGCCTATGGATATATAGAAAAGTTCCTAAACCTCACAAAAAATGGCTACACCCAAGCAAAAATGACCCGATGACTTAGAGAGCACCAATGGGGGAGAGGACACCGAGCTCTAGCAAAGCGGCCCTCAACATCCAAGAAGAGGCCCTCCATATTAAGGGCAAAGAGGACCTCCTCTAGCGAGGTGATACAAATTCAAGCCAGGGACAGTGACACTTTGGGAGATCAGAAATTTTCAAAAGACCATCGATCTACTCATCCCGATGGCAAGCTTCACAAGGGTGGTATGCGAGGTCATGCAAGACCTCAACAATAGCTCAATGTCTTGGTTTTATAGGCGCAGAGTTGTGGAGGCTCCTTGGCATATTTCTAGAGATGCCTTGCTTGCCATGCAGCATGCAACTGAGGCCTACCTAGTAGACCTCATGGATGACACCCAACTGGCTACCATCCATAGGAAAAGGGTCACAGTGACTGCCAAAGAAATGCACTTTATTGTCCGTCTTAGGAAGCCCAAGGGCACTTAGGGATGTTTTATGCTCCACCTTGGGCAATAGTTAGACTTCATGTACTCTACCTACGAGTATCTCTCTTGTATCAGCCTCTTTTAAATATAATAAAATGTCTTTTTTTGAATTGTCTTTATATATGCAATCTCAAATTTCTTTTCATTGTATTTGCAATCTATTAATTTACTTACATGCAATCTCAATTTACTTACCAAAGACTTTCTGATGACGTATACAGTAGGAAAATGAAATAATAAACATCAAATCTCAATAGAACATGCAAAAGGAAATAATACTCAATTTTACTTAACATGGAAAAGGAAACAATGTTCCGTATAGCGGAAAGAGAAAATAATTTGAAAATGGTATTCTTTATTGACATAGAGTAGTATTACAAAGAGCACCCACTTGAACACACAAGCTACACTTCTTCTTGCTTGGCTCAGATCCCTTTTTTGCTTGCTAAAGCAAAGAGGATTGCACAATTTCATTCTCTATAGCTTGGGGATCTATAATGCCAGCTAGCCCTGCAAGAGCTACAATATTATGGAGAGGATCAGATCGTGTGTCCAAGAACAAAAATAAAGCTACACTATGCCTAACCAAAACAACATGATCCACAGTAGGACGGATGGGTGTCATCTATTGAGATATGGTGCCATGAGCACATAGATTAAAGGCTAAAGTATGGTATAGGAAAGAATCAAAGTAGCCACCCTAGGATGTGAACTACATGATGTGGAGATGTGGATCAAGGATATCCACAAGGAGAGAAAACATTTAAGGATAATTGGGAAACAACCTATAAGAAGTGGGATATAGTAGTTAGAGCTTTTTGGTACAAAAGAACATCCAAGAGAGGCCGCAATTACAAACTGGTACATAAGAGTCCAAAAACATGTGTGTACTCTCATCTACTAAGAGCTATTAAGTTCCAGATGCAACCTATGCCACAACGAAAGAAGGGCAAAAGTGTCTTCAAATTGGATTTAGACACACATGAGCACATCTTGTGGTGTCTTGGAGTGGTGGATGAGGATGACTAAGACAGTACTAAGAAAATGTATGTAGTCTCATTTCTAGGGAAACAATATGTCCACTGGTCCTACAAAATGGAGTTTATATTAAGACTGCCTCTTTTTAGTATATCCCAAACAACCACCGTGCTGGTTTTATTAAATTATTTTGTAAATACCAAATGGTAAAACCCATGCTTATTTTTAATATATCCTAGCAACCACCGCGCTAGTTTCCCATAACGAATCCACACATCCTACAAATCCATTCATCTTGTAGTAATAGAAGCAATGCATCACATAGTGGCTGTTAATATCCTAGTGCAAACCAACCATCGTGCTGGCAATATCTTATCCTGCACTAATCCTGCACTACTACCGTGCTATCCCTACACTATTGCCATGCTATCCTAAAATTTGTTTTGTAGTGCTAGTGCCCTTTAGACTGGTCATAGTTAACCTCATATTTCAACCATCGGGCTACTCAAAAAATTTAAGTACTAACGTGGAAGCAGGTCAATACAAAATCAAGTATTACGAGACCATGAGAATATTCACAAGTTCAAGAAATGTCTGCAAGATTTTTATTATTTCAAAACACGACATTTTTCTTTTTCAAGGAAAATCCAGACTCCCAACTATCTTATCAGCCTCTCTATAGCAAGCATCTCCCAGCTCTTGAGGCCAGCCTAATGCACAATGGCAGACCTCTTTGCACACTCAAAAGCTTTTAAATGGGGTACTCCACAGAAGAAATCATTCACCACACTCAAAGAGAAGTTGACCACAGAGCTAATTCTGATAGTTCTTGATTTGTATCAGCCATTTGATGTGGATTTTGATGCCTATGGGGAGTGTGTTGGGGCTGCATTGCATCAAAATGGTCATGTAGTGGCCTATGAGAGTAGAGACTCTGGGATGTCGAGAGATATTTGAGAATGTATGAGAAAGAGGTGCTGGCTATAATTCATGCCCTCTATACATGGAATCATTATCTTTTGGGTGCAAAATTTATAGTTAAGAAAGTTTGAGGCTTGCTTGACTTTGCCGACTTATAAGCCCATAGTAACTTATCTTTTTGCTAGTAGTCCTCTTCACCCTGGTCTTTGCGCTCTATATATCTTCATGCCTCTATCATGTCTTGCCAAAAGAAACCTACATCATGAGCTTGACAAGTACCTTAAAGGAGCAGGAAAAACAATAGCCACGGAAATTAATATTCACCGCCTGTGCCAACTCCAAGTTATACACCCACCACTGAAGCATGTCCTCCGTGTAGCTATTTTTCTCCTCCTTCTCTGGGTCTGTTTCTATGAGGATGCCATCCAACATCATTTTCATATAGAACAAAAGCATTCCTAAGTCTTTTGGGTATGCCATAGATTTGCAGTAGGTGGATTCATGTACAGAGTTTGGATTGGTGTACAAAGTTTTGGGGCTAGATTTTGTAATGGGATCTTAGTTGTGTCTGCAATGCACTTAAATAGGGAGAGAGCTCATTGAGCCTAACCTTCTTATTCTTCAGTCTCATGTTAGTTGTCTAATGGAAATCTTTCATCTCACATTAGTCGTCTAATCAAAATATTTGGTCTCACATTAGTTCACTAATCAAAAACTTTCAGTCTCACATTAGTGATCTAATCGAAATCTTTCATCTCACATTACTTGTCCAATGGAAATCTTTTGTCTCATTATTATCACCACGCTGGCATGGATCAAAGGACACTGTCTAGTCACATAGCTAAGAAAACATTGCCCAAGTAAACTCTAGAGAAGATTAACAATTCAATAGATTGCACATAGATTACATAGATTACAATATCAAAGACTCCTTTACTTTAGATTACATCTCAAGGACTCCTTGTTGAGCTCCCTGATTACAGGTTCAGCCATCCTTGCTCCTTTACAAAATGGGGTTAGTTCCTTCCTGCAGGGGCCTGGCCCCTCCCTTCATGCCGCTTCCTCTTTCCTTGATTTGAGTAGGCTCAGACCTTCTTGCTCCTTTCCTAAATGGGGTTGGTTCCTCCCTTCAGGCTCCTTTTACTCGCAGTCAAGCTCGGTTTTGGCCTTCTTCAAATTGAGCCCCTTGTCTTTAAGATGTTTTTCCCAAATGGCAAATTGAGCTGCAGCATATACTTTCTTGTCATAGATAGCTATAGCAGGTAGGCATATTTGATCTATCCATGACCAGGGCAATGACAATTTGGCATTCTCTACATAGCGATTTTGTATGCACAAACACTCCAAAGCAAAAAACATGCACAAAGTGGTAGCATGCAGGCCATCGGTGGATACAGTAGTCATCTATGATTGGGATGGTAGACCATGCATTTCGGACCCTGCTACATGGTAGGATAGGCATCCGATTTAACTATTGTGGCCATCAATACCACAGTCTTGCTATGTACATGATGAGGCTGCTTCTTGATTCCTTCCTCCCTCATCCTAAGGCTACGTATGTTCTCCTTCATCTCCTCCACTTTTTGCTCACTTTGTGCAATAGCTTCATCGGAATCCCTCAGCATCTGTTGAAGCTGCATAAATTGCTGAAAAACATCTTCATGGGCCGTTTCCAACACTTCCACTCTAATTTGTAAATCTCTCAAGATGAAGATTGCTTTTCATAACTGTCGAAAGCCATGGCAAGCTCATGCTAACATCTATCCTAATCTTCTTGCAAGGTCTTGTAGCCTGCTCTTTGGCAATAGTGTTTTGAAAAAACAACCCTCACCATGGCTACTACAAATTGCTCCACCGTGGTGGCTGTAACTTGCTCCACCATGGTGGCTGCAACTTGCTCCACCATGGTGGCTACAACTTGCTCCACCATGGCTACTGTGTGTATCCTTCCTGGCCTGGGGAGCTACCTTGTTGTCTTCTCCACCCCGGATGCTCTCTACCCCATCCTTCCTAGCCTTGAGTCTCTCTCTCAGCTCCTGCATCACCTTTCTAGTTTCTGCATTCTCCATTTTCAACTCCTCCATCATTTGGTCTTGAGTCAATGTTCAATGTGTTCTGCATGTTGCAGAGCCATTTGGAAACACCCTCCTTTTCGGCTCTCTGATCTTCAAGATCCTTTTGCATCTTTTCTAGCTCCTTGTCTACAATGTCCCCATCATTTCTCACTTCTTCAAGCCTATCTTGGAGCTCCATGCACTTCTCTACTTCTTCTCTTCTATGCCTTTCTAGGTCGACCAATTTTATAGCAGCCTCAACTTGCTCTTATGCCTGCAAGGCCCTCATTTGTGCCTCCTTTACCTTGGCTTCTGCACCTTCCTTGAGACTTTTCTCAAGTTGCATTGCCTTTGCTGCATTGGTGGCTTTCTCTTGTAGAAAAGTCACCTTCTGAGACATCTACTTATCGTATTGCTCAAAATCCCTTTGAGGGTAGATGCCATCGGGTGCATTGCAACTCCAGCAAATTGAGATGACAATTGGGATTCGCCATCCATGCAATTCTTCAGGTTGGTTAATACGCTCTTACAGATTACCCTTAAGAAAGATACATCATGTCTTTTTAGTTTCTCTATTGCTGCTTGAACCTGCTAGAACTTGCAGGTTCCTATCATATCAGGAACGAGGTGAATGGTCTTCTTAAGCACATCTTGGAGGTCTATTGACAAGCTTGAAACCCTGAATCCACCATCTTTACAAATCTGAGTGTTGAGGTATATGTCTAGAATATCATGTCTCTTCCACTGCTGCTCAAAAAAGTGTGCTTGCAAATTGCCTCTAGAAATTCCTAGAGCATTTTCAATCACGCTTTCATTGATGGTAATCTTTCGACCTTGACAGACTAGTTGCCTCCTTGTACCAACCTGGTGAAGTTTTGAAGAGCATCCAAATTGGGATTTTGAAGAGTGAGAGAGAAGCTCTCATATGTCACGACGTCAAGATCAGGGGAGGAGGGGCTCTCGCACTATGTTGTAGAGGGGGAGAAAATATTGTGTGAGGAGCTCCCGAACTCTACAAGGTCCATTACAAGAGGGGATAGAAGTTGCAGGAAGAGTGCAAGGGAGATAGAAATGGTCGAGAGGGATAGAAGATGAAACAATGAAGGAAATGGAATAGTGGAGGCTTGAGTTTGCAGTCCAATTGCAAGGGAGAAAGAAATGGTCGAGAGGGATAGAAGATGAAGTAGTGAAGGAAATGGAATAGTGGAGGCTTGAGATTGCAAGGGAGAATTGTTGAGAGATATGGTGCCATGAGCACATAGATTAAAGGGCAAAGGTATGTGATAAGGAATGTATTAAAGTAGCCACCCTAAGATGTGGACTACAAGATGTGAAGATGTGGATTGAGGATATCCACAAGGAGAGATGTGGATGAGAGGATCACACATGTGTTGACTATTCTAAAGGCTCTCTCTATATAAGAGGCCTATCATGTATTGTTGTATACACATTGCAAGAGATATAGATTTGCTATCTCCCTCTCATGTCTTATTTAGTGTACTTTGAGCCTCCATAGGTCTTATGCTGATCTAGTTGCACTAGGTTTAGCACGATCTTACAATCTTTGACATGGTATCAGAGCAGGTTTAGCTAAGCCTAGATTAGATTAAGGTCATTGAGAGATAGATCTAAGAATCCTTAGGTAGATAGAGATTTCCGTTCTTTGAGAGAGAGATGTTTTTCTTAGTTAGAAAATTCTTTGATTAGCATTGAGATTTCATTGTTAGGATTCCATTTCATCCTTTGAGAAATATCATTCAAGAGAGTGTGTTTGTCTTAAGGAGAAGAATCTAATCTGTGAGGCGGTTGGAAGAAAGGTTCTCCATCAACAAGCTTCATCAACGATGGACTTCCCATAGCTTGATCTCTCGCAGCTCCATAGCCCATAACTGCCATAGCAGTGAGCACTCAACAGTAGCCACTTCAAAGAGCTCCAATGAGTACCACCTAGCAGTGGATCTAGCGCTTCTCCATTGAAAAACCATGTACTCCAACGCCAACCTGTAATGTCTCCAATGCAGCAAGCAAATTCACCAATAGCCAGCACAAGCATGGACTTCGATGCAATCGACTGCAACAAGCTAAGGGCCTAGCGACTACACCGGCCAGCAAGGATCATGGCTCAGCGCTGACAACACTTCTACAACCAGCTGGCAACAGACTCCGCCATCATGGACAACTACCAGCCTCCTCCAAAGCCTTCATACTCTGCCTCCACGACCGTTCAGCAACAAAACAGCTGGATCTGTGTTGTGTGTTGTGTGTTGGTGTCCGCCAAACTGCCTACCTACTGCCCACAGTTGTTGCAAACAACCTCAACGATTACTACTTGTAGATGCAAGTCAGAGCAGGAGCAGGGAAGGCACCCACGCGACTCAGCCCACAACACCATCGCTAGCAAGCTCCAAGCCTTGCCATCATCAAACGACCTCTCCAACGACAATAATCTGCCTCCCAAGCCAAGCTCCAACGATTGTGGATCTATAGCTGCGCCCTCTGCATCTCCAACATAGCCTCTCAACGGACTACCAACCTCCAAGCTCCAACGATCCTTGCTCACAGCAAGATGGCTCCCTACCTTCAATGCTGCTCGACAACCCATGCTGCATGATCGTCAACACACCCCTTCACAGTCTCACTCACTCCTCACAGCACCTTGCTAAGCATCACATCGAGCGAGAAGAAGACGCAACAGAGGGAGAGAAATGGAATGCCCACAACCAGACGTGGAGATAAGGATAGGCTTGGTTAGTGAGGCTTGGTCAGTAATTGGCCAAGTGGAAATGCCACATGGCAGATAGGTGTAGTTAAGTGAAGTTTATGGTTGGGTTTGTTTAAACTTTGGGTTAACTCATTTAGTTAAGAGTATGCCACATGGCTAAATCAAAGTCTGGTTAACTTAACCCACCATGGCTAGAGTTAGGGTTAGTTATGCCACATCAGCATGCACAGTCAGCAGTGCCACCAAGGCAGTAACGTCTTGCTAAGCACAGTAGTGTGAGTGCAGCATGTGAATCCCCGTGACACATCATCAAAGGCCCCTCTTCTTCATCAAAACTTCGATAAGCCGTAGCTTCCAATCCAGGAGGAATCTGGACACGCTCCAAAAAGGAAAAGTGATTGTCTTTTTGAGCTCTACGCGCCTGTCAGATCAGAATCATTGTATGCAATTAGACACTGCCAATATTGAAAGAAATCAATTGGTAAGACCTTTGCAACAAATGAAAAAGCAATGCGTGAATGCAGAAAGCATGCCAAAAGCACAAGTGCATGAGATGACCATAGCAAAAAACATGGCATCCACATAGAAAGCATCAAGGCACATGGAAGAACAAAGCATCATGCATGAAGCTACACCAAGCAAAGAAGCAAACGCCATCGTCATCAAGCCATGAGCCAAATGGTGATATCAATGGAATGTATTGAGAAACAAAAACCCTTGCCAACCTTGCCTATATGTTTGTAATCAAACCTGACCACCTGAGAGTAGCTATGAAAGCACCTAGGGGAGGTATTGACATGTAAAAGCCACACTTGACCACCTTAAGTAGAAATGCATGCACTAAGGGGAGGTGATGGAATGTAACTCACATCTGACCACCTTGTAGTAGCCAAAGGATTATGGCACCAAGGGGAGGTGTTCAGAGATATGGTGCCATGAGCACATAGATTAAAGGGCAAAGGTATGTGATAAGGAATGTATTAAAGTAGCCACCCTAAGATGTGGACTACAAGATGTGAAGATGTGGATTGAGGATATCCACAAGGAGAGATGTGGATGAGAGGATCACACATGTGTTGACTATTCTAAAGGCTCTCTCTATATAAGAGGCCTATCATGTATTGTTGTATACACATTGCAAGAGATATAGATTTGCTATCTCCCTCTCATGTCTTATTTAGTGTACTTTGAGCCTCCATAGGTCTTATGCTGATCTAGTTGCCAAAATGGTTAAGGGAATGGAATAGTGGTTTGTATCCCAACTACATTGGCAAGGTGAGAACCACCACGGTGGTTGTAGCCCGCCGACCACTGTCAAGGTGAGGTTAGACATGTTAATGAATGATTAGAGCTTCACGATTTAACTTTGTGGGAGTTACTGTCCAGTGGTCATGGCTCTCATCAGCCACGTTTGTCGTGTCTAAGATTCCATTGGGCTGGCAGTTAATTACCAGCCATCGGAGTGGCACCACATGATGTCTTCTTGATGATTACCATCCCGTCTGGGGGATTCCATCACGATGGCCTGCAATTAATATGGATGGAACCCCGGGCTCTAGCCACCACGGTGGCTCGAACTATATAATATATATAAGATCTGTGGCATTTGGCATTTTACTACATTGCTCTGATCCACCGATGCTCTCCTACTTTGCTCCACACACTCTACTACTTTCCTCTACACCCCTCCTCTAGCTCTTTTTCTCCCTTGCTCTACTTTGCTCCACACTCCCTCCTCCAATTCTCATCACTCATATGCTCCCCTGCTCATCTACTGCTCACCTAGTCATCTTTAGAATGCCCTACTACCACCCCCCTCAATGCTCTGTGATCCCAATGTTATCTACATTCTCATATAAGGTGATTTTGTTGCACTCCCCTGGAGTAGAAATGCTAGCACTAGTGGAGACCTTTCATTCCCACAGTCGATTCCCCACACATCTGAATGTCATCACCTTAGATGACGTGCTCACAGAGGGCCTCTTTATGGCTATGAAGTATGGGTTCCCCCTAGATGTTGATGAAGGCCTTAGTATGTTCAGAGGAGAGTACTCTCTACTTATTTGGGGGGCCATAATTTGAGTCTTGACAATGTGCATGGTCTTTGGCCTCTCCATCGTATCCTCCTTTGGCTCCCTGAAAAATTTTAATGCAACAAGCTAGACTAGTAGAAAACTGAGTTGTACAAATTCCCTCTTGCTCAGATGAGGCTCTTAGCAATGGCTGGATGTAATCTTTTGGGCTCTCAATGATCTTTTGGCTCACTGGATGTAATGTTTTGGTCTCTAAGGCATTTATGTAATCTCTTTTTGCTCAATTTGAGGCTCTCAGTATGCATTGTTGTTAACTTTTATATTTGTATTTGAATAGTTATGGCTGCTACCTATAATCTTTTGGCCTTTAAGGCTCTCAGCAATTGCCAAGTTTTTATAAATGTAAGATCCTCTGTTCAATTTTTGCTCTGTGTAAGTTGATAATTTTTATATAACTTGTTATTGGACGTAGATGTACATTGTAATTTGTTTTGCTCAAGTTTCACTCAATTAATTGTACTTTTTTTCTCATTTATATTTATTGCAACAAGAACTAAAATACCAAGAAAGAAGGACTACAATTTCCGTGGTTTATGACCAAAACAGCACTAAAATAACTCCAGTGACCCCACCATTGTGATTGCATGGAGATACATCTAGAAAAATACAATTAAACTTTCAAAAAATGCAATTGACAATATGGCCCTTGAGGGGTCCCCTCTAGGGGTAAGGGCCATATCGACGTGCATTATATGATATCCAGGATGCCACTGGACAAAAATGGCATGTCGATATGGCCCTTGCTCCTACAAGGGAACCCTCAAGGGCCATATTGTCAATTGCATTTTGCTTGGTTGCACAATGGAATCCATTTTCCTTGGTATACAAATATATAACTCAAAGAACCAGCGCAGTCACTTTCATAGATCTCGTTCTATTTGCCAGTGCATTGGTCATCATAGACCTCCTCCTGTAATATGTAAAAATATGTAATGGAGCTATAACTCCAAGAACTAGAATGGTGGTCTCTCTAAGACAACCTTGAATTCTAGGCGATGATAGTTCATCAGGCCAAAGACTGCGTTGAGGCGATGCTCAAAATGATAGATTGTGTCTCATTATTATGCGCCAAAAACCAGCGCGGTGGTCTGTCCAAGCCAACCTATGATTTGCATGGGCTGCGAGCAAAGATGCAAAAAAAGATTGCATAATGATAGATGGTTAGGCCAAAGATTGCACTGCGGCGGTGTTCAAAATGATAGATTGGGTCTAATAATTACGCCAAGAACCAACGCGGTGGTCTCTCTAAGCCAACGTTCAGTTTTAATGATATGCATGGGTGTGTGCCCATTGATAGGTGGCAAAGCTGCAGCAAAAGAATCTCGCCCAGTAGCTCCTAAGCTCCAAACACCTTGCATCATTCATGGCTCGCTCAAAACATTGATTTCCTTGTCTTCCTAAATGAAATGATTTCAAATCATGGAAGAACCTTGGATGAGAGAGGAAGTGGCAAGATTTGAAGGAGAAGAGCCCAAAATAGACAAAGGAGAAGGTAGATTGAATCTCATTCAAAAATCTTGAAAGTTTTGAAAGAACGAGAGTGAAATGGGAGGGAAATGTAAGTAGAGAAGAGAAGTGATGAGATTTTGGCATGAGAGTCCATCCCATGAGAGGGAGAATAGAGAAAGAAGCTTCCCAAACAGGAAATTTGGAAAGAGGACCGGAGCAAAGAAAATTTTGAAATCGTGCTCAGAAATGAGGGGGAAGGAAGAGGAATGAGAGAGAATGAAAGGACTGTGGTAGTTGGATGGGAGGATTTGGTTTCAAGACAAATGGTACAAGTTTGGTTGAGAAACTAGGTTCCTCATTTTGGTTATAGGCCCCTTATTATTGTTTCCTAATTTCAAGAGATTAGTGTGGGATTTAAGGTGTACTAATAAGAGTGCTCCTTTTTGTGGGGGAATGCCATGTTGAGGTTGACAAAAGCATTTAAGGGTGGGGAGACCTCTAACCTAGAGTTTAGATCCATGGTCTTTACTCCTTGCCCTTGATCTAATCTCTAATCCAAGGGATACATTACATAGAGCACTCGCAGCCATTAGATCAAGGGGTAGATCTAAGGGATACCATCAAAGGATTAGGGGGATCAAATATAAGCCCTTGATCAAGCAATAAATTCAATGGAGGAGATTAAATAAAGAAGAGCCACACTATTAGCCATTGATTTGTAGGAGATCTAAGGGAGGACATGAAAGCAAAAGGCACCTCAATTGTAGCCATTGATTAGAAAGAGATCCAAGGAGGAGATACACCAAAAAGGCGCCTAAATCCGAGCCATCCATTTTGATTTGGAGGAGATCCAAGGGCAAAGATGCACCAAAAAGGCACTTCAATCCAGGCCATTGATTATGTGCCTCCAATCCTAGCCATCCATTCAAGCAAATGCATCTCCACCCTCCAAAATGTGCCTCAATCTCCACCCTTCATTGTCTAATCCATCTCCACCATAGATCTAGGACCCAATGGTCCACAACTAAAGGTGCCTTCT
Organism: Dipteris shenzhenensis; assembly: GCF_047967505.1. Classification (NCBI taxonomy): domain Eukaryota; kingdom Viridiplantae; phylum Streptophyta; class Polypodiopsida; order Gleicheniales; family Dipteridaceae; genus Dipteris; species Dipteris shenzhenensis. Next base: position 46,334,113 of record NC_141599.1, read on the forward strand.
CCCTCTTAAATAACCCCCCTAAAGTCAAAGTCTTCTAGTTTGGAGCCCACCAAAGGTGCCTCCCTACAGCCGCCTACCATTTTGAGCCTTTGATCCATCCACCATCCCCCTCCGTCCAAAGGCTAAGGTTTCCTAAATTCAAAATAAAGGTTCCCATGTTAATTTAGTTAACGCAAGGGGGTAGTTAGTCCATGGGTTACCATAGTGGGCTCAATTCTAATTAACTTCATGTATTTCTTAATCCATTCCTTATGATGCCCTTTTGAGACCCCATTTCTCCCCTAATCAGTGAAAGTGCATATAATTATATTTCAATGGCAAATAGAAAATGCTTTTTAAGTTACTTTATATAGTTTGTCATAATTGAATCAATAGTATTTCTCTTGCATGCACGCACATACCGTGTTCCAACACTAGGTCAACATTGAGAACTATTAACTATTTGTCATTTCTCTCAACACCTACCTTCTACACTTAGACCTTTTAGCTAAATCCTACACTCATAAGAATTAACGATATGCTAGTTTTCTATTTTCTTTTATATTTTAGAATGGAACATACGTACAATTAATTTCACTTTTCATTTGGGATTTATTTAAAACGGAAGTATTTATTAAAAATATTAAAACATACTTATTGTTTTAGGATTGCTAGTTTGCAAATTTGGATGGAATGCGCATGTGAGTTCAATAAGCTATGATTGCCACCTACTTTATTCTATAAATTTCAATTACTTATTACTTTATTCATTCATAATTGCAACCATATAAACTTGAAAGAACATATAACTTAAAACAATTTTTTCATATATTTTCATCATAGAGAATGTATACATATATTTCCATCATAAAGAGAATGTATAACTTTAAAAAATGTCATGGCCCTCGATACATCTGTCCTAAGCCCAACTATGTGTACAACACCAATGCTACTTGGGATTTACAAAGTGGACAAATAGATCTAGTTGGCAAGTAATCTACTAGATAATAAAGATGAATTTTGTGGCCGCAAGGTAGAGAATAATAGCCAGTTGAGTTATCAAACAAACACTGGCATATCGGACACAAACAATTGTCTGGGATATCAGAGGGAAGGGGTTGCATGGAATATGGTTGAGAAGATGGATGCTGACAAACAGCTAATCATGCCTCCATGCTCGCATCTCCAATCAGTGCTAAACATGCATTGTGGGCCTCTTGGCCATGTGTTGAGGTCCTCCAAGATCTTCCATTGGGCACATAGAGCCATAAACTCATTCTAAAGCTCTGGCTCAGTTTACAGTCTTTTGGTTTCTAAACATTGGACTTGCTTGAGCCAAGCTACTTTCTCTTCATAGAGCTGCGCCACTTGTTGCTCCAGTGGTCCACATGCACCCTCCAATGCCCTGGACAATTATGACTGGGTGATTTTCACTTCAATACAACCACACACATGCTTGTCCTTATAAGAGGATAACTCCACCTGGATACCCTAAAATGAAGTGCACGTATAAGAATTTGGCAAAGTACATCGCCACTTCATTATGGCATGGTGCCTTTCCATTTACCTCAATATATATTTGCATGGCATTTTGTTGAATCCATTCATCTTAGCAATTTGCTATCTTCCATCTCCCTCTATTGTTCTTCTATGTCTCCTCGCCTAGCTGCTTGAGGCTTCCTCTTCATCGGCCTCTAAGGGCTAGATTGCCAAAAGCTCTTGTTTGGAGACGGTTTGTTCACTTCTTTCCATTGCATGCCTACAAAACCAACACCCATGGTGTTGATTGCTAGTTCATATGTGATACTTATTGAGAAGACATATGAAATGATACATCTAATATTAGAAGCATGCAAAATTTGAATTATTAAACATACAGACCTCTAGGATAAATGTACATGAATGTACGTGCAATATTGTCTGGCACATGCTCGGGTGCTACATTGGCAAATTTGTGTAGCGGCACGAACTGCCAATGTTGATGCTTGGCATGATGAGCCTCCTTTTCAACCTCCTCTTGCATCAATGGATGCTTGCCTGCTCTTCTGGAGCCTTCGTCCTCCCTATGCAGAGGAGGAGTATCCTCTCCTTGTGACATTCTCACAAGAAAGTTGTAAGTGTAGTACAGATGCAAAGTTTGCATGCATCAGATTCAACATTTGTGAATTCAAGATGTGTGAGGTAGGATACAAGATGCAAATGTCACATGCAATATGCTCAATGAAAGATGAAGATGTTACATATCCCATGTATGATAGAAATTGTTACATATGCTATGCAAAATAAGTTATAACAAAATTACTTTAATTTAACGAAATGCACATGTTGCAATCTTGGATAAATTCTTTCACATGTTGCAATCTTTCCATAATATAAATGGCTGTACATCCACAACCTAAATGACATCTTTTCAAATTATAAATGCTTTAAATCTCAATAGTTTTGTTTTTGAACAAGAAGTTTATTACAATAAGTTTGATAGGACACATGGTGTCCCAAAAATATTACAAGGCAAAAAATGTGGCTTATGTTGCAAACTAAGGGAAAGGGTCATCTCTTCGGGTATCTTGCATGACCCATAACTTATGCATTGCTCAATGGAATTCAACAAACTTTGTCTTCAAGTTGTAGTACACATTCCAAACTTGAACATGAGAGCTAAACATTATGGAATAAGGATTTGGAACGAGACCTTTAAAGCATTACAAGTGCTATGTTGCATGTGAAGCATGCATCCTAAAGACTATAGGATATAGCATGCAACCAAGTAATCATTCTATTGTACACTACGTGAGCTTCTCCTCAACCCAAGGACACATGTAAATCAGATCATTATGCATGGGTTAATGGGCCTCCAGTGTTGTGCTAAAGTGATGCATACCCATTTGAGGGCACACTCCATAACCTTTTTTTGATTTGTTGAAAACCGAAACGGATTGAAAATTTGGAATCCAAACTATTGGGACTAGTGCATGGTGGTCTTAAAACATTCATAGTTGTTGGTATGGGTATCTAGATTCATGGTAAAATGGAAGAAGTTGGAAAAGTGCAATTTGTGCATGTGCAAAGATATTTTAATAAATCCAACAATATTTACAATTTTGAATTGTTTCTTTTGGATGCACTTGCTTGCTATATGGTTCATAAGCATGCCAAAGGTCATTGCATTTAATAATACGTAGCATCAAACCCGATAGCACACCCTTTGGCCTATTTGTGTTTCGAAGCATTTTAGGCCACATTGCACTTGTTTGGGATATCCAAGTTTGCTGACATGTATCATCAGAGGGGGGAAAAACCGGCGGCTAAAATTTTGCTACTCCCACGAATTTCAAATTTTCACACCTCCCACCCATCAAATCTTGGAAGATTAAGTACCTGCAACCTGCCTCCACCCTGCAAATGCCTTGCAACCTATACGCACCTCAACGTGACCTTGCGCAGACTTTGGTTTGCCATTGTATTCTTTCCGGTAAGTTGTCTTCTTTAATCCCCCTTGATCTTTTATTAATTCCACGTTGCACTAGGAGAGCACGATCCCCACACTTTCACATGGTATCAGAGCTCCCTTACCTTCCATTGAGGCATTGCGATCCGTATGCAAGAGTATGAGAGAGTGTGATAGTTAGAGATCGAGTTTTCTCTTCCATGAGAAAAAGATTCCGTTCATTGATAGAAACATTTTGTTATTTGTTTCCGTTCTATCATTGAGAGATTGTGAGAGTTCTTTGAGAGAGAGATTTAGGGTACATTCTTCACTTCATCCTTAAGAGATTTCTGTTCATTCTTTCGTGAGAATGAGTGTCATTGAGAGATCCCTTTGAAGATTTCAGAGTGAAAAATGAGAGATTTCAATTCTTTCCTGCTAGAGAAAGGTTCATACAACCATTTTTTAGCTTACACATAACATATTTTGAGTTTTCTCCTCCTGCTTACTACTCCTCCTAAATTCCTTCTCTTGTAAGGTTTTCTTGTGTGAAAATAGAGAGGGAAGTTATAAGGAAAGCAGTTCCTTCTCTAGCCACAGTAGCTTCAAAACTCTACAGCCCTACAATAATCTATCTAAGGTGCCTCCATGAGTAGCTCCAAAGCCGCCTACCTACACAGCTCTACAGCTCCTACAAGCTGTCTCTCATAAGCAGCTGTTTGTGCTGGCATGAGAGATGCCTACCTACACAAATAGCTGTTGTGCCTATCTACAACAACTCTCTCACATGCAACCTCTCCTACATGCAGCCCCATAGCCTCAAGGCTAATAAACAAGCTGATCTAAATATGAAACGCCATAGCCACCAGCTCTTTCGGACGTCTCCACCTCACTAGCCATCAACTAAGCAACAGCCGCAATCTGCATACACCCGATGCCCATCCAATTGGCTCCTTCAAACCTTCAGCATCTATTGAACATAACACGACCACCCAGCACTCAAACAACTCCTTTCAATGAGCACCGAACTCTATAGATAGTGTCACATGTAGCATAGATAGCATCACGAGCCATCTCCACGGTTGGGCTCACCATAGCTCTAATAGCGAGCTAAGCTCCTTCAATAGCCATGCATCCGCTCCTTCAACAGCCATCGTGCTCCATGGCAGTCTCGATGGTCGAGTGCTCAGCCAACTCTAGCGACTCCCTGAGTGCACTTGTTGCTACAAGTATTGCTTGCTTGGAGACGAATAGCTTATGGTTATCTACACCAAATGTGACCAACAAGGCTAGGCTCCCATCAATCCGACAATGTAGTTCAATAAGCAAGCTCCATCCACAAAGTCTCCTAAGGTATCCTACAATCGACACATGGTAGATAAGCCACTCAACCTAAGTCTAGATATCTTAGGTTAGCCTATGGTTAGCATTTTGACATGTGGACCAAGATATGATGTGACCATGGTTAAGTTTTCTTAAACTTTTGGTTAGCTCAACTAAAGTTAAAAGATTGCCACATGGCATAGGGCCACCTTAGCATAGTAACCCCTCGCCAAGCACAGTTTGTAAGCAGCATGTGAATCCCTGTGCGACATCATCAAGGGCCATTTCTCGATCAAAACTTTGACAAGCCGTAACTTGCAATTCAAGGGGAGTTTGCACATGCTCCAAAAAGGAAAAGTGATTGTCTTTTCAAGATCTACGCGCTTGTTATATCAAAATCATTGTTAGCAATTAGATACTACCAATATTGAAAGAAATCAATTGGTAAGACCTTTGCAACAAATGACAAATCAACGCATGAATGCATAATGCATGCCAAAAGCACAAGTGGATGAGATGACCATAGCAGAGAACATGGCATCCACACATAAATCATTAAGGCACATGGAAGAACAAAGCATCATGCATCAAGCTACAACATGCAAAGAAGTAAACACCATCAACATCAAGCATTAAGAAGAAAAAAACCTTACCACCTTTAGCCTATGTGTTCGTAAATCAGACCTGACCACCTGAGAGTAGCCATGTAAGCACCCAGGGGAGGATTTGATCTTATAATACCCACACTTGACCACCTTATGTAGCAATGTATGTACTAAGGGGAGGTGATGGAATGTAAGCTCACATCTGACCAACTTGTAGTAGCTAAAGGATCATGGTGGGGAGGTGTTGAGATATGGTGCCATGAGCACATAGATTAAAGGCCAAGGTATGGTATAGGGAAGAATTAAAGTAGCCACCCTAGGATGTGGACTACATGATGTGGAGATGTGGATCAAGGATATCCACAAGGAGAGATGAGGATCAAAGGATCCCACATGTGTTGACCATTCTAAGGGCACTCTCTATATAAGAGGTCTATCATGTATTGTTGAGTACACACACTAGAATAGATTGAGTATTGCCTACCATATGGCTCTCATGGAGTTTCTTCTATGGTTTGATCCCCCTTAATCTTTTGTTAACTCCACGTTGCACTAGGAAAGCATGATCCACACTTTCACATCATCTTCACCATTCGACTGAGGACACTAAACATGATATTCAGCTTTCCACCCAGTGATAATTGTCGATAGAACACCAAAATGTGTTGAGCCACTCTATTGGTGTAGTGGCTGATCGAAGCCATCCCCCCACCAAAAGGCCCTCTAGTTCCACCCTTGTGTTTGGTATATTCATCAACCCATAAGAGGGAAAAATCTTTTGGCGAGCTTTTTAATGTGAGCTTTTTTACCATTTCCTTTGTTTTTGTGAGCTTTTTTTAGAAATCCATACATGTTTTTGTTATAAGAAAGCTGGGGAGGTTAGAAAGAGGGGGAGAGGATATACAATATGTTCATTTTCATAGCATGTGGAAGGGGTGGAAGAGTGTATACTATGCACAAGGGGGGGGCAGATATGAGTGGCAGTAGGAGGCAAAAAATTATGGAAGATATGTCCATATTCAAAGTAGAAGGGAGGAGCTATGGGAGATATGTTCATTTTAAAAGTGTATAATTTGAAACTTTTGACCTCATATTTGGATTCCTCGTTGAATTTTGGTCATTTTGAGTACCAACATGACCATATTCCGATAAAAATTGGAAAAATGGTGTTTTTGTCATTTTGGCCTGTTTTGGGCCTATTTTGAGTCTGCGCTAGCGCAGACTCAAAATAGGCCCAAAACAGGCCAAAATGAATTCATAACAAAAACACCATTTTTCCAAATTTTATCAGAATATGGTCATGTTGGTACTCAAAATGACCGGAATTCGACGAGGAATCCAAATATGAGGTCAAATCTATCAAATTATACACTTTGAAAATGAACAAATTTCGCATATGCTCTCCCTTCCCCTTTACATTTAGTAGATGAACATAAGTTTCACACTCCTCATCCTCTCTCTCCTCCTTGCACTCCTCTTTGCATACCTTATAAGTTCCCCCTCTAACTATAATAACAAATATATGTTCCAACTCCCCTCCCCTCCCTTCTCCATGCCACTTTACCCATGCGACCATCCCTCCCCTTTTCCTTTATCTCCCCTCCCCCCCCTCTCTCCTCTTAACTGTAACCATAACACAAACTTTCCACCCACCCCACTCTATGAAACCCCCCCTCCCCCTCTCTCTCTCTCAGGTGAATGAAAAGCTCACAATATTCATGAAAATTGAAAAAAAGCTCATGACAAAAAGCTCACCAAAAAATCACACCCCCCATAAGATATCCTGCAACCAACATATCATATCAAAACCCAAAGATTATATAAATTCATGTTTCAGCAATTAATAAGAATAAGGGTTTTTCATAGATTAAAAATAATATGTTAAAAAAATCATATTTGGGTGCAGAAACTAGGCTCTAGTCGCACGATGTCAGATTTAGGGCTTGCATGGGGTTTTTTGTCATGCAAATCATGCACATGGTTGCTAATGTCTCAATGGCCTCCCAAATATGATTTTTAAAAAATATTATTTTTCATCTCTAAACTCTAAAACTAAATTTATTCCATTTGGCCTAAATAAAAACCATAAACCTATTATTTTCCCTATGTTACAAAACCATAACCCTAATTCTTTGCACAAATGGAGTGGCAAGGGCAAGTGGCAGTGGTGGCAAGTGGCAATGGCAGATGTCCTGGGTTTAAAATCATAAAATTTGGTTGGGTTTTGTAACCTAAATCCTAAATCCTATTTTTTATTCCCTAAATCATATTTGGGAGGCCACTAAGACATCAGCAACCATATGCATGATTTGTATGCAAAAAAACCCCTTGTAATTCCTGAATCTGCTCTAGTTGCATGATGTCAGATTTAGGGTTTGCAGGGACGAGAGCTAGTTTCTGCAAAAATTGGGCTTTGGTTGCACGATGTCGGATTTAGGGTTTGTAGGGACCAAACTAGGCTCTTGTCGCACAATGTCGGATTTAGGGTTTTCAAGGGGGGTTTTTGCTTGAAAATGATGCACATGGTTGTTGCTAATATTTTAAAAAATCAAATTTGGAGGGCCATTGAGACCCTATTTTTCTAAATTACAAAACCATAACCCTAATTGTTTCCAAAAATGGAGTGGCAGGGGCAAGTGAGGATGTCCTGGGTTTAAAATCATAATATTTGGTTGGATTTTGTACTCTGAACTCTAAACCCTATTTTTTATTCCTTGCCAATTGAAGACAAAGCAATGATTTTTGTTGCTAAAATGGAACCTAGAATTATATTGATGATTTTGAATCATATGATGAAGCTATCAAAGCTACATACCTTTTTGGCCTCATCACGGACTGCGTCAGCTACAGTGTCCAGTTGGACTCCCTTTTGTGATTGGTCTTGAATTTCATGCTGGCTTGAGGTGCTTACTTCTTCATCTCTCTCTCTATACAATTCCCTCTGCCAAATTCATGAACTGCTCATCGGACATGTCGTACTCTAGTGCGGCATCCTCGATTACCTTCTATGTTAGTTGGATTGCCTCTAGATCGGTGAGGCTCAAGTAATCAAAGCGTGCAATCTCATCAATTGCTGATTGACTGGAGCATCAAAGGTAATGACATCATCAAAGATGTCATTCAAGAGCTGACATAGCACCTCATCCTCTCAGAGACCAGTTTCTTCCATCACTTCCAATAGGTGAAGGTATTCCTCATCCTCAATCCTGATTGGATCAACCAAAGCGAGGTGTGGCTTGGTTGCCACCTCATCTGGATTATAGGTGGAGGATGGATATGCACGAGTCAAATATGATGATTAGATGTCCTCACTTTCAACTTGCTCCTCAGCTAGGCTAATAATATGCTCCTTAGGCTCTAGGTCTAGGATTAGTCATCTCCTCCACCACTTGTTGATGGACTTGCTCCACCACCTATGGATGCAAGACCCTCGGGCTACTCACCAACATCCTCATCAAACTTCTAGTCGGAAGGAGAATGGTAAGGGTTGTATCTCTCTCGATCAAATGATTTGGGGGAGATGAATCATCCCCGATGGGAATAGCATACTCATGGAGAGAGATAGGGACATTATCCATGGCCCTACTTAGTGTCTTCTTGAAGTTAGCACTCTGGCCAAAAGAGCTCAAAGTATCCAATGAAACCCATTGGTGAGGGGAGTTAGCAATCGCAACACATTGCCCATCGATAAGTCTATCAAAATACTGAAGAGAGGGATTATCAATAGGAAGGAGAGATCTCAAGTGAGACTCAAGATGGAATGCCTTGCAGAAGATAGGATAAACTTGATCTGCAGAGGCATGGGAATCAGTGGATGAAATCCATTGGTCAAAAGCCTGTCTGGGGGAAGCCATGAAAGTAGGAGGATGCTCGAGAAGACGAAAGAGGAGGCTATGGAGTGCAAGGTTACTCAAGAGTGGGAAACTGAAAATGTGAAAATGACTTTAGAAGTGTACTTTATAAAATGGGCATTGCCCTTAAAAATGCTCTTAATTACAATATTTTTATATTTATTGTTTTTACTTTGGAAAGATTCTCTCTCTCTCTCTCTCTCTCTCTCTCTCTCTCTCTCTCTCTCTCTCCCCCCCCTCTCTCTCTCTCATTGGCTTATCTATTTCTATTGTCTCTGTGCCAACATGGACTTAGGTAGTATAAAATGTGTGTGCAGAGTAGTGGCAAAGCTTCGCTTGCACTTGCATAAGGCTAGGAATTATCTCTCTTAGGAGTCCTCAACATGCAAGTTCTACTTGCAACTCCTACATGCATGTTCTACATGTAATTTCTCCATGTGAGTTCTACATGCAACTCCTACATGCAAGTCTTACATGCAATTCTTACATGCATGTTTTACTTGCAACTTCTACTTGTTGCAACTCCTACAAGCAAGTCCTACATGCATGTTCTACATGCGAGTTCTACATGCAACATGCAACATGTGAGTTCAACATGAAACTCCTACATGCAACGTCTATATGCAAGTTCTACATGTAGAGAGAGAATTCCTTACAATTCCTACATGTAGAGAGACAAGCTCTCCAATTTGTATAAATACCCCATAATGGAATGAAGCCCACACTCTTTGGGGCATTGTGTTGAGTTCTACTTTGGTATTCCAAGCAATTGTCTCAAGTGTCCATGCTTCCTTACTCTCCACTTCCAAAAGCATGTCTTAACCTTGCAATTCCTCCTCCCCTCTCCTCCAACCTTGCAACCCATCCTCTTCGTCTCCTCCTCCCGCCTCCTCCTCCTCCTCCTCCCTCCTTTTCCTCCTCCCTCCTCCTCCTTCCTCCTCCTCCTCCCTCCTCTTCCTCGCTCTTCTCTCCCTCCTTTCCCCCCATCCTCTTACATATTCTTCCTCTCACACTCCTATGCTACCCCTAAACCCTTAGTTCCTCAACCCTTAACCTCCATGACGAGTTCTCCACCATGTACTCTACCCTAAATCTTGGATCCTCCTTCTAACCCTTGAACCTCTTCTAAACTTTAGAGCCTCCTTCTAAACCTTGGAACCTCCTTCTAGCCCTTAAACTCCTCCTATACCATGCAACCCCCAATGAAGGCGCAAGCCTTCATTACCTTAACCACGATGATGCATGCTCCTTTCAGACATGCATGCACTATGTTTGCTTTCCACACTTAAGCCTACATCTCTCACCAGAATATGACTCAAGGTCCTAAGCTACACTTATACTACTAACGACAACCTTGATATATCTGTAGGTGACAAAAAGCCTCAGAACCCTGCATACTGAGAATACCCTGCTCTTCTTGCGAAAGTTGTGGGAAAGAGCAAACATCTAGCGCTACTGCTGAGGAGACTAGTGTCTCAAGTAACGAGTAAACATACACAAGTATGTGTAAAAAACAAACTACTACAAACTTTCACGAACATAACACTCAAGGGTAAGGAGAGTAAAAATTTTTCCAACTCTAGCCAAACATATCAACCCCAAGAATCAACCTTGGGTTACTACCTTAAGAAATTTACTTTATTTCTTAAAAAGAAGCCACTTGATAATCAAATCATGCTAGGTAGTGGACACGAATGCGTAGAGGTTGCAATTCTTATCATTTCACCTTTTTACAGAAGAGCGATCTGAGATAACCATGAAAAGTTATGGCCTGGGAAGAGTTTAGGGTTTAACCCTAAAACCTATGCCCATTTCCTATAAAAACCCACTCCACCCCCTAATTCTTATTCTTTCACATCTAGCCTCCATCCTCTTTCCCATTCCGAGCCCTACGTAAGACACTCCTCCCTCTCCATTGACCAGCACCCTGGCCCCATCCTCATGATGAGTTATTTCGAGCCCTTTCCTGCATAGCGATATCCTAGCCCATTTGCCCTCAACAATCCCGTTACATAGAAAGATTTAGAGAGCGTTTAGGTGACCATCTCTTCCTCCCTTTGGGTGACCATTTGCCCTCAACAATCCCGTTACTAGATGGGGGCCATGTGTGGCCTAATGGCTGGACAGCTTCAGATAGAGTTGGCACACATACCACACATCATTGCTTTCTTCTGCACTTGTCATAGAATTGGTCATGTTTTGCACCGTAAACAGATGCTCATTTCTTTCATCACCCTGTCTACTAGAGGATGCATAATTGCCTTGCTGCAATTTTCCAGTCATGATGTCATTCTATTTTTTATAGTAGTCTTTAACCATATGACCTATTTTACCATAGTAGTAGCATTCAACATTGCTGTTTGCATTTTGGCCTCTCTGCCATCCACCATGACCTCTTCGGCTCCCCCTGCCTCTAAAGTTACCACGTCCTCCTCCATAGAACTAGTTTTCTTGAATTTGCTGCATATTCTAATTTTTGCCACGGCTCCAAATCGACCTGCTCTACCTGTGCCTCTACCTCTTCCACCATTTGAGTAGAAGATAGCTTCTTTTAAAGTTCCTCCTAAATAAGATGCACCACCATTTCTCTGCTCTTCAGAAATTAGAAGAGCAATCAACTCCCCAAAATCAGGAAAATTCTCACGAACAGGCAAAAAAGATCAAAGTCATGAGATCAGACAGAGGAGGTGAATACATGTCTTCAGCATTCATGAACTTTTGTAGACGACATTCGAAGACAATTCACTTGTGTGGATACTCCTCAGCAGAATGCAAGAGCTGAAAGGAAGAATGGTAGCAGACAATGATAGAGCAATGCTTATGAGAAGCATCTTCCGAATCAATATTGGGCAGAAGCAATAGCCACTGCAAACTACTTAGTTACAAAAGGATTTGCACAGCAATATGTTCAGGATTATGATGAGCGTTATGCTCCAGTAGCAAAGATGGATTCCATACGGTTCTTGATATCACTAGCAACACTCAACAGATGGAATGTGTATCAGTTCGATGTCAAGAATGCATTTCTCAATGGTTACTTAGACGAGGAAGTCTACATACAACAATCAGCAGGTTTTGTTGAACCAGGAAAGGAGAATCTACAACTTAAAGCAAGCACCCAAAAGTTGGTACCACTGATTCAACAAGTATTTTGTTGATTTGGTGGGATACATGAAGTCCAATGTAGATCATACACTCTACTGTTCAAGGGGAAGAAAATAATATTTCACTTTTGTACATACATGATCTGAATGTGACCGAAAGCAAGGTCAGGTTCATCAAAAAGCTAAAACAAGACTTATCTATAGAGTTCAACATGAAAGATCTTGGACTTATGCACTATTGTCTTGGTATTGAGTTCTAGAGAGATTCAGACAACACCTTTTTGAGTCAGTTCAAATATGTTGACAGCTTCCTGAAGAAGTTTCATATGGCAGATTGCAAGATTGCAGCCACTCCCATGGAACAAAGTTTGAAACTTACTAAAGATTCAAAAAAGCCTATAGTCAATGATAGGTACTATAGGTGGCTCATCGTATCTCTTATATATCTCAATGGCTAGATATTTGTTATGCAGTAAGTTCACTTGCACAACTTATGGCAAATCCAAAACAGTCTTACTGGAATGCAACCAAAAGAGTCTTGAGATACATAAGAGGTACAAGATAGTTTGGAATAGAATACAAAGGAAGTCATCCACCACATGGTTGCATGGATACTATGACAGTGACTATGCCAGAGATCATGAGACCAGGATATCGACACAAGGGTATGCATTTTTCCTTGGTCAAGGTGCTATATCATGGTTGTCCAACAAACATCCAATTGTTTCTTTGTCTTTAATTGGAGTAGAATCTAGAGGACTCACTATTGGTGCATGTGAGGCTATATGGCTTAGAAGACTATTGTGAGAAACAGATTACTTTGATGAGTCAAAGCTAACAACAATATATTGTGATAACCAATCAGCTCAAGCATTGGCCAAGAATCCAGTATACCACTCCAAGACAAAGCACATTGATGTTAGAGAGGACTTCATCAGAGAAAGAGTGTTACTTGGTGACATCACACTACAGCATTGTGATAGCAAAAAGAATGTTGCAGACATCTTTACCAACCACTCGATAAAGAGCTTTTCGAGAAACACGACAAGCTCTTGGTTTGACGCATAGGAGGACATTCCCATTAAAGGGGTGTGATGGAATGTGATGCTCAGTCCTTCTTTGATTACCAAGAATTATCATCTTGAGGGAAGGCCTACTTCATGATGTTGATCTTGAGGGAAGATGTTGAGAGATCATGCTCAACATATGTGCATAGCACCATCATGTGATCATATGTGTATAGCACTAACACTTATAGAGTGCTATAAAGGAAAGGGTTAGATGCCCTAACCCTAACCCTAAATGGGTTTGTATATATTCGATATTTTCAACTAAATCTAGTGTACAGTTAGTCATTTGTGGTGTGCTCTCTAGCTGTGCCCTCTCTCCTCATCTCCACTCTTCTCCTCTCCCCTCTTCATATTTTGTCAAGATGTTGAAGAGGTTTTTAATGCAAGTGCATAAAGTGAACGGTGAGCTATTTCCTTTGGGTGTGAGGTCATCCTTTTGCAAGATATCGACTATAGTGTCTATCATCCTAGGGGGTTGTAGCATCGCTTTGTGTATTACTATCTTGCCCGCTTTTGCATTCGAGGGGGGAAGGAGCTATATGAGGTATTACAAGGTGATTTTCTACGAGGTGTGGATTCTGTTGGTATTACCTCAGATGAGCTATATGAGGTATTACATGGTGATTTTCTATGAGGTGTGGATTCTATTGGTGACTTCCTAGAGTAAGTGCTAGTTTCTTTTATGTTTTTCTTTGTTTGTAGTATCATTCATGGTTGTATTGATTTATCGCTTGTGTTTTATTGGTTTGTTTTATTGTATTGTGTTGCATGTTTTATTAGAGGCATTCAAAGAATTATGAAGTGGATTTGCTGCATTTTTTAGGATGATTTTCATCCTCCTGTTTGTGTGCATGAACGAGATGTAATTCTCATGTATGACTAGCTTGCCGGACGATCTAAATGGAAAGAGTGGATCGATGCATATTTTTATGTAGTGTATTGACAATCCTAGGATTGCATTGCTTGCATTTGTGGTTTAATGTTGTATTTTGTGATTGGTTTTTGATTGTTGTATCTTGTGCTAATTAGTCAGGTTTGGCATAATGAATTGGGTAAGTTTGAAAGGATTAAGCAAGTTTGTTCATACAATGATGGAATCTATGGGTAATTTTAGCAATTGAAGCCTTTGAGTGACTTTGGCTACCAGGTTGGGATTGGGTCATGTGCTTGTGGATTTTCTATGAAGTTTGTTGGTCATAAAACTGCTAGCAGCTTGTTAAAGTATGATAGCAGTGATGTTGTGTGGGTAGAGACTGTTGTGGAGTTGGTGGCTAGTCCCTATGATGAGTGTGGATGTTTGAGGGTGTATGATGATGTTTGAATTTTTTTTTGGAGGTTTATTGCAAAAATGTGGATGGTGTTGTGTCTAGGGGTTTTGAGGTTGTTGGAGGGAGTAAGACAATTTTATTAAGTTTGGGACAATTCCTTGATTTTGGGATGATTTAGATCATATCTCCCCCTCTCTCTCTATCGTCTTTATTAAAAAGTATATGCTAGTGCGTGAACCGAAGTTCAAGAATGGAACACTTGAAAATTATAGGCCATTCTAGTTCGAGCATGGCATGAAAGTAATACTGAATTTTCTATAACATTGGGACCTGGAATTGTCCCAAAATTATTAAAATAGTCTTGAGCGTTGCATGTGTGATTTATCTTTGTTCAAATGTTGGTGGTGCTTCGGGTACTCCTACTGTGAGTTCTGGTGCTGTTGGTGTTTTGGCTGTTGTTTCTAATTCAGTTGGTTGTCTTGATGTGATTTTTGGTGCTGTTGGTGTTGTGGCTACGGGCTCTCATTCTATTGGTGCGATTTTTGGGATTGCCAGTGGTTTTAGGCTTGGGTTTCTTAGTGGTTCTACTTCTTGTGTTGTTGCTTTGAGTTCTTTGGGTCATACTAGTGCATGTTGTTGTTGTTGTTTGTGCTAGGATCACTATGGTGGATAAGGTTGGATCCGGTGTTATTGGGGGTGTGGATTCTGCTGGATTTGGTTTTGTTGGCCATGGTGATGTTGAGTATCTGTTTGCTTGAGACAGTGGAGGATGAGTAGTTTGTGAAGATGAGTGACATAACTTGGATGGGAAAGCTTTACCGGGTTGTCCATGGGAACGATGCTGGTGGTTCGTTGATTTCTGGTGGCATTTTCAAGGATTGTGTGTTTACATCAATGTCGATGGAAGTTCACTATTGAAGAAGAAATGATGGTGATGATAGTTTGCTGTTGAAACAATATTTTTTTTTGAAAAGTTTGATACTAAGGTTGTAGCCAGTTATCCAATTTTTTTGGAAATGTCTTGGGATAACAAAATTGTATTTTCAAGTGGCTTCATGTTATTAGTCGTTTTAGTTGAATTTTGTCTCAACTTGTCTCTTTCGAGCTTATGTATTGTGATAAGAGTTATTGAGGTCTATTGTTTTATTGTGTTGTCAGTGATGGATTAAAAGTTTTCTATTTTTTTGATGAAGTGTAGTTACTTTCCCGGAGGAGGGTTAGGGATAGGTTTTTTTGTTCTTATGATGTCATAGATGGGGCAGCTGAGATTAGATCTCAGTCGGCCAACGACCCTGATGAGTTTGTTGCCCATTTGTTAGTGCTAACACTAAGGAGTGGAGGTCAAGAGCATAGTGTTGGAGCAAGGCACTTGCAATTCTAGAGCATGGATGTAAGGGGAGGCCACAAGGTTTTCCATGTAGATAGGGACGATTTTCATGGCAGGATCCAGGAAACCTCCTCTAGAGATTGTAAAGTATTTAGCCGCTTGAGCCTTCTATTTTTCAAGACACACTGCCATTGGGGCTCTTGGTTGAAATCCATACATCATCATGAATAGACTAAAACCTATAGCTGAATGTTTGGCATTGTTATATGCAAATTCTAATATGAGCAAATATTGTTCCCAATTAGTTTACCGTTTACTTATATATGCTTGAAGCATATCATAAATGATCTGATTGAAGACTCTACCATCTTTTTCAAACATAATGGAGCTATTAAGATAACTCCGCTGTAAGCTATGCCCAAGACTATACAACCACTATCGACCAAGCACAACATTTGTTCGATTGAGATGCATAATATGGACATCCAAGGCATCTTGAGAGCCTTGAATATCCACCTCTACACCATGTATCATGGTATGACAAACCTTTTTATCACTGCCCTTTGCCAGAGAGACTACATATTTATGGGCACTTGGACTCTCGTGCAATTTTAATTTCTTAACTAATGAGTAGTAATTATGTGTTGCACTATCATTGGCCATCACTCTTACCCTTTGCTCTTAATTTTTTCATGCATCCTCATTAAATCATGAGGACCAAATGTGGACTGCCACATTGTCGATGATAGATAGCACATGTGGATGCTATCCTCATGATAGACCTCTACCTCAGTGTACTTTTTACCTGGGGCACCAACTCACTTTAGTAACAAAAACGTATCAAAATCTTGAGTATGAGATGAATTTAAAAATATGCCATGAGTAGAAATTAGAAAAATTAACATGATTGTGTTCTACAGTAAAAGAGCTTCAAATATGTCTTTACACCTTGAAATTTAGGTAAAACATGAAAAAATTACATTAATTTGAAAGGAGATGGGTTTTCATATTTTAGTGTTTTTTTATTCCCCCCCCTTCATCTAAAAGACCCCCCTGCTTGGGCCTCACATATTATGAAAAATATTTACAAATCTTAAAATCTTGAATATTTTTCAAGGTATATGCCTTATATTTTGTGGGAGGGGGGACATGAGGTTTTCAAAATTTTCCCTCGCATATTTGAAAATTTTAAAGGAAATCCATGCATATTCTATATGGACCTTGTCCCCAAATACCTTGGACTTTGGACGAGGGTAGTAACACAATACATATTGAGTTGGTGCCCAAGGATTTTTCAGTACCATTAAGCGGTAACACCTGCACCACATGTACTTGTTTTTGTGGAGGTCTATTTGGGACTTTAGCTCTCACTTGTTTATTTTTAGGGCAGTTCCAAGAAGCCCAAACATTTGAAGCAAAGATTTTCCTAGTTTGCCTTTTTATAATCTTTGTTCTTCAAGAGAGGATATTTTTGTGTTTGAGGTTTCTTATGTGGTGCTTGAGAAGCCTCCTTTTTAAAGTGCCCCCTTCCTTTTCAAAATGGGAAATTTGTTGAATTTAGGAACAAAACATGTTTATTCCAAAGTTCCAGCTTTGGATTTCCCCATCGTATCATTGATTATTTGGGCATACTTAATTACTTCTTCAAAGGTTTTGGGAGAATTTCTTTTCATCTTTAGCTTAAGGATTGCCTCCCAATAATTCACTATATGTTAAACTAGAGTGCTTTTTCCCATAGTGGAATTGTCCCAAGCCTCCCAAGCTCTACTCGTTTTCGGGTAAAAACTCTTTTAAGAAGGCTTGTTTAAATTCAGCCTATCATTTTCTCTGAGGCTCATCCACCATTTATAGGCTTTATTTTCAAGGGAAAGACTTGCTTCCACGACTTGATTTTTAGAAGGGGTAAACCTTGAGTTGATGAAAGTCTTGCCATTTTTGCAAGAACATGTTAATCACGTCCTTGTTATGTTCCTTTTCTTCCCCATTGAAAATTGGTGGTTTCAAGTCCTTAAGAATGTTAGAGGTTTCTCTAAGTCAAGAGGTGGACCTCTCAACTTGATTAGGAGGAGTCGATGATTTTTCCATAGACGTTACCGATTGAGAATAAGATAAATTGGCTATGGCTTCAGTTAGGGACTTCAATGTATCATTAATAGTTCCTAACTATGTTTCAATGTTTTGTGTTTAAGTTTTATGTTTAATGAATTCCATATATGGAATTCCATGATTACCGTAGTCTCTATCTTCCATTTCCATGTTATCCTCCTGAGTTTCATTATGTACTTCCTCATGTATTTCCTCTCCAACTATATTTTTTCCTTTTCTAGCCCTTTCTTTGCTCTCCTTAACCATTTCATCTCTTTTTGGAATTGCCATTTCAAATGCAAATTTTTTTCAAAAGATATAAAGCAAGAAGCTTTATAACAAAGAGAAAATGCAATGCCCACTTCCCTGGTATTTGTTCAATGGTCTTGGATTTGTCTTTGAAGTCATCTCGCTCTTTTTTATTTTGTAAGGAGTCTTCACGTTTGATCCTACTCTTCGTGATACTTTACATCTCGAATTCCTCGAACCGATCTTGATCTTCTTCTTTGAAAATGACGCGGTTAAGAAGATTGGAAACAACAAGGGAAAAATATCTTTAGGAAGAAGAGGTGGGGGAAAAAAGAACTTTGGAGAGGGGTATATAAACAAGGATTAGGTGTCTTTTTGTTACTTTGAATACTTTGAGTGATGTGATGTGGCTTTTTATGACTTTGAATGACATGGTAGCATTCAATTCTCTTTGTTTCCTCTTTGTTCTCTTCTATGCAGGTCGATAGGCGTCTTGACAATCATTAGAGTAGACCACTCAAGGAGTTGCGATACTTCTTTCCCATTATGGGAAAGGAAATCTATGGGTTGATCATCATTCAACTTTGCTGCCAATGTTGCCAAAGGGAGGTTTGGGGCATTCATCTTTTTAGGAAATGATGTAGGCAAAGGGGAACCCGATCGAGGAGGTTGTATCCCTGGCTCGAGGGGGGATTTCCCTCCTCAAGGAGAGGGAGGATCGAGGAGGTTGTACTCAGGGAGGCTCAAGGGGGGATTTCCCTCCTCGAGGAGAGGGAGGATTGAGGAGGTTGTACTCACAAAGATAGTAATATGCTGGAGCTCTCTTGTTGCGTAGCAAAAGAGGGTGCGCCAATTGCCTCGACAGTATCTACATGAATCTCTTCATTCTCAAGATGTTCCCTTGTGTCAGACTACTCTGTTCGAGCTATTAAAGATATCTTGTTCTGCCAATAAACCAAAACACGTCTACGGAGGATACACCAAGCGAGAAATGTCGAGTATTTCCCAAAAATTAACCAGAGGTCTGGTAAGGTGAATATCCATGCATCGGCATCTTAAAACAGCTGCAATTCAGAGGATGTTACAGATATGAATTGAATGGCCACTATTTTACTGCTGCCAGGATGTTATAGCAATCAGCACTAATTGCAGTTCAGCATGAATTAAGCGGTTCGAATATTAAAACTTAGGCTTTACGACTTCTATTTTGAATTGTGCAGTCTGGTAGGACTGAATCAAATGGAATCCTTTACAGGGCATCGGAATAGAAGCAAGGGTAAAAACAGTGACATCGAACTTGCTTTTATCGGAGTAGAAACAGCAAAATGCAATGGAGAACCTTATGGCATTGGAAGGGCTTTGAGAAGGCTTTGTCAGCAGGGAAAAGTGGAGGAATCAGTAAAATTTTTGGATCTTATGGACTGGCAAAGTATAGAGGTTAGCTCTGATATCTACTATGCGCTTAAATAAAGAGTTGATAGACCTATAATGATTTTTACTATTGGGCAAGAAAAGCTCAATGATATGCTTATAGATACTACAGGTACAAT
Organism: Dipteris shenzhenensis; assembly: GCF_047967505.1. NCBI lineage: Eukaryota > Viridiplantae > Streptophyta > Polypodiopsida > Gleicheniales > Dipteridaceae > Dipteris > Dipteris shenzhenensis. The sequence goes on from NC_141599.1 coordinate 46,353,951, forward strand.
TTAGGGCCTACCTAGCAAAAAAAGAGGTTTGCCAAGCGTATCCAAGCCTTGAAAGGGATACCCATAGCATTTATAGCTTTCAATGAAAATTTTGTGGAAGAAATGGAGGAGAAATTTACCTAAGATTGAAACAACATGCACAATGGCCAAGCATGGACAAGGAAGAACATATCATTAGGAGTTTCTAAGGTTGTAAGCCATAACAAGATACAAATCAATGTAATTTTGGCCAACCTTGACTAGGGTTGGTTAAGGGAAAAACGAACATTTGCATATGGTAAAGATCCAAAAGCACGTCACCATGGATCATGAAAAAAGTATCATAAGTTGAGAAGACCAGGATAATAAGCAAAAATATTGAAGATTCAATTAAATAAATGCGGTTAATGAGAATAAATAGGTACTGCATGATCCATAAAATACATAAAATATGTCATTGGACATGCATGATCAAACAATTGGTACTTAAGCTTGGTGGTAGATATTGAACGAAGTATTTCAAAGAGGCAAACAAAATCATAGATCTTCATGATGTTCATCTACATTGGGGATCATGGAAATCTATCTTGAAAAATGGGGGACATGTCGGCTCAAAAAGGATAGTTTAGTTATAGACTACATATAGATGATAGATCATGTCATACATCATCTACATGGTGAAGAATACAAAGGCATTTCTTGTGTCCACCATTTTACACCTTCTTTGAAAAGTTGCATTTTGGATTTGGTTAGCTCTTACCAATCAATTGCCTCACTTCTCCTTATTATTTCTTGTAGGGGTTTGAGGTTATGTGTTCTAGGTATTGCCTCATATTCAATGCCTTTCTGCACCCTCATTGACTCTAATAGGGCAACTAAGTTGGAAGATATTTCATACTGCACATAGATACTTACCTTGGACCCATTGATTCATTATAGTATCCTTGTTTTGAGTTGTATCTAAATTCTTGCTTGTTTGTGCATAGGTCCTTTTCCCCTTACTTGGGAACCTATCTAGGGTTTGCTATATAAAGAGCTTCTCCCTCTTTTAGAACACTAGCTCTCCCTCTACATGAATGTTGGTTCCCTTCTTTTTGGCTTTTTAGAGTCTTGAATATTTTATCAATCTGTTCTTCAAGCACAAAAGGATTAACATCCAAAATTTTCGAAAGTTGATTGGCATACATTTACTCTGCTTTGGTGCACTAATTGTTTCTTCTAGCAAGATGAGTTTAATTGATTATTATCTTATGTATGTGTCTCATACCAGGGTAGATAATGATTAATGGAGTGGTTGATTCTGCACTAAATCTTTACTTCTTAGTTGCCTTCTCAAGTTCTAGAGTTCACGCTGACTATGACAATTAATTTCTCTTGGGTGCCCAATAGAAATATTCTTAAAAGATTAAAAATGGGTAATATACAAGCTATAAACTGTGCAATCATAACACATTTAGAATTTCAACATCTCGTCTTGATTAGGGTGTATGACCTTTGAATAGATTTGTAGCATGTATAATTTGGATAGCACGATAAAAAGTAATATGCCCATAGATGCCAAACCCACCTAGCTTTTTGCTTACATATTATGGGTAGGTCAACCTCCTGCATATCACATATAGAGGGTGATGGGGTAAATATGGAAATGGAGGAACACAACTAGATAGGCAAACATGAAAGAAACATTCATTTGTATACCAATTCGTGAATTCAAGGTTGCATATTTTTCATAAAGGTTTTACCTCCCCCTATTATTTCCTTATGGATCCTTGTTCATGCACCTCTTTTCTTTTACACTAAAGATAAGTACCATATATTTTAGGAGTTGACATCCTCACCAATTTCTTTGTTTTCCATTTGTACACTAGTTACTCGTTGTGATGTGTCTTGATGCGCACAATAGCCATACATTAATTTGATCAAAGTTTTATGGCTTAGTCAAAACCCCAACCCCAACCCCAAAGAAATGAGGAGTTGTGAGTGGAAAATATGTGTTTTTTTCTAGAAAGTTGTGGTAGCTCAATGCTTTGTTTTTCTTCATAAAATGTTTATCTCATCCTCTCGAAGTTTGTAAAGATATTGTAGCAAACTCCATTAGCCTATAAGGAAACTTATGGGTCTTGTTTGGATCCTTGTAAATGATAAGAAACTGAATGAGACCGCCACTAAGCCTAGGGCTACATGAGATTAGTGTAACAATCATGGAGGATTGAACCATACAAGAAAATCCATTACGGGAGATACAACAATGTAGGCAACACCACTCAATCAATCTATTCCAATGCTTTATAAACAATACAATGATAGACCTCTTATATAGAGAGTCTCAAGGCATAAGCCTACTGTGTGGCATCCTCTGATCCACATCCAACTTGTGGTGACCAATGTCCCACATCCATTCATGTAGTCCACATCCTCTTGTGTGGCTACCATAATTCCCACAAACATACCCCTCTAGGGTACCAACACAATATCCCATCAATTGGACATTGCACATTTCAACACCCCTCCTCAATGTACAATCATATGTGACCATCTCACCTCTCACCCCCAATGATTTGGCATTGCCAAACTCACTCTCTCAACACTCCCCCTCAATGACAAATTGGAGTGTTCAACAAATGTGTGTGCATGTGTCTAGCAACCTAGACACCTTATCATCCACTTTACATACCATGCTGTGTGGGCGGGACACCCAAGTGCTTTTTAGACACCCCATGTGTCAGGGAGAAGGAACCAACCCAAGTAGTACATCATCAATGTACACTACTCCTGCACACCACAATCAAATATCTTTTTGAGCACCCGTGGGCTCGAGCAGAGGACCCTCATAAACATGGGTGAGAGAAAATTACATCCATTTTATGTCAACGCAAGGGCAGGGTACCCACAATAATCTTGGTCATGATACAACATATCCATGATTTGCCATACAAGCCAATGCTGCAGCATTTTCTCAAGGCGTAAGAAAATTAGAAAATTTTTCATGTACCATATAGCATAGTGGGATAAAAAAGATGGAGGAATTTTCATGAGTACAAAGGATGAGGATAAGATATTTTGAACCACAAAATTTAGGGTGTCGTATAACCCTAAACCAAAGACCAAAATAGTCATCTTCTTACCATCCTCTTCACTTTCTTCCTTGTCGTCGTCGTTGATTTGGATTTGTCTTATTCCTCTGCTGGTTCCTCTTCAACAAGCTTGTCCTGCTTCGAATTATAAGCCTGCATGGGTTTCTCATACTCGGCTTTCCTCTTAGCAGCTTTGGCGACATAAGGAGCTTTTTTTTTGCACTTCAGTCAGCGCTTTCCATTCTCGCCTCCAGCTTTCCAAACGACGGATACAGCCTTCTCAGTTGGATTGTAGCTTCAACATTGAGTTTCCTATGCCTGCGTGTGCAGGTCTAGTTGCCGCTTTGCCCATTCTTCCTCCTCTGCATGTCGAAACTCTTCAGTTTCTTTCATTCGCTCTCTATCAACAATAAACCTTCACAGATGGGATTCACATCTGCCTCAGCAGCTTTTTCTTGTGGTAGATAAGTATCATCATTACTTCCTACCGTGGCAGTGTTCATATGAAAAACACTTGCTCTCTCGTCTAAGGATTCCATGAACAACAAAACCACAATAACCATGAAACCAGTTAGCATACCATGGTAACGGCTTTCACAGCTTCTACTTTCTCTGCACCAGCAATATTTCCTTCAAATAGTGGCAATCTTTGACAGGTTCTTTTCTTCTTTCTCTTCTTGCTCATGAATTGTAGGTCTTTGTCTACAGTAGCGTATCCACCAATTTTGGGAAGAGGATCTTCGTTGCTTTGAGATCTGCAAGTCTCCTCTTCCAAGACACGTACAATGCGCTGTCTCAGACTGGGCTCTGACCTGGGCATTGACAAAATGGCGCTGCCACCATCCATGGCTCTGTTACTTTCCAGGCTTAAACCTGGTGAGAGTAACTCTCCCGCAGCTTGTCTACTATCCTGCGAGACATCCCCATTAGAACTGCAACCAGGATTTTCCTGACTCGTGGAGACTTCAAGAGGAGAAAGTACTCCTGAAATTCTAGCTTCATCATCAGGTAAAACAGCAGAAAAGTTGTGAGGACACCCTAATTGCGCTTGTGGACACTCCGTCGACGATAACTTGTCGCAGACTTTATCTCCCCGCAAGAGGAAGCCAAGGGCCTGTCGGTAGTTTCAAATTGTTCACTGTGTATGGGCTTTGAGGACCCATCGCATGCTTGCGAAAGTTCAAGCTGTGACAAAACGACATCACCAGCTTCCTGCGATTTGTAAGAAGAAGGTAGAGAACCATTTGATAACTGCCTATCCCAATTAGAATGAACCTTGAAAACATGATCTCCCTAAAATGATATGAGTGTGCCATTTTTCTTTTTCTCAACTAATCATACTCAAACTCAGAAATAACAGTATACACACACTAATCTACCTAAGCTTAGCGATGACCAGCTCTGATACCATGATAAGAAACTGAATGAGACCGCCACTAAGCCTAGGGCTACATGAGATTAGTGTAACAATCATGGAGGATTGAACCATACAAGAAAATCCATTACGGGAGATACAACAATGTAGGCAACACTCAATCAATCTATTCCAATGCTTTATAAACAATACAATGATAGACCTCTTATATAGAGAGTCTCAAGGCATAAGCCTACTGTGTGGCATCCTCTGATCCACATCCAACTTGTGGTGACCAATGTCCCACATCCATTCATGTAGTCCACATCCTCTTGTGTGGCTACCATAATTCCCACAAACATACCCCTCTAGGGTACCAACACAATATCCCATCAATTGGACATTGCACATTTCAACAGTAAATGTTTCAATTTTGGGTAGGTCCTTACATCTATTTCAAAATTTAGGGGACCATGTAGATTCTCATGAGATTTGTTGATCCTTATGTATCATCATGAAATATATCACTTCCCCTAACAATACAAAAACATCTTAAGGAATACACTATATGAAGAAAATTGATAGAATGATATTTTTGGTCTAGATGAACAATCTCGCTTGCTAGCTTGGATATGAAAATACTCCGACAAGCTAATAAATCTTGAAATGCACATTATTTTACAGAATACCAATTAGGAAACCTTTCCTACATAAAAGGATAGTAGCGTTAAAGAAGACTATTTATCATGCTTGTACATGAAGCACAAAAGGTATCAATATAGATATATACATCATGGATGCATACACATATATTTATATATATAGCTAGATATACACATACGTATACTTGCATATATTAAACAAATACCTGCAGATATGTATGAAGCTAGCTTCTCCTATAATTGTCCTATTGGCATAAGGAGAAACATTTTGCATATTCTTGATCAGCCCATGCTATTGGAATAATTATTGAAAGGGAGGGAAGGAGATTCAACTAGGTTCCTAATGGTTCCTTATGAGAACTCATGTATCCTCATGGTTATTATAGATATTTAAGGTGGCATATAAGATCTTAAGGATCTATATGGGACCTCATGGTTTCATCAAGATCCTTGTGCGACCTGACAAAACCATTATCGAACCTTACACATCCATAGATGTACTTACATGCCCCAAAGATATACATTACAATCCTTTTAAGCAAAACAAGGCAGCAAACCTATGCAAGAATTAAGACAAATCGTCAGACTTCCAGGCAATCTTCATGCCCAAAGATGTCTTTGCTTGATTTCTTTAGGATCCTCAGTGTTGAACCAGCAATAAGTAGCACCCCCTATCGTATGACTCAAACTGGCAGCTCTAGGATCACTGGAACTAGCACCATCTCCCCCAAATGGTATATGCCTTTGCCTATGAGCTACAACATCCCTTACACGTTTGATGATTTGTGCTTGGCGCTGCAGCTGCTACATGTCAATTAGCCATTGCACCTACTCTATGTCAATTAGCCACTCTATGTCAATTAGCCACTGCAAAGGGTGTGGCCGCAAATAATCCACCCCTCTGGGTTCCGGCCACTGCTCGCTCTCCATGTGCTCCATGAATGTTGCGTTCCAAGAGGAAGGTTTACATTGAAGCGATCCTCCACAGTAGCTAGGCGTTCATAAACTCGCAGAAACAATGTTGGCGGGTCTAGCAACCTGAGAAAAAGAGTATGCCTGGACGTAAAGTGCTTTTGCAAAAGACGATCTACTTCTTGCCACTAGGTTGGGCGAGGTGGTAAATGCAGCAAACAAAAAGGAATGGGCACACAGAGCTCAGCCAAAAACACAATTTATACAGCCTACCCCGCAACTTTTGCACATACGTCGCCTAGTTGCTGCTGACTGTCTCCGCACAACCCTATGACAGGGCTTCATACTTTTGATGCCAAGAGTCTTCATTCATCTCCACACCCACTTTGCCCATATCTAATGTGCCTCCACCTCTGTCTGCCGAGCCCACATTGCGATGTGTGAGAGTGCCCACTGAGCCTACACTCATATTTGCACCCGAATGCTGGAGCTACGCTAGAATCACCACCCACACTTGCAGCACATCTCTGGAACAATAGTGCATTGCTAGCGTGCAATCTGTGTATTCCACTCCTGCTGCACCTCTCCTTGCAACGTGCCCATGAGGTCCTCCAGGTGCTCTCAATTAATTGACATGGTCCCTGGAACTGAGACTAAGTATCATGCCAATGCATCTATCAATCTTTGGCACAACAACTCCGCATTAATGTTCTAGAAATAATCTGCATGGAGTTTCCCTGATGACTCTATAGCCACTTTTGCCTCCTGCAGTTGCGCTTCGAGAAGGTTGAGTCAATGCCCATCCACTCCGCTTAGACCTGCATGGCTATGTTCTTTGCCCACAATATGTGGACTTCAGACTATAGCTCTGCAAGCCGCTACTGGGACTGGTAGACCATTGGTTGGCCATTTGCATATGGAATTGTGCACATGCCGCAAGTTGTGTGAGCGGTGTCAGGTGAATTGGATTGCAGGGGTCCCCAAACTGTGACAGTTTTCAAATTTGCAGTGGTCATGATCGCGTTGTGGGCACGGTATTCGACTCAACCACATATAAAGCCATCACTGCACTGGATGGCACCGCATACTGGAGGAACCTTTCCTGCCACTATCACAGACCGAGGCCAAGCACCGGAGTGTTGACTCCATCGAACTCAACACCGGAGTGCTGACCCCCACAATTGCGCACAAGGTCAGGCTCCAAAGTCACCACAATAGTCTATTCGAAACTTGGCGGTGTCACCACGACTAAAGCACTCTGAGAGACTCCTAGTAAAGTCACTAGTGTAGAGGTTGCAGACCTTGGTGGTGTCATTTCTACAACATTTCCCCTCTCATCAGCCTTTCGCTTCCTCTTCATGTCCACCTGACCATCCCATTTTTGTGCCTTCTTAAGGTCCCTTCGGTAGCACGAGCGTCTAATCAAAGAGGAATCTGAGGTGACGGTATGGGGAAAGCTTACATCTAATGGATGTGAGCCTATACTGTTGAACGGAGAACTACTAGAGAAAGTATGCATGAAGCAACCATTAGGATTTGTTAGCACTAGAGACACTAAGCAACCACTAGGATTTGTTAGCACTAGAGACACTGCTTTAGGATTGAGTTGAAGGGAGTTTTGTGATTATTCCTAGTCTTTTGGTGTGCCTTTGGAAGGGTATAGGAAAGGTTGGCCGCTTCCCAAAGGTAAAATAGGCATTTTTTTAGACATTTCTTTTTTTTAAAGGTGATTGGTCCAAGTATGCTCTTTGTAAGAGGCTTTAATGCATGCATTTAGTGACTTCTTGCTCTCTCTCTCTCTCTCTCTCTCTCTCTCTCTTACTTTTTTGATCTTGGGCAAGTCTTATGAATTATTAAATATCATTCACCTTGTTTATAAAAAAAAATATTCTAACCTCTATTTTTGGATGGTTGTTGGCTTTCCAGCTTTTTGGCCTGTCAAGTTTCAAGTGGAAGCCTAAGTAACGATGGCTGAGCGTGGCAAAGTGAAATTCATGTTTTTTGAAATTCTTTTGGTTTCCATTTTTGTCCCACTACGATTAGTCCAAGCTAGACTTTCCTATTCACTAGTTCAATTTACTATTTAAGTCCTCTCTCTCTCTCTTTCAAGCTTCCCTACCTCCACGCCCTTGCTCTTGGATTGTCTCGAGCTCGTTTGCTGCTGCGTTGGCCTCTAGTTGTTGGAAATTCTTCCACCAATTACCTGTTGGGCAAGCCTTATGAATGGCAAAAGTCATTCAACGTGTTTGACTTGGATGTGGTTTCCCACATTTTGGCTTGCATGTGCTTGCTGGATGGCTTCATACCTCCCAAGTTTGGATTGCTGGAGCGCCTTTCAACGCTTCCAAATTCATCAGCAGCTCCATCCCTGACACCCTTATCAACTGCACCAGTCTCTTAGGCATGGATCTCGACGACAACCGACTCGACCGTTCCACCCCGTCTCGTTCGCTTGGAAGAATTCCACAACTTCAATTCCTAAGTCTCAATTCCAATCGCTTTTCGGGGTCCATATCGGAGAGAATTGGCAATTGTATGTCTCTCTACCTCTTCGACATCTCTAGCAACATGCTGAACGGCCTCGTTCCGAACGACTTCGGTCTGCTTCAACAATTGGGATTTCTCATCTTTTCCAACAATATGCTCACCGGACACATTCCTCCGGCTCTAGGAAGCTGCGTCAGGATCTTCGTATTTGGATCTCTCTTTCAACAGGCTCTCTGCTAACATTCCCTCCAGCCTTTCCATGTAGAATCAATCTTTCGTTTAATAGTAACGCTACACTTTGCAAATCGACAGATTCTTCAAGATCACCTCGAATTCATCGCTCGCAATTCTGTCCTCCATTCGAAATTTCTCATATACTTCCAAACCTTGTTAACCGCTTTCCCTTCTTTTGACGCCTCTGTCAGCCATCCCTTCCAGATAAGGCAGTCTCTTAATCGCTAAAGCCGAGCCACTGCTCTGTACATCACATTGCCTCTTTGACCTGGTTGTTCAATGCGGGATGTGTTGCTCGCGATGCTATGTGAGGGAGGAAGGAGCTAGTGACGAGAACTTCAAATGATCGCACGAAGAAATGCATTGTAGATCCTATGCCCGGTTGCTCTTTCTAAGCATTTTTTCTTACTTCATTAGTGTACCTTCATTCGTCTTGCATTACAGCGCTCAAATTCCTATTCGTTGAGAATTGGTTGCCTACTGTCACGTAAATCTTCGGAGAAGTTTGGCACTATGTGAGACTATGCCCATTGAGTGCTATCATGATGGGAAAATTGTAACTTTTCATCACGACTCAATGTTTTTTAGGCATGAGCACAGCGGCATGAGAATGTGCAACAATTACGAATTTTGAGAGCCTTGCTTTTTGGCAAGAGGACATTTTGAGCCATTGCATTTTACCTAGCAATGCACACAGTAAAGCAGAGCCCTCTTGAACTTGTGTGAGATATAAATGCATTGGGCCGAATGGTCTTGTATTTGCTGGTGCGTGAGCAACATATTGTCTGCCTCATGCATGAAGGGCGGACTATGTGTTTATTGACTTCTTGAACGTAAGTCTCATGGTCAAGTGCATGTCTATATATAATGGTGTGACTCATTCAAGGTGAATAGTGTCAGAGCTAGAGCACCAAGCTGTAATTGAACCTGACAGTGGAGTGTTGCAGTCTCCAATGTCTCATTCACAAGGCTGTGAATTTAACTGCACCAACAAAATTCACTGCTCCACAAGCCCATGCTTGGCCAAAGTTTGCACAATCTAGCTGAAATCTAACTAGCGTAATGGGGCATGACAGGACCTTTACATTCAAATTTTGGCAACCTTATAGTAGTATGGCATCAGGGAAGTTCTTGCCAACCACGCCTTCCTACACGCCCAGCCTCCAGCACAGTGTTGCCATAGCTCCAACTTCGGATTAAAGAAGGAAATTTAGATCTGGAATATAGTAGCTAGTAGGACAACAATTTAACTCATGTATTAGGCTCCACCATGCATAGGCAAAATGGCACGAGTGTGTGTTACAAACATCCAACCAAGTGCTACACAAGTTACAGCCAAAGGGCTCAGGTTGGAAGCAGACTAACTAGCGAGTCCTAAGGCTACTACTAGGATGAAGGGACGAGTGCTAAATGACCCTTTTGTCTATACAACTTTGAAGGCAGGTATAGGCTGACTAGGACCAAGACTTAATTCTAACAATGGTAGCCATATTGCCCCACTTGGTTGGTCCCAAATCCAAAGTAAGAGTCATTGCTACAAAATTTGAAGCTTCATTTGCCTCACAACAAATTGGAGACCTACTACACATCTTCAAAGCTTGCATGATTCAACGGATGGAGCTGCTGGTCTTAAGCACGCTCAACCGACGGATGAGCCTGGTGACACCCATCTCATACATGAATTCCCAGTACTGGAGATCGTCTCTGGAAATATGTGCGCGGGTGGAAGAGCTAATTTTAAACACTCATAGAGGTGAGTGGTTGTTGCTGCTTCATACTAAAACAGGTTGTGACTTTTACTCTTGGATAATCTTAATGGCAATCGTAGAGGTGAGCGCGATGGTGATCTGTTGTTTCATGATCGATCGATGGATGGATCGCACATGTTGTGAGTTTTGGAAATACATTTTGATGATTGCAAGACTGAGATTCTTGGCATGTCGTCCGCTATGGTCGCTCTCGCTAGCAACATGCTGAACGGACTCGTTCCGAACGACTTCGGTCTGCGTAAACATTTGGGATTTCTCATCCTTTCGAACAATATGCTCATGGGATACATTCCTCTGGCTCTAGGAAGCTGTGTCTTGCTCTTATATTTGGATCTCTCTTTCAACAGGCTCTCTGGTAACATTCTCTCCAGCCTTTCTTCTCTAGTTGGGGCTTAATTTGCCCAACAATCCGTACCTATCCCTTCGTGGATTGGACAAATGGTCATGGCGATTGATCTCTCCTCGAATTCTTTGTCGGGCAAAGTGCTAAACAGCCTCGGTGATTGTGTTGCGCTCGTGCAGCTCAGTCTTTCGCATAACAAATTGGCTGGACCGATCCCGGGATCGCTCTGCAGCTCGACAATCTACAAGAATTAGATATGTCCTACAATATGCTCATCCAATCTTTACCGCAAGAGCTTGCCCTCTTATCTTCCCTCGTAAATCTTAATTTATCACACAACAATCTATCAGGTTTATTGTCTTCATAGATCTTGGAACCTTGCCTCAACTAGAACGGCTCAATGTTTCCTACAATAGCTTTGAAGGACCAATTAGGCGTGTTTGAACATATCAATGCCGCGTCCTTCCTCGGGAACCTTGGCTTATGTGGTCCGGTTCTTCAAAACACATGCCTTCAGGTTAACTCTACGCAAGACTTCAAAAATAAACATGGTCTTTCGCACAAGGGTGCAATTATTCTTATATGTCTGCATTTTTATTTCTGCTTTTGATAGGATACTTGACCACCAGATTCTATCAACGTCGAAACTCCAAGATTCGGGGTGCAGCCTTGACAAGACAAGAGCGCGCGAACTTGCAAGACAAGAGAGATTCATAGCGGAAGCTATGAAGAAGGAAATATTGTTGAAAGAGAAATTGCGGCACGGAAACCTGATACGAATTTTGGGTTACGTCTCTAATCTAGAGGTGAAGGCTCTAGTCCTGGAATTCATGTCCAATGGCGATCAAGGCCTGAACATTGTGAATCGAGCTAGGAAATGCGGCTCAAAGTAGTAATCAATGTTACAGAACGCTTAGTGTATTTCCAACATGGGTATGGTTTGCCCTATCATTCTCAAGGATGTGAAACCGAGCAATATCCTTTTAGACTCTAATTGGGGAGCACGAATTGGAGACTTCGGAATCTCCAGGCTCATTAGCAATCCTGATAGGAGCTTTGTTATCCAATTTCAAAGGTTCCATCGATCACATGGCACCAAGCAAGTACTCCGGCTACCATCTCCTTCATTTAGTTGGACTACGTGAATTGCTAGCTTCTTTAGTAGAATTATATCGTATAGTTTTTTTTTATAAAATTTATGATTTTGCTAGTTGTAAATATATTTTTCCCTAAAGATAATTTTTAAGATAATAAGAAAAAAAAGAATCGTGGAATGTTTTTGTTGTAGTCTGCTTTTGTGTATCCCATCTCTTTTGGGATATCCTTGAAGGGTTTTCTCAAATGGCACATGGGATTCGCAAAAAGCCAGTCAATGAATGCGCCTGTTCTCTTTCATTAAATATTCCATTATAAAGATCGTTTTGGCGCCATCTGCTTCAAGATATTTTTGAAAGAGTTTCCTTGGATTTAACTATCACTGTATATGTATGGTTAAATGCACTTTTGAATACTCTTAAGTGATGACATAAACCGGTTTCCTATGTACGAATAACAGATCTTGAAGATGAATGTGACTTGCAGAATGCATAAGGTGAGGACGAGTATGCAACTGAAGCCGTTGCTTGCAAAAAAAAAAAAATTGCAATCCAAAAAGCTAAAGCCAGTTCGCCTTTTAAAAAAGTCATTTGCCAAAAAAGCCGGTTCGCTTGAAAACTGATGTTTGCTTGTTGAAAGGACTTTATGCTAGCCAAACGGGCTTTACGCCTACCAAACAAGCTTTATGCCTACCTAACGGGCTTCATGCCTATTGGTGAAAAGTTCATTGTTTACTCTTACTGTAAAAGAAATAAAAATCCAAATAAAGTCCCCGAAAAAAAAGGAAAGTTACCATCAACACTTTGCATAAACTACTGGTCCAAGAGATATCATTTATAAAACCTTCATTGCTTTAGTTATTTTCTATTCTCTTTCCTAAGCTATGCAACTTCTAAAAGGACATCAAAGTGATTCATTTAAAACTATAAAGGTAGCCCTGTTGACATATTTTTTCTCTTTTTAAGAAAAAAAGGCGAGCCTGTAGTTCAAAACAATAACAATTAACCCAAACAAATCAATTGATAACATCTTACACAAACATAACTTAAGCCATGTCATGCATTTGGTTACACACCAAGCGATTGTTTATTTGATGCAGTCATGTACCTGTTGAAAAATGGGATGACCTTGAATAAGTACGGACTATAACAATCCAAAATTTTGTTTCAAACTTGTACAACAATGATCAGCATGCAATAAACTATCTCAACACATATTTGGATTTGAACTTCATGTTGAGATATGGTGCCATGAGCACATAGATTAAAGGGCTAAGGTATGTGCTAAGGAAAGAATTAAAGTAGCCACCCTAGGATGTGGACTACATGATGTGGAGATGTGGATTAAGGATATCCACAAGGAGAGATGTGGATGAGAGGATCCCACATGGTTTGACTATTTTAAAGGCTCTCTCTATATAAGAAGCCTATCATGTATTGTTGAACACACACATTGCAAGAGATATAGATTTGCTATCTCCCTCTCATGTCTTATTTAGTATGCTTTGATCCTCCTTAGTTCTTCCGCTTATCTTGTGTGCACTAGGCTAGTACGATCCGCACTTTGTTATCAGAGCATAGGTTTAGCTCTCCTAGTTTAGCTCATTAGTAGTTCACTTGGATTGCTTCCATTCCTATATTTGTTTCAGAATGTAAGATTAGTTTTAGGTCTCAAGAGTTTCTCACATCTAGTTTTGAGAGAGATATTCCTATGGTTCATTTCCATTGTGAGGAAGAGAGATATCATTCCGTCCATTTTCTTATGAGAGAATTTCTCTTCATGAGTTCAGTGCTCTTTCTTCTTCTTCTTCTCGGATGAGGAAATTTCCGTTGTTAAGGGAAAGAGAGCTTTGGAGAGAGATCTAGTCTCTCGATTTTGTGAAAGGCAAGAATGGCTAAGTGATAGAAGTGCTCAACGCTCCTATGCACACACCGCTCAACTAACAGCACCAACGAGCAGCTAGTCATTGAGTCTTGGCATCTCTTATGGGCTACCTATGGCCAGCAGCTACTCCTTTGCTCAGCTCAAGCAAGACTAGCCACCGGGACAGCTTATGGCAAAGCAAGCCTAGGCGGCTCCCTCCAACAAAGGCGTTCGACTCCCCGCCAACACGATGGTCAACAGCCTTCAACAACAATACAATCCAAGCCTCTACATCAACCTGAAGCCCATCTCTGCTACGTGCTCTGCCAGCCCAATAGGCAGATAACGACGTTGCAGTAGCAGTGGTAGTGTCTCCTACGACTAAGGCAAAGCTCATGGGAGGCTCCAACGAAACGGCCTCACCGTTCAGCGCATCTAGCTCCTCGACTCTGCAACGGACGAGCTCCACCCACTGGCGCCTAGCAACTAAGCTCTCCAACGACCTACGCAACCTTCAGCATATGCTCGCTCCACGGCAGATGCCACGCACAGCAAACAACTTCCTCACGGGCTACCTCCTAAGGTGTAGCATAGCCTAGAGATGAGGCTTCATCTACAACAACCACATGCGACTATTGTAGGCGACAACAAAAGCACACAGCAGCGCACACACCTAGTGCCAGCTGCAACCCTAGGACTCACGACAAAGACTCAATCTTGTAGCAAACGCCTCTCCAACACAACAGGGTCACGAGCGAGCGATGCCATAGCCTTGCCTCACAGCTCCAGAGCTCAAGGCCCTCACGGACTCAGATGAACAACCCACGCTCAGCTTCAAACGAACAACCCACAGCAGATTCCGCCAAGCTCCTCCTCCATCACACTTCTGTTCACTGATGCCCACGTAGTCCGCATCGCCGCTTCGATGCCATGGCAGATAGGCCTTTGATTCAAAGTTTTCATTCTTCCTAAGGTTTCCTACAAAGTGACATGTGGCAGATAAGACTTAATCAAGGTCTGGTTAACTTAGCCCACCATGATTAGAGTTAATGTTAGTTATGCCACATCAGCATGCACAGTCAAAGTGCCACCTAAGCACAGAGTCCCTTGCTAAGCATAGTATGGAATTCAACATGTGAATCCCTGTGCCACATCATCAAGACCCCCTCTTCTTCACAGAAACTTCAACAAGGCGCAACTTGCAATCCAGGAGGAATTTGGACACGCTCCAAAAAGGAAAAGTGATCGTCTTTTCGAGCTCCACGCGCCTATCATGTCAGAATCATTGTATGCAATTAGACACTGCCAATATTGAAAGAAGTCAGTTGGTAAGACCTTTGCAACAAATGAAAAAGCAACGCATGAATGCAGAAAGCATGCCAAAAGCACAAGTGCATGAGATGACCATAGCAGGAAGCATGGCATTCACACACAAAGCATCAAGGCGCATGGAAGAACAAAGCATCATGCATCAAGCTACGAAGCGAACGCCATCGACATGAAGCATTGAAAAGTAAAATCCTTTCCACCTACAGCCCATATGTTTTGTAATCAAACCTGACCACCTGAGAGTAGCTATGAAAGCACCCAGGGGAGGTATTGACATGTAAAATCCACACTTGACCACCTTAAGTAGCAATGCATGCACTAAGGGGAGGTGATGGAATGTAACTCACATCTGACCACCTTGCAGTAGCCAAAGGATCATGGCACCAAGGGGAGGTGTTGAGATATGGTGCCATGAGCACATAGATTAAAGGGCTAAGGTATGTGCTAAGGAAAGAATTAAAGTAGCCACCCTAGGATGTGGACTCCATGATGTGGAGATGTGGATTAAGGATATCCACAAGGAGAGATGTGGATGAGAGGATCCCACATGGTTTGACTATTTTAAAGGCTCTCTCTATATAAGAAGCCTATCATGTATTGTTGAACACACACATTGCAAGAGATATAGATTTGCTATCTCCCTCTCATGTCTTATTTAGTATGCTTTGATCCTCCTTAGTTCTTCCGCTTATCTTGTGTGCACTAGGCTAGTACGATCCGCACTTTGTTACTTCATACGTGAACAACATGGAGTTGAAACACACGACAAATATCTAACATGAATGAGTGTTCCGATATCACACGGTGGTCTTGGAGGAGATAGATTTGCCATTGCATGGCTTTCAAAGTTCCTTTTAAGACCAATTCTAGTGTGGTCATCTGCAACCGAAAAGATATGTATGTAGTGTGGCAATAAAAACGTATCGACCCCATTACAAATCTTGTATGATGACAGTTCTGTACAGGGCTTCAATTCTCAAAAGGTGCAAATCTTTGCACATCACTAAGGCAATAATAAAACACTACCCTTGACATTTGCAAGGAGGATTGGGTCTTGATGGACCCTGTATCGTGTCTCATGTTTATATATTTTTTCGTTCTTTTTTTTCTCTCTTTATGATATTTTCATTAAACGGTAGGATTCAAGTTTCAGTTTAAGATTGTAGTTATGTGCTCCATGACAAAAAAAGGAACTTTGAAATATAGAGAGCTATTAGTGATAATAAGCAGGTCTCTCAAGGTTAAGTAGAGGCTATCCACTTTGAAGTAACCTTGCATTTTTTCAACTACATGGATGCAAACATTGTCCTTAAATTTCTTTTCGATAGAGCCTCATAAGCTGAAGCCAGTGCTTTTGTGCATACATGCACTCTTGTTGAGAAAGGATCTAAGCACTTAGTGTATAATTTGAACTAGTCACTTAATGGTCTCAAGCAAGCCCCAAGTGTTTGGTACAAAAAGATTAATGGCTACTTCAAAGAGCAAGGGTTCCCAAGGAGTCAACTTGGTCATGCAAGATATATAAAGAAAGAAATGTAGATGTTCTCACAATAATAGCACTTTATGTGGATGACCTCATCATAGCAACCAATGACAATAAGCTCATCAAGGAGATCAAGGTCAATCTTTACAAATAGCTTGAAATGCATGATTTGGGCTCCTTGCACTATATTTTGGGTGTTGGGATCCAATAAAAAAGCATATTTTTTAGTTAAACTATGTACATAGACTCTAATTTAGGCCAATTTAGAATGTTGGCTGCCATAAGTCTAAATATGCCTGTTGAGACTAGGAACCATATGCAAAAGTTCGAAAGTTAACATTGAAGTTCATGACATTTAGAGCTAATTAATATTTCCTTAACATGTTCTAGATGTGAAATCTATTCTCCAATGATTTTCATACATCCATGTCCACTATTAAAATCATGACATACTTGACATTGAATTCTATAGAGTTTGGAGCTACTTCAGTCTTTTAATCCCATCCTTCATACTTATTGGAAACTTTAATCTCTTTTCCTAATGCTAATGGTTACTTAATTGTTGCCCATTGCATTGACAATCTATTTATTTGATGGAGGTACATATTAAATCATTTGTTTGGATCCTTTAAAGCTCCTTTGCTTGTCATGCAGGATACTATGAAGAATTATGCATGCCCTAGCAATTGTTGTAGGAACAAATGCAAGTAAAAGAATTGATGTAGGACTTGTAGAGGGTCATCTTGACCACGGAGGTGCCTCCAACATCTTGTATCTACTCAAAGGTTGGTTGAGGTTTGTGAAGGACTAGTGGAAGGTGTTCTTAGGCATTGATTCAAATGTTTTACCTCTTTTAAAATTGTTGTGTGAGAAGCAATACTCTAAGAGAACCTAAATTATAGGAACAATGGATACCAATCCAAGGAATCTTGAAGAGTAAAGGAATATATCATGTCAAATACATGAAGTCAAAGTTCGCACGATATAAGCGCCCTTAGTGATGTAAGAAGGGAAGGTTCCTTGCAAACTATCATTTTGTGATTCCGCAATCAATGACAGAAAAAAGAGAAGCAACCCTCCTATGTTGCAATAGTAGCATAACCTCTGCCTAGCACTAGGTAGAATGAAGCCCTACTTCTTCTCAAGTAGTAGATTCTCCTTCTTACAAAGGACAACAAATAGTTGAAGTGTATATTTAAGGAATTAGAAGAAGAGTAAAAGCATCTGTGATCAAAACTAAAAAGCCACTTCCCCAACCAGTTTTAAGTGATGAGTTAACCTGTAGCCAGTTGGAAGAGCTGAATCAGAAGCTTAAGGTAGAGATTCAAGAGAATCTCAAAGGAGAAGTGAAGAGGTCCCTACATACACATTGAGGGCCTACTTGATAAAACAAAGTAAAGGAACAAGATGAAAGTCAACACAACTCAAATAAATTCACAATTAGAGAGCTACATCACAGCTACAATTTAGTAGAAGACTTTTGCAAAGTGACATGAAAAAACTAACAAAGCTTTACCAGGCATTCAGTGACTAAACTTAGACTTTGATATTGATCAAGAAGGAGCACATGGAATTCTCACTTGCAAGACAAAATCTAAAAGAACACATATTGTCAAAAGGAACTCAAGAGTCTCAATCGAAGAACCAAACCTTAGAGCTTACAAAGGTAAAGGTTGTAGGAAAAGAAGGCAAATGGGTTGTCTATCAAGATGGCATGGCATTGATCAAATACCTCAAACCTAAATTAACAAACCCTTAGTCTATAATAACTGATGTATGATCTTCATTTGTTAGAGATTTGTTTTCTTTTTTTATTAGCTTTTTGTTCATCTTTATTGATTGAACCACTTGTTATTATAACATAAAGTTGTTGTCTTTTAAGACATAATACAAAAACTTTTTTGCCAAAAAAAAAAAAACTATTAGTATCTAAGTCCAACAAGTTTCTCACAAACGTTGAGGCAAAGAGAGAGTGTTCTTAGAGTTGAAAATCTTGAGTTTTGTTGAAGGAAGAATGGAGCTATATCTTTATGAGAGCTCATTTAAGGAATGTCACGTGACCTAAACTTGAGGAGACTACATAGAGAATTGAGTAAGGTTGACATCATCAAAAAAGGCCTTTAGAGTCTCATGCTATTATGAGCCATCATTGGATGTCTCAAAGATTATAGTTATTGATCTAAAGCCTACATATAAGATGCAATAGATAATACATACAGTCAGACGCTCATCAATTGAGGACATGTTTACCATCAACATTCTCTTCATTTGCTTTCTAGTCACAAGTGTCCTTCCCATTACCTTATGTGTCATCAAATGTTGTTATCATTGGCGGTCCAACTTATGTCCTCTTCTTGTTTGTTCACTTCTATTTGGTTTTGATCCTTTACTATTGTGTTATTTTCAAATTTTTCTCTTCATACTCTTTCATTTCTTAGTCATTTCAATGGTAACACAAGAAATGTCTAATAATTGAGCTTTATTTGTAATAATAATGGTGAATCAACATGCATGAAGCAATCTTAATGCTTTTGCAAATTAAGAGAAAT
Organism: Dipteris shenzhenensis; assembly: GCF_047967505.1. NCBI lineage: Eukaryota > Viridiplantae > Streptophyta > Polypodiopsida > Gleicheniales > Dipteridaceae > Dipteris > Dipteris shenzhenensis. The sequence continues at coordinate 46,373,084 of NC_141599.1, forward strand.
CTTCCAAAAGGACCACTCTACACTTTAAGAGCATTTAATGACCACTTAATTAGCTAGGCCTCCTATTATTAACACTATTTTGATCACTTTTATGTAGATGCTATCTAAAAACTTACTTTTAAACACAAAATTTGTTAGAAATTACAGCCTTTAAGTTTTCTTTTGAATGCATTTGTTTCCTTTTTTGCAAACTTTGTGTTTGATACATTGTTTTATATTATAAAAACCTCATTAAAGTAGGGGCAATACTGAAAGCTCATTAAAGTAGAGGCAATGCTTAAATTTTCAAAATATCAAATAACAAAAATTTTTACATGAACTATAGAAACTAAAAAATGTAGATCTTGCAATACAAGATGAAAGCCACGCATTCTTACCCTTCTCATTAATCCTACATTTTCTACAATGGATCCTTTTTGGCACCCATAATCTATGTGCGAGAATATCCTCATGAAAAGCTTTTCTTGATTTTGGGAGTGTCTTAGCCTAATTTTGTTTATTGTGCACTCTCACCTTGCATTATGATAGCTAGTTATTCCAATGTAAAACCTTCCTCTTCTATAGTTTTTATTTTTTGTGTGTCTTGGCATAGTTTTGTTTGTTATGCATTCTCACCTTGCATTATGATAGCAAGTTATTCCAATCATCTCACAAGAGAATCATTTTGAGTCATGCAAACCTCCCCACATGTGCTTTTTAGGTATTGTTACTTGCTCTATGATGTGATTCATGCTCTTACCTCTGCTCGTGATCATGCATTTGCTTCCACAAGCAACTGGAAGACCAATAAAAATATTATTTGCACCTTTTATAAAAGGAAAGGACATGTTGAGGCTAATTGCTTGAAAAATAAGGAACAAGAACAAGAGAAGCACATGCCAATCTCGTTACTGAAGACTAGGCCGAACCTGAAGAGCCCCTTGAGGAGATACATGCAACCACTGTTGAGGTTCACGACCTCTCTCTTGAGGACATTATGACTAGGATTCTTGGGCTGTGTAGGACCTATATGATGCGTGTTTTTCAATTGAGCCAATAAATGTTCCTTGCCTTGAGTAGTCCCTCTAAGATGATTGTATTTGGAGTCAACAAAGGTTCTTTGCCTTGAGTAGTCAATATAGGTTCTCTGCCTTGAGTGATTAATAAAGGTACTCTGCCATGAGTAGTCCCTCTAAAATGATTGTATTTGGAGTCAATAAGGGTACTCTGCCCTGGGTTGTCCCCCCAAAATCATTGTATTGTCTTTTCCTTTGGTATGATTGTATTGACCACCCAGTTCAAAGTAAGGGGAGTGACGAGTGATGGTCTACCCTTGTTAGTCGCAAGCTAATTTAGAAGTCACTATCACACTGGAGATGTTGGATAGTTGGACTTACTCTTTGTAGTATTGTGGTGGAGGGGGGATCGATCTACTCCTTGCGTGTTGGGTCTCACACTCTTTGCTCTAAAGGGAGGTGTTAGAGAAATCATAGCCAAAGTGTGTGTTAGGAGTTGTAGTAGTAGTTCTATGTGTCTGTGCCATGACTCACTTTGGGAGTGAGTCCCATATACATTTGGTACTAGAGTGTGTGTGCCTATTCTATGAAGGCTTGTACTTCTCATGTCACATCAATGAATGAAAAAAAGCCTCAAGCTCTTTTAGTCATGTGAGTACTTTCATTTCATTATGTTTTCATTTGAGTATCATTTCCTCTCACCTACCCTACTCTCTCTCTCTCTCTCAACACCATGTCTCTAACAGTTACAGGGGCCTCCAAGACTTCCTAGCCCATTGTGGAGCCTTCCCATCCCTCCACGCCTGCTTCTGTGAGATTTTCCACGAGCCTCAAGAGGTTTTTTGCTCTATATCGGCACCCCACAAGGCCTCCACAAGGTTGCCTTGCTGTCGTCGTGGCATCCCATAAGATCCCCACAAAGCTACTCTTGTTGTCGCGGCACCCCCACAACCTGCTCCAACCCATTGTGCTCATGTAATATTGCAATTCCAGGCTAAGCATAGACACCTACTCCTATGTGTGCTCCATCTGACCTTGGAGCTGCAAAACAGCAAGAAATAAGGACCAAGATCAAGAAACGTGCCCACGAAAACTCCTCTCCAACAATCAACTCTCTCGAGACCCTCCCCTACCCCCATAGTCTACAATGCACTACTAAAAGGAATAGGAGGGACAAGATCATTGCCGTTGAAGACCACCCCTGGCTACAAACAAGCACACAAATATAAGGTGACATCTATTTCTATACTTTTGCATTTCGTGGTGGTATTCCTGAAGAGACATGGAGTGGCAAGAAGCCCTCTTACTCTCATTTGTGTATATTTAGATGTGAGGCATATGCACGCGTCAAAAGAGCTTCTAAAGAAGCTAGATCCTAAGTCTAAGAAATGTATCTTTCTAGGTTATGGGCTATTGTCTTGGGGATACAAAAACAAAGATCATACAAATCCATGATGTGGTCTTCAACAAGAAGAAGATGCATACGACACCCATGAGGGATGTGAAACTGGCATAATTACTTTGCAAGATGTGAATCCACCACCATATGTTGATAGAGAGCAAGTTGTGCATGTACAAATGTGCAACAAATGGTGCCACCAAGTACTCCCACAGGTACACAATCAAGGACAAATGATGAATCATCTATTGGTGAAAATGATGAGCCAAATTTAACGGATATACAAGTGGAACAAGCTAAAATGCCCTTGAGAAGATAATCTAAAGTGTCTAAACCGCCGGAGAGATTTGTTCCAGGGGCAGACTATGTCATGCTTGCTGATTGTGGGAAGCCTTCTTGCTACAGAGAAGCTATGATGCATGAGGACCAGTGCAAGTGAGTATTATGTGCAATCAGAGATGAATTCATTCATGAAAATTAAGACTTAGGACTTCGTTTCTTTGCCATATGAAAAGAAAGCATTGCCCTGTAAATGAATCTATAAGATGGTCACAAGTAGTGATGTGTAAGTACAAGAACTGTTTGGTTGCTGAAGGATTCAAGCAAGAGAGAGATATGAAATTGATGAGATCTTCTATTCGGTTGTGAATATGACTACACTTAGATGTGTATTTGGACTTGTGCTGGCAGCAGAGGATATGGAGCTTATGCAGATGAATGTCAAGATAGCTTTCTTGCATTGGGATCTGCATGAGAGTAGCCGATTTGCAGACTATGCACATTGAAGAGGTAGAGAGAAAGGCACATATCCTATGTACTTTTATTGCGCCTACTATGAGATCTGAGGATTGTAACATTTTTTCTTTCAGGAGGGACACAAATTCGGACCTCTCCCGACTGATCCACTTTCATAACCAGGTTTGTGTTGGACTCTTTTTTATGAGGATGCGGCAACCTAGAGAGACCCTACTGCAACAAATAAGATAACAGGTGACAGTACCATCAAAGACAGATCAAGCAAAACACGTCACTGAGTCACCCCTAAGGATACATTGGGCTAGAGGAGGAAGAGACAGCTGACATGACGACAACATGGATTAGCAAAAAAAGAGAATGTGGAGTAGTGGAATTAGCAACATAGAGGATGACCATAGAGGCCCAACCCATCGCTAATCTACTCATAGGAGACCACTCGAGTTGAGGCATTCCTCTTAATATGACCCACCGAATACAAAGATCACAAAAATCACATCCAAGACCACAAGAAGAGACGGTTCGACAAACATAGATACGTGATATCTTCGCATCTTGTCAGAGATCCACCATGGATATGTATTTTTTTTTTCAAAGAAATGAACCTTCTATTAATGCTTGAAAGATTTCATACAAGACAGCAACCCCGAAGGTGTTGAGTATGAAAAAAACCGAAAAAGCCTGAAAGAAATAAACCAGCATGTTCCAAAGAAACCCAGCTCACTGCCTAGGGAATCTGTAGAACTAGGACTAACATCCAAGTGGGGAGACTATACATCCAACAAATCTCTCGCGGGGTGAAGATGTAGAAAACTCTTACAGGCCAAGTCTTGCAAAAACGAGCACGTCTCTCAATAGTCGTTCTAGAGCCTAGAGTCCCACGCTCCCAGGTGGACCATATAGTGTAAATGATATCTTGCCAGATGGCAACTCGGGTAGCCGAGGGTCCAACCGAGTGCTCACCCATCACAAGACTGCAGCAGTAGCGAGCCACCCAAATATTCGAAGCCGTGATGTTGGATACCACCTCCCAAACACTATCCTCCCTAGGAGGAGGAGCTACGCTATCAGGAGGGACTGCCTTGTGGAGTGCAATCCTTTGGATGCTCTGACCCTATATCTGGTAGGCTGGGGAGATCTCATCAATCTGAAACGTGTGTCCTCCCTTTGTCAACCAAGGCAGGTGTAGTCTATGAAGACTCTGCGTGCGTGTCATGATCATGAGGGCTCCCATCCAGATTCTCACTGCGCTATGATAGCTCCACAAGTAGTGCGGGATAGTCTCCAGGACACCATGAGAGCAACAATGGCACTGCCCCTCCACTCGCATCTGCTCTGAAGCCTCCTGCCAATCCGTGTGGTGTAGAAAAAGAAGGGCACCTCATCCATCGGCTCAGCTAGGCTGCCCCTGGAGGGCCAGAACCACTCTCCTGGATCCCATAGGACCTCCCTCAGGGATCTACCCTCCCATAGCCAAATGCGCCATTTAGAGACATCCTACTCTGAGATACTAGGAGGGTCAATGTACCACTCCTTCCCCAAGCGTCCCACCACTTTGATCATCTGCCAGTGAATCCCATCAAGACTCCCATCAATCTCAAGGTCTCTCTCAGTGAGTGACTGAAGTAGGCCTCTAGGTCCTACATGAAAGAAATCGAGGTGCGTGCTGCCTCCTTGCATCAACAGAACACCAGTACAAAAAAACTGCACCCATCTACTGTCTCTCCAAACGTGATGTCCTTCCCAACAAGACTCAGGAATGGCTAAGTCAATCTCGCCCATCGCTTGCCCTGCCCCTCGCAAATGCACTAGGGCGTCAAGCCTCGCCTTTTCCTTCATAAGTAATTTGCTTCAACGGCCATACGATCCTGCTGGACCATTGTCCCACAGTGCCCAACCAATGTGAGTCCGCTGTCCGAGTATACATCCCTCCTGATCTCTGATCTCTGAGTGGCACATAAGGGACACCGCTCAAACTCCTATCTACATCTCGACGAAGCATCGACGAAGCACGAATGAGATCCCCTGCCAGTCTTTGCCAGATCCTGTGAAGGCTCCTCATCAAGGGGAGCCCTTTCTCGTAAGGGAAGCCTATGAGAAGATCCATATATGAAGGCTACCACTGTTCCCCAATGTGTGGGGTGTTCCTTAGAAGCCCTCGTCGCCGTAAGAGCAGCTTCCAAGGCTCTATACATGGGGTGAGGCCACGAACCACCAACTTTGCCCAGAAGGACTCTGTTCTACATCTCCGGATCAATGATACCCAAGCCTCCCAATGCCTGCAACATGATCACCATCTACCAAGCTAATCGAACCCTAGTGTTCCTCGTGCTGTCTGAACCTAGTTTCGTACCAATTCTCGGAGCTACCCAATGCATCCTTTGTGAAAGCACCAACAGGAGGCGATATACCGAGCCGTGGCAAGGACCTAGTTTGCCACTAAGACGAGACCTACTAGGGAGAGTGTGGCCAAGCTCCAATAGAGAAGCTTGTGCCGAACACTTTCAAGGATCGAGGCAATCTATTGCTCTGCTATAATGTCAATACCTACCTGGCATCCGAGGTATTTCGTTGTCTAGCCCCGCAGTATCCATCTCAAGCCAAAGTCACTCCCCCACTTGCGGATCTCCTGTGTCTCCTCAAAGCCTGTGAAGAAACCTATAGATTTCATTCAATTGATCTGTGTCCCCGAGGCCTCACAATAATAAATAGCCAGGACGCACCTAACTCTCCAGACTCACTATGGTGCCCTCAACATACAAGGCTGTGTCATCTGCAAACTCCAAGTCAAGTAGCTCCTACTATTTGATTGGGAGCCTCAACCCCGTGAGACCCGCCACCTGTGATCTCAAGTAGTAGCCCAAAGCCTCTGCCACAAACAAGAGGAAGGGAGCGAGTGGGCAGCCCTGATGGACCGAGCGAGAGAGAGGAAAGGCCTCGCCCGTGTGTCCTCCGATAAGCATCTGACTAGAGCTCCCTGCATATAGCGTTGAAACTCCTCTGACCCATCTGTCTGAGAAACCCAATCTCCTCATAGTGCCCTCCAAAAAGGACCACTCCACCCTGTCGTAGGCCTTCTCAAAGTCTAAGAGAAGGACAGCCAACGGCTAACTCCTCCCTGAACCAATCCACTACCTCCCAGAACGTGAAGATGTTGTCTAGGATGTTGCGTTCCTGGACAAACCCAATCTGTGTCATAGATGATGTTGGTAAGATGGGGCCGTAACCGCAAACTCAAGACCTTGGCGAGGATCTTGTATGTAGTATCAAGCAGAGTGATCGACCTCCACTATCGAATGTTTGACCTATCTCCCCCTTTCGGTATCAAACAAATCCACCCCTTGCTCAAGGACTGAGGAAGAAAGCATGTGTCAAAAATCTCCTGACAAGCTACACGAAAAGGGGTGAAGGTAGTCTCCTAGAAGTTTCGGAGTCAAGCCATCCTCACCCGAGCATTTCTGGGTCGGAAGAGCCTTGAGAGCTTCCCAGAGCTCTTCATCTGTGAAAAGCTCCTCAAGTCTGATGCATAAATCCTAGGAGACTACTATGGGAACGTGATCCCAAACTAGCTCTCGGGCCACAAGATCAACTGGGGTCATCCTCTCCGTCTAAAAGAGCTGGCTATAAAAACCGCTAGTCATGTCCAAAATCTCCTGCGGGTCAATGTGCATGATGCCCTGCGAGTCCCGGAGACGCTGCAGTTGTGTGCCTGCCGATCTTGGCCCAGTGGTCTGAAAGAACTGCTTCATCATCATGTCCACCTGTCTACTGTACCCACCGGGCCCAGGAGGAGTCATAGAAGAACTCAGCCCGCCGCAACTCTATGTCCTGAAGCTCAAGTCGAGCACTCTCAAATCTGTCACTAAGCCACACAAAACCTAGGTCCTGCTCCCTGAGCCTCTCAATGGAGGCGAGGTCTCTCCTCCCCGCTCACGCTCTTGAAGGGTCCTCCGCCTAAGGGCGGAGCCTAAGGGCGTGAGTCTGCAGCTCCTCACTACTCTAAATCGCATCGGCCACCCACGCAACCCAGCCCTCGCATGGTGTCATCTCTGACTGCTCCCAAATCCCTGCCATGACCTACTGGATCTCCTCGTCCTGTAGGAGGTCCTCTGGAATGCGGACCCCCTTTTGGGTGAGACCTCGACAAGCTAATCCAAGTGAAATACCACTGGAGACTGGTCTGACATCGTGGTACCTACCAAAATCCTAGTAGATCCGCCTCTTGTAGTGCCCAATCCCCAACATAGAAACGGTCTAGTCTCTCTAGCAATCCATCGTGTCTCCTCTGGCCAAAGGAGAAGAGAAGGCTGCCAGGTGTCCTACTAAAATCTGGCTCTCTCCATGAGTCTCTGCCATTGATCATGAAAATGAATTGCTCCCAGGGGCTACGCTCTGCTGTTGGCATCTCAGAGAACGAGGCGCCGCCTTGCTTGTCTTCCCCAAACTCCAGGTTGTTGAAGTCACCTCGAACAATCCAGGAGTCTACATCCGAAACACACTCTGACAGCCTCCTCCAAAAGGCCGAGCGGTGCTGTCTATATGCTGAGGCATACACGTTCAGGATCCTAATCCTTGACTCTCTCATTCGAACTCCCATCCAAACTGCCCGTCTTGTAATGAGCTTGCCATGATCATAGACCTCTGGAGCCAAAGTCTGTGAGATTGAGATGCAGACCCCTCCGCTCCGTCCTACTGCGAGGGACCACTCCTCTGAACCTCTCCTGGGAGAAGGTGATGACGTCCTCTGATGTCTGCAGCTGAAAACATGTGCTCATGAATCATAAGGATGTCCACTACCCGTCCTACCACTGTCCTCTGCAACTCCTACCGGAGTATCAGGTACTGAGGCTGGCTACGAACACGGTCGTGGAGCCCATGGGAATAAGGCTCTTCTGTGAGCGGGTGCATGTCCCAAAAAGAATGCCTTGTGCGAGGACAAGTAGTCGGGGCTAGAAGTATGCTTGCTTCACCTTTGCCTCCAGCAGCAATCTGATAACTCCTAGCTCCTCGTGCGTGAGGCTCAGCTGAAAGCTCACCTCCGCACCATGGGCGTACCAAAGGTCGAGTCCTTGTGACCCATAAGTGTAATCTGATTTCCCAGAATAGCATCGAACACCTATAGGGACCACTTCTCCAACCCTGTGGAGGCAAACTGAAATCTCCAAACGGGGTGTGTTTGAGATCCCACTGCACTAATCAAACCCCCCTTCCAGGACTGAAGAACCATGAGTGTTACCTCTAGTGGTAGAGGATATAAGTCCGGAATCTCTAGACAGTTCCGGGGTCCTAACCTCTAAAAGTCCCGCGGTAAGGGACGCCCAAGCTAGAGGTTGGGAGTTGCCGATCGGGGGGACAAGCCTCGTCTCTCAGGATCCCTCCTTGAACGCACCTGCTATTGCGATGAGGAAGCAAAAGGAGCGTCATCGTTCCCTTGCTTGCCGGTAGGGGTGTCAAGGTGAAAGAACCTGCTGCTGAGGTGGAGAGGGGGGTGGTGGAGAGGGGGGTGACGGAGTGGGAGTAGGGACGCGGAGGGCAGAGAGAGGGGAGCGGGTGGCGAGAGTGGCCATAGAAGGGGGGGCTGAGGGAGGGAGAAGGGGCAGGGGGAACCCTAGAGGGAGACGGGGAGGGGGAGGGGGAGGTGGAAAGGAAGAGGGGGACGGGGTCTGGAGGGGGAGGGGGAGAAGGAGGGATAAGGACAACCTCAGACCCCCCTACTGATCAGGCTCACCAGGGCTCTGGATCCACTCCTTCACGACCGCCGTTGGGCTAGCGTCTGCGACTTCCGCCATCGTCACATCTAAAGCTCCTTGGACTAGCAGCTGCTGCAAGGGTGGGTGCGGAGGCTAAACCTCCGAAGCTAGAGAATCGTCTGGATGGGAGATGGCTCCTGTTGTTCCTCCTTCGAGGCCTCTCGGTCAACACTGTCCCTCTCTCTGCGATTGGCCCTCTGCCTACGGCGCTTGCGGGTCTGCTTGCTTGGTTTCTTTTTATTTTTAACCTGGGTCCAATCCCCTTTTGAGGGGGTGACCCATGGGATCTGAGACTCCTGCTGCTCCTGCCTGAGCAGACGCTGGACTCGGGCCTGCTAACTATGTCTACTCTGTAGGAGAGGGAGGGGAGGCGCACGGGGGAGGCCACGGGGGCAATCTCTAGCGAGGTGACCCATCTGTCTGCACCGAAGACACTAGCCTGGTAACCCGGAGATCTCCACCCTTTGGCGAAGTGTGCCCTCAAGGGTCTCGATGAGGATCAACTCTGGGAGGGACTTTGGCTCTCAACCACCAGTCTGATCCTTGCGGCCGAATCTGGCAGAGACTCGAGCACTGTGCCAAATGCCCGACCAATGGAGGGGGGAACGGCTCTGTACTTCTTTGCGAGCCCTGGGAAGCGAAGCGTAGCCGGGAAGCGAGGAACGTGGTGTGTTGTGTCCATGTCCTCCACTATAAAGCCATGGTACCACGGAAAGAGACACACCAAATGCAAGCCAAGGAGGATGGGGCTCTGCTCCACCACCAGTGTCAAGGCTGTGTCGGGGGAGCTCAACTGGATGAGGAAAATGCCTCCCATAGATGGTAACCTCCTGAATGTAGTCGCCCTCTAGTGCCAAGCTCACCTGGATCCACTCTCGCACCTGTTGCCTTGTGGATGTGAGGCCCACAATTCTGCCCACAATCGCCTTGTCTTGAAGGGACTAAACTACTTGCTGAACCTCTTGTTTGTCGGCTGGAGAAAGGACCTTAACGACTATGGGATTCAAGGATGCTGCCATAGAGCCCCTCTGGCCAAACCGAAGGTCACCACCAAGATCCTCTTTCTTCTACCAAACCCAAAAGCTCCTGCTACTGATGAAGAATGGAAGGAGAGGGCCGAGGGGGGATGGGAAAGGCAAATGCGGGAGAATGGAGGAGAAGAAGGGAGATGAAGGGAAGCACGCAAGACGGAGAAGCAGCGGGGCGGTTAGGAAGAGGGCGGACGGGAGGCAGAGGGGGACGGGAGCACGGGGGAAAGAAGAGGAGGCAAGAGGGGGCGAAGAGGAAGGCGGGGGTGAAGGGGTGGGAGGGCGGTGAAGAGAGGACGAAGGGAGGAGGAGGAGGAGGATGGCGGGGCAGATGGCAAGAGGACGAGGCGGATGGCAGGATGGGGCGGCTGGCGGGCGAGCAAGGAGGTGGAGCACGAGGCGGAAGGGGGAGGCAAGGCGGCGAGGGGGCAGAAGGGCTAGGAAGGAGAGGCAGAGAGGAGCGGGCGGAGGCTGGAGCGGGGAGGAGGGTCAAGGCCAGGAGGCGGACGGGGAGAAGGTCGGAGAGGAGGCGAGGCAGAGGGGCGGGATGGCGATGGCGGGCAGCGGGAGCCAGGTCCGCGAGCAGCAGTCCCAGATGCTCCTTTCTTGGCCAAGCTCATGCTTCACAAGCAGCAATACGCTTCATCCCTGGATATGTATTAAAACACTAGCTTTGCATGTCTGATTTTTTGAGATTTTAAGATTATTAGCTTAGCTTAGCACTCAGCAAGGGCATTAGCGAGCCCTTTGCTTCAGCCCACTGTGGCTTGTATGACTTGCTCTATGGCTTGTACTTTGTCTCACGTAAATACCATTCTCTCTCTCTCTCTCTCTCTCTCTCTCTCTCTCTCTCAAAGCAAAAAGCCCACGCTGTCTCTCTCTCTCTCTCTCTCTCTCTCTCTCTCTCTGAGTACAGGTTGGCTATCCCAAAAAACGAGATATGCCAAATTACATCAACAGAAAATCTCACTATATGACGAGTATACATCATGTTCTATATAATGAGCTTGCAAACAATCAAAGAGAGAGTGCTGCAAGGAGTGCCTAAAGAAAGAAAGTGGAAAAGGTATGATCACCAAAGATGGGCACACATACACCCGCCCCCCCACCCACACACACACACAATGCACAGCCTCTTCAAAAATGGTAGGAACCTTGGAGTTGGCTCTTGGATAGGCCAATGTCCTGGCAAGATTGCTCATGAGCACAAATATATAAAGATATGAAAATATGAGCCATTGACATTTATCTGCAAAGCTGCAGCTTTCATAGGACCACTCTTTGTCCCATGGATCCTGTCGGGTCTCCAATGGACCTTAATAACATACTACCATATCATCTCTCTCTCTCTCTCTCTCTCTCTCTCTCTCTCTCTCTCTCTCTCCGTGGGTCCTCTCGCCCCTAAGGTCATTCTTGAATCTGGCAAAACATTGGAAATATAAGGGCAAATATCACATGCTATTGGGACAAAAATCTCTGAAGCCTCACTCAAGGGAAGTTTTTGTTAGTGTGACAAATGTAAAACATAAAACAAACAAGGATCCGGTTAAGAAGCAGATAATAGAAACCTGGTGCTCAGCCTTCAGCTATATCACAGTAATGATTTCCTGTGATTGTGCAAACTGCAGAACACTTATAGAATGCCTTGATGCCAAGCTGGAGCAAAGAAACTGTGAGAGTACCTAGACATGGCAGCAACATTTTTATATTTAATTACCCCTGCTTTCATGGACGTGTCCTTCACTCCAAGTGCGTGTGGAACATTTGCTCAGATATGTTCATATGCAAGCAACCTTTACTCCAGTCAAGACATAACCTCCATTTGAGTTCATCTGCATATGTGGATGTGTCCTTGAAGGCAGAACCTGTTTGTTCACAAAAATTGTACTTAAAGTTTACAGCTTAATCATTTGCATAATTCTGAAATGACATTTAAAATAATCAAGAAACCAACTGAATTCAGACCATGAAAGGGAATATTTGAGTAACTCTTTTCAGTGCTGCATCTTGGAAAATCAATCAAAGAGAAAAGCCACGCAGAGCAGTACAAAAAGAACCAATTATCATCAAGCTTGAAAAGCCAAGAAGGGTCCATATAACTATATGTAAAGAATCTGATAAGCAACACTGCTTGCAGAGCCTCGTCCTGCATACTTTTACAGGATGTCCACGTGGATTAATCTTCAGGCACATTTTGGTCATGCAGCTCTCTCTCTCTCTTTCTCAATATATATATATATATATAGAGAGAGAGAGAGAAAGAAAGAAAGAAAGAAATTTTATTAAAGGTCCACGGAAGGCCATACATGGCCTATGGGACACAAAATCATCCGAAAGGAAAATACATCATCAACGATGCGCCAACTAGGTGGCCTCATCGTAATACCGCTAAGATGCCAAAAATGGCTACAAAAATCCTAGATACAAAATGAAATGAAATAGAGTACCAAAATTGCCTAGATACAAAATGTAAAATATGAAATATGAGGAACATCGTCTTCCCTAAGGGGTCTGTGATCCAAATGGAGCACTCTCCTCCGAAAATCTGCCATCATCCTCCGTCGTCTAGAAATAAAGCGACAGATAGATAGTGTTTTTTTTTTTTTTGGAGGGGGGGAGCGGCAAAATCACCAAGAGAACTCCTTGCAGCGAAAACTTTTCCCTACAAGCTTCCCTAGCCCATGATACATTTATCTAGATGAACCCAGGAACATGCCCAAACTCGTCCTCTAAAAAAAAAATGGACTGTGCAATTTCAACCTCCAGACAGTCATCCACAAGGTTGAAAACCATTATCACACATAGCAGGAACTAGAAACTCTGACATGCCCATCAGTGCCCCCAATTGTGGGTGGTAAGTGGGACACAAATTTGAGCCAGCATGACTAGTAAAATGATGGGTAAGTTTCTCTGCATGCCTTGGACTCACAGAAACCAAATCACCCTTATTTGGAGTTGGTCAGAGTAAACTTAAAACAGCGAGGATGAGATTTTTTATTTTCCAACATAAATCCTAGATTTCAAGTGAACCATTATCCAAACAAGGTGAGATGCTCAGCAAGGTGACGTCTTCAATCAATGCAGAAAATAGTACCTCTGATTCCAATGGCCAAAGAATCTAGCAAGCAAACTTAATGCTTATCAAAACTTCAGGCATGTAATGGATCCCAAGGAGCCTGATTCCATTCAATCAAAATCAGTTGTAAGGCCATAAAGTAGGGTGGGAAAGGTATCAGCTCAAAGACTTACTCTGGATAAAGGACTTTCTTCAGGAGAGAGGAAGAGGTAAGGTAGGCATGTAGGAGCGAGGAGGAGACACGATAGATTAGATGTCACATCAACATGAGTGGTGGATGTGAACTTACATAGTCCCTCCACATTTTCCTTTAACTCCCACTAGAGTACTACTAACTTGGCCCCTTTTTTCCCACTTCATTACAGCCATCCCTCCCATTGAATTCTGCCCTCAAATTCAGGTGCTGAGACAGCAAAGTGATACTGATCAGCCTGGTAAAGATAGGGGTACTCCTGGACAATGCTCTCTGGCTTCCATGATTATTCATTCTCAGGTAGTCCTTTCGATCGAATGAGGTACTCAAATGTATAACTTTTTGCGGAGTACTCTATCTCTGAAACCCACAATGCTGCAGAGTACTCTATCTCGGGGACAGAGAACTCCTCGTCTATGGGTGGCCACTCTGGAAGAATGTGAACATGTTGATCCACATGAGGTTTCAGCAAAGACACATGGAACACATTGTGGATCTTGGACGTGCTCCGTAGCTCCACTTGATATGCTAACTCCCAATCTTGCAGATGATTCTATAAGGGCCATATTCTGACGAGCAAGCATTGTGTAGGTATTACCCTTCAGCGATGAATAACAATTTTTATGGAGACGTAAATGCAGATAATCTCCTTCCTTGAAAACCAAGTATCTCCTACATTCATCCGCATATTTCTTCTACTTGGAAGCAACATGATAGAATATGACTGTAGCAAAGAACTGCTTCGCTCCCCCCCCCCCGCGGGTCTCCTGCTCATTTGCCCCCCCTCCTTGCTTGCGCCCTTTTCCACCTCCAGCCACCACCTTGGAAGGGGCTTGTGCCCTGTTTTGGTGTCACCTCTAGCCTGGGTGAAGGCATGAGCAGCTCACACTGCTCGCGGTGCTCCAGAGCCCCCCCAGCCGACCGAGGCTCTTCAAGTGCAGTCCTCCTTGGTGTATTGCAGGTCCGGTCCCCCTCTGCAAGCTGTTTCAGCTTGCCCAGCAATAAGCCGCGCCCCCCTTGGTCACGGCATCTATCTGGAGCTGTGGGGGTAGGTTTTGAGCCCCCCGGAGTGCTCCCTTTGGGCTCAGCTTGTAGCTGCTCCACGGCAGGTGTAGCCGCAGCTCGGCACCTTCCAAGAAGCCTCCGTGCTGGCCCAAGGCCCATTGCAGCAGCTTGATTCTAGGGCTCCCTCTCTGGCTTCCCCCGATCTTCTCCACAATCCTGGGCACTTGGTTTCTCGCTCAGCTTTGCAGCCTTGTTTCGGACTGTGTGCCAGTTCCTCAGCCTTCATTCTTGGAGTTTTTTGTGTTGATTTTTCGGCAGCCCCACAAGCTTGTAGCAGCCCTTTGCTTAACCTCCTGGCTGCCCTCTTCCTCCTCCTCACTCGCCTCTGTTGGGGTAAAGGCACATTGCCATCCTTTTGTTAAAGTTATGACACCTATGACTGTCTTAAGACAGTCATAGGGTGAAAGCCTAATCCTAATAAAACCTATGAGTTTGTGGTGTGGCTCAACACTTTTTGACACACCCACACATTTTGTGTCTCTCTCTCTCTGTCTCCTTAGTTCCACTCCCTCTCCCTTTCCCTCACAGTTGTTGGGGTAAAGGCACATTGCCACCCTTTTGTTAAAGTTATAGCACCTATGACTGTCTTACGATAGTCATAGGGTGAAAGCCTAATCCTAATAAAACCTATGAGTTTGTGGTGTGGCTCAACACTTTTTGACACACTCACACATTTTGTGTCTCTCTCTCTCTGTCTCCTTAGTTCCACTCCCTCTCTCTTTCCCTCACAACTGGTATCAGAGCCTCTACCTCTCCCACTCCACTCCGGTCTACCCCTCCCTCTACCCCTTCCTCTCCCCTCGGGCATCGCACCCTACAGCAGCGGACAACGGCAGCAGGAGCAAGCAGCGCGGGGCAGCGCGCGCGGGCAGAGCAGGGCAGCGCGGGGCAGCGCGTGCGAGCGGGCGCAGCAGCCGCGCGCAGGTCGCGCGTGAGCAGCCGCAACAGCAGCAGCTAGCTGCTGCTAGCTGCTACCCGCTACCAAGCGGGCGCAGCCAGCGTGCAGCGCTGGCGCGCACCCAGGCTGCACACGGGCAGCCGTACAGGAGCAACCTGTACAGCCACCCGTACCAGTTGTACGGAATCCGTACAGGCCGTCGTACGGCTGTACGGTGGCGTGACCAGCAAGGCAACCGTACCGTACGGACGCCACCGTACGGACGCTGCGACAGGAGGCCGAAGTACAGGGTTCAGGTCAAAAAAAAAATTTTGGGATTTCGTGCCCTTGCAAGTACAGGGTACAGCAAGTACCCTGCGCAGGTACAGCAGGTACAACAGGCACAGTTTTTTTTTTGGGGAAGAAGGAAAAGAGAGAGCACTCTGCTCTTCATTCCCGGTTGTTCAGTTCTCAAAACTGTGTGTTGGAGGTACAGCAAGTACCCTCGTGTCCCTCGTGCTTGAGGTGACTAGTGCCACAGTGTGTGGTGGTTGCACAGTTATTTTGTTTCGGGAAGGTCAAATGCCTTGATTTTGCAGAGGGCTTTTATGCTTTTGCTGAGTGCAAATCTCAGCTTTCGGGTGACAATTTCAAAGGGCTTTTGCCTAGAAGTTTATGCAGTGTATGCCTTGAGGCAGTGTGGAGCCAGGGTGCCCACATTGGTCTTGTTTCCGCAGTGTATTCAGTGACATTTCTTGCAGGTCACATTCTGTGTACGACACCTTGAAAAATCTCAGTTGACGCTTGGCCAGGGCGCATCGAGTTTACTCGGTCCCTAACTGTCCATCGTTGACAGTGCTCAAAAGATTTTCTCTTCAGTGTTTGTACGTTGGGATCTGTGTTGTTACTGTGTACACAGGGCCGTTTATGCATTACATTGTCAGGTGAAAGTGCCAGGAGAGCGCTGTATTTTGTATGCTACCTCAGTGTTGAGGTGTTTTTCACTTGGTACAGGTGTCAAATCAAGGGGCTTTTGCCCAGATTTTGCTTGTGAGCACTTGAGTTACTGTTTGAGACCTTCAGATGCCTTTTATCCCCTTGGCAGAAGGGTGATTGCTTGGGATTTGTCCCATTCTTTGTTGCAGGTTTGTGACAGCCTGAGGTGTTTGGAGCCTTTTTCAGTGGACAAAACAGTGTATGACAAGTGGTTTATGCATATAAAATCAGTGCAATACCTCATCTGAGGTGGGAGAAGTGTCCAGGACAGCAGTGTTTTGTGCCTCGTCAGTTGATGATGCACTGATAAAGCACTTGTGGAACAGCTGCAGCATTCTGAAGTTACTGTTTTATGCCTATTTGAGCACGGTGCAGTGTGTCAGAAGGTACAGTGACTGGAGGGAAAATTTTTTCTGTTTTGCTGCAGATTTTTTGACAGTAAAAACAGCACTACTGTGAGTGCTCCTGGCTCTTGATAGAGCAGGTTTTTCTGAGAAATCAGAATTTTATTTAGTCATTTTTTGACTTACAGGGAGTCAGGTACTTTCCTTATCTGATATGGCATCAGGGGGAAGTGAATCTTCAATTCTGAACATAAAGAAATTGGAAGGGGCACACAATTATGCATTATGGGCAGAACAGTGTTTGAATGTACTTCTGCTAAAGAAGATTTCTAAGCCCATAAGGGTGAAGGGTGTCAAGCCATCTGGGATGTCAGATGATGAGTGGAAGGAGCTTGATTTGTCCGCTAGGGCTGCTATCATGCTTACTCTCAGTGATTCTCTTGTGTTCAATGTTCAGGCTGAAAAGACCTCTTATGGCCTATGGCAGAGGCTAGAAGAGTTGTATGCCCAAAAGAGTTCAGCCAGTAAGGTTTATTGGTTGAAAAAGCTTGTAGATCTTCGCATGAAGGAAGGTACAGCTATGACCTCACACTTGAGTGAGTTCAATGCCATCTTTACAGAGCTTATTGCACAGGGATTGAACCTTGATGAGGAGTTCAAGGCTACTTTCTTGTTGTGTACCCTCCCTGAGAGTTGGGACACTTTCAAGACCACCCTGTCTAATTCAAATGTCACTCTTATGTATGCTGATGTGGAGAGCTCTCTCCTTATGGAGGAGATGAGCAGGAAGAATAATATGGGCAGCAAGTCTTCCAATGCTTTGCAGGTACAGGAAAGAGGTAGGACTCAGCAGAAGGGGAGATCTGCTGGCAAGTCCAAATCCCGCAGTCAGTCCCGTGGCAAAAAGGATATTGAATGCTTTTACTGTGGCAAGAAGGGACATGTGAAGTCTAAGTGCTTCAAGTTTATACGGGATCAGAAAGCCAAGAAGGCTGAGACAAAGGATGCAGGCAGTGGAAGCAAAGGCAAAGGCAAGGCCAAGGCAGATGACTTGGATGCAGTGAATGTTGCAGCAGAGGACAGTGAAAGTGACAGACATGATGTTTTATGCTCTTCTGCTGTAATTGCACATACATTGGTTATTGATGGCCATGACATGCACACCTGGCTCTTGGATTCAGGTGCTTCTTTTCATGTTACTCCTCATAGGGAGTGGTTTACTTCCTACACAGGTACTCATGGAGTTGTTCACCTTGGGAACAACTATGCATGTCAGATTGCAGGGATTGGCAGTATACAGATAGTATTCCCTGATGGACGCACATTTATGCTTGATGGTGTTCGTCATGTGCCGCAAATCAAGAAAAATCTGATTAGCACACTGGCTTGTTGGATGACAGTGGTTACCACACCACATTTGGGGATTCCAAATGGGTGATTACTGATGGCCAGGTTGTAGTGGCTGAGGGTTATAAGAGTGATACCTTGTACCCTCTTTATGTTTCCAGTGTAGGTAATCATGTTGTTGCCATAACCGAGCTGCCAAAGGTTTCATTGTGGCATAGCCGGTTGGGACACATGTCCGTTAAAGGAATGCAAGAACTGTCACGTTTGGGTTATCTGCCGTCTCTTTCATTTTCAGATTTGCCTACTTGTGATCATTGCATATTTGGCAAGCATTCTATGACTCCTCATAAGAGGAGAACTCCCCAAAATAGAGCACCACTTGATCTAGTGCACACTGATTTGTGTGAGATGCCACAGCTATCACTAGGGGGTGCAAAGTATTATTGATGATGCCACACGCAAAGTGTGGGTCTATTTCTTGAAGCATAAGAGCGATGCCTTAGATGCTTTCAAGAAGTTTGTCCCTCAGGTTGAGAATTGGACAGGTCGCAGGCTGAAATGCCTCAGATCCGATAATGGGGGTGAGTATGTGTCACATGCTTTTGTACAGTTTTGCGAAGCTAAGGGCATTAAACAGGAACTCACAGCCCCTCATAATGCATCTCAAAATGGTGTGAGTGAGCGGATGAATCGAACTATTCAGGAGAAGGTTCGATGTATGTTGTCTTATGCTGCATTGCCCCATGGCTTTTGGGCAGAAGCCGTGCAAACAGCAGTTCACATAATTAACAGGTCGCCGAACAAGGCTTTGGAGTTGAAAGTGCCAGAGGAGGTGTGGTCTAGCAAGCCACCTTCATATAAGCACTTACGTGTGTTTGGCTGCGAGTGCTTTGCTCATGTACGCAAAGAACTGCGCACCAAACTGGAGCCAAAGTCTTTCAGATGCATCTTCATGGGTTATGGTGACGAAGGTGAAATGGGGTACAGGTTATGGGATCCCGTCAAACGGAAGATTATACACAGCAATGATGTCATCTTTAAAGAGGATAGTGTACACAAAGAACCCGTGCAACCTGTGGAATACAGGAGGGTTGTTTATGATGATGTCGGACAGCAAAGAATGCCCATTAATATGCAGCAGCAGGCTGCTGTAGATAACCCTGTTCAAGAGGGTATACAGGCTGAAAATCAGCCAGACAATTTTGCCAATGATGCACCACTGGATATGCCAGCAAATGGGGCTGTAGAACAGCCAAATATGGTGGTACAGCCACCCGTCATGCATGACGAACAGGCTAGACAGCAGCCTAATCCGGAACATCGGAACATTTTGTTAGGAGGAGCACCCGTGTACAACGGCCTCCTGACAGGTTTGTTCCAGGAGCCAATAATGTGGCTGATTTTATCATGCTGACAGATTGTGGTGAGCCTTCCAGCTTCAAGGAAGCTATGGGAAGAACAGAGAAAAGGAAGTGGGAGAAAGCCATGCAGTCAGAAATGGACTCCCTACTTCAAAATGATACATGGGATTTGGTGCAGCTACCTGCAGGCAGAAAGGTTTTGCCATACAAGTGGGTTTACAAAGTCAAAGTGGATTCAAATGCTTTACCGAGGTATAAGGCCAGATTGGTTGCCAAGGGATTTAAGCAGGAGAAGGGCATTGACTTTGATGAGATCTTTTCCCCTGTAGTCAAGATGACTACTTTGAGAGCAGTGTTAGCTCTTGTTGCTCATGAGGACATGGATTTATGTCAGATGGATGTGAAGACTGCTTTTCTTCACGGAGATCTCCATGATGAGATCTATATGAGTCAGCCAGAAGGATATGCTGTTAAAGGGAAAGAGCAGCTTGTGTGTAAGCTCAAGAGAAGCTTGTATGGACTCAAGCAGGCGCCAAGAGAATGGTACAAGAAGTTTGATGCCGTCCCAAGGGTATCATAGGTGTGAAACCGATCATTGCTTGTACACCAAACGGGCAAAGGATGGCAGTTTGATGCTACTCATTCTATATGTGGATGACATGCTGATTGCCAGCAAATCTCAGCAAGAGATTAGTGCTTTGAAGAAACAACTGCATAAGTCTTTTGACATGAAAGACTTGGGTGATGCAAACCATATTCTTGGCATGCGGATTATTCGTGACAGGTCCAAGGGACTTTTGTTTCTGTCACAGAAGGAGTACATTGACAAAGTACTGCAGAGGTTTAAAATGGAGGGGGGGAAGTCTATTAGTACCCCCTTGCCTCCACATTTAAAACTCAGCAGTAAGAACAGCCCCAGATCAGATGATGATAAGGCTGAAATGGCCAAGGTTCCGTATGCATCTGCAGTTGGTTCTTTGATGTATGCCATGGTTGCCACTCGTCCGGATATTGCTTTTGCGGTGGGAGTCATCAGCAGGTATATGGCAAATCCAGGCAAGCGGCACTGGGAAGCAGTGAAAGGTGTCTTGAGGTATCTCAAGGGTACCAAAGACTTGTGCATATGCTATGGTAGGCAGGATGCATTGGTGCATGGTTTTACAGATTCAGAGTATGCAGGAAATGCAGATAACCAGAAGTCTACTACCGGTTATATTTTCACATTTGCAGGAGGTGCTATATCATGGGTGTCTCGGTTGCAGAAATGCGTTGCACTGTCAACCACTGAAGCTGAATATGTTGCAGCCACTGAGGCTTGCAAGGAAGCAATATGGCTTACTCGGCTGGTGGGAGATTTGGGCATTACAGGAGATATGCCAGTTTTACATTGTGATAGTCAGAGTGCTATCATGTTGGCAAAGAATCCGGTTTTTCATCAGAAGACCAAGCACATAGATGTGAAATACCATTTCATCAGGGAGGTACTGGAAGACAAGCGACTTGAGCTTGTGAAGGTGCATACTGATGATAATCCTGCAGATTTGCTCACTAAGAGCTTGCCTACAGAGCGGTTTGCACATTGCCGCCACATCATTGGATTAGGATGAGACCATTCATATTTTATGGTCTTGTATACAGTAACTGTATATTGCTGTAATTTTTATTCTTTTCTCCCCTTTAGGCACATTGGCCTTTAGGTGGGAGGTTGTTGGGGTAAAGGCACATTGCCACCCTTTTGTTAAAGTTATGACACCTATGACTGTCTTAAGACAGTCATAGGGTGAAAGCCTAATCCTAATAAAACCTATGAGTTTGTGGTGTGGCTCAACACTTTTTGACACACCCACACATTTTGTGTCTCTCTCTCTCTGTCTCCTTAGTTCCACTCCCTCTCCCTTTCCCTCACAGCCTCATCCCCTCCCTTTCTCACAGTGCCGGGTTCGCTGTTTGGTCTTTGGAGCTGTGGCCCTTGTCTGGCAAGAAACCTACACACGGGAGCTGTGGGGGTAGGTTTCGAGCTGCTGGTGGCACTTGTCTGGCAAGAAGCGCTCTAATGGAAGCACCTTTGACTCCCCCAACCGTCAAGGTTTTGCTTTCTCCCCATGACAAAACATCAGATGAGGTTAGCAATTCAGTCTCTTAAGGGTAAGCGCAATGGACAGCGACGCGCCCCCCCCACCCCCCAGGGCCTCGGTAGGATCGACAAAAGACAGCAGAGGGAGCCTCAAGCAGTTAAGACATAGCGGCTGCACATCCAACAGTAGCAAGAGTCCAATCCCAGACCCCTTGGGTGGAGCCTTAAAAAGGAAAATGGACCAAGTAAAGAAGAAGAAAACAAGCCAGCAGGCAACGAGCCAAACTCAAAGAGAAGGCGAGAGCAAAGCAAAATCTTGTCTCCAAGATCTAGGGAGAGCAGTCTAGGATTGCCCCCTCGAGTCGTCCCTACATGCCAAAGGATGAGACCTTCTTCAACCTTTTGATAGATCCACCAATGATAGGAGCATAGTATACACACATATGCACGCAGCAGTCTGGGATTACCCCCTCAAGTCGTCCCTACATGCCAAAGGATGAGACCTTCTTCAACCTTTTAATAGATTCCCCTATGACAGGAGCGTAGTATACACACATATGCACGCAGCAGCAGGACGGCAGAGTTACCATTGCTCTTGCGTCTACCGCTGCCCCCGCCGTCCCTTCCAGGCGCATAGGGACAGTGGTTCAAACTACTCAGATACCTACTCAATAGTGAAGCACTTGAGTTTCCCGATACTTTAGAGTCTATCTTCCCTCCCATCCGCCTCCCCCTCCCCACTTTCTCCTAACACCCACCCCCAAACCGCTCTTCTTGCTGTAGTCACTATCTCTACCCGCCCCTTGCCCTCCTTTTCCTACCGTCTCCCTCTCCCTAGCCCGCTGGCAGCAAGATCGGCCGCCTCTTCTCGTGCTTCCCCTGGTCTCATATGTTGCTAGGAGTTGCAGAGGGCATTGGTAGGAAGGGTAGTGGATTTCCTTTTGATATGGGAGCACATGTTTCTAGCATCAAACATCAATCGCCTAGGCCACCTGCTTTTGGGGAGAGGTCCAGAGGTGTGACCCTCTCAATAGAAAGGAGTGGAAGTATTGGCATTTCAGTTTCTCACGCAATGGCACCAAAGATCCTTCATCAAGGACCATCTACAAAGGTGGAAAGAGCTGCAAACTATAGGATCACCCCAAGTCCGACAAGAGGGTGCTTGGTGGTAGAAAGAATGTGCTCTCAACACCAAGATAATCCCCATACTGGGAGCATACTGCTCAAACTGAAACCGTCTGACGAGCTGAAATTCAACACTGTGTCAAGCATTGGCCATAAAACCCCCGCATGGTGCGAGAATGCCTCCTAGCTGTCTGACTAATCCCCATGCTAGGGTATAGGCTGCTTGTCCTTGCCCGGTAATGCATGTGCGGCAAGGTAAATGATAGAGTAATGATGGCCATCCTCAAGTTTGATACAAACTTTTTTTTGGCTTCATACTTCAGTATTTTGATTGAATCTAATGAGCTAATGTTCGTTTATTTTTTGGTGCCGTATGATTATATCGTATGATTATATCACAGCTTCCTAGATCAATACAAAGCCGTGTATAAATGCTCCCTTTCTACTGTACTCAGCAATAACGAAAAGTCCATAATGGATGTTTCTGCCTAGTTGCAACCTCTAAATTTGGACAAAGTGCGAGTTATTTTTATGGCATAGAAGAGGTGTAAGTAGCTTTGTGTCTTAAATCTCTAAAAGTTATGCTCTTTCAAGACACTGCGACTGCATATCCAAAGATGTAGCTGAGTGGTAGGAGAGACAGGCTAAGTAAAAAAATATGTGCCACCAATGGATGCACCCACTGTGGAAGGCACTTGCTCATACTAAGCAACCTCTGGTGGTGAATCACTACCAAGTAGTGACTCCTCAACAAGAGATACACGCTTGGGTGCCACGGTAAGCTATCATGAGAGAACAGAGGCCTGAATGTAATTAGCTTTCCTACAACAAGTCTAATCTGGCAAACACGGCTGCCCCCACAAGCATGTATAACCATGGTGCAATGAAAGGAAGCATACTCAATGAAATAGATAGTTAAATTTGCCATAATAAGCACCTGATACTATGGGTGCCACGATAAGCTATCATGGAAGAATAGAGGCCTAAATGTGGCTAACTTCCTGCAAAAGGTTGAATCTAGCATACACGACTGCCCCCACAAGCACATACGACCATGGTGCAATGAAAGGAAGCATACTCAATGAAATAGATAGTTAAATCTGCTATGATAAGCACAGATACTATGGGTAGATGTCCATGGAGACGCTTGAGAGTAATGTCAATGAAGAAGCTTTGAATTGTCCGAATTGGCGCTGAAAACGGCCTTGTAAGGGCTGTTAAAGATCCTCAGAAAGAGCATGTTAAGGATTTTTTTGGGGGGGGAGGGGATCCTAGGCCACCTAGGACACTAACCTAAGGCTTCTAAGACAAGTAGGACACTTGAGTCACCCCCTAGTTGGTTTAACCTAACCAAAGCCATGGTTTAGCCTACCCTTGTTAGCTTAACATAACTAACCTTAACTTTGTTAGAATTATTGGCATATTCTAGGCAGTGACCGATGTAATCCATAAGTGAGTGAGTTAGGGCCACTTTTCCCTCACTAGAGGTTTTTCCCCCTAACCACAATTAGTGGGTTAGTGTGGTTTTGTCACTTGGACCAAACCACCTCCTCACTTGTAGTCTTCAATCTTATCTATTCCAATTCAATGAGACATTGAACACATGGTATTTTGATAGTGGTGCATCCAAGCACATCACCTCAAGGAAGAGTCTTTTTGCATCTCTGCATGCACCACCCGCTAAAAAGAAGGGGTGACATGAGCAAACAAGTCTTATTATTCAGTGTGTGGAGTGGGTGACCTGCAGATGCATGCTTACAGTGACTCAGATTGGGCTGGAGACTATGACACTAGGCAGTCCACAAGTGGTAATTGTTTCTTTTTGGGCAAAGTTTGCATTTCTTGGCTGAGCAAGAAACAATCTACTGTGGCTACTTCCTCATGTGAAGCTAAGTACAGGGCAGCTTTCACAGCGACAGTTGAATGTGTTTGGCTGCGTCATTTGTTTGCTGATCTTCATCTCTTATTGGAGGGTCCTTCTCCAATTCTCACTGATAGTCAGAGTGCTATAGCATTGGCAAAGAATCTTGTCTTTCATGCTCGCACGAAGCACATTGAGGTTCATTATCATTATGTCAGAGAGAAGTTGCATGCAGGGGAGATCAGTATGATCTATGTGTCAACACATGACAATGTTGCAGACATCTTCACCAAAGCACTTTCACGTGAAAAGTTTGAGGCATTTCGCTGTGCCCTGAATTTATCTCCTTTTGGTGATTGATCACTTCCTTGTACATCATCACATTGGCACTGCAAGAGGGTGTTAGAATTATTGGCATATTCTAGGCAGTGACCAATATAATCCATAAGTAAGTTAGGGGCACTTTTCCCTCACTAGAGGTTTTTTCCCCTAACCACAGCTAGTGGGTTAGTGTGGTTTTGTCACTTGGTCCCTCTTTGAACAAACTTAACCTAACCTATTCCAACCTAGAGTAACTAAACCTAACCCAGACTAAAACTAACATAACCCCAGCTAGATTAAACTAAACGTTAACCCTAAACACCTAACCTAACCTAAGGTTTAGCAATCCGACGCGACAAACGGCGATGAATCGGGCAAACATCATCATCAGTAGGCAGCGGCAAGGCACGACTAGTTCATGGAGCAGCAGAGTGGCTCAGGTAATTCATGGATGGTTTGTCTGCTCGTTGGCACTGGTGTGTAGAAGCGTTCTCATCAGGCAGCTCTGGTCGTCGGGCACTGGATTATTGCTCAACTATTGTTCCCATCTAAAGCACCTCTACCCATCCAAGTCTAGCCCTAACTTAAGTTCATCCGTGGTGCTGGTTGTCAGCTGATGATTGGCAGATATGGCTCCAATGGATCTATGGATCAATTTACTCACGTGCAGCGGTTGCAGGAGCTGACACCAATTTGGAGCTCAGCAACAATGGCAATCAAGTTTACTCCATCAATTTGTAAGTGAACAAACAGCCAACCCATTCAGTCATTGAACAGCCCTTACTTTTTCCAGGCCATGCCAACCTTCCATGCCTTGTCAGAGTACATGACTGCCTATCCTCTCAACACTGCTAGGGACTAAGTTCTGGGAATGCAACATTCTAATTTCTCATCCGTCTTCCATCTGACACTTTCCTAGCAACCAATGGAGAAGGGAACAGCAAATAGAAATAACAGACACAATTTTAGACCAGGATCAAAATCTCCATGGAGTATCCCAATCTCCGTAAAGGAGGATGATTCATTATAGGTCCTTACATATGACTAGAGAGCAGAACCTTTTTCCATATTTTTTGAACCTTGACACAAGAATCCACAGCAACATCAGTCAACTACTCAATATTGTGGTCAATAGATCAATCCTTTACAGACAGCGTGCTCAAATACCAAGGTATCAACAACTTTGCAACAAATGATGCAGGCATTATCACAACAATCAATACATACAGTGCATGAATCTGTCACCTTCATGCCATATAGGGCCATGTACAAATAAACCATAATACAAGGGCATCAGAGTCCTCAGAAATTCCATAGACGAAACTCCTTAATTTATATATGCAAAATATAAAATACATACATTAAACTTTCCTTCAAAAAACACCAGATTGAGAAAGTCTCTTAATAATGCCACGAATCCAAATAATATGCCATACAGGAAATTGCAATTCAGAGACCCTAATATACATAGGCAAGAGACAGAGTAGAAGAAGAGGCACCTTGACCACTGCACAGGCTAGTCCTAGTTTTGCTCTGCACTGTGTGGCCTGTCCAATGCTAACATCCACTCTTGCTGGTGTTGGGCCCGCTCCATGAATTACCTTTTCCATATATTGACCAGGAGGCTGTGCTAGTTGTCTACGGGTCTGTGAAGTTTTGAACTGCTTGCTCTTTAAGGCACCCACACCACAGGGACTCTTCTCAAGCCAGTGCTTGCTGACAGAGGCTTCCTATCCAACAGCTCATCTGCTCAATCTGAGCAAATTATTAAATCGATGCTCTACGTGGTTTTATTTGCACATGTCAATATGAGAAACTGTGCCATCCACCGTAAAGATACTGTAGATGCAAATTTTCTTGTGTCCTATTTTTAAAGCTTGCGGCGATATTTTATGACAGATTCTGTCGGTCTGGCTGCCCAAGCGTCCTTGCTTGTTCTACTACAAGCCCGTGGTTGGCACATTGAGTTGTGACACTATTGCTGTCACTTGTGTGTCCCCCAAAGCTCTTCAAGAGCTGCTGAAGAGGCCTTTCAAGCCTGAAATTCCTCATAAAGCCGCCTGAGCTATGTCTGATGTGTAAAGTTCAACCTTGCAAACTACTGCTTAGGGCTATCTCCTGTGGAAAGCTCAACCTTGCACACTATGTACAATATCCGGTGTTCATAAACCGTGAAGCATAAGTTGCAGACCCTTGGTCGTTTAAAATTTAGAGTAAGACTCTTTTAGCCTTCATACACACAGTTGATGCCAACTGGAGATCTCTTGTCCAGATTGCGATAAATCCACAAGAGAACCCTCTTTCACAAACTCAGAGCCGGCATAGCCTTTTCAAATACACACCAGTCCTCTCTCACACAGAGGATACAAGTAACACATGGAATTCAAAGAGGAAAACAGGATGAAAGCATAGGCAAACTAATCGAAGTAACAAATAGAATTCAATGAGGCAAACAGGATGGAACCATAGGCAAACTAAATTGAATCGAGCGAAGGAGCTTGACCATTGGTTTAAGCTGATGAGACCTTGCGCTCTAATAACAATGTGATGGATACACGATAAGCATATCAAAATGATGAACACAATTTATTAGCACACTCTCCATGATACCTTGTCCCAAGCTCCATGGAGTGACTCAATACATGTCCTCATATTGCCACACTTTGTGGACCTTTTTCTCTTTTCTCTTTTTCTTTCATTCTCCCTCTTTACGTCTCTAGCCATATAACTACTCTTTGACATCTTTGATGTTCTCAGTCTTTACAAAGTACCACTCTTTCCACATTCACTCACAATCACTTCTTTTCCCACAACTCTATCCTTTCACATACTTCACCTTGAATTCAAACTTCAGTGATATTCCAAAAACAATTAAATTCAATACTTTCAATGAGTGACCATGTACATGTAGACATGTTGACAAAGAAACGATGAATAGTTGACAACCCTCTTCCACACAAAAAATTTCACTTCCCTGAAATTCTCCAAAGCAGAACACTAAGGGTTGGGTATACCTGATACTCTCGTAACCATGGCTCTAATATTTCTAATGCCACAGCCATTCTATTTGCCTGTAATTGGTGCATGCACTGAACCAATGGCTGCCAATCAAAGATTTCAACAAAAACTATATAAGTAGCACATTCATGAATAAGCTATCTAATTCAATCAGAACTGAGAATAAGGTTTTACTCTTATTCTCATCATAGATTATCCCTTTCAAAATTCCAAGACCAAGCATACAAAACTAAACTTTTCACGTGACCAACATGATCCAAAGATTCTCTCTCTCCCTCCCTCCCTACCTCTCTCTCCCCCTCCCCCTCCATGGCCTCCGCCAGCTGCTGCTCTCTGCTCGCCCCTCTTTTGTTGCTACCCACTGCTGCCTTCTGCTTGGCCTATGCGCTGACCCCTGCTGCTCCCCATGGCCATGCTAGCTGCACAAGGCAGTCCGCCAGCGCAGCCTCTAGCCCCTGCCATCTAACTCTGCTCCTCCGCCACCCTTCTCTGCTCCTCCGCGACCCCATCTCTACTCCCCCGCCATCTAACTCTGCTCCTCCGCCACCCTTCTCTACTCCTCCGTGACCCATCTCTACTCCCCCCACCACCATTCTCTGTTGCCAAGTAGGCCCTAGGCTGACCTTGGTGGCCAGCCCCACTCGCCTCAGGCTCTGCACTTGCCCGGAACCTGCACACTGCCTGCACATTCAAGAAGGCTGCAAGGACAATCAGAAAGTACCAAGAGAGCTACCAAATATTTTGAATTTTCAGAGAAGGGGGCCATGAAAAGCTCACCCAATCAGAAAACCAGAGGGGAAAAAGACAGGAAATACAGCATAATTTGGACCAAAGGGCAGAAAGTAGAGGATGGGAATGCCAAAGCATGTCTATCCACTATCAAAGAGGTATGTAAGCTACAAGATGCTGAAATTGAATGCTTACAAAAGAAATTGGAAGAATACAAGAAGGATGAGATTTCAAACCTGTGTGCTCAAATGAATGAAAACATGCAGGGATGGCAAGAAGAAATGCATGCAAAATAAATTGGTAAAATGAAGATGGATATGATGCGAGATATGGACGAGAAAAAAAGGCTTCTTACATCCAAGATTGAGAGCGAAGCTCAGGTGATTAGTCTCCAAGATGAGAATGTAAAACTGAAGGCAAATACACACAGAGATGAAGGGGAGCTTAAGCCATCCCTACACGAGAAGCTGAATATCATTAGAGAACAAAGCTCAAGGGGACAAAGGGAACTTCAGAAGAAGGATGCAAGATTATAGATGAACTGAAATATGAGAATGAAAAACTCATATAAGACTTGGCATTTTTGCAAGACACTATGCAGGGTAAACATGTTGAATTCACCCAGAAGATCAAGAAAGGAGAGGCTGAGATCTTGGAATGGAGAGATGTGGTCAAGAAAGGCATGACTGCCCCCAACAAAGAGTTCATTTCAGATGCTCTAGAGCAGGATAAAAGCAGAAACAGTAAAGGCCTAAATGTTTTGGTTCGAGGTCTCACAGTGGGAGACATTCCTATGGCAGATGCAAAAGCCTTGTTCACAGAAATTGGGTGTGAACCTGACATGGAAGACAGCTTGAAGAGTTGGCAAACCCACAAGGCCACTTGTGATGAAGCTCCGAACAACCATGGATAGGAAGACCCTCATGAGCACGAGGGTGACTTTGAAAGGAACCCGGATCTACCTGGACGATGACCTCACCCTCCTACAGCAAGAACACTGGAGGAAAGGAATCATGGCAGCGAGAGAAGCAGGGAAATGGGCTGCATACAAGGATGGTAGGCTGATCATCCGAGAGAGAGGAGATCAAGACCAGGGGGAGAAGGAAGAAAAGGAAGAGAAAGAAGAGGGTGAATTATGACGGTGTCGGGCCAATGGGGCACAAAGTGGACTGAGAATTGCAGTGTGGAATTGCAATGGCACACTCTGGAGGCCAGGTGGTTTCTCAGAGACATACACTAATAGAGACATGGTCTTCTATACTGAGATACATGAGAGCCCCGAGAGAGGACTGCCCACTATGACAGGATATACATGGGAGTCATCTCATAGGAAGGAGACGAGGAGAGACACTGGTGTGTGAGGTTCGGGGGGAGTGGCTATCCTTTTTAGATCACACATGAGACCTCTCATATCAGTGGCATGAAGAGAGGAGCACGCGCGACACATGTGGATACGAGTCCAGCTACCAGACGCACGACTGATGCTCATAGCAATGTGTTATTTCCCCCCAGATACTTCATCCTATGCATGCGAGGTCACCACAGAAGGGCACCGCCCGTATGAGTCAATAGGATGATATCACTGAATTCTCCAAGCAGGGGGAAATCCTCCTTCTTGACGACTTCAATGCACGCACAGGGAACAGGCAGGTGGGCCTACTCGACTTTGCATTGGATTCCCTCATAGTACAAGAAGTAGATGCAACTAAGCTTGTGATAGTGAGACACTCTGCACATGCACCATAGGTGAAAGAGTATGGACGACATCTACTTGAGCTAGGGGTTGTTCATGATTTGATCATTTACAATGGCTTACAGAGATGGCCATCATCCAGTGGTCTCACTTGTTTCCCAAATGGCGGAGGGACAAGCACAATGGACTACCTATTGGGTCCCTTGGCCTTTAACTCACGGATAAACGACTTTATTGTGCCCCCTCCCCCAGCCGGTGCTGATCACTCATACTTAGCCTTTTGTATCTCTACCACTATACCAGTCACGGGGAGGGTCCTCTCACGCCCACTCGTGTACATGTTCACTTTGATCGAGCCCTGGACCCCATCTATGTGAGAAACCTGGGGAAGGGACTTCCAACACTATTACTTGGAGATGTTGTAGACCTCGCCCACGCCTCAAACACCCTTGCCACAATAGTCATGGACACAGCCATTAGCTCTTTCCCCACGACTCCATCTGCACGTGCCTCACTAGGGAAGATGCCACAGAATCCTTGGTATGATGATGAGTGCAGAGAGATGAGAGCTCACCTCACACGTGAGGGAGCCCTTGGCCACTTGACATCACCCTAGGCACAGTGGATCTCACGGCGACTAACACGTCGTAAGCGGCGGGCCTTCCTCACCCACAAAATGGATGAGGTGATCAGTTCATTTCGAGGGGGGGATCCCACCATTGATTGGGGGCTTCTATCGAAGGGTAGCCACCTATACCCATCACAGACCTAGATGTTTGGCACACTTATGCATGCTCTCTTTATGATGTCCCGATGCACGCACCACCTGATATGTCCACTATGCCCAGGCCCACCACTATGCACCCAGCTCTATTATGACCACTTTTTGAGAGTATCGGAGGATGGGCTCATCATCGGACCTCAGTATCTCGAGGACAGAGGAGTCTCACAGGCACTAAGGATTGCCATCAGACAGATATGAGTTTTGTCCCATCAGCTGAGGATCGAGACACGCATACCTAGAGAGCAGCGGACTTGCAGGTTGTGCACTATGGGGGTGGTCGAGACAAAGGAGCACTTTCTATGTGTCTGCCTAGCCTACTATGAGATCCAAGGGCGCTACCAATACCTTTTTCAGGAGGGGTACGGCTTTGGCCCACTCTCACGACTAATCCATTTTTAGGACCAGGTCTGTATTGGGCTCTACCTGATGGAGATGCGACGACACAAGGAGACACTACTACGACATATCAGAGACTAGTAGGATGCGACCACCGCACCACAAGGTACTGAGGTAGACCGAGGGCAGAGACAGGTCACGGATTTCTATGCATTTGACTCAGCTCTAGGGCACTCTGGGATAGAGGAGGAGGAGCTAGTCGACATGAGAGATATATGGATCAATGGAGAGAGCCGACGCACCACTACTAGGCGAGGGACACAGAGACCGTACACGGCGCAACACGCGATCAGGGCACACACGATCGAGATTCAACCTATTCCATCTCTCCTTAGGGGAGATCGATCGAGGCAAGGCATCACCCTGCTTTCCATGTAAACACTCATTGCTTTCCACTCCCTCCACCTGCTTTCCATGTAAACACTCATTGCTTTCAGTATGCTTTGGCACTGCTTTGTGACTACTTGCTTTTGTGAGTGCTTTTGCACTGCTTGTGAGTGGTTTGGTAGTGCTTTGGCACTGCTTTCTGACTACTTGATTTTGCCAGTGCTTTTGTGACTGGTTTGGCAATGCTTAAGCACTGGGTTTGTATTTTTGTTTGCTTTCCTTCTACTTTTGGAATTCTTTGCATATGCTTTGCTATGCAAGTGCATCATGTGCTTTTTGACCGTTTTCAGGGAGTGCTTTGTATAATTATTGGTAGTGCTTTGTTTCTGCATTGTCTGTGCATGACTACATGATTACTAAATGTGTTCTTGCATTAGTTTGCATGTGTTTTTTCCACCGGGATAACACAGGAGACATCCCGACAGATGCAGATACGTGAGCTCTTTGCATCTCATCAGAGAGCCACCATGGAGCCTGGATACATGGAACCGGTTCATGCACTTGGGACTCTAGCTCTGAGCACTTGATATTTTCATGCCACCCTCATGCTATTTTGCTACTTTTTTGCTATTTTGTACTAGTATAGCATTTTAGTACTCAACAAGGGCCTTAGTGAGCCCTTTGCCCCGGCCCATAGTGGTCTGTATGAGTGAGTTGATTCCGTACTTTGTCCCATAGGCCTGTGAGGCCTCCTGCGGACATTAATCTCTCTCTCTCTCTCTCTCTCTCTCTCTCTCTCTCTCTCTCTCTCTCACTCTTACACTTTGCCATCAGATGTCTTGCGTATTATGAGGTACGAGGTCATTAACATTGTCTCTTTAGGGATGGCTTTGGACCCCTCTTCAGTCTCCTGTCGTATCTAGCTCAGAGATGCCTCGCAACTTTCATTCATATTCAGGATACATAGGCAAGATCTAGGTGTATAGCCAGACTCCACTCAGGGCATGATCACTAAGTTTTTCCAGCTAAATAACACAAACCAGCAGGCCCTAGGGAGATGAGGGAGCTGAGGTCTCTGGAGCAAGAGAACAACAGCCTCGCTAGTGGGTTGATGCACAGATCAAGCCTGGGGATTTACCCTCCATATTCACCAGACCGGAGACATCCAATGGCACTTGTCCGACATAGGGCAACAACAAGGATATCAAATCGGACCACGCACACTGACCTCCACCAGTGCTCTATTCACATGATTTATGCCACCGCAGCTCTTGGGCTTGACCCCTCGAATAGCTTCTAGAGGATCATCATAGTGATACATCATACCATAGCTTCCATCCTCTCCCTAGGCTCAGACATTTTATGTATTAGTGTTTCTATGATTATGTTGTATTTATCTTGGGTGTTAATGTCCGCTTAAAGACTCCACCCATTCAGCTCATTGTACCTAGTTCTTTCAATCTCATAGACTCTTTGGTTTAATGAACTCTGTGTGTGTGTGTGTGTGTGTGTGTGTGTGTGTGTGTGTAGAAGTGTGTGTGTGTGTGTGTGTGTGTGTGTGTGTGTGTGTGTAGAGGGCCAAACGTCACATTGCTTCACCCACTTGCTTACGGTGTCACGCTCCTTCAGAGACTGTCCCTCATTTGCTTTGGCATTGTCAGTCTACTCGGAACCTCCTGGGAAAAATTTCAGATCATCTTCACCTCCGTTTCCCGAGTCACATATTTGGGAAACTTTTTTGGTTATTTGGCAAATTTAGGACGTCTTTATCTCAATACTCACTCTTTTTCTCATGGGTGAGATATTGGGCTCTTTGGACAATCTGGGAAGAGCATAATCTGGCATACTTGGGCCGCCAGTTTCAAAAGTCATATGAATCTTTATTGCGGCAATCTTTATATGATGCCTGCCATGAGGATGATATACATGCATCTTGCATTGAGCTTTTCTTTTTATGCTTCTAATCTGTGGAATACTCTCCATCTTGGAGACTTTCCCTCTTGTAAAGTTATGACATTATAAATACACTCCACTGGATTTTACCAAAAAAAAAGTGTGTGTGTGTAGAGGAGCGTCGAGGAGAGCTGAGGAGCAATCCAGCCATCGTCGTGCCTTCTACAGCATCCCGTACCACCAGTATGGCTGCCCGTACAGACTGTACGACGTTTTCCGTACAGGCTCCACTCTACCCGCAGCGCTTCGTACAGGCCCGTTCCTTTTCCATAGTTCCCTAGGTCTTTGTGCTTTGCTCGCGTGGTGTTTCGTGTGTTCTAAGTGAAGTATTTTCGTCCCTCTCAGAAACCCTGTGCAGCCCCGTCCGTACAGCTGTACGTTACCCGTACAGCGTCCGTACGCTCGTACATTTCCGTACATCTGCATCAGTTCCCATTTCACCTCTACAAATTCACGTACAAAGCCCGGTACCTTCTTCTCACAGTTTTTTCCATACACCTGTCCCCTCCGTGCAGCTCCATCCGTACAATCCCGTACTTCCAGCCGTACAAATCCTTGGAGTTTTTTGGGCTCTGCTGTCTTCTCTAACCGTCTTGTGTTCCAGCCAAAATCTTACATTTCCCTCTGCTATCTCCTTCCCCACTATACTCTTCTTATCCTCTCTAGTGGACTTCCTGTGAATACTTCTTTGGGACTGGTTTTTTTGGCTTTCACTACCCTTTTACAGGTACTTCATTTTCAAGCTCCCCTTCTTACAAAGTCATGGCAGAGTATTCATATGAAAAAATGTTTCAAAAGGAGCGCTCGGCTCCCTGCAAGAAACAAAAGCAGGTTGAGGGTCAGCATGACCTGATACATGAGACTCTTGAGGCTCAACTGGTATATGATGTAATGCATGAAGGATTTGCAGATACTAGAAAAGAGTGGAAAGACTCGGTTCCTTCAGTTGGCCTCATGGTTGAGGTCGATGAAATTGTGGATCCGGTCAGAGAATATGCCAAGAATGCAATCATATTATTTTTTCCAGGCCGGATGCCACCTGCTGCAGAAATAGGCAACTGGCTGACACGCACATTGGCTGGCTCTTTTGTTCGTAAAGTACACTATGCAGCTAGGGGCTTTTTTGAGGTTATCATGGTGGATGAGATCCACAGACAAATGCTTTTGGAACAATCACCTCTCTTTTTTGGGCAGCAAATGGTGCATGTCTTGCCATGGTCTCCCACAAGGGACTTTCAGGCTTTAATCCGACACAGATGCCCGGTTTGGGTTGAAGTTGTTGATTTCCCCCAATGTATGGCCTCGCTTTCGCCTAAAATTGCAGCACCTTTAGGTAAAGTGGTTTGCCCACCACGGCCAAAAGGCAACTCAAACAGATTTTGCATCCTCTAGGATACTGATAATCCCACACCGGACTCTTATTCAGTCACGGTGAATAATGTGAACATGGGAAGTGCTTTCTATAAACTCAAATGGGGTTTATTTGCAGGGGCTTCTTTTGAATGCAAAAAGTTTGGACACATGGCTTCACAGTGTCCAATGAATCTACATAAAATGCCTCGTGCCACTTTGCCAGTTTCCATGCCTACTAAAGATGTTCCTACTCCAGTGGCCAACAAAATAAAAGCAGTAGACAGCCTGCTGGGAGTCAGGATAAAGGCAAAGCTCCAGTGGCTCCCAATGGGAATCTCACATCACATTCACCTCCTATTATTCAATCCTCGACCAAAGTACAGCAACCTTCAACTAATGGGTGGCAGAGTCCAAGAAAAGTTATTTCTGCTAAAAGAATTCCACCCCCCCGCACTTGGAATGGTGCCTCTTCTAGCGGGAATACCCCAGAGATAAATCCAGGAATTGGGATTACATGGGCTTTAGTAACAGCCAGCAGAACACTCTTCCCTGAAGAAGAGGTTGCTGCTTTGCTGTCTACTTCTCAGGCGGCTACTTCTTCTCAGGGGCGAGGTCGAGACTTCTTCTCAGGGGCGAGGTCTCGACCCTGAGATAGAAATGCAAGGCTGACCTCATAAATTTTGCTGCTGTACATAGTTGTTACATTACTATAAATACCTGTATATATGACTGCTCACATCAAATGTTTTACACTTAATGTCCAGGGCATGTGTGACAGTAGGAAATGGAAATCTGTGTGGCTGTACGACAGATTTCAGCCTGACATAGTGGCATTACAAGAACACAACCAACATATGTATGCAGGCAAGACAGGACACTACTGTGGATATGATATTTTCTATGCTGGGGAGCACTCTTTCTCAGGGGTTGTCCTTCTGATCAAACATGAACTTCAACCAGTCATTGTATTAAATGACAACAAAGGCAGATGGCTTGTTCTCCAATGCCTTATTAGAGGAGAGGTGTTTGAATTTGCTTCAGTTTATGCGCCTCAGTCCTCTAGAGAAAGAACTGCAATTTGGGATGCCATGCAACAATATCCGTGGAGATATCATGCCTACATATGTGGGGATTTCAATAATGCTCCACAACAGGGAGACAACACCTCCAGACATGACAATATGTTATCTCCTGAAAGGCATGCATGGTCTCAACTACTTCTGCATCTGGATCTGGTTGACCTTTGGAAGGAATTGCAGCCTTTGTCACCAGGCTACACTTTTCAACATAATGCTCTTTCCGCCTATCAGGCACGTCTGGATCGATGGTATAGTGTTGCTCCCCAAAAAAATGGGGAGTTCACATGCAAAATGTGGATTGACTATGCCTTTGTGCATTCAGACCATGCACCACTATGGTTGCGGTTATCTTTTCATAACATGCCAAATGATAGACTGCCACACAGGAGACATCTAATCATAAACAATAGTTATTTCCAACATGCTGATTTCAAGGCAATAGTTACTGAAGCAGCTCATTGTCTTTCCTCTAGCAGCCATCTCAATGTTGATGGTGCCTGGGATTCTTTTATTTCTAAAATGCAAGTGGTGATTAGAGTTTATGGCAAGTCTTACATGAAGACTCTGAGGGAAACCATTGCTCAGGCCAAATCTACTTGTCAAGACCTCACTGAACTGTCATCATCGTTCGTTGTCCTTGCATGAGCAAACAACACCATGCCAGGCCAGACATTGTCTCAAACTAAATGATCACAGGAAACTGGCAAAATGGGAGACTAGAGCAAGACAAAGAGCCTTTACAGATAAAGGTTGCTCTTCCAAAGAATTTTTCAAAAGTTTACATCAGAGGAGAATCAAAACAGAAATTTGCGAAGTGCTTATGCCCGATGGATCATGGACTACTTCACGGTCACAGCCCACGGTCACAGCTTGCTTCTGTTTGTGTGCATCATTTCTCTCAGCAATTTGGCTCTACAGCTCCTCCCTCGCAACAGATTTTGCTTGCACGAAATTTACTGTTGCAACATGTTTCTCCTATCATTTCCCCTCCTCAAGCTTTGGAATTGGAGGAACCCTTTACTGAGAGGGAACTGTCAGATGCGATCAAATCATGTGGCAGATGGAAATCCCCTGGATGGGATGGTTTAATAGTAGAGTTTTTTCTAGCCTACTGGCCTATTATGAAGCATTCATTGCTATATATGGTGAATGCTGCATGGCAAAATCAGAAAATGCCGAACACATGGAAGAGAGGTCTTGTTAAGCTCCTTCCCAAAAAACAAATTTGTGAGTCTTTGGCAGATTGGAGACCTATCACTCTTATGCCCGTAATTTACAAAGTCACCACCAAAATAATTGTCGATCGGCTAAAGGGGATTTTACATAATGGGTTGCATCCTGCTCAATATGGCTTTGTCCCGCGCAGGCACATCACCGATAACATTGCTAATGCCTACATTGGAATTGAATATGCCAAATATACACAGCAGGATGTTTTGTTATTGCAAATTGATATTGTCAAAGCCTTTGATACTGTTCAGTGGGATTTTATCTCATCAACTATGCAAGCATTGGGTTTTGGCACAAAAATGCAGCAGCTCATCACTTGGCTATATCAAGACAGTGAAGCTGCCTGTATACTCTTAGGAGATATTTCTCCATCCTGGACTCTTGCTTGCTCTGTCAGGCAAGGATGTCCCCTGAGTGCTTTACTTTTTGCCATAGCCACTCATCCACTGCTTCAATATCTGGATCATCTCTTGGACACTGACCAGTTGCACGGTTTGGAGATTCTTGGTAATCGCAGCATGATTGCTCATGCATATGCTGATGATTCATTCTTTACTCCAAAAAATACTCGGGCTGATTTGTCCATGATTATGCATGCTCTTTCCACATATGGTTTGGCTGCTGGCCTTCGGGTAAATTTTCAGAAATCAAAATTGTTGCCATTACATGCACAGGAATGGCACAACCTTCTGTGGCCTGGGGAAATTGTCCCCGCTTCTCAATTCATTCGACATCTTGGTTATCCTCTAAGTTGGGGACTCACCCGCTCACAACAAACTGATTGGGTGCTAGCAAAGTTAAGGGCAAAACTTGAATATTGGAAGCTTGCAACTTGGCCATTACATGTTCGTCTGCGAATCACACAATCCATTTCGATAGCATACATACAATTTTATATGCCTCTCACTATGTTCACTAAGGCAGATCTGGTTTCATTTATGTCAGCTATCATGGAAATTTTCTGGCGTTCAAAACATGGCAAGAAAAGTCTCAGATTACTCTCTATGCATCGTCTCTGTTCTCCCAAGATGCACGGAGGTCTGAACATTCTCAATATTCAAATGCATTTACTTGCTCACAGAGGGAAAATGATGATACACTTTATGCAAGGAGATCAGCCTTGGGCTTTCATGATCCGCTCTCTCTTACTACATCTTCATACATCTGCCTTTGGGCATTGGCAGCTTACTCAGTGGG
This sequence comes from Dipteris shenzhenensis, assembly GCF_047967505.1. Lineage (NCBI taxonomy): Eukaryota > Viridiplantae > Streptophyta > Polypodiopsida > Gleicheniales > Dipteridaceae > Dipteris > Dipteris shenzhenensis. The sequence continues at coordinate 46,411,408 of NC_141599.1, forward strand.
ATTTTTTATTTGGCTCTATCCAAGGCAAGATCAGAGGATGCCCTTTTGTCTCTCGTCTGCTTCTTGATTGGAAACACATTCTATCCCATTTGGAATGGCATGGCAGGGACTCTCTCTCGGGCAACTCTTTGAGGGTAAAGAATATTTTTTGATCTAAAGTATTCCACCCCCCTTTGGCCATACAAGAACCCCGACGTTCTTATTTTCTCTCCTTCAAAGGCATTTCATCTGTGGCGGATGTACTTCAGGATGATGGCACACTTTTATCTTTTTCTATGGCTGCTCGCAAATATGGCTTGAGAGCTCATTATCGTCCTTTATGGCATCGAATTTCAGCAATGCTCCAACCGTACTTACCGGTACCCCATTTGGAACTTCAGAATCGGCTTGAGGATTGGATATTACGCTCTCCTTCCTTATACGCCCGTCCTCTGAAGCTCTCACATATCACAGTGTCATCACTGTATAAAGTGTTATTACCTCCGCCTTGGATTTCCCACAAAGCAAATACTGTTTGGCATATGGATCGCCCAATGAAGTAGTGGAGAAAAAGGCTGCGTCTCCTTTGGCATTACAAAGTCCCTCTTTGACAACAGCTTTTCCTATGGCGAGTTCTCCTTGGCATTTTTCCATCCGGACAGTTACTTGCACACAAACATATTGCTTCAGCTGTTTGTCACAGATGTCAGCACTCTACTGAATCAGTGTTTCATATCTTTTGGTCCTGTCCAAATACTTCTGATCTCATTGCTCTCATCAGACAAAGGCTTCGACAGCGATTTCCTACTGTTACTTTTGGCAGATTTTTCTAGTTGTTTGGCTTTCATCCACAGAGACAGGGTTTTGATTTATTTTTTGTATGGGTGCGCTATTGGACCCTATGGACTTTATGGATGGATAGAAACCATAGAGTCTTTGGTGATCCACTATTTTCATCTTTTCTTTTTTTCAAACGATCTCTGCAACAATCATTCTATGATTGTTTTCAGACTCGTTTGATTGATCAGGATGTGTATACAGCTTATACTGAGATCTTCAGTTGAGTAGTACCTACTTCGTTTTTTGAAGTAACTATGAATGTAATTATTCTACAGCAATAAAAGATTTCTTCCCACAAAAAAAAAAGTGTGTATGTGTGTGTGTTGTGTGTGTGTGTGTGGATGAGAGAGGTGAGAGAGAGACGGTGTGCGGCCTCTGCTGTTCAGCCTTGCCAGGGACTCCGTACAGCCTCGCCAAGGACTCCATCCGTACACATGTATGATCTCCGTGCAGTGTTCGTACGTCCGTACGAACAAACTCGTTAAGTCTGACTTACCTCCGCGCGGCTCTGAACACAGCTCCGTACCCATCTGGATCGCCGTACCGCTTTTCAAGAAGGCCACGTCCGTACGTACATACAGCCCCGTCTGACTTTCCGTACAGCCCCGTCTGACTTTCCGTACAGCCCCGTCTGACTTTCCGTACAGTCCCGTACAGATTTTAGGAAGACCTTCTGCATCTCCGTACGGAACTTAGGAAGACTGTCCGCAGATCCGTACACTCCTATGTACTTGTCCGTACAGTCATGTCTTTTCCGTACAGTCCTGTGTTTTACTCCTAAACTTTCCTGTACAGCCCTGTGTCTAGCTTGTTGCTTCTACACTTCTTCGTACAATCCTTCTTGCCTTGTAGTATTTCAATCATGGCTTCAAGTTTGGATGTTTGTACATATGCTCGAAAAGAGAGACCCGCAGATGCTAAGCGCCGCCCTTCACAGCCTGCATCACAAGATGATGAACTTACTATGGAAGCTCAGTACGTGTTTGATACCCTCAAGGATGACTTTTAGCAGTCACGACAAGAATGGGGCAAACCAGTTCCAGAGGTCACATACAAATTGAAATTGCCATCCCTCGTGAATCCTCTCAGGAAGTTATCTTAAACCGCCGTTATAATTTTCTTTCATCCCAGCAGCCAATGATGTTGCACAGGGGATTAAATCCATCCTTGGAGGATGCTTTGTAGAGGGAGTGTATTTTGCATCCAGAGGCTTTTATGAGGTGCATTTATCAGATGCTTTGTGCAAGCAGAAGCTACTTGAGTTTTCTCCCCTCTTTTACGGGAAGCAGATAGTACATGCTATGCCCTGGTCCCCAAACAAGGATTATCAAAGTCTTATACGACATCATTGTCCTGTATGGGTTGAGGTTGTTAACTTCCCGAACTATATGCATGAAGAGTTGCCTGGCCTGGCTGCTTCTTTGGGACAGGTCATTTGTCCTCCACGCCCTATGGGAAACCGTAACAGGTTCTGCATTCTCTGGGACACGGATACACCTACCCCTCCTATTGCAGTGGAAGTTGAGGGAGTGCAATTGGGAAAAAAGTATTTTGAATTGAAATGGAGCGTGTTTCCAGGGGCTTGTTTTGCCTGCCACAAGTTTGGGCATCTAGCCTCTGAATGCCCAATGGTTCTGCATCAGCCCCCTCCCAATGCCTTGCCGTCCCAGACACGGGAAAAGAATGAGAATTTGCAAGCTAAGACAGCAAATAGAAATGAAGCAAAGAATGCCAAATCAATCAATCAGGTGTCGTCACTTGCTGGAAAAGGAAAAGATAAAGAAAAAGAGAAGATGAAGAAATCTGCAGGAACTGATCAGGATGGTTTTCAACAACCTAAGAAGGTGGTTGTATTGAAGCAACGCCCCTTTCAATCTCGTCAATGGGATGCTACTTCTCCCTCACCAGGACAGGCTTCTACTTCAGCTCCTGTCCTTCAAAATTGGGTGGGGGTTTTGAAGAAGGGCATCCCCATATGTGATTCTAAAGAAGGGGGGAATGCTATGTCTTTCATGGATCATGAAGGAACGCAGCCCATGCAGGCAGAGGCTTTGCCTCTCTGATGTCTTGTTTTACTCTTATACTTTACTGTATATACCTCTTTCATGCATCAAACACTTGAGTGCTTTACATACAATGTACAAAGCCTCTGCAATGTCTCAAAGTGGAGGCTTTTCTGGAATTATGTACATAAAATGCAGCCAGATATTGTTTGTTTGCAAGAGCATAATCAACACTCCAAGGTTGGTCATCATGATTATTTTGGTGGTTATGATATATACTATGCTGGTACCACTATCTACTCAGGTGTATGCATACTGGTTAGACATGAGCTGGAGCCTCAATTAGCCTTCAATGACAATAGTAGCAGATGGATGGTCATACAATGTAATGTCAATGGTGATATTCTTGAATTTGCATCAGTCTATGCCTCCCAGACCTCTGCCATAAGGGCTTCTTTATGGGATTCTTTATGCAGATATCCATGGAGATCTAATGCATTCATCTGTGGAGATTTTAATAATTCCCCTCTGCCAAGAGATAACACCACTTCAAGATCTCATATGCTATCATTGGAAAGGTAGAAATGGGATAGTATGCTTCGTTCTGTGCAAGCTGAAGATTTATGGCTGCTTCTCCAAGGGTCAGTGCCTGGATATACTTTTCATCATAATGGACTTACTACATACTGGGCAAGGCTTGACAGATGGTATTTGTTTTACCCACAACAATATGCAGATTTTAGCCCTCATCTCCTTATAGATTTCTCATTGGGCTTGTCAGATCATGCCCCATTGTGGATGAATTTGCACCTTGGTATGCCACTGGATGATTTGCCACCCCTTTCCAGTAGATTATTGCATGTTAATCAAGCTTATTTCTAACATCACTATTTCCAGCAAATGATCAGATTTGCAATTCATCCCTTGCCTTTGCATGCTCAGGAGGACATGGATTATGCTTGGGACAGTTTTGTCTCTCATATACAGAATGTCATTAGGGAGTATGGAAACTGGCATATGACTCAATGGAGGAATGAGGTTAAATGGGCAAAAAGGACAGCACAACAATTGACTAAACTTTCTCAATTAAGGCCTCTCTCTGATTCAGAAAATGATTCCCTTTCACATGCTCAGATTAAATTGACTGTTAATGATAAGAGGAAATTGCATAAATGGCAGATTAGGGCAAGAATGAAGCCCCTCATGGATAAGGGCTGCTCATCAAAAGCCTTTTTCCAGGGCCTGCATGCTACTCCAAAGAAAAACTCATGTTTAAGAGTAAGGAAGCTAGATGGCTCTTGGACACACTCTTTCTCTGATCTCCAAGATGAATGCCAAAATTATTTTCAGAAATTGTTCTCTGCTCCTAGTTTCCCATCAACTCAAATGGCAAGGACTGAATTTCTCCAATATGTTTCTGAAATAGTGGAAATGGATGATGCTCTTACCTTGGAGAAACCTTTTACTAACTCAGAACTTGATGATGCATTGTTCCACCTCAGCAAATACAAGTCCCCTGGCTGGGATGGCCTTGCGGTGAAATTTTATATTGCTTTTTCGGATGAATTGAAAGATGTCCTCTTGCAAATGATCAATGTTGCCTGGCAAGAAAATCAGTTGCCGCACTCTTGGAAGCATGGCATAGTCAAACTTGTGCCCAAAAAACATCTGTGTGACCATATGTCAGATTGGAGGCCTATTACTTTGATGCCTGTAGTTTACAAACTCATTACCAATATGATTGTGCATAGGCTTCACAAGATACTGGATGCGGGACTTCATCCTCATCAGTATGGATTTATGCCGCGAAGACAAATCCATGATAACATTTCCAATGCCTTGATTGCAATTGAATATGCTAAGTATTCGCATCAAGATGTCCTTATATTGCAGGTGGATATTGCTAAGGCATTTGATACTGTTCAATGGGATTTTATCTCACAAATCATGACAAAGTTAGGCTTTGGTCCCAAGATAGCAAATGCAGTTTACTGGCTTTATTTTGACTCTACTTCTCAGTGCATTCTTGGGGGTCATCTGTCTCGGGCACTTAGATGCATTGCAGTCTTTCTGTGAGTCGCATGATCAGCACGTCAACCCAAGGTCATGATCTTCAATACATCTCGGGTCACGCATCGAGAGCAGTTTACTTTTGACGGGTCACCGATCAAGATTCTTTCATCATATTTATGTGTGTGTGTGTGTGCGTGCACGCGCGCCATGGTTTCTGATGCCATTCAGCCTCTTTCTCATCAAATGCACATTGATCTGGATTATGCATGGCAGGCTTTTGTTGCAAGAATGCAAGCTGTTATTCGGAATTATCATAAATCCTACATGCAGGCCACACGGGAGACTGTGAAGCATGCCAAATACACTTGCTAGAGTTTGACTGAACTCAATCATCTTCGGCCTTTTTCTTCGGAAGAAAGCATGCTATTATGTCAGGTCTCCAATCGAATGATCAAAGAAAGCTTGCTAAATTGGAGACCCGATCTAGGCAAAGGGCTTTTTTGGATAAAGGTTTCTCTTCCAAGCAATTCTTTAAAAGTTTGCATTACAAAAGACAGGCTGCCAATATTTGTCGAATCCGGATGCCTCATGGTTCTTGGTCCTCATCTCGCTCAGAGCTTGCTGCTTTTTGTGTGCAGCACTTTTCATCTCTGGGCATGTGGACATTCTTTCTCCTCAAGTTGTGTCTACCCACCACCTTCTTTTGCAACATGTCCATCCCATTCTCTCTGATGCTCAAGCTTTGGAATTGGAAATTCCTTTCACTGAAAGAGAATTGTCAGATGTTGTTAAATCCTATGGCAGATGGAAATCGCCAGGATGGGATGGTCTCACTCTTGAATTTCTTCTTGCCTTCTCGGATATCCTCAAGCCTACTTTGCTGCAAATGGTTAATTCAGCCTGGGAAAATCAGCAAATGCCTGTCATGGAAAAAAGGACTTGTCAAGCTCCTTCCAAAAAAGCAGCTATGTGATTAGCTCACTGATTGGAGACCAATAACGCTCATGCCAGTCATTTACAAGATCATAGACAAAATGGTTGTTGATCGTATTAAAGGTTATTTGCATGATGGGCTGCATCCTTCGCAATATGGCTTCATTCCCCGTAGGCATATCGTATATAATATTGCCAATGCTTATATTGAGATTGAATATGCCAAATACACGCAACAGGATGTTTTGCTCTTACAGGTGGATATTGCAAAAGTCTTTGATACAGTTCAATGGGAATTCATCTCACAAACAATGCGAGCTTTGGGGTTTGGAACAAAAATGCAGCACGTTATTTACTGGTTTTACAGGGACAGCAATGCTGCTTGCATTCTTTCGGGAGATCTCTCTAATTAGTGGACTCTTCGTTGTTCGGTCCGTCACGGATGTCCCCTTAGTGCTTTATTGTATGCTATTGCTACCCATCCTATGCTGCAATATATTGATCATCTCGTGGCGATAGGCTCCCTTCATGGTTTGGAATTGGATGCAAATTGCAACATGGTTGCTCAAGCCTATGCTGATGATTCTTTCTTTACCCCGAAGGATAAGCAGAATGATCTTTCTGCTTTGATGCAGGCTCTCTCTCTGTTTATGGTTTCACAGCTGGTCTTCATGTAAATTTTCAAAAGTCTAAGCTGCTTCCATTGCATTCTAAAGACTGGCATAGTCTTTTGTGGCCCGGGAAAATCATTCCCCCCACTCAGATTGTCCGTCATCTTGGTTACCCTTTGGGGTGGGGTCTCACTCCTCGTCAACAAACTAATTGGGTGATGGTCAAGCTTCGGAAAAAGCTAGAGTATTGGAAATCGGCAACCTAGCCTTTGCATGTTCAGCTTCGGATAGTGGAATCCATCCTTGTGGCTTATATTCAATTTTATTTTCCTTTGATCCTGTTCACCAAGGCAGATCTTGCTTCTTTTATGTCTGCCATTATTGAAATCTTATGGCATTCTAAACATGGCAGAAAAAGTCTCAGGCTGCTTTCAGTGCATCAACTTTGTTCTCCTGGTTTGAACATCACGAATATCCAAGTGCATATCCTTGCTCACAGGGGTGTTGCTGCAATTTCTACAAGGTTGGTCATAGAGGTATTGAGGCTACAGTTAAGGCTGTGGAACATTACTTTTGCTGGCCTACATTAAGAAAGGATGTGGATGCCTATGTTAGGACATGAATCACTTGCCAGAAGGTGAAATATGATAGGCAAAAGCCAGCGGGGCTGTTGCATCCTTTGCCTATTCGAGATAGGCCCTGGCAAGGTATTGCCATGGATTTCATATTTGATTTGCCTCGTGCATCCAATGGACATGATGGGATATGGACTATAATTTGCAGATTCAGCAAACAAGCCCATTTCATTCCCGTAAGGAAAAGGATTACAGCATATCAAATGGCAAGACTTTTTATGACACGTGTGTTCAAACATCATGGGATGCCTTATGATTAGATCTCTAGTCACACATATCAGTATTTCTACCTTTGGTCACTGGCAAATCAATTACTGGGATTTCTAGTCGCATCAATGGCACTTTGCCTGGCTGCCCTTTGGTCTTCAGTTTGCTTCTTGATTGGAAGCATGTCCTCTCTCATCTGGAATGGCATGGTCGACAGTCTTTGCTGGGTAATTCTTTGTGAGCTGAAAGCATTCACTAGTCGACAATTTTTCAGTCTCCACTGGCTTTGCAGGAACCTCACCGTTCCTACTTTGTTTCTTTAAGGGCATCACTTCTATTGCTGATGTTATTCATGATGATGGCTCTGTACTACCTTTTTCTCAGGCAGCTACACGGTATGGCTTGGGCTCTCATTATCGTGCTTTGTGGCAACAAATTGCTTATATGCTTTCGCCTTTTGTTCCGATTCCTCCTTTGGAACTTCAGAACAGGTTGGAGGATTGGACTTTGACTTCCCCAGGGTCCTCTTCTCGCCCTTTGAGGCTATCTCAGATTACCGTGCCTGCATTGTATAAAATCCTTTTCCCTCAACCTTGGGTTTCAAAAAAAGGCAATTCTATTTGGCGAATGCATTGCCCAGCCAAGTGGTGGAGAAAGAGATTACAACAGCTTTGAGCCTACAAAGCTCCTCTTTGGCAACAGGTTTTCTTCGGGCGAATGCTTGTGGGCATTTTTCCATCTGGACAGATGTTGGCTCGTAGACACATTGCTCAGGCTCATTGCCACAGATGTTTGAGATCTCAGGAGACTGTGCCTCATTTATTTTGGTTTTGTCCATGTTCTCGTGAGTTCATTGATCTTCGACAACGCCTGCAAGCAAGATTAACGACTGTTCCTTTTGGAAAGTCTTTTTGGCTCTTTGGTTTTCATCCACCCAGACCAGAGTTTCATCTTTTCTTTGTTTGGGTTCGCTATTGGGCACTCTGGACTTTATGGACACACAGGAATTGTAAAGTCTTTGGTGATCCTATATTTTCCTTGTTTGTCTTTTTTAAGCATTCTCTGCAGCAATCCTTCTTTGATTGCTTGCAGATGCGTTGCATAGATCATGATGTATATCTAGCATACACTGAGATTTTCAGCTGATGTAATTTCAGCTGCCTCGTTTTAAGGTCGCTACTCTTGTAATATAAAAAATCAAAAGTTTGCACTAAAAAATGTGTGTGTGTGTGTGTGTGTGTGTGTGTGTGTGTGTGTGTGTGTGTGTGATTTCACCCAAAAAAAAAAAGTGTGTATATGTATGTATGTATGTATGTATGTGTACACACACACACACATATATGGGAGCAGTTTACTTTTCATGGGTCATCGGTCGAGATTCTTTCATCATACACCTACTTAGGGGTTATCTTTTTCCGGACGGCGATGTAGGCTTGCCTAAGCTTTGGCGAGATTGGAGAGGCAGTGCTTCCGTTCACATTTTCAGAACTCTCGGACCAAATGCCTACTTTTTGACTCCTTGGTTTGACCAGCTTGAGATGTATGGCAGCCCTTGTTGGGGGTCGGATCTATCAGATACCGAGTGGGCTCGTGTGGAGTGACTATAGATTCTTATGCTTTCACGGATGATTTGTAGCGTCAATACCTCACCAGACCATCGAAGCTAAGTTTGGATCTACACCATTGCAGCTCGATGTAGCATTTCAAGTCATTACCTACTTATATTGAGTCAGGGCATACGGAGATCACACCTCTGGACGAAGCATATTACCATGGTTAGCGTTGTCCTCTTGCATGGCACCATCAATGGCAAGCGACCAGAGATGTTGGTTTGCACATACAGTGAGATGGTTTGAGCAACTAGGATTACACATGGATAGACTTCCTCCCTTCCAGTATAGCATTGATGCGCCCTTTTCCCCACTCCGGTATCATGAGGTCAATCAAGTCATACGTGAGGATCTTCTACAGCTACACACATTCTGGACCTGGTTGGAACCGAATGAGCTCCTAGTGAAGCTCAGCTTCTACAGAGATCATTGCCTACATATCTCGGATGAGGAGTTTATTGACCCACCAAGATATACACGGATTCATTTACCCCATTCATTGAGGATCTCCATTGGGCAGTTTTTGGTCTCTTCTCATAGACTATGTATTGAGAGTGGTCAGGTCTACCCAGGGAGAGATGCATATGGTCTTTGTGTAGCCTACAAGAGGTTCGCTTGGAAGAACATTTCATCTTCAGATGCCTAGTTTACTATGGGATTAGAGGGCGATTCTATTGTCTATTCAGAGATAGCCCCGGGTTGTTATCCCGATTTCTCTCTTTTCCCAATCAGAGGTGCCTGGCCGCGTTCATTCATGAGACAGTCGAGCATCGTGAGCACCTACTCCGATCTCAAAGACAAGAGAAGCGTACCTTGCTAAACTCTTCTTAGAGCATGATCCTTCCAACTGGGGACCACATAGACTCCCCTCCTATAGGCACTAGGCATGATCAAGACCCAGAGCCAATGACAAGGCAGCTCAGGCAGAGGGTTGATGCACAAATTACACTTGGGGACATTCCCTCCATGTTCAAAGTGGGAGAGCAACCGACAAAGGGGACTATTGCCCTTGTTAGACGTAGAGCTATGACCAGGAGATAGCGCAGGATTGCATCTATAGGTAGCCCGCAGCACTCTATATCTGATTTCATGCTATCGCTCCCTCACTCTTGATTAGGGGGGGGAGGACCACAGTGGCCTTAGAGCATACTTCATTTTGTATTATGATGACAATCGCTCTAATGATGATGTTGATGATAGTGATGTTGTAGATGACTATTATGTTAATATGATTAGTAGGATATAGTTTTTTGCTTTTCATATGGGTGTGGATGCTCGATTAGTAGCTCCACCCTTTCAACTGGCTTGTATCAGGTTTCTCACGGTCTCATAGACCCATCGGTCTTCCGAAGATTTTAATAAACTCTCTCTCTCCAAGCTTGATCCACATGAGCGGATCTACTTCGTACAACAAGAACTCAGAGATGCAAAGCTCTGCATTGCTTCCTTGGAGAAGACAGTTTCAGAAATGAAGAATGAAGGCAGACAAGAGGTAATCCAAGAAGTCCTACAGCAATGCAATATTGCACCTCCTACACCACAGCTTGTAGCCAAGGTCCAAGAAATGGTCACCACTCAGCTCAAATCCATGAGACAGGAAATTACAGCAACAATACATAACAAGATCGACAAATGTGATGTTTATACAGAGGCAAGAGAGCAGCAAGCCATAGCAAGTAACAATAAGATTTTACGTATCAGGGGATTGCAAGATAGTTGCCTTAGCTATTTTAAAATGGAAGAGGAAGAGGAATGAATTGATGAGGAAAATATTACCCAACTCAAGAAGGCAGTGCCACAAATCGGTTGGGATGAAAAGGACATAAGTCTTATCACTCGAAAGGGAAACCAAGCACACATTTATTTCAACAAAAGGATTTTAAGAACCAAGATCCTTAGACAAACCAACAAGCTCAAGGGTACTAGGATTTGGATATCTGAAGAGCTCACTCCGGCCCAACTCAAACAAGGGGCAAATGAACTTATCAAAATGAAAGAAGCAAGGAAAGAAGGTAAATGGGCGGTTTATCGAGACGGGCAAGAACTCATTAGAGATTTCAAACCTAACCCCAAAGACTCTCAGTCTTAAACTGATGTTATTCAGACCACCCTTAATATAGTACTTGAATGTAGTTATACTATAATAATTTGGGGCTGAGCTGGTGTACTCCCCCATAGACTCTCAGTTCTAACTGATGATGATGATTCTGGTGTGCATTTTGTCCCATAGACCCGTCAGGTCTCCTGTGGACATTAATCTCTGTGTGTGTGTGTGCGCGCGCGTGTGTGTGTGTGCTAGTAGCATCCAAATCCCCCACAGCTTCCATTAGGCTCTCTTTTGGAGTCTAATGTCATGTACATTGATTTTATGTTAATTTTATCGTCACTGGTTTCACCCAAAAAAAAATGTGTGTGTGTGCGTGCGTGCGTCTTGCCCTCCAATGGGGAAGAGCGCCCTCATGAGAGTACTTGTTTCTCTTTCGACCTACATGCAAGGTGGGAGAAAGAAGGCGGATGAATGCAATGTGGTAGAGAGAATGCTACAAATGATTACAATGAAGGGGAGGACACCTATCCCGTGAGATCACTCAAGTTCCATCTTCCCATTAAGACCTACCCTTAGCCTATGACTCTTCCACCTACCAAATAATGCACCCTTCCCTTTCCTATTGCCCTAGGACCTAGACACATGTGTGCACATTTTTATTACTAATCATTGCCCAATGTGACATAGTTTAGCAGTACTATTTACACGCTTAATCGATCATAAATACAAACATATAACTACACCATAAAATTGGCACCTAGCAATAATAAGGTTCTAATGACTATTAATTAACTAAATAATCATTTCTCTTGTCATGACACTCCCTCCTGCTTGAATGAGCAGAAGTCTTGTTCTAGATTATTGCTTGTCTCTTCCTCTTCCATGCACTTTCTCTTGTTACTTTGCAATTGCATTGCCTCTTTATAAATATGCGAGTATTTGTTGACACAGTACCTCAAGCTCATCTCATCACACGCCTACAGACACTGGGATTTGATCAAGAGATCATCTGGGCAGTCATGGCACTGTATGAGAGAATCTCAGGCCGAGTTCGAACAGGCGCAGGTTGGACAGATGAGATCCTAAGTACCATAGGGATCGAACAGGGTTCTCCCTTATCACCGACCCTATTTGGCCTCTACATCGATGAGCTTGAGACTTACATGGGGGCGTTTGGAAAGACCGGTTGCTCACTTCCCGGGATCATCATCAAAATTCTTCTTTATGCAGATGACGTGGCACTCTTGTCGTCCACACCCGAGGGGCTCCAACGACACCTGGATGCACTGCACGCTTTTTGTTTATCCCATGATTTGGAGGTCAACCTTGGCAAGACCAAGGTCATGATCTTTAACACCTCTCGAGCAAACATGCAACGGAAGCAAGTTACTTTTACTTTCGGTGGGTCACCAGTGGAGATCGTATCCTCATACACTTACTTGGGGGTCATCTTCTCCGGCTCAATCTTCACGATGAGACCAACGATGCTGGTCAGGTTGAGTAGGGGATACGCCTCACTAGCTCGGCTAGAGAGACAATGCTTTCACTCCCACTTCCAGAACCCTCGGACCAAGGCTTTTCTCTTCGACTCCTTGGTCCGACCAGCCGGTATGTATGGCAGCCCTTGTTGGGGGCCTGACATGTCAGAGATAGAGTGGAAACGGGTGGAGCGCCTGCAGATCCTCATGCTCTCACGGATGATCCGGGGAAACCGTTTGTACCACATTACATCATTCAGGCTGAGTTTGGTGCTTCTCCACTCTAGCTAGATGCAGCCTTTCATACCATCACATATCTACACCGAGTTAGATCATATGGGGACTGCACATCAGGGAGACAGAGGTTGCCATGGTTGGCTCTCGATTCCTCCATGAGGTTGGCAGCAGAGGGAGACAAGCGATGTTGGTATGCACCGACTCACAAATGGTTTGTGAGACTAGGGTTCCACATCGATAGGATACCTCCTTTTCAGTACAGTTTAGATGCCCCTCCAGTACTCCCACCCACCATCCCGATTGGGCCACACACCAACCAGGTCATTCGAGAGGATCTCTTGCAGCTACACACCTCTAGGACCTGGTTGGAGCCGAGGGAGCTTCCAGTGAAGCTGAGTTTCTACATAGATTATTGTCTTCGTATTTCGGAGGAGGGATTCATCACACCACCGACGTACACTGAGCTTCATATGCCTCACTCACTATGGATCTCCATCAGACAGTTTCGAGTATCATCACACCGCCTCCGCATAGAGAGTGGCAGAGTAGAGGGGATTCCTAGGAAGCATCGCTTATGCATATTGTGCGACTGTCAGGAGGTTGAGTCGAAGGAGCATTTTATTTTCAAGTACCCAGTGTATTTCGAGATCCGAGGTCGCTACCACTGCCTCCTCAAAGGTGGCTCCGGGCTCCTTTCCAGATTCCTCACCTACCCAGATCAAAGATGCCTCGCAGCCCTCATTCACGAGGGGGTCCAACACCAAGAGTACTTACTCGGGCGACAGGGCTTGGCCACATCATCAGACACCTCTCAAAGCAGGATCACAGAGTTCTTCTCATCGAGTGACATTGATCGTCCAGTCTCTAGCCCCAGACGTGACAGAGACCCCAACCCGACAACCACAACACGACACACGAGACATCGAGGGGACACACACATCACTCTAAGGGACCTCCCGTCATTGTTTAGACCCGGGATACTTCCCACGGGAGTCACAGTGGCTCTAGTCTTGTGTCGAGCCTCGTCCAAGAGACCGAGACGGACAGCACCCCTTGACGGGCGCCAGCGTCCCATCACCGGCTATGCACCAGCTAGGGCGACATGACATATGGAGGATTCCGCTCCGCTCTAGTACTTTTCTTTTCATTGTTACATCCAGATGTATTTGATTATGTACGATCAGACTTAGGGTTCAGCACGGGTGATGATGCTCGTTTCAGTAGCTCCACCCTTACTGTGATTTGTATCAGGTTTTCTTTCAGTCTCATAGACCCATCGGTCTTCCGAAGACTCTAATAAAATTTCTTTCTTTCTTTCTTTCTTCCATCCACTGTGCATCACTAGTTGGCTGCTTTTTAAACTTCAGAAAATATATCTCTCTTCTTTCCACGGTTACTCTTCTCTTTATGGTACACAATATGTTCCGGAGTAAGAACTTCAGTCCCATCTTCAAGTTCAGATTCTTCTTGATGCTGAGTATCCAAAAATGCAGAAGTATCGCCATGGTATCTCTTCAAATTGCTCACATGAAAGATATCCTTCATATGCCAGTGGGCTGGTAATTTCAACTCATACGCTCTAGATCCTTCTTCTGGATACAAAGCTGCCAAAATCTGAAATAAACTATAAAACTTCGGTACTAACTTGACATGTTTTGCACTTCCTCTCACTGACTTGATTTTTCTTCTATCAATCTTCACTAAAACTCAGTCATCCTCCTTGTAATAAAATACCCACTCCAATAACACACTTGGGGGAGAGAATTTTCGCCGCTGACCTTATTCTGGCCACCATCTAGGTTGGTCATGGACATAAGCTCGAAGTTAAGTAGTTATGGTTTGATTGGCATTCTCATTTTGTCCATCTCCTTGAGGATGGAAGGCTGTAGTAAATTTCAGTTTGGTTCCGAGATTCTCTAATAGGGCTGTCCAAAAGTTGCTAATGAAATGGCCATCATTATCGGATACAATAGATTTTGGTAGCCCATGTAACCTAAAGATTTCCCTAATGAATAACCTTGCTGTTTCAGGAGCAGACAACTCCTTTTTGCAGGGAATAAAATGAGCCTGTTTACTCAGCCTATCTATAACAATGAAAATCTGCTCAAACTAACCAACCTTGGGGAAAGCTGACACAAAATCCATTGTAATGTGTTCCCACATTTCAGAGGGAATAGGCAAAGGCTGCAAAAGACCAGCAGTCTTACTTGTGTCAAATTTAATGCGCTGACATACGTCACATTGTTGAACGAAGGCTAAAACTTCTTTGCGAAGTTCAGGCCAATGGAAGTACCCTCTCCATATTATCAATGGTCCCTCTAATGCCTCTATGTCTAGAATATCGACATGACTAGATACCGAAATGTTTTGGATATACAAATGGCGCATCCCAACAATAGGTATCCATCCACGATGGAATAGGCCTCTAACTCCCCAACCTCGTTACACTGAATCTCCCCATAAATTTCAGCGAAGTCCTCCTCATCTAAAGGATAAGCTTCAACCATTGCTCCTAGTGATTTCTCCTTAATCACAGAAATGTGATTAACTTGGGGCCATCTACTCAAAGCATCAGCTACTAAAATCTCCTTTCCTGGCTGACATTCAATATTTGGTTGCCCAAAGGATTGAATATATTCAGCCCATTTGATTTGTCTTGAAGAAACAATGGTTTGAGAAAACAAGTGCTTGATACTTTGATGGTCTTAATCTTGAAAGCAAAGCCATATAGATAATGCTTCCATAACTTCAAAGCATGAATGACTGCTAGTAACTCCTTCTCATACGTGATATATTTCAATTCAACCCGTTGAAGCTTTCGACTCTCATAAGCAATGGGATGCCCTCCTTACAACAGCATTGCCCCAATCGAGGTACCACTCGCATCCATACATACAACAAAGAACTCTTTGTCCATATCTCGAAGTGTTAACACCGGTGCAATGACCAATGTTCTCTTAAGCTCCTCAAAAGCTACTTGGTGAACCTCTCCCCACTCATACAAGGAATGCTTCTTTAACAAATCTCTTAGTGGAGAAGCAAGACGTGCAACATTCTTAATAAATCTGCGATAATAACTACACATCTCTAGGAAGGATCTCAAATCATGTTTTTTTTTTGGTATTGATCATTCAATTATGGCCTTGACCTTTTTAGGGTCAACCCAAATTCCCTCAGCACACACAACATGTCCCAAATACTCTAATTCTGTCTTGAAGAACTCTAGGAGCTCCATCACCTTAGCAAGGTGATCCTTATGCTCTTCCTCATTCTGGCTGAAAACGAAAATGTTGTCAAAGAAGACTACGACAATTTTTCCAAGTAGGGTCGTAAACCCTTCTCATCAGCCTACTAAAAGTGGCTCCAGCATTAGTTAGGCCGAAACGGATGACCAGAAACTCATAATCCAGTGAGAGTACGAAAAGCGGTCTTATGTTCATCTCCATCATTCATCCGAAGTCGATGATAACCAGATTTCATATCTAATTTGCTAAAAACTTTAGTACCTTTAAGCATATCCAATAAATCATCCACTCTTGGAATCAGATACCGGTTCTTAATCGTAAGTTTATTCAAAGCATGGTAATCTATACACATACGATTAGATCCATCCTTCTTCTTGACCAATGATACAGGTTCTCCAAATGAAGAACTTCTTCTACCTCCTCTATTTCTATCCTACTCATCTTGTATAGGGCTCTACATGGAAGAGAAGCTCTTGGCTCTAAGTCTATGGCATGATCATCTTCTCTCTCCATAGGCAATTCAAATGAGTCATCTCTTGAAAATCGATCCTCATAAGCTCTAAGGAACTCATTTCTATCCTAATCATCTTTTGAGATATGAAGATCTCGTGAATCCCGTATATACACAAGATTACCATCTACCCCTCTTTTTACCAATTTTTTTCTTGGGTAGGAGTAATCAATGGAATCGTATACACGTCTCGATCCCTTATGATCCTTATGTTCTCATCCTTGTGTACAAAGCAACAATGATGAGTATGAGGATGAATAGCAGGGTTGAAGTCATACCGCCATGGTTTACCTAGAATCATGTCAACATCTTGTAAAGGAGCTACTAGAAAACCCCTTCGATCTCTATATTTTTGTATACGAAAAGGGATAGTCCGCACTATGGATGTGTCTTCTTCATTATGTCCCCTAAAAGCTCCTCAAAGTGACATGTTTTTCATAGGTTCTAGTTTAAGATAGAGTAATTTTATCAATCTATCACTCACTAAGTCATAATTACATCCTCTAGGAGAGCCACTATTCTCTGTCTACGAATTCATACACCTTAAAAAGATCATGAGGCCCAAACGTATTGGCTGAATGAACAGCATTCACTATTGGCTCAATAGTCACGATAAATTTTGAGGATGATGATGTAGAAGCCTCACCCTCCTGCTTGGATGCCCTAGCTTTCCCTTTACCAAATTCGTGTTGGCAATTTTAGCCAAGAGAGTAGGGCACTTATGCCATACGTGCCTTGGCTTATGTTTCTTGCACCCAAAACATTTTCCTTCCTTAATCAACTTTTTCTTCTCTTCATCCGTCATAGAAGGAAATGGCACCCATCTAGGACGTTAAGCGGATGAATGCAATGTGGTAGAGAGAATGCTACGAATGATTACAATGAAGGGGAGTACCCCTTCAACAATGTCCCTTGAGATCACTCAAGTTCCATCTTCCCATTTAGACCTACCCTTAGCCTATGACTCTTGCACCTACCATTTAATGCGCTCTAATGCACCCTTCCCTTTCCTATTGCCCCTAGGACCTAGACACGTGTGTCCACATCTTTATTACTAATCATTGGCCAATGTTACATAGTTTAGTGGTACTATTTACACCGCTTGATCGATCATAAGTACAAATATTGGTGCCTAACAATAATAAGGTTCTAATGACTATTAATTAACTAAATAATCATTTCTCTTCATGACACACTTTGGGGTTAAGACACAGACACCCTATCCAATCCTATTGGCTGAAACGGGTATGTTGCCTCTAGAGGGGGAAGCATTGTGTCAATTCATGGCTTACCTCAACAAAGTGGAGAAGATGAACGCCACTAGGATACCATACAAGGTGATGGAAGCTACACAGAGCGTGGGGTGGCACAAGGAGGGAATGAAATGGATGGAAACATGGGGTATAACAGCCACCGATTTACCAGAAGATGCATGTGAAATAAGGGAGATTGTGACACAAAAAATGCTACAAAACCTTTGGCAAAACCCGGCGCCAAAAATGCAGTTTTATGAACAGGAAATTAAGTCAATGGACAGCGAAAATCAGAACTAGCTCACATGATCTCGAAGTAGAGAACCCAACAAGTACTAAATACATGACAAGTTTGGAGTTTTTCTCACTGGATGTAAGGGATCACTATTAATTGATAGTCATCACCAGTCCCATAGATCCTAAAGGGTCTCCCGTGGACTTTTATACAATCATATCCTCTCTCTCTCTCTCTCTCTCTCTCTCTCTCTCTCTCTCTCTCTCTCTCTCCTGCCCTGCTCCCTCCCTCATGCCGCCCTGCTGCTGCTGCGCCTCCTGCAGCCCCCCCGGTCGCCTGACTCCTCCCTCCCTCCACCGCCTCCCTACTCCTCCTTCCCGCCACCCAGCTCTTCCCATCCTCCGCCCAGCTCCTCCCTCCCGCCGCCCTGCTACGGCTGCACCTCCTACAGCCCCCCCCGGTCGCTACAGCCCTGCCCGCTCCTTCCCTCCGCCTTTGCTCGCACCTCCCCTCCACCCCTGCTCCCTCCCTCCCCTTCGACGCCGAGCCGCTCTACGAGAGCATCCCACCCTATCCATGGATGAGAATTTGACACCACTACAGATTAAGGAGCGACGAGTTCTTCTCCAACAGCGGGATGTTGCCTGCAAGGAGGGAAAATGGGCCGTGGTCCGAGATGGTAGGTTGTTGACCGGCACCCGGCGGGCTCCCACCCGTACCCCCTAGGGGGACGAGGCCTATGAGACTCAAGTTCCCGAGACCCTAGCTTGCACCATTTGGAGCTGTAATGGTACCTTATGGTCGGACCCAGGGAACTTCTCAAAATCTTACATAGGAGGAGACATAGTCTTTTACACAGAGACACACCGGAGCCCAGAGCATCCACTACCCATAGTCAGTGGCTACACATGGGAGTCGGCCTTCAGGGATGAGACGAGGGATACAGAAGGAGTTCGAGGATCAAGCGGGGTCGCAGTATTGTATAGGTCTCTAGGAGCTGATCACACATACCTATTCTTCACTATCGCCACCCCACGCTTAGCCACACCACACACCCCACATAGGAAGCATGACACCTACCACGACATACACTTTAATCACAGCCTCTCCCCTGCCTACTCTGGACGCCTAAACAGACTCCTAACCTACATCAATCACATACCACTCGTAGAGGACCGTGCTGCCCTGATTAGTCGCACACTCCACGAGGCCGCCCTCCAAATCTTTCCCCACACCACACGGTCCACTAGACCACCACCTCTTGGTTATGTACCCTACAACAACTGGTACGATGCGGAGTGCAAGGCTTATCGCCGACAACTCCAACTTGAAACCAGATGTCACCTCCTGAACACACCAAACACGGTACGCAAGTACTGATGTCTCGTACGTCGGAAGAAGCAGGCATTTCTTCGTCGAAATGAGGAGAAGTTGCTGAACATCTTGTATAGCAAACTCTAAAGACTTTTGGCAGAGATTCCTTGAGCATCGGTCTCCATCACCCCTCACCGACACGAGTGTTTGGCACACGTATGCACGCCATCTTTATGATGTCCCACATCAGCCTACTCCAGATCTCATACACACACCTCGCCCCACCACTTGCACGTTGTTTACTAGAGGGGGAGTCAAGGATGCGACATTGGAACTAGACAATGGCCGAGCTAAGGATCACGAGGGGCTATGCACTGAGTTTATCGCATATGGGATCGACACGTTAGCCCCGATCCTAGCAAAGCTATTCAATGATGCTGTTTGCCTTGGCTTCCCGTGCACTTGGACACTCAACACCATCACCCCCATCCACAAGGCAAGGGATCCCATGGACCCTAGTAACTACAGGACTATCATGATTGGACATGTGATAGGCTGGTTTCAGGCGAAACCATGGGACTTTGGATCACATACTCATACTCAATAGTGTCATTGAGGAGGCAAAATCATAGAAGGAGAGGGTATATTACTGCTTTGTGGATTTTCGCAAAGCCTTTGACACGGTACCTCGAGCTCATCTCATCACATGCCTACAGACACTCGGATTTGATCAAGAGATCATCTGGGCAGTCATGGCACTTTATGAGAGTCTCAAGCCGAGTTCATACAAGCGCACGTTGGACAGATGAGATTTTGAGTACCATAGGGATCAAACAGGGTTGCCCCTTATCACCAACCCTGTTTGCCCTCTACATTGATGAGCTTGAGGCTTTCATGGGGGCTTCCAGAGGGACCAGTTGCTCACTTGCCGAGATCATCATCAGGATCCTACTTTATGCAGATGACGTGGCACTCATGTCGTCCACACCCGAGGGGCTCCAGCGACACCTACATGCACTGCAAGCTTTTTGTTTATCCCATGATTTGAAGGTCAACCTTAGCAAGACCAAGGTCATGATCGTTAACACCTCTCGAGGAAACGTGCAGCGGAAGCAGTTTACTTTTACTTTCGGTGGGTCACCAGTTGAGATCGTATCCTCATACACTTACTTGGGGGTCATCTTCTCCAGCCCGATCTTCACAATGAGACCAGCGATGCAGGCCAGATTGAGTAGGGGGCTCGGCTAGAGAGACAGTGCTTCCACTCCCACTTTCAGGACCCTCAAACCAAGGCTCTTCTCTTCGACTCCTTGGTCCGACCAGCCAGTATGTATGGTAGCCCTTGTTGGGGACCTGACATTTCAGAGATAGAGTGGACACGGGTGAAGCACCTGCAAATCCTCATGCTCTCACGGATGATCCAGGTGAATCCATCTGTACCACATCACATCATTCACGCCGAGTTTGGTGCTTCTCTACTGCAACTAGATGCAGCCTTTCATACCATCACATATCTACACCGGGTTGGATCATATGGGGACTGCACATCAGGGAGACACAGGTTGCCATGGTTGGCTCTCGATTCCTCCATGAGGTTGGCAGCAGAGGGAGACGAGCAATGCTTGTATGCACGGACTCACAGATGGTTTGTGAGACTAGGATTTCATATCGATAGGATACCTCCTTTTCAGTACAGTTTAGATGCCCCTCCGGTACTCCCACCCACCATCCCGATCGGGCCCCACACCAACCAGGTCATTCGAAAGGATCTCCTGCAGCTACACACCTTCACGATCTGGTTGGAGCCGAGGGAGCTCCCAGTGAAGCTGAGTTTCTACAGAGATTATTGTCTTTGTATTTCGGAGGAGGGATTCATCACACCACCGGGGTACACTGAGCTTCATATGCCTCACTCACTACGGATCTCCATTGGACAGTTTCAAGTATCATCACACCGCCTCCGCATAGAGAGTGGCAGAGCAAAGGGGATCCCCAGGGAGCATCGCATATGCATATTGTGCGACTGTCAGGAGGTTGAGTCGGAGGAGCATTTTATTTTCAAGTGCCCAGTGTACTACGAGATCCGAGGTTGCTACCACTGCCTCTTCAGAGACGGCTCCGAGCTCCTTTCCAAATTCCTCGCCTACCCATATCAGAGATGACTCGCGGCATTCATTCACGAGGAGGTCCAACACAGAGAGTACTTTCTTAGGCGACGGGGCTTGGCCACATCATCAGATACTTCCCCAAGCAGGATCACAGAGTTCTTCCTATCGAGTGACATTAATTGTCCAGTGTCTAGCCGCAAACGTGACAAAGACCCCGACCCGACGACCGCAACACGACACACGAGACATTGAGGGGACACACAGATCACTCTAGGGGACCTCCAGTCATTGTTTAGACCCGGGATACGTCCCACGGGAGTCATGGTAGCTCTGGTCTTACATCGAGCCTCCTCCAGGAGACCGAGACGCACAGGACCCCTTGACGGAGACGCCAGCGTCCCATCACCAGCTATGCACCAGCTTGGGTGACATGACATACGGAGGATTCCGCTCCGCTACAATCTTTTTTCTTTTCATTGTCATACCCAGATGTATTCGATTATGTATGATCAGATTTAGGATTCAACACGAGTGATGATGCTCGTTTCACTAGCTCCACCCTTACTGTGATTTGTATCAAGTTTTCTTTCAGTCTCATAGACCCATCGGCCTTCCGAAGACTCTAATAAAATCTCTCTCTCTCTCCTCTCTCTCTCTCTCTCTCTCTCTCTCTCTCTCTATTGACGAGATCACTTCTTTTGTCGATCGACTAGGCGGAGAGGGTTGCTCTTGGCTAACCCGATGGTGCAGATATCGTTGTATGCCGATGACATAGTCCTCATATCATCCTTAGCAAGAGGGCTGCAGAGACATCTAGAGGCTCTAGAGGTGTTCTGTAGGGAGAGAGATTTGACAGTCAACCTTGGGAAGACCAAGGTTATGATCTTCAACACCTCGCGAGCAGCGTCCCATCATTCATTTCCAGGACCTCCCGACGAAGGGCTAGCTCTTTGACATGCTGGTGAGACTGACTACCATGTACGCAGCACCTTTTTAGGGGAGTGATCAGCGAGACGGAGTGGAAGAGATTAGAGAGATAGCAAGTGACCATGGGATCAAGGATGATTCGGAGTAAGCCCTCAGTCCCCCATCAGATTATACAGGCAGAGTTCGCCATGACCCCTCTCCAGGTTGATGCTATCTTCCAGACAATGGCATTCCTCCACACAATTTGGAGCCTATCCTAGGGAAGACTACCTAGGTTAGCACTTGAATCCTCCATGCGACTAGCAGAGAGTGGTGTTGATACGGCATGGTACGCACGGATATCCACATGGTTTGGTAGTCACGGCATTCAGATGGACAAACTTCCCCCCTTTCAGTACAGCCAAGACACACCACCCGAGATGATCCCACGAGACGAGATAAACCGTACCATACGATTGGACCTCCTCCAGCTCCACACATCTAGGGCTTGGGGAGGAGAGGATCTCTCCACCAAGCTCTTGTTCTACCATGATCACTTCCTGAGGGTCTTAGAGCATGGTCTTGTCATCAGACCTCAATATCTTGAGGATAGGAGAGTTTCACATGCACTAAGGATCGCCATTGGTCAGATACGAGTCTCATCACATCAGCTACGGATTGAGACAGGGAGAGTTGCAAGCATACCCAGAGAGCAAAGGACTTGCACACTATGCCAGATGGGGGAGATCGAGACGGAGGAGCATTTTCTATGTGTCTGTTCGGTCTACTATGAGATCAGAGGATGATATCACTGTCTCTTTCAGGAGGGGAATGGATTTGGTCCACTCACACGGTTGATACATTTTCATGATCAGGATTGTGTTGGGCTCTACTTGCTTGAGGTGCGCCGACAAAGAGACACACTGATGCAACGGACCAGAGAGCAGCATGGACTAAAGCCACAGGTCACCATCGAAAGATCACACACTTTTGTCACAAATTTCTATGCATCGGAGTCAGCTGCCACTGTAGCTTAGGGAGAGGAGCTTGATGAGATGAGAGCATCATGGGTCCACCAAGATGCGGTCAGACGAGTGACACACTCTTCACGTAAGACATGGAGAGAGCCCAGAGTACGCACGATCCAAGTCCAGCCTATCTTCTCCCTTCTCAGAGGTGACCACCAGAGACGAGGCATCACGCTTGACGTAGCCCACTGGATCCAAAGATCAAGTAGACCACACCCTCCCCCACATCGCGAGATAGCTCGACAAACACAGATATGAGAGCTTGTCACATCTCATCAGAGTGCCACCAAGTTACCTGGATATATGGAACCTGAGCACGTACTAGGAGAGCTAGCCCTGAGCGCCTAACACGCTTATTACTTTGCTACTCTTTGTCAGACAGTGGGCCACATCACGGAGACTACAGAGGAGGACAAGTAATTGTACCAATACACAAAGCTGGAGACCCCATGGATACTAGGACGTATAACACCCCCATTGGCCAAGATTTATGGATCAGTACTCAATAGGGAGATCGGCAGTCATACAAAGGCTTGGGTCCAAAGATAGCATTCCACTCTAGATCACATCTTCACTTTGGGTGAAGTCCAGACATCAGAAAGTCTACGCTTGATTTGTAGACTTTCAGAAGGCATTCGACACGGTCCCATGATCCCTCATGATCAGGAGACTACAGGAGATGCAGATTCCAAAGACTTTGATTTGGCATGCGATGAGTCTATATGAGTGCGTTAGAGGGAGAGTTCGTGCCCCAGGTGGTTTATCGGATTGGGTCGAGAGCACGATCGGGGTGAAGCAGGGCTGCCCCCTCTCACCGACTCTTTTTGGACTCTACATTGATGAGATCACATCCTTCATAGACTGCCTAGAGGGTCGAGTGGGAGCAATCTCCGCAGGATCTATATTCACGATAACTCGGGCAACCAGGGCACGATTTACATAGGGGAAAAGTGCTTTAACCTGACTAGAGAGACAATGCTTCCAGGCACATTTTCAGGATCCACTGACGAAGGGCTAGCTCTTCGACACTCTAGTGCCATATGCAACACCCTTCTAGGGATGTGACCTCCCGATGACAGAGCAAGGAGATTTGAGCGGCTACATGTGACCATGGGATCTAGGATGATTCAGAGTGAGCCCTCAGTCCCACATGAGATAGTTCAAGCAGAGTTCGCCATGATACCTCTCCAGGCCAATGAGATCTTTCAAACAATGGCATTCATCCACGGAGTTTGGGACGTACCTCGCTGGAGACTACCGAGGCTGGCCCTAGAGTCATCCAGACGACTAGCAGAGAGCGTAGTAGACACGTGGTTTGCCGGGCATCGTATCCAGATGGACAGACTTCCCCTTTTTCGGTACACCATGGACGCACCACCTGAGTCAATTCCACATGATGAGATCAACGGTATCATATGGTTAGATCTCCTTCCAACTCCATACATCTTGGATTTGTTTGGGGGGGGGGGGGGGGGGGGGGGGATTCAGTTCTATTGCGACCACTTCCTAAGAGTATCGAAGGAGGGATTCATCATCAGACCCTAGTACCTCGAGGACAAAGGAGTCTCACATGCACTGAGAATCGCCAATGGACAGATGCGGGTTTCGTCCCATCAGCTAAGGATCAAAGCGGGGAGAGATTATGATCTTCAATACAACCCGAGCAGTGCTCCACCGAAATAGTTTCATTTACCGAGGGCAGCCAGTGAAGATAGTCTGGTCTTACACGTATCTAGGGGCAATGTTCATTGCGCCAATCTTCACGATGACCCACGCCACCAGAGCACAACTCACACGAGGGCAGGGTGCCTTAGCCCGACTAGGAAGACAGTGTTTCCAAGCGCACTTCCAAGATCCACCGGCGAAGGGCTGGCTTTTCGATACTCTTGTGAGACCGATTGCCATTTGGGGGAGTGATCTTTTAGCGACAAACTAGGCAGAGTTTGCCATACAGGTGGATGCCATCTTTTAGCCAGTGACATTCCTCCACAGAGTCTGGGCCCTACCCCAATGGAGACTACCGAGGCTAGCACTAGAGTCATCCAGGCGATTGGCAAAGAGTGGTACTGACACACCATGGTATGTGCATGTGTCCACATGGTTTGATAGCCACGACATTCAAATGGACACGTCATTCAGATGGACAGGCTCTCTCCCTTTCAGTACAACATGGATGTGCCACCCGAGCTGATCCCACACGACGAGATCAACCGTATCATACAGTTGGACCTCCTCCAACTCCATACATCTCGAACTTGGGAGGGGGGCCGGGAGCTCCCTACCAAAATCTTGTTCTACCATGATCACTTTATGAAGGTATCAGAGCATGGGCTTGTTATCAGACCCCAGTACCTTGAGGATAGGAGAGTCTCACATGCACTAAGGATTGCCATCAGACAGATACGCGTCTCGTCCCACCAGCTAAGGATTGAAGCAAGGAGAGCTGCAGGCATACCTAGAGAGCAGCGGATCTGCAAACTTTGCACGATGGGAGAAATCGAGACAAAGGAGCATTTTATGTGTGTATGCTCGGTATACTATGAGATATGAGGACGGTATCACTATCTCTTTCAAGACGGGCATGGCTTTGGGCTGCTCACACGACTCATCCACTTCCCCGACCAAGTTTGCGTTGGCCCCTACTTGATTGAGATACGGCGATATAGGAACACACTAGTGTGGCAGACCAGGGAGCAGCTAGAGACAACGCCACATGACACTGAGCCTGACCGAGCACAGACAAGCTTCACCGACTTCTACACATCCGAGCCATTCCCGGGTGAGATTGAGATGGAGGAGCTAGAGGACACGAGAGCAATGTGGATCCGCAATGGGAGTCGCCACGATGCTGTCAAGCGAGGCACACAAAGACCGCATACTGCACAAGGAGCGACCAAAGCATGTACGATCAAGGTTCAATCTACCTCATCCTTCCTCAAAGGGGACTGCCAGTGACAAGGCATCACTCTCATGATTGGCCACACGCTAGCTAAGATCTATGGATTGATACTAGAGAGGGAGATCGGCAGCCATACAGAGGCACATGGGCAGTGCACTCTAGGGCAGGCAGGTTTCCGAAGACAACACTCCACTCTCGACCACATCATCACCTTGAGGGCTATCATTGAGGAGGCGAGGTCGAGACGCCAGAAAGTCTATGCTTGTTTTGTAGACTTTCGGAAGGCCTTCGACACCGCAATCCCGCATGATCAGGAGACTACAGGATATGCAGATTCCAGAGGTTCTAATATGGAGAGTGGTGACCCTATACGAACCCGTTAGAGGGAGAGTTCCTGTCCCAGGAGGCCTATCAGACTGGGTTGAGAGCACGATCGGAGTGAAGCAAGGATGCCCTCTCTCACCGACTCTCTTCAAGCTCTACATTGATGAGATTACATATTTCATAGGCCGCCTAGGAGGCGAGGGAGCACGACTAGCAGACTTGATGATACATATTCTACTATAAGCAGATGACATAGTCCTCCTGTCATCTTTGACAAAGGGGGGAGTACAGAGACATCTAGATGCCCTAGAGGTGTTCTGCAGAGAGAGAGAGACTTGATGGTTAACCTTGGGAAGACCAAGGTCATGATCTTCAACACCTCTTACACAATGCTTCACCGACATAGTTTTACATACCAGAGTTAGCCAGTGGAGATTGTGCAGTCCTACACATACTTGGGTACAGTTTTCACAAGGCCGGTTTTCACGATGACCCACGCAGCCAGAGCACGACTCACACGAGGGCAAGATGCCTTGGCCCGACTAGAGCAACAGTGCTTTCAGGCGCACTTCCAGGATCCACCGGCGAAGTGTTGGCTTTTCGACACTATAGTGAGACCGACCGCCATGTATGCAGCACCTTTTTGGGAGTGTGATATTTCAGCCGCAGATTGGAAAAGATTCGAGCAGCTACAGGTGATTCTGGGCTCCAGGATGATTTGGAGTAAGCCCTCGGTCCCCCATCAGATTATACAGGTAGAGTTTGCCATGACCCCTCTCCAGGTTGATGCCATTTTTCAGACAGTGACTTTCCTCCACAGAGTTTGGGACCTGCCTCGCGAGAGACTTTCGAGGCTGGCACAGAGTCCTCCATACGACTATCTGAGAGTGGGGCAGGTACAACATGGTTTGCACGCATCACCGCATGGTTTGCCAATCATGACATTCAGATGGATCAGCTTACCCCGTTTCAGAGTAGCATGGATGCACCGCCCAAGTCGATCCCACAAGATGAGATTAACCGCATCCTACGGTTAGATCTCCTCCAACTCCACACATCTCGCAATAGGGGGGGGGACCGGGAGTTCCCCACCAAGACCCAGCTCTACTATGACCACTTTCTGAGAGTCTCGGAAGATGAACTCATCATCAGACCTCAGTATCTTGAGGACAGAGGAGCCTCACACACTCTGAGGATTGCCATCGAACAGATACGGGTCTCGTCCCATCAACTGAAAGTCGAGATAGGGAGAGCTGCACGCATACCCAGAGAGCAGTGGTGGACTTGTAGGTTGTGCACGATGGGGGCAGTCGAGAGAGAGGAGCACTTTCTCTGTGTCTACCCTATGAGATCCAAGGGCGCTACCACTGCCTTTTTCAGGAGGGGCACGGCTTTGGCCCACTCTCACGACTGATCCACTTCCAAGACCAGGTCTGTGTTGGGCTCTACCTAATGGAGATGCGACGACACAGGGAGATACTACTATGACATATCAGAGAGCAGGAGGATGGGACCACCGCACCACAGGGTACCGAGGTAGACTGAGCGCAGAGACAAGTCACGGATTTCTATGCATTTGACTCAGCCCCAGGGCACTCTAGGATAGAGGAGGAGCTAGCCGACATGAGAGAGATATGGATCAATGGAGGGAGCCGACACATCACTACCAAACGAGGGGCACAAAGATCGTACATGACACGACAAGCGACCAAAGCGCACACGATCGAGGTTCGACCTATTTCAGCTCTCCTTAGGGGAGATCGACCAAGGAGAGGCATCACCCTTGACATCATAGTTACACTGAAACGCATTTCAGAGCCCAACCAGGCCTGAAATGCCGTTTCAGGGAAGCCTACATCCTGAAATGCGTTTCAGGGTCTGAAACGTTTCAAGACCCTGAAACGGCTGGCTGAAACGTTTCAGCCAGTCTGAAACGCATTTCAGGACATAGAAACGGCCTATTTCAGACAACAAAGTGTCTAGGGTCTCCAAATGTTGCGAAAATCCACCGCCAGCCCGATTTTGGTCATTTTGATTTCGATTTTGACCTCCTGTGCAATGTTTCACTCCTTCCATTCCTTCAGCCTCATACTCTCTCCATCCTCAAGGTTTTCCAGCCCTCCTTGAGCCCCATTCACTCCTTTGCACTCCTTTCTCTCCTGCAAGATGCTTCAGCCCTCCATCATCATCTACTCCCCTTCAGCCCTCCTTCAAAGCTCAAACTCCACTCTTTCAGCCGCCTTCAGACTTCAGCCCTCCTTCAGCCTCCTCTTTCAGCCCTCTCTTTCAAGTTTCAGCCTACCTAGTAACTTCTAAGTTCTAATTTGTAACTTGTTCTAAGTTCTAACTTCTAAGTGACATTGGGGTAAGTATTATGCACTATATTTTAAGTTACAGGTAGGCTGTAGACTTTAGCATTCTAAATGTGTGTGTTCTCATCTCAAACCCCCTTTTCTAAACCCCCCCTTCTTGCTGACATGGTGTTTCCCCATTCCAGCCCTCCCAAAAATCCCGAAACGTTTCCGTTTCCGTTTCCATTCCCACTTTCCCCGTTTCTGTTTCCCCTAACTATGCTTGACATAGCCCATCGGATCCAAAGATCGAGAAGACCACGTCCTCCACCACCACGGGAGACATCCTGACAAATGCAGATACGTGAGCTCTTTGCATCTCATTCGAGAGCCATCATGGAGCCTAGATACGTGGAGCCGGTTCATGCACTTTGGGCTCTAGCTCTGGGCACTTGATATCTTCATGCCACTCTCATGCCTTCTTTGCTACTTTTTTTGCTATTTTGTATTAGTATAGCATTTCAGTACTCAGCAAGGGCCTTAGTGAGCCCTTTGCCCCGGCCCACAGTGGTCTGTATGAGCTACTTGATTCCGCACTTTGTCCCATAGGCCCGCTGCCCGAAGGCCTCTTGCGGACGTTAATATATCTTTCTTTATTTCTCGATGTAGCCCACCGGATATAGAGATCGAGGAGACCGTGCCCTCCGCCACCACGAGAGACAGCTCGACAGATGCAGATACATGAGCTCTTCTCGACCCATCAGAGAGCCACCAGGGTACCAGGGTACATAGAGCCTGTACATGCACCAGCTCTAAGCACTTGATATTTAGATATTTTGCTACTTTGCTATTTTGTACTAGATTAGCATTTTAGCACTCAACAAGGGTCTTAGCGAGCCCTTTGTTTCAGCCCATTGTGGCTTGTATGAGTTACCTCTATTTTGCACTTTGTCTCTAGGCCCATGAGGCCTTCCGAAGATGTTAATGCATCTCTCTCTCTCTCTCTCTCTCTCTCTCTCTCTCTCTCTCTCTCTCGATCGTGATCGTGATCGTGATCGTGCGGACATCAAATCCACAACTTCCTCTCCCTACCGCCGATTGTTCACTCTTCCCCAGCGTGGCGATATCACTCAAGCTACAAAATAGCCAAGCCTAAGATCATGAGAGGCTATGCATTGCGTACATTGCACATGGACTTAGAACCCTAACCCCAATTGTTGCAAAGCTATTTAATAAAGCGGTTTACAAACTAGTTTCCCTCACTCATCAGACCCTTAACACCATTGTCCCAATCCATAAGGCAAGGGATCCTATGAAATGATAGGGCTTTTATGATCTGGCATGTTAACAGAGAGTCTATTGTTGATTTTGTAGATTCCCCTTTTGTGACCTCTCTTTAGGACTCACTGACAATTTTATGGTCATCGATTGCCCCTAGACGATTTCCCATAAACAATAGCATAGCATTTCCATGCATAGAGAAAACCTCAAAAACTCGCTAGACCCCCTGCACCCCTCAAGGACCTTGATAAACAATAGTCCTTGATTATCAGTTTAACACTTTGACCCGCAAATCAAAAGCTCACAATACAATTCCATACATAAAACCAAACTAATATGTACAAGAATTTGCACACTCAAGCTACATTAATTCATCTTATTATCTCTCTAAAGGTCTCCCTCAACCGACCCATCTGAGGTCATGCCACATTCCTAACTAAAACGTACCAAGAATAGTCCAAAATCCCTACAAACTTCTACATCGAGAGGGAAATGCATTAGGTGGAGATAGAGGAGTGTGTATTGACGAGATGCTGTAGGGTATTTATAACATTTGAGGTTGATACCCCTAGACATGCAGCGGATCAATGACTGCTTAAACTAAAGCTACATTATTCCTTTTACATCCAATGCCATAATACATTGACTCATGAGACATATCGATGGACAAGTACCCCATTAACAAGTTGTTAAACATTGTTCTTCACAAAAGTGGAGCCCACACTCCGTAGAAAACGTTGGGCATACCATGTTGGGCCTACCTTCCAGGGACATCAAACCAAGATGTGGTTGGATACAAGACCGGTGAGCCCTCATCCTATTTGAGACACCCTCATTGTGGACTTCCATCCAGTGTCTAAATTGGGACCTACCAAGCACCCGTGCTACTCAGTGCCTGCTCCTCATAAAGGGAAGGACTAGCCGCTACCGCATACTTACATAAGAGTGGAGCATCGATTTGTATCATCCTCAACGTGTGTGCAAACCCA
Source organism: Dipteris shenzhenensis (assembly GCF_047967505.1). NCBI lineage: Eukaryota > Viridiplantae > Streptophyta > Polypodiopsida > Gleicheniales > Dipteridaceae > Dipteris > Dipteris shenzhenensis. The sequence goes on from NC_141599.1 coordinate 46,442,385, forward strand.
ATGAGCTCCATTCTCAACCTTATCTTCTAAGCTTGCAAACATCAACAATGACAAGGTAAGAGAAACTCTCTCAGGTCACATAACTCTGATACCAGCTTCGCAAAGCGATGATAAGAGAGGAAACATGTGGAGACCACAAACACACAACACACCTGCAATGTAATTCTATTAGAATATCAGAGAAAATGAGTTTATGTACATATAGAGTTAGGGTTGTTCCCCATGCCCTTCACTATACTACTCTCCGTACACACTTGTCAATGCACATGAATACATCACATGAGACCACAAAACTGAACCTATACTGACATTCCTTGAGCTTCCTGAATCTGTTTATGGCAGGTTCAAGGAAATCTCATTGGAATGCGTATCTCAAACAATTACAATATTTCACTTCACACTTTAATCCCCAAAAATGCAAGTAAGCAATGTCTTACTCTTTCCTCAACTCAAGCGGAATTTTCCCCCCCCAAGAGAAGAACTTTCTATTCATGCTTGAAAACACCATACAAATCAGCTTCCAAAAGGAGCTAACGATGGTAAATACAAAGCAAAAACTTGCTGTCAGAAAGAAACCAGCCTGTTTCCAACGAACGTCTCTCTTCGCCTAGGGAATCTTTGGAACAACCCAAGCACAATACATGTCAACAAAGTTGCAATTTGTAATCGCGTTTCACTAAAAAGACGCTCGAGGTCTCCAATATGCTACCCCCAACATGATCCGGGAAATTTGGCTCATCATCATCCAAGCTATCCCATAGCATTTTTACAGGAATGAGGCCCTTAAGTAATAAACAAGGCAACCAACCCCATAGAGGTGCACCCAATGTAGACATCTCAGAAACAACTACTTTTCTAATTTGACAAGGTGCCAGAAGTAAGCCCTGGTATATACTGACCCAATAAAAAGTATAAGAAATTCTTCCCACAAAATAAATCATCCGCGGCACAAGGAGGGCTAGGGCTACCTGTAGATATGGATGATATATTACAAATGGTGCCGAAGAGCAAAGAAGAGGTAGAAGTTCCTGAGCCATACTCCAAGGCTCAAGTTCAGGTGCCCCTATTAGCAAGCTGGTAAAGAATCGAAAGTTTACGTTAAAGAAGAGAGTAATGAACAAGAAATGACATAAGTGCAGAAGTTAGCAGACTGCATGGAAAAATATTCAGTTATTTGTGAAGAGTACTCACAACAAACAACGCACTTATTTGCACTAATGTCAAGCAGCATCTCAAGCCAATTGAGTTTTAGAACAAAGAACAACTCAAATGGAACATAAAGGTCTAGCTTATTTCCTTATAAAAAGTAAAACTTATCACCACGTCCAGCAAAAAAGAGTAAAGAGGTCTGCTATAAAATTAACACATCCCCTGATCTGGCATGATGAATATAAGACATGATGCACTCTCCTTAAACTTTGGAAGAGCTCGTCCTCTGTATAAGAATACAACGAGTCTTATGAGAATAAATTGGCCTGTAATGGCATAGCTTGTCCCCTACATAAACAATACAACAAGTTTTAAGAGAATAAATTTGCCTGCAATGACATAGCAGCATCTTGAACCACAAGTCCTGAAGCAGCAGTACCTTCATAACTACATACACCTCTGATTCTGACAGATGTATTAAATGACCCCTTCTGGTCCTCAAGCAAATCTGAGATTGATGGACTTCAGTTTCAAAAATTTAGACTTTGACTAAACCAAAGCAAGAATATTATGCCGACGTGGATTGCTTAGTAGAAAAAGATTTGTGTATTTCTAGTGTGCCCTAGAGCTCGTACAGTTTGAAGAAGGTCGAGCAGGACTGTCAAATGGCTTGCAATTAAGATACACATCTTCTAAGGATCAGTTGCATGTCAGCCCCAAAAAGGATTGTTATTTGAGTTTATGTTTTATGGTTCATATAAATATCTTAAGGTCAGTAACAAAAAGTTAAATCTTCAACCTCTATAAGATCTTGAGGAGTAACAAGCTGATCATCAGCACCCAATACTTCTTTTAGTCTACTGACATGAAAAACAGGGTGTACTCTCACATGAGGAGGCAATTCTAGTTCACATGCAACTAGTCCAATCCGTCGCTTAATCCAAAATGGACCACAACATCTGGGGGATAACTTCGAAATCTTCCAGTACCTATTGTCTTGGATTCCTTGGGAATGCGCAGATATACCAAAGTTCCCACTGAAAATTCTCTAGGACAACGATGTCTATTAGAATAAATCTGCCCAATCTTGGGCAGTTCTAATAGATCCTTTGGCAGACTCCAACATCTCCTGCATGTCTTGCAAGAATGTCTTCACAGCATCATTCTTAATCCCTTCGTATCCAACCATGACTAGAGACCTAGGTTAACCCGCACGTAAGCATAAAAGGACTGAAACCAGTATTGGAATGCTTAGCACTGTTATAAGCAAATTTGATCATGGGTAAATATTCTTCTCATGAAGACTCTCTCTTGGAAACATATGGACGAAGCATATCTTCCAGTGGTTGATTTACTTTTTCTGTATGGCCATCGGATTATGGATATTCCGAGGAACTCATACTCAAACTAGTCTCCAACTTCTCAAACACTAAGGTCCAAAAGTTGCTAGTAAACTTGGAGTCCCTATCACTAACTCTTTCAGCCTTAGTCGTTTGACAGACTCAGCAACCTCCGACATAGTGTTGAACAAACTGTCTCATCTTAGGACAAAAAAATTGACCCCTGGGTGTCCTGCACGAGGTGCATCATGATACTCCCTAAGAATCTTAGATCTAAGATCCCCAAAGTCCGGTACACAAATCTTATCTTTTCAAACGGCAAGCCATTCCAAATCATCCACTGACCTCCTGCCGCTTACACTATGGCCGCTACAATCCCTGAGTCTTGGTCAATCATGGAGCTCCCATCCTAGCCCTTCTGCCAATATAAACTGAATTGCGCAAAGCCTCTCAAGGATTGAAATAGGTTAGAAGATATCTGAGTAAATTATAAAGCATTTACCATCTTAACTAGACTCAAGACATCAGCTACATTAGTCAATGAACCTTTCCGACCTAATCTCAAAATCAAAATCCTGCATCAACTCTATCCAACTCGCTTTCCAGCCCCTCAAATCATTGCCATCACATATATACTTGATTGATTGGTAATCAATCTAAGATGCGAAATCAAGAACCATACAAGTAATGACTCCAAACCTTTAGTGCATACACTACTACATAAAGTTCTTTTTCCGTCATCGGCCAACGACATTGAGTGTCATCGAACTTTTTACTCTCAAATGCAACTGGTCTTCCTTCTTGAAATAATGCTGCCCCGATCGCAAAATCACTAGCATTAGTCTCCAAGATATAAGGTCTGCTAGGATCGAGCAATGCCTGAATAGGTGCTTCTTTGATACAAAGTTTCAAAGTATCAAAATCCTTGTTCAAATCTTCATTCCAAGAGATAGGTTGGTTTGACTTACGTCCCCGACCTTTCAACACATTGGTTAAGGGAGCCATGATTTTAGAATGATTTCCTTAAAAAGACAGTAAAACCCAAGAAAGAACGAAGTTGCTTGACAGTTTGAGGAATTCGCCATTCTAAAACCTTTTGAATATCTAGGTCAATGCTGATCCCTTCCCGTGAAATCTTGTGTCCTAAATAAATGATTTCCTTCATAAACAAGTCACATTTACTTTTCTTGGCATACAGTAGATTCTATCTTAGTAAATCCAAGACAATCCTTAGATGAGATATATGATCCTCTAAGGTCTTGCTGTAAACCAAGATATCATCAAGGAACACAACAACAAACTTGCCCAAGTAATCTCGGAACAAGTCATGTATCATCTGTTGGAAGGTGGCTAGAGCATTGGTCAATCCAAAAGGTAAAGCAAGGAATTCATAATGACCACATCTCGTCCTCAAAGCTGTCCTCTCCACATCTCGTCCTCAAAGCTATCCTCACAAAGATGCGTATCTGATGATAACCAATAAGCAAATCAATCTTAGAAAAATACTTCGCTCCTGAAGTCTGTCTATTAGTTCATCAGATCTAGGCAAAGGGTACCTATTCTTAATTGTTACTTTATTCAGACACTTATAGTCCACACATATTCGCCAAGTATTATCTTTCTTTTGTTGAAGCAAGACTGGCACACCCCAAGGTCATTTACTGGGACGAATATATCCCAACTTCAGATATTCCTGAAGTTACTTTGCTAACTCATTCTCCTCATCTTGGCTTGTAGGCTTAGGAAGCAAAAGGATGCACAAGAGTGGAGCAAGAAGTGGAAGCTGTCACATCAACTAGCATAATGAAAATGAAAGTACAAAGTACTATAAAAGAGAACCCTAGGACCTAGTGTCCTAGTGGTTCCACTAGTACTAGGTGTCATAAGACACTAAAAGTACTAGGTGACCTAAGTGCCAATAACTAAAGCTACATGGCACATACCAGGGCCCAGAGGGCATCAATACAACCAGGAGAAGATGGCCTACAAACCCCCCTCCATGGTATGGGCTGAAGTATTCTAGAAACGTCTCAGAATACCTGGTATTTTCTGGTAATGGTAGCACACGTTCATCCAAAAGGATATAGCCACCTATGAATGTACAAGGTATGCCAGATCATGTAACAAAGGGAACCAAGTGTAAAGCCTATCGAAAGACTTCGAACTTGAGACAAGAAAGTGCCTTTGTAAACATATCTGCTACATTGTCCTCTGTGGGAAGGTAGGACAACTCTATGTCTCCTGCTGACAACCGCTCTCGAACATAATGATAGTGAACCTCAATGTGCTTGGTACGCGCATGAAACACTGGATTACGCGCAATGGCCAAAGCACTCTAGCTGTCAGTGTAGACCATAGTGAAGGATGTCTGGCGAATACCAAGATCTGTAAGTAATTGTCAAAGCCAAACACACTCTACTGTAGCGGTGAAGGCTGCTCTGTACTCAGCCTCACAGCTAGATGTGACAATTGTTGGTTGCTTCTTGATGAGCCAAGAGATACATGAACTACCAAGCAAAAACCAGTTGTTGATATGTGACACTCTGGTGTCGGAACAACCTGCCCAGTCACTATCCGTGCAAGCATGCATGGTAAGTGAACCCTGATCACCATAGAAGAGGACTAAATCTTGAGTGCCTCTGAGATATCTAAAGACTCTCTTCACTGCCTGCCAATGCTGTGAACTGGGCATGTGCATGAACCTGCTGAGCTGGGATACTGCATACTGTAAATTAGGTCTGTTGTGGCATAAGTAAATGAGACATCCAACAGCCTGCTGGCAAAGAGTGATATCACATGGTGGGCTCCCATCATGAGCTGAAAATTTGAAGCCAGGGTCCACTGGAGTAGAGATTGGCTTGCAATCCTCAAACCGAAAACAATCAAGGAGCTGTCCAATATACTTGGACTATGACATCATGATACCCCCCTCAACATGAGCGAACTGAATGCCCAAATAATAGTGCAGCTGTCCCATGTCTGACATTTCAAAAGCTTGCTGCAAATCAACCTTGAAAGCTGCAATATGCTGAGTATCAGGGCGCGTATTCAGCATGTCATTCACATATAAAATCAGCACTACAAAATGAGATCCACTCCCACAGACATAAATGTTGGAGAATAGGAGGGAATGAATCACTCAACCCTCCACCCAAGATCTCTCCCGCTCTTCCACACACTCAACTCAGAGAACTGATCACAAATGCAATAAACACTCACTCAGAGATAACTTAAATGGAGACAGAGAAAGATTATATTCATCCACCAGATGGTGGGCAGAAACTGGCTCCAAGGGAGCAATACAAAACTCAGCCAAGTGCTGAGGAGAACTGATGGAACTCTCTCTGTCAAACTGAACCAGCTCTGAGTGCACAGCACAGCCTAGGAAGAAGGCTTTCTGTCCTGCACTGGATCATGGAATGAAACAAGGAGTGGGCCTTTTATAGGCACTGCCCAGGCCCTCTGGGTTGGCCGACCAGCAGGGTCGGTACCCTGTCTGGTGGCCGACCAGACTGCCCTGGAAATCCGACCAGGGTTGGCCCTGGTCGGTGGCCCTGGTTGGGCCGACTGGCCCTGCCACAGGCCCCTATAAAAGGGTGCCCTGTGCAGCCAGTCCACGGGACTGTAGACGCCTCCAAGGGAGGCACAGGGCCCCCCTATTTCTCTGCTGTTGCAGGCAGCAACCAGCCCGTGTGCTGGTTGCCTATGATGTCAGCCTTGGTCTCTCTTTCCCAACCCTCCTACCTCTCACTGCCCCTTGTCCCCTCAAATCAGGGGCTCACAGGTGGGCACAGTGAGTCTCTAACACCCCCCCTCAATGTCACAAATGTGGGCCAATCCCCATGTGTTTGATGAGGTGCTCCATCTGTTCTCGAGGGAGTGCCTTCGTGAAGAGGTCGGACAAGTTGTCGGCGGTCGGGCAGTAGATAAGCTCGATCACGTCGTCGATGATGAGCTCTCGAACAAAGTGGTAATGAACTTCGATGTGCTTGGTCCGCGCATGGTACACTGGATTCTTGGCAATGGCTATGCAACTCTGATTGTCGCACATCAGCACTGTTGCATCCTCCTGACACACGTCCATATCCTCCAGAATCCACCTCAACCACAGTGTCTCACAAGCTGTTGTACACGCAGCTCTGTACTCTGCCTCTGTAGATGGAAGGGCCACTTTGGGTTGCTTCTTACTTAGCCAAGAGATGGCACCAGATGCAAGTAAGAAACAATACCCTGTTGTCGATCTTCTGGTGTCAGCATCACCCGCCCAATCACTGTCACAGAACCCGCCTAGTTCGATGCCTTTGGTGTAGGTGATCCTATAAGTGCAAGTACCCTTCAGATACCTCAGCACCCGTAAACCTGCATCCCAATGACTCTTCCTGGGAGAAGTAGAGAACTGGCATAATAGCCCAACTGCATAACAAATATCAGTCGAGTATTGGTAAGGTAAAGCAAACTTCCTACCAATCGTCGATACAAGGGAGTATCAACCGACTGAGATGTGTCGTGAACACTTAGCTTGAGCCCGACCTCCATGGGAGTTAATGCTGTCCTGCAATCCTCCATCTGAAATCTCTTCAGAAGTTCTCTGCAATATTTCTCCTATGAAATGAAGATCCTGTCTTTGGCGTGCTTTACTTCAATCCCAAGGAAGTAATGTAATAACCCAAGGTCAGTCATCTCAAACTCAGACATGAGTAGCTCCTTGACCTGTGAAATCTTCTTGACATGATCACCTATCAAGATAAGATCATCAACATAGAGGATGAGTACCAGTCGCAATCCCTTCTCAATGAACAAGTAAAGGTTTGCCTCAGAAGGACTCTGACTAAGCCCTATCTTCTGAAAGAATATATCAATCCTTTGGTACCAAGCTTTGGGGGCCTGTTTTGGCCCGTATAACACCTTCTTCAACCTGCACACCTTTAATGGGGACCCTAGATCTTGAAAGCCTGGTGACTGCTCCATGTATACCTCCTCCTCTAGGGTTCCATTAAGGAATGCGGACTTCACATCCATTTGAAAAATAGGCCACTGGAATTGGGCAGCAAGGGCAATCACTGTCCAGATAGTAACCATGCGGGCTGTGGGAGCAAAAGTTTCATCAAAATCCATGCCTTCAGTTTGAGCAAAACCTTTCACCACTAACCTTGCTTTATACTTATCCAAGCTGCCGTCTGATTTGTATTTAAGTTTGTATACCCACTTAGTGCCGATGACTTTCCGTCGAGGGGCCTAGCCACTAAGTCCCAGGTATTGTTCTTCAGGATAGCATCCATCTCTGCCTTCATGGCAGCCTGTTCCATTGTCTTCATGAACCAACATTGCACTGAGTCGGTACAATCCATTCTCTTCAAAGCCTTGAGCCACCATCTACCCATTTCCTTTGGATGTCACAGTGACCTTGCCATCTTGAAAGAGAACTGCCATGTTGTTTTTGTCCATCTAACTTACAGACACTAAATTCTTGCAAAGGTTGGATACATAAAGTACTCCAGAGATATCCTTCTCCTCACCCGCCGTTGTAATGAAAGGAATGCTACCGATGCCCTTCACAGGACACGTCCGGCTATCCCCAATAGAAACTTTGGAATCTGGGTGTGTACTTTCCATGGTTTTGAACCAAGTCCTTCTGTTGGACATGTGCTTGGAAGCACCACTGTCAACATACCAACCCTCTTTACCTTCACTGACTGCATATGCTGAACAATGTTCACTGAGTAAAAATAACTGTCCAGTCGTCACATTGGCTACCGATGCCCTTCACAGGACACGTCCGGCTATCCCCAATAGAAACTTTGGAATCTGGGTGTATACTTTCCATGGTTTTGAACCAAGTCCTTATGTTGGACATGTGCTTGGAAGCACCGCTGTCAACATACCAACCCTCTTTACCTTCACTGACTGCATATGCTGAACAATGTTGACTGAGTAAAAATAACTGTCCAGTCGTCACATTGGCAGAATCATTCTTAGGCTCTTCTTTGTTCTTGGCTTCTCTCTTCCACTTTTGATCCGCCTTCTTCTTTCGGCATTCTTTGGCGGAGTGGCCAAGCTTTTCACAGTAATAGCACTTCATTTTCTTCTTGCGTTCAGCGTCCTCTGACTTCTTGGAATCCTTTGTCTTGCCTTTTCCAGGCTTGTCTTTGGCCACTAATGCCTTCTCGTCGGTTTGCGTAAAGAGTTTCTCTCGAGCCTCCTCCTGAAGCAGGAGTGGACAAAGCTCCTCAAAGGTGATTGGCTTAGTCCGTTGACCCGCAGTGACCGTAGTCACAAAACTTTTGAAACTCCGTGGCAACTTGTGGAGTGTGAGCAACGCCAATTGACTCGTGTCCACCTTCTGACCAACCGCTGCGAGCTGGTCCCGCATGACTTTCACCTTTGTCAAATGATCATGCACACTATCACCCTCATTCATATCAAGATTATAAAGCTGATGCTGAAGAGTAATGATACGGGCTGTATTATCGGTTTCATACAGCTCCTTCAGTATGGCCCACGCCTCTGAAGACGTCTCTGCCAACTGGATATGAGGAATCACAGCATCTGCTGTCGTGCCAATAAGCATTGCTAAGGCTTGAGCATCCCTCTCCTCCCATGCACAGAGTTCATCCGCGTCTGCTTCAACTAAAACTTCACCTCTTTTGTCCACAATGTCCTCCGGCTTCTCTTCGGTCCCATTCACAATCTTCCACAACTTCCGTGCCAACAGATGGCTTCATATCTTTACTTTCCAAATTGGATAGTTCATCCCATCGAGCTTTCCAGCTTCACCGAAATTGGGGATAAATGAAGAAGGAAGATGACTGGAGAAGGAGGAAGGACGAGCAATGGGTGTAGAGGCTTCTGATCGCTGATCCATCTCGGTGAATAGCAAACTGAATAACTGAAACAGAAATAAATGTACTGACCTCCCGAGCTGAAAATAGAATCGCCTTACTGCCAAGGGACTCCTTTCTTCAGAGAGTGCTTTGATGAGGAAGAGTTGAGAGCCTATGGCTCTGATACCATGTTGGAGAATAGGAGGGAATGAATCACTCAACCCTCCACCCAAGATCTCTCCCGCTCTTCCACACACTCAACTCAGATAACTGATCACAGATGCAATAAACACTCACTCAGAGATAACTTAAACGGATTCATCCACCGGATGGTGGGCAGAAACTGGCTCCAAGGGAGCAATACAAAACTCAGCCAAGTGCTGAGGAGAACTGATGGAACTCTCTCTATCAAACTGAACCAGCTCTGAGTGCACAGCACAGCCTAGGAAGAAGGCTTTCTGTCCTGCACTGGATGCTGGAATGAAACAAGGAGTGGGCCTTTTATAGGCACTGCCCAGGCCCTCTGGGTTGGCCGACCAGCAGGGTCGGTACCCTGTCTGGTGGCTGACCAGACTGGCTGACCAGACTGCGCTGGAAATCCGACCAGGGTTGGCCCTGGTCGGTGGCCCTGGTTGGGCCGACTGGCCCTGCCACAGGCCCCTATAAAAGGGTGCCCTGTGCAGCCAGTCCATGGGATTGTAGACGCCTCCAAGGGAGGCACAGGGCCCCCCTATTTCTCTACTGTTGCAGGCAGCAACCAGCCCATGTGCTGGTTGCCTATGATGTCAGCCTAGGTCTCTCTTTCCCAGCCCTCCTACCTCCCACTGCCCCTTGTCCCCTCAAATCGGGGGCTCACAAGTAGGCACAGTGAGTCTCTAACAATAAAGAGTGGGCTTTGTGGGGCTATTCTGAAAACCAAGGGACAGTAAGTGTGCATGAATTTCATGCCTACCATGCCCTGGGTACCTGCTTCAAACCATAAAGGGCTTTTCTTAGCCAGCATACCTTGTTTTCAGAGCCAACAATCTCAAAGCCAGGAGGTGGTGTCACATAAACTTCTTCTTGCGGATCCCCATGAAGAAAGGCAGTCTTGATGTCAAGCTGGTGCAATTGCCAATGGTGATGGGCTACAATGGCAGTGACACATCTAATAGTAGTAATCCTGGAAGTGGGAGCAAAGGTCTCCTCAAAGTCAATGCCCTGTTGTTAAGCATACCCTTTTGTAACAAGATGGGCTTTGTGTCGATCTATGCTGCCATCAGATTTCCTTTTTAACTTGTAGACCCACCGGGTACCAATGGCATGCTTGCCGGGAGGGAGATCTACTAATTCCCATGTGTCATTTTTGGCAATAGATTGTAGCTCAACTTTCATTGCATCCATCCACTCTTTGCTATCAAAAGCATCTTTATGGCACAAAAGCTCTTCATTGCAAGCTGTAGCGAGGAGTGCAAACTCAAGAAAGTGACCATGCATCTGTCTATTCCCTAATCTTGTCCGGGCAGCAAGAGGTTGCTTTTCGTTTGCTGTCCCTCAATGTGTCAAGAAGCCATTTGGGAGCTTGCCTTTGCTGTCTATTGACAGCTCTTTCTTCAATCACTGCATAATGAATAGTGTAATCATTTTGTGCTGGAAGAGAAACCTGCAAATCAGCATGGGGTACTGGTTGATTATTGCTTGTTGGAGGGCTTGCAGGAGGCTCATGTTACTAGTCAAAGTCTCCCTCTGAGGGAAGCAGAGATAACCAAGAGTCAGAGGCATCAAACATGTCAACTTCTAGCTTAGCTTTGCAGTCCACAAGAGGAGAAGCCGAATGTTCAGCAAAGATTACATCTCTACTGACAATAATCTTCCCAGTATTTGGTTGGTATAACCGATACCCTCTACTTTGCTGGCTATAACCAATAAATATGCATTTGATTGCCTTGTCATCAAGCTTATGTCTCAGCTAAGATGGTACATACACATATGCAAAAGACCCAAAAACTCTCATGTGTGAAAGCACAAGAGGAGAAGCCGAATGTTCAGCAAAGATTACATCTCTACTGACAATAATCTTCCCAGTATTTGGTTGGTATAACCAATACCCTCTGCTTTGCTGGCTATAACCAATAAATATGCATTTGATTGCCTTGTCATCAAGCTTATGTCTCAGCTAAGATGGTACATAAACATATGCAAGAGACCCAAAAACTCTCGTGTCAAAGTGAAAGCTTCTTGCCTTTCCATGCTTCATAAGGTGTAACAGTCCTCAATGCCCTGGTAGGTGATCTATTCAGCACATAGTTGGCACACATCACTGCATCAAGCCAAAATTTATTGGGCAAGGACTTGGCCTTAAGCATGCATCTAGCCACCTCCATAGTGGACTTGTTCTTCCTTTTAGGAACAGGATTATGCTGAGGAGTGTAAGGAGTAGTGCATGAGTGAACAATGCCCCATGAAGCCAAAAATGCATCAAACTCCTTTGACATACACTCTCCATCCCTACCTGTGTTGAGGGTGACAAGCTTGCATCCTGATTCATTCTCAACCATATTCAGCCACCTCTAAAAGCATGAGAACACGTTAGATTTGGCTTTTAAAGCATATACCCAGCAATATCTTGTGAAGTCATCAATTAAAGCATATACCCCCCAATGGCATTTGTCCTCATTGGGCCACAGACATCACTGTGCACTAGCTGCAATTTCCTTTGTGAGAATTTTGGACAATTCTTTTGAAAAGGAAACCGATGCATCTTACCCAAAAGACAACCCTCACACACATGTTTGGAAACTGTGTGACTTTGAGGTACATCATTTGCCATGCCTTGTGAATGTAACTTGGCAAGAGCTCTATAATTGAGATGACCCATCCTCTCATGCCAAAGATGAGTTTCAGCAAGCTGTGAATCTGAAATAGCAAATGCTTCAATAGAAAGTGCCGCTGAGTGATGATCAAGATGATAAAGCCCCTTTTGCAAAGTGCCAGTGAGAACTATGGCATTGTCATCACGAAGATCATATACTAGGCATTTGTATCCATCAAAAATCACTTTGAAACCTGAAGTGGCAATTGCTGAATTTGAAATCAAGTTGACTTTAATTCCAGGCACAAAAAGAACATTTGTCAAAGTGACAGGATGGCTTGAAATGGATGTGAGCTGCACATCTCCAATTCCTTTTACAGCATAGGAAGCATTATTAGCACATGTGACACTCCCCCCTCGAGGTGCATTAGCCAAGGAATGAAACAACTATCTACAAGATGTGACGTGCTTGGAAGCACCACTATCAAAATACCAAGACTGAGCATCATTAGCAGTAAAGAATGCATCAACTTTAGAGGGATCAAAGGAGCAATGGACGGCTAGCCCATGCCCAATCATCCTGGAGAGCATGTGCATGTGAGGCATCTGCTAGCTCGTGGGATTCAATTGCATGTGAGGCATTTACTGTCAATCCTGCTTTCTTTTTCTTCGAAGCAATGTGCTTCCTGCATTCTGAAATTTCATGCCCTGGCTTGCGACAATAGTTGCATCTTTTCTTCTTTGACTTATCTGCTGTATTTTGAGATGCGTTGGAGGAATTGCCACTGTTAGGTGCATGTTTAGGCTTGCCCATAGGCTTGGAAGCCTTGCCTTTTCCTGTCTGTTGTGAAGCAAATGCATGATCAGGAATAGTAGCTTGCCTATTAGCACGACTTTGCTCTTCCTGAAAAAGCAAAGTGACTAACTGATCAAAGGAGTAGTGGTCTGGATTACCCATGGCCACTAGTCGAAGGGTTGTAGCAAACCCTTGATATGTATCTGGCAGCCCATTCAATGTGGTACTGACAAGCTGAGAATTTGGCACCACCTCATCAATATTGGCAAGTTGTTCCATGAGGTCCTTGACCTTTGTCAAGTATGCATCCATAGAGTCACCTTCACATCAACTAGTGTAATGAAAATGAAAGTACAAAGTACTATAAAAGAGAACCCTAGGACCTAGTGTCCTAGTGGTACCACTAGTACTAGGTGTCATAAGACACTAAAAGTACTAGGTGACCTAAGTGCCAATAACTAAAGCTACATGGCACATACCAGGGCCCAGAGGGCATCAATACGACCGGGGGAAGATGGCCTACATGGCTCATCCTGTAAGGTGGAATACTTACAAGCTGAGCACCAAGGACCAAATCTATTCGATGATCTACTGACCTTTCAGGTACTCCTGAAGGCAGTCAAGCGGGAAAAAACATCGGTAAATTCAGTCAACAACTTCTGTAATTCACCTTATTCAAACACACTTAATTCGTTTTTGTCTTCTACTGAAGCAACAAATGAACAAAATGAACTCAAGAAACAAGAATAAACATCATAAGAAGTTGTATTATTCATATGGCTCAACTGAACCGCGTTTACAAGAGAGCCCTATGAGGGGGTAATCTTATCACACTGTATACAAAAATGTGTACCATTATGCCAAAAAGAAAGAGTATGGTCCTTCCACCCAATCTGGACATCGTGGGTTTTCAACCACTCAATGCCAAGTAACAAGTCTATGTAATCTCAGTGCAAAATATAGCACTGCAAAATATTCTCATAGTCTTGAATCCACGGAGGAGGACTATCAATCTTTCAATCCCAAAATTGTTTCCTGCTAGAAGACAGATCTCATAAGTGTGATCACTCGGTGTCATGTCCAGCCCCAATTTCTGCACAAGTTTGTGATGAGCAAAATTGTGAGAGCTTCCGGGATGAGAAAAGAATGTGAACACATTCCTTCACTTCGCCATAAGCATGGAACAAATCATTAGGACCAAACAGCATATGACTAAAAGTACAATTGCAGAAAATAGGGCAAGTAAGAACGGTGACAGAAATACATGTAGTGTTGGCAGCTTTAGACTTGGAAACTTGTCCCTGCTTCGATTTTGAGCCTGAGGGCTGCGAATTACCATTGAACTTGGGGCAATTCGCTTTCGTATGTCCCCGTTCCTCGCTATGGAAACACCGACCTTCCTTCTTGAGCCGTAAAGAACGAAGAAACTCTCTCGGCTGCTGCCCTTAGTCACATTAGATCGTTTCTTTGAGGGATTGTCATGGGACTTTCCCTCATTGGTGCAAGAAGACTGATGAGTAAACTTATGTTCATTCTTCGCATTGTTGTCATGCGCAGTCGCACTCTTTGCAAGTACCATCGTACCATCATAAATGCGCCCAAACGAGATAGCTTCTTGCAAAGACGTAGCTTTATTGTTCGACTTGGAGTTTGTAGGAATCTGGTAAACCAGCCACAAAAAATCCAAGCAAAGTGGTGGAATCCATCTTTGATGCCCGTGTTTGCAAATCTCGAAACTTCTGTAGGTAGGTCTCAAACGTGAGATTGTTCTTGACCATATCGAGGTCTCTGAATTTGTTCACAATATCGTAGTTCTCCTTCTTCAAGAACAACTTCTTGAAGGTATTCTCGAAATAAGCCCATGTGGTGGGTTGCGGCCGCAGTTCCTTCCACCACAAGAGGGCTTTCCCTGAAAGATAGCCAACCACCAATTGAATCCTCTTGTCGTCAGAGTACAGATGAAATTTGAAGTGGACTTGCCACTTGTAAAGCCATGTGTCCACCACTTCTTTAGTCTCGGCTGATGTTCCCCCGAATATGGATCCGGAGTGATATTCGGGCCTAGAACAGAGGCCATAGCATCCACGTGTGTAAGGGCTTGCTTGTTCGTAACAAAAGCCTCAAGCATCTTAACCTGTTGAGCCAAATCGGTAAGGTCAGTTGTAGAGGCTTCAAAACGCCGATCTAAGCCTGTGAGGAAATCCAAGAAAGCTTGCTTGGTGACGAGGTCATCGTAAAGCCCTTGGTCATCCCCGCCTCGTAGATCCATCATATGCTCCTCCTCAAGAACCACAGGGATATTCACATCAGCCATGGTGGAAGATTCATGGGGAAAGAAAAGAAGCGGAGGCTGAAACTGGATTAGAGAAGAGAAAACAGCAAGGGCTTTGATAATGGCGACCCATCAAGAAGCAATGGACTGCCAAAGCCAAGAGGATAGAGGCAAATTAGTAAAACTGATGAAGAGGAAAGATGTGAAATTTCTAGGTATAGAAACAGCTGAATTCCGGACTGGCCAACAAGAATCAGGGCAGGTGAGCAAATTGCAATCTCTTGCTGCAGCTATCTAGCGAAATCAGGGCCTGGAAAAGAGTGGGATGAAGCTTTATAAGCTGGGTTAGGCCTGTGCTATTAAAAACCAAGCTTCAAGCACCTAAAATCAGAGTGCTTTTTTCTTTCTTGGCATCCAAGTAAGCTTCTGTTTTTAGCCAAGCACCTAAAAGCGGGGTGCTTTTTGCTTCCTTGGCCTCCAAGCAAGCTTCTCCTCCAGCCTGGCCAGCCCCTAGTGCACCCATCACCTCCCTGTTCCTTGCAGCGCCTACCCTCAGCCAGAGATCAGCTACCTGATTTCACAGCATGTCATGCCTCAAGCGAGGGAATCCTCTACACATGGTTCCCACACCCAAGAGTCCCACACAATAACCCCACAGATCCCTTCTCTCCTAGATCTTTCAGTGAATCTAATACCAACTTCAACGATCAACACCCAATCCAAGTCTTGATTATTTCTTTGCCACAACTGGCATGATCACCAACACTTGCATGGATCCAAAGCAAATTTCGAATTTGGGACATACCTAGAGGAAATCACGTCCACACCTTCAGCTACACAGATTCATATATCAAGAGTTGGCTCTGATACCAACTGACACAACCCCAATCATTCCTAAGAATCCGGACCTGAAAACAGACATAGACAGCCATAGAAACCATAAAGAACTAGCAAGCTGCTCACCACCCAACCATGACATCTACGAGAACGGATCTCAGATCAAGAGATGTCCCCTCCGAGCCACGAGCTGAACTGCTAGCACATCATCCATCTGGTCACAACCACCTAGCGTATCATACCACTAGGTGGCACCCTCAGGGGCCTCAGACTTAGGTGAACCTATGGCAACACTAGATAGCAGGTGCACGTCCGCCCTCAATTCAAGATCAGACCCGCAAGAGAGAATTGGTTCGCTACCACTCACAATACTGACATCTGAGGCCTTGAGCCCCTTATATAGGCTCAGGCCTGAAAGCAGCGCTAAAAATAACAGAAACCCTAATCTATCAATGCCCCTGCAACTCAGCTCGAGAATCGCCTGCATCTAGCCCTAAGCTTCCTAAGCTAGTCTCGTATGACTGACACGTCAGATAGTCTAGGGGATTCCACACACCTCTACCACTTCCTCTGCCAATGTAGATGCCACTAGTTTCGTGACCTCCACCCTGGGGGGCCAAGAACATGGCACTGAGAGAGCATAAACGTAGGCCGTGACCCTACTCAGGATCAACCTTCAGTCATCAATTTCAGTTATAACCATGCCTACCCTGCACCAATTCACAGACGTATAGTACTCCACGACCATCCCCATATCCACATAGATGAGGATCTCACACCTCTACACGTAGAGGATAGACGCACCCTCCTACAGCAATGGAAGGTTGCCCACATGGCAATAGTCTGAGATGGGTGTCTCTTGACATGACACAAGCAGACATCCAATGTCACATCCACATAAGGTTACGGGGCCCACGAGACTCAACTTGCTGAGACCCTTAACTTGCACTGTTTGGAAATGTAATGGTATCTTCTCGTCAGACCCAAGGAATCTCTCGAAGTCATACATATTGTTTTCTGTATGGAAACCCAACATCTCGGCCCATGGGGGATAGCTATCCTCCTCAACTTAGCAATGAGCATACCGTCCCTTACTTCCCCCCCCCCAAAAAAAGCCCAATTGACCAAATGCTTGTGTCAACCATGGAAAGAGAATAAGGATGTCTTCGTATGGTTGACCAAATTAAGAAATCCAACATCTTGAAAAGGTGAGTGCTTAGGTTGGTGTCCATTTAAAATCAACATTTGTGCCACCCAGATGGCTCCATCACTTAGGCTGATCGTACAAAGACATCCCCATGGGATTGGAAGCAAATATGGTTAATGGCAATCCTCAAAAGGACACTAACTCCATTGACCAACTTTTCCCCTTAGGAAATAGCAATACTTGTGTCTCCCACCTAAAAAGGCTTTTAATACTACACCACTGATAAGAGACATCCCACCTCTATGAGTCATTTCGACAAAATGTCTGGGTAAGTTTTAGAACATGGACCCTTCTTGGAGGTAGCTAACAACGGTCCTCCACATGAGTCCGATTGGATTGCCCCCTTTGAATAGGCACGTTTCAAAAGAACTATCTTGACTTTGACATAGCACCCCATATGACCCTAATTATCAGTACATAACCAAAATCGCATACACCGTTTTAGAAAGAACTTGCCAACAGAGCTCAGCAGTAGGGCTTGCTGGATCAATCAGGGTCATTCATAAATAATTATAGATACTCATTGGCACCATCATTGCCGATTGTCAAGGAAAGGGAGGTATAAATTCCCCATCTTCACAGGAAATCACAGGGATGGTGGTGCTTCATGATAAAATTATCTGACCTCACTTCCAGACTCCTAAACCTCTACCTGATATGCAAAACAATGAAGAGCCTAAACATGTCAAAACCAGCCAAGTTAGAACAAGTAATTGCCCTCCTCAACAAACAAGAAACGGCAAGAAATTAGGGGTAAGACAGTCGCATCATACTGCTTACAACTAAGTACATGCACACAAATAAGAAAGGACCACTTCCTCCTAAGGTGCTCAAACGCAGTTCCACCTTGTGAAGCCCTGCTTTGACCATTTTGAGACATCAGCAGAAGAAGCATATCTCCCTGGCCTGATTATTCCATTGGTATTTGCAGAAGCAACCTTTCTATCAACATCTTGCTGATCTTCTTCAACCACCCCAGCATCGATGCACACTGCAATGCCATCCAGTATAGTTGAAACAGTACCTAGGCCAGTATTGCCAGAAACTGGGACTGTAATAGGCTCTGCTTTGATAGCACTGCTTTCCTCTATGAATGCAGACTCAACATCTTTCTCCTCAGACATGCCCGCAGCTACATCTTTCAGCATAATGTCGCAGTAATCAGTTTGAGCACTTGAGACATTGCAAGTTTCAGAAAGTCCATATGATGTAACAGTATCACTGGATGCGTTCTTCTTGAAGGCCTCAGAGACTTCCCATATTGAAGCTCTAAAGACTCTGCAATATATAGCAAAGCAACAGTAAATATGTAGTCGAAAAATTCCCCACAAAACTCCTTTAAGCAAACCTCTGTTCTTAGCCAATAGTCATTAAATCCCCACAAATTTCCTTTAAGCAAACCTCTCTTCTTAGTAAATTTATATATGTACCTATGAAATATGCAAAACGTACCATTCACAAAACTAACCCCCAAAGGTTACAATAGACCACCTGCTAGACATTGTATTGCTGAGATTTAAAAGACCCACAATGTCCATGGGATGAGGCTTATCCCTGTCATATACACTGCAGACCGAACCAAAACCTGCAACCAGATCATGTAGCATGAGAACCCACGATTTCATAGACCAAGTCTTATAAAGGAGAGGCACTTCAGCCTTACTTGTATCAGCTTCCAAATGAACCTATAAATCCACTGAAAGAACCAGCTGCGACAGCCTATTGATTCAGTGGATGTACCCGCCTTTAGCAAAAAGCAAGTTTAAACGGATAGAGATCAGGCTAATTTGCTTGGTCTGTAACTTGAATAGTAAATGCAGCAAAAATTAAACAGCAAGGCTTTGCAGAAAGCTATGCACGGATAAGGAAATGCCTTCGGAGAAAGAGGTGCCATTTTATAAACAATGAATAAGTTCTCTCAGGGGAAAAAATTTAAGTGACCTTTTATAACTTTTAGGACAAATTCTTAGGAGTGAATATTCAAATGGCCTGTTGAAATACTCTAGCTGTATGCTATCAGTTTCATTGCACATAGTTTAAAACAAAAGTGCCAAAGTCATACCTCCAATACGTTCTGCAATGGATGCTGTAAGAAGTCCTCCAAGCATGTCCATTACCAGCACTTCTGCATGAGCCCCAACGTTTCCAAGGGACAACATCAACCCTAGCATATCCACACGTAGGAACCTGTACCAGACATCAGCTGGCTCTAAAATGCCATGACCAACACAAGCAAGGAATAAACTGACATTATGTTTATAATGTTCTGATAAATTATTTAAAAGCTTCAGTAAAACACTATAAAGGCCGCCGTCAATATGTAAAGGTACTAATCAAAGATCTATAATGAGGCTTATCACAATCAATTCAAGATTAGAAACAGGTAATCTCAGGAAATGTTGTGAATGACTATTTGGGAAACCTGACCAGAAATGCCAAGCTTAAGGTAAGACAGAGGAATGAGAGAAAAACTAACCCAATCTTTTGAGGACATTTCATGAGATATGCTTCACATATTCTGTCAAAACATAAAGTCTGACTCCATGTAAGAATTCCCAATGGACATTGACCGCCAGCAATAGATTTTATGCAATTAAGGTGGCATAAAGCACATTCGCAGGCATTCCCAACAAAAGCACACCCTAGCTAAAACAGCCTAGAGCATCTGGGAGTGTAAATGTATACAGTAAGTTCTTTGACAAAACAATGTGCCCACCTCCGTGCAGATGGACGCCTCAAGACCAGACAAGGAGCATATTTCTTTGCCTTTTTCTGCTTGTACTTTTCCTGTAGAATTGGATAATTACATGTAGCTCTACCACATTTCCACTTGTGAAAATCAATTAAGCATTACTTGAAAACATCTACCTGGGAATAAATTGTCTTGTTCTGAAATGTTGTACTATGAGCCACAAGGGCCTCTACAATTTCTTTTCCTGACGCGCAGTCCCTGCAAATCATCAGATCATGCAAAGCATTGATGCAATAAGACCATTGCCAAATTGCACATCCATAATGCAAGATACAAAACAGCATGGAAAAATCATCCTCGTGGTATTTCTCCTATATGAGCTGAAACCGGCCTTCAATAACTAAAAGGGCAGTGATCTCCTTCTACTTAGTCATAAACTTCAGAAATAGCCACAATGCAAGCTTCAGTCACTTCAACCACTTAGCACAACTTAGAAACAAACTTCAACAACAACAAAGGTAAGGCTAGAATGCCCCGGCTCAATGAAAATAGTACACAGTGCACCCACTGGCCCCAAATGCATTGGTGCCCCTTCCTGTATTTATTTAATGCTTCTGAATGGAAATGCTTTGCAACAGGGGTTCAACCCTGCACTGTTCCTCTCAGCAAATTCTCTACCTGTCTTCAAGGCATCTAGTCCAAGTGCACCACTAGAATTCGCACTGGCAAGGCATACTCAGGCATCCACTTCTGATCTCACCCAATTGAGAGGCATTCAGGCATCCAAACCACTAGCAAACTGAGCTCAAGGCAGCCTCAAGGCTATCACATGCCTCCACACTGTCCTTAGGCCTACCACAAGAACACCCTTGCTCTAGGTTCTTGCTGGCTATCACATGCCTCCACACTGTCCTTAGGCCTACCACAAGAACACCCTTGCTCTAGGTTCTTGCTAGAACCTGTAGGAGTCCTGAAAGGACTGCAAACAACACGCATGCACTACAAAAAGCTGCAAAGCAAGAAAGAACAAGGAAAAACAAAACCTGGAACCAATTCCCGCTGTCTGTGGCAGAGGGGCGAGCTCCTTCCTCACACCTATCTTCTACCCAGGTTGCTGCTGAAAAATTACAATGAAAGTAAAGTAAATAGGGAAAAATAGCCCATATCAGAATATATATCATCTGTAAGATACAACCTGCAATGATAATATGGGCTAGGAGAGCTCGAGAGTCCATCCATATGTCAATGCATCCTCTGTGTCGAGTGTCATGAACACATATCATGAAGACTTCACAGCAAAAATATTGTCAGCACGCAGCATCTCAGGTGAGACAATCAATGCCACCAAGTGATCTCCAAATACATGAGCAGTCTGAATCAAGAAGGGAAGGTGCTACCCTCCTCTCGAGCACCAGGCAATGCTCCAAAACTCTGCTCTACTGAGTTTGCACCACAGTGGGCGCAAGCTGAAACTTGTCCAGGTAGAGCTGCAAAATCTGAGATGACTCTGCTAGATCACCCTCCTCCATCCACTTTGCATCCAGTGCAAGAGCAAATCACCCTGGAGCGAGGTGTGGAAACCAAGACAGGACTCAGGAAGAGAATTCGGAGTAGTGGTTATCATCTTTGAATCCGGAATGACTTCATCAATATTCAGCAATTGTTTCCTCAAGTCCTGAAGCTTTGTGAGGTGAGAATTCATGGAATCTCCCTCATCCATATGCGTATGGGAAAGCTCTCGTTTCGGAAAGGAAACTCTAGCATCATTTCTTGCTGCAAACATACTCTCTAGTATCTCCCAAGCTGCCATTGAAGTCTTGCATGACTGAATGTGAGGTATGATGAACCTCTTGACAGAGAGAGAATCACTGAAAGAGCTTGTGCATCTCTAAAGTCCCATTTTTTCTGCTCTGCTGTGGGAGCTCCTAGAGCGGCTGCTCCAACTACTTGTACTGCATTTGCACCTCTACCCCTGCCTCCAACTGTAGGAGTGACAGGTGCAGCCACTGTATCTGGTCTTGCTTCATCTCCATTGACATAATGTTAAACACTTCCTTTCCTAGATTCTACTGTAGATCACGGGAGCAGCACCACAAATCTCCACCCAGCCATATCTCACTGAGGCTAACCAGCAGACAGAGATCTACGTTACAAATTTTTTACATGAATCATCTTCTTCTCTTCTCTCACTAGCCTCAGCAAACCCCAATTCCCTAGATAGATCTAGATGCCACATGTCATCCATATAGGGCCTTCCTAATGCAACATTTCACCCCTCTCTTGGGATGCATTAAATTCCTTGCCCCTAGGCACAATCTTTGCACTAGGCCCTTGGCCTTAGATCTACCTAGTCTGGTGCTATCAGCCCTCACCTAGGACCTTGACATTAAATCCCTCCCGATCATTTACATGAAGCGCAAACATATATATTACAGAGATAGATCCTTTAAGGGAAATGTCGACTGATTCTTCCGAGGTCATGCTACCTCGGCTAGAGCGTAACATTCCTTCCCTCTTCAGACATCAACGTCCTCGATGATAAAGTCTGTAAACACTCTCCGCAACTGATATACGGATTCCCAGGTAGCTTCAGATAGAGGCTGACCATGCCATGCAACCAACACCGTGGGTATCTTTCGATTTCGTATTTGCATTGTTCCTCGGTCCAGGATTCTTGTTGGTTTGCGCCTTGCAATATCCTCTATCTCCTGAAACAAAACCACACCTTCGATTAGTGAGTCACCTGTATGTAAAATTTTCTTTAAGCGCGAAACATGAAAAACCGGGTGCACCTTACACCCCTGTGGCAATTCCAATTTATAGGCTACATTGCCTATTCTCTTTAGAATTAACCACGGCCCACACTATCGAGGTGATAACTTAACACACTCTCCTGAAGTCAACGACTTCGAGTGCGAAGGAACTCTGAGAAAAACTTTTTCTCCTTCTTCAAATACTCTTATAGATCGATTTTCGTCTGCATATACCTTGGCCCTATCCATAGCCTGGCGGATATTAGCTCTCGCAAGTGCTAGCATCTCCCGCATCTGAACTACAAAGTTCGCGGCACTAGGCACTTTCTGAGGTATTCCAACTATAGTTGGATTTGCTGGTCTATAACCATAGTTCAGTTCAAACAGACTGAACCCGGTAGATGAATGTTTTCTATCATTGTAGGCAAACTCCAACAATGGCAACCACTTGTCCCACGTATGTTGCCTCAATGACACATATGCCCTCAGCATATCCTCTAAAGTTTGGTTGACTCTCTCCGTCTGACCATCCGTCTCAAGATGATCCCCACTACTCATTCCTAACTCAGTCATCAGTGTCTCAAATACCGCTGTCCAAAAGTGACCGGTAAATCTGACATCTCTGTCTGACACTATGGATCTAGGCAATCCATGCAGACGAAATATATGTCTAATGAACAAATCCGCCACTTGCGGGGCACTAACAGACTCTCTAGTTGGAATGAAGTGAGCCATCTTGGTTAGACAATCAACCACCACAAGGATAGAATTATATCCTCCTTGTGTTGCAGGTGGTCCTACAATAAAGTCCATGGAAATGCTCTCCCACTTACTTAGTGGTATTTCCAAGGGCTGTAAAAGTCCGGGTGGCTTCACCCGCTCGGCCTTGCTTACCTGACACGAGAAACACCGTGTCACATATTCATGAATATGCTTTTTCATCTTTGGCCAAAAGAAATCTTGCTTCACGAGATCATATGTCTTCTCGACTCCTGGATGTCCCCTGAGCTTTAGGCCACAAGCTCTGGACAAACTCGTCCACTTTTTGAGTTTCTCTTATCTCGGTCATTAGAGCACTCTCTAATACCGTGAAACTCAGGTTGTGCATAATGCGAGACAACGCATCAGCAACCTTATTGTCTTTTCCTCTTCGGTACCGAATCGTCAAATTAAACTCTTGCATGAGCTCTGCCCACCTAGCTTGGCGGCCCCTCAAGTCAGGTTGTTTATAAAAATGTTTCAGAGTATCATGATCTACATCCACATAAAACTTTGAACCATACAGATAATGCCTCCATGTTTTCAAAGCATGGATAACAGCATACAACTCCAATTCATGAGTTGGCCAATTCCTTTGAGAGGGAGAAAGCTTCTTGCTTTCAAAGGCTACTGGCCTTCCCTCTTGAAGGAGAACTGCTCCTACCGCAATGCCACTTGCATCGGTTTCTAGGAACAACGGTTTCTGGGGATCAACTATTTTTAACACCGGTCCTGTGACCACAGCTTGTTTTATGGTGTTAAAACTTTCTTGTTGATTCTGTCCCCAAATAAATGGTACTTTATCTGAGGTCAGATCAGTCAATGGCGATACTATTCCGGAATATCCTTTGATATGCCTTCTATAAAACTGGACAAATCCCAAGAATGATCGCAACAACGCGGTCAGACTCTAAGGGATTGGCCAAGTTAGTATCGCAGCCACTTTCTTCGGATCCATTTCTACCCCCTGTGGAGTAATTATGAATCCTAAGTACTCAAGCCTAACCATACACAGTATAGTTTTCTTTTTATTCACGTAAAGACTGGCTTTCCTCAAAGTACTGAACACTATCCTTAAGTGTTCACGATGCTCAGTAACACTTTTACTGAATATTAGGATATCGTCTATGAAATGTACTACGAACTTTCCGATATACGAACGTAGTAAATCGTTCATAAGCATAACGAAGGTCGCTGGAGCATTGGTAAGTCCGAAGGGCATTACCAAAAACTCATAATGACCAAACCTGCTTCTAAAAGCGGTTTTATGCACATCCTCGGCTCTAATCCGGATCTGATGGTAGCCACACTTAAGATCTATCTTACTGAAAATCACGGCTCCATGTAATGCATCTAGCAAATCATCAATCCGCGCCATCGGATACCTGTGCTTACCAGTGATATTATTTAATGCTCTGTAATCTATACAGAGGCGAAACGTATCATCCTTTTTCTTCTTTAATATCACCGGCGAAGCAAAAGGTGAGAAACTTGGTTGAATCTGCCCCAACTTGAGGTATTCTTCCAGTTGTCTACGCACCTCCGCCTCTTCAGTAAAACTCATTCTATAGGGAGGTCTATTTACAGGTTCTGCCCCCGGGATCAGTCCGCCTCTTCAGTAAAACTCATTCTATAGGGAGGTCTATTTACAGGTTCTGCCCCTGGGATCAGTTCGATCTTATGTTGAACTTTCCGCTCTGGAGGTAACCCATAAGGTAGTTCATCCCTAAAACATTCAGAGAACTCCTCTGTTATAAGATTAGCCAGCTTGGCCATCTCACCACTTTGCGTAACATCGGTGCTAGCCGAAGAATCATCCACCGGCTCTACCGATGCTGTGCAAAGGAATAAAAACTCTACTTGAGCCTTTCTGATTTTCATCACGGAAACCAACGGTCCCTGAGGTATATCTTTTTCACCTCGCAAGACATAAAGCACATCATTCATCTTGAATTGATATACGTGCTTTTTCCAATCAATGGCTGGATTCTTCCTAGAATGCCACGCCATACCCAGGGCTATATCTGCATGAGCAAGCTTGGTCATTTCAAAATCAAGCTTCTCAGCATAGTCCTGAATCCGAAGCTCCAACTGGGTAACCCTTTGGTCCCATACTTCAGTTGAACTTCCATCTGCCATCCTAACTGTATACGCATAGTCAGATGGACTTGTCTTTAATTTCAGCCTCTTCACGAGCTTGGAGTTAATCACATTGTGAGTTGACGCCGAGTCGAACAACACAATGACATCATGATTGGCCACTTGCCCTTTCATTTTAATTAACTCCATATCATCAAAGGCTGTATACCCCGTTGCTACGGGCTTAGATAGGATGTTATCAGGTGCACTCGTCACTAACTTAGCAACAGACACACATAACAAACAAGGTACTAACCTCTGAGAAGATCCCGCTAGCTGAATCTGCATCTCTTCCGCTCTGGGACTTCCCTGCATCTCCACGTCGCACTCTGAGATCACCATCTCAGCCATCCGACGATCTTTGTTACGTGGACATTCCTTCCACTGATGAGGTTGAAGGCAACCAAAGCATAGGCCTTCTCTCCTCGCTTTTTCCCTTTGTTCTGGGTTCAAGGGAGATTTAGACCAAGCCTGGGCTGCCATTGGGGTTACTTTCCTCTTCACTCCAATGGTGGTACTTGGTTTAGGAGTTTCAGCCGGTCTCGCCTGCTTGGCTTGACCACTCGGCTGCGAACCACTCCCTCTACTAGCCCACTTCTTCTTAAACCCAGATTTCTTCGGATACCCATACTGGGTTCCGACCTGTGCAAGCCCACTTGGCTTGCTGCCCTTGGCATCCTCGTAGTTCAGGGCTATAGCTATTGCATCATCTAGCGTGTTCGCGTACTTAGCTTGAACTTCCATTTTTATTCGATCATTCAATCCAAATATGAAATCTTTCACTTGGATTGATTGAGGCAGGGGTTCGTCAACCTTCATTACACTCTCTCGAAACTTATCAGTGTATTCTGCCACTGATAAATTTCTCTGACGAAGGTTCCTATATTGATCCCAAGCTCGGGATGCTTCGTCAGGAGGTAAGAAGTGTTTCCTGAACTCTCTTTTAAACCCCTCCCAGGTAGTGGATGCTATGCCATCTTTTTGTTGTTTAATCCACCACCGATCCGCAGCCTCACTAAACATGTGGGTGGCCTCGCGGATCTTTTTGATGTCATTTCTGATCTCACAAATGGCGAACGCCTCGTCCCATTTGTGTAACCAGGTCTCAATGACATCGGAGCTACGGTCGTTCATCCGACCAGAATACTTTTCCGGTCTATAATTGGCAATATTTGGCACTTTAGCCTTCCTAGGCTCGATCGTATGGACACTAGACTCCAGTTCCATTGGAGCCTTTCCCTTCTCTTCTCGAGAAGCTCTGGCAGACATACTCTGTATCGCTCTCCTAAGTTCGGATTGCCCTGCATTGGCCTGTAATTGCTGCGCTAACAACTGTTGCAAGGCATCCTCCAGCAATGCAATCCTGCCAGATAAAGTGTGAGCTACTGGGCGCGATCCCTGCTGGGTCGGCCGGACTCCTGATTCACCAGGGTCCCTCCTGGAAGCTCCTTCTTCTGCTTCCATTCTGTTCAATGGGTGTTTTGTTTTGATTTTGGGGCCTTTTTTTTTTTTTTTTTTAAAACCATCACTAGCAAACTGTATTTACCAGCTGACACAATTCAGTGTACTAGGGAATTCCTGCAATCTGACATGCACACTATCTAGGCATTTGACACATGCATAACCCAAATAACGCTTTTCCCTATGCTAGGGAAATTCCTGCAAACTAACTCTGACTGAAGCACACAGGCATAATCTCAATCATAATCTGTAACCTCTGCCACAACCACAAAAGCCTAACTGCTTCTGACAAAACAGGAATAACGAAGACCAAATGGGAAATTAGATAAAATGCTCCCTGATTTTGTTCGCTCCTGCCTCAGCTCCACAAACTCGAATCTCCGAAGCCTGCGCTGCTCTGATCGAAATCTGTCTGAGGGAATCAGGTCAACTGTCACGAGCCAGCCAACCAAGCAGCTAGATATCTCAAAGCCTGCAGCCTCCACGTACGACCTGCTCTCTGATTGCAACTACAGTAGATAAACGAACTGGTGGCCAGAGAAGTCCCGCAAATATCATAAACTACTTCTGTGAAAACGTAGCAATCTGTTTGGGATTTGTCATAGCCCACGAACTATATGCGTGACCATGGACGAGACAGATAGGTTATTCGTCAACCTATCGTCTATCTTCACCAACCTCCTCAGATCCCGCGCGTCGCCCAATCACGTATCACGTGCCTGCGCTCCTCTATCACGACCAGTCACCTAACACCCCGCCATCTTCTACTAACCCGTGCGGGATGATCACCGAACAGCCACATCGTCTGTCACGTGAAGGTCACGATCCCTTTGTCTGTGTCTCCGTTGGGCGTCACGCACAGCAATCCGTCCCACCTACGCTCTGGTCCTTCGACACCCCTTTCGTGTCAACCTGCGCTCACGAATCGCTTGCTGTCCATAGTCCCTGTTGTTCGTCGTTACAATCCACGTATCCCTCATCTCTCCACAGGCTCTGATACCAATTGTTAAACACTTCCTTTCCTAGATTCTACTGTAGATCACGGGAGCAACACCACAAATCTCCACCCAGCCATATCTCACTGAGGCTAACCAGCAGACAAAGATCTACGTTACAAATTTTTTACATGAATCATCTTCTTCTCTTCTCTCACTAGCCTCAGCAAACCCCAATTCCCTAGATAGATCTAGATGCCACATGTCATCCATATAGGGCCTTCCTAATGCAACATTTCACCCCTCTCTTGGGATGCATTAAATTCCTTGCCCCTAGGCACAATCTTTGCACTAGGCCCTTGGCCTTAGATCTACCTAGTCTGGTGCTATCAGCCCTCACCTAGGACCTTGACATTAAATCCCTCCCGATCATTTACATGAAGCGCAAACACATATATTACAGAGATAGATCCTTTAAGGGAAATGTCGACTGATTCTTCCGAGGTCATGCTACCTCGGCTAGAGCGTAACACATAATCCCAAAGATGTCTGCCAGCCAAGATATTGCAAACCATGAAACTCCACAAGGAGTAGTTGGTGCCATCCAACTTATCCTCCTGTGTGAGAACTCCGAACACCTCATTGGAGTTGTTCTGAGCCATTTTTGCCAAATAAACTCAAAAAATGCAGCAAATTGACCAAGTAAAATCCCTTTCTGGGATGTCAAATGCACAAGTAAAATCTACAAAGAAAATCTGCCCACTGTGACAAATACTGTCACAGCCTATCAAAGGCTCAAAATGCACCAAAATGCTCTACTGAATGCCCAAAAATCTGCAAATAGAATCTGCAAAAAGTGGCAAAAGTCTGCAAATTGACTCGTACTGAGTCCAGAAATGCTTGCAGACCTCCAAAATGCTCTTTTACTTGCAAAATTGCAACCCAAATGGTGGGAAATTACATACAAAAGAGGGCAAATGATCTGAAAGCCCCAAATGTTGCATAAATTGCACTCTGCCCACAAAAGCCCCAAATTTCAATGCAAAATTGTAGTGTAATTGCAAAAGGCCCAAATTTTTCCAAAACTTGCAGATCAACTGCAATGTCTACTAAAGCTCCAAATGTGCTCCCAAAAGCTAAGCTAACCAATGGCTGAAATGCACAAATGTCTATCAAAGACCACCTGCCCTGAGAATCTGCAAATGCACCGAGAACTGAACGGATTCCTGCAATTGTACGAAATGCAGGACTCTGTCCGGATACTTGTACGGTGTCTGTACAACGCATTAAATGCAATTGTACGGAACAGTAGGGCCATAGGTGCGGCGCAGCTGTACAGTCGAGTCTATAGGTATGGAATGTGAGCACATACGTACGGTTGTACGACGCTGACAGATCGTACGGATGTACGAACTGCGCTGAATGGATGCTGCTGCAAAGTTGTATGGTAGAACAACGTACGGACTTCGAGGTGTACTGACGAATGCAACACCGGGTACTTGTACGGAATGGTGGCGCAAGCTGGTACGAGGTAGGCGGTATGGATCCTTACAGTTGTACGAACTATACGGTCGCAAGCTAGAGCTATACGGACAGAGGCTTGGAGCAGGAAGCCGAAGTGCGGGAGCTGGAAGCAAGAAGTAGGGAGCAGGTCCGGGAAGAAGAGCTGCTATGATACCAAATGTGAGAAAACGGAAGCAAGAGCAAGAGTGGGCAAACAGAGAGTGAGTTGAACGTAGTTCACTCCCCAAATTGTACTGAACTGAAGTGAAGTACAATGAAAGAGATGAAGTGACAAAACCCTATCTAATCCCTGACCGTAGTTAGAGATTAGACCTTGGTTAGGTGGAAAAACCTCAAAGAGGGAAAAGTGCCCCTAACCCACTTATTACATTACATTGGCCACTGCCTAGAATATAATAATAATCCTAACACACACTCGGGAGCAACAGCAAACACTCCCTCAAGTGTACATTCAGGAGGTAGAGGAGAACAAGAAGAGCTGCAGACTGAGCTCACAGAGGGTTTGGATTTTTGGCTGTCTTCTAGGCCAGCAAGAAGCTGAGATCTAGACGGAAAGTCTACATACGCTCGGGATGGAGTACGCGGGCTCAAGTCTAGAGATAACTGGCAAATAGGAGAAGGACCTTGTGGTAAGATCAAAGGACCACACCATTGGTGGGACTCTAGATATTTCTCTTTTGTATAGTGTCCATAGCTTTAGACAGAAATATATTATTTTGGTGGTTTCTCTATCTGGCTGGTTCATTGTCTATTGATGAGTCTGCACACCTATGCTATGCACATAAGTTTTAAAAAGTTTGTGATTCCACACCCACACCACACTGTGTAAGCTCCTGGGTTATTCTATCAGTCTTCCGTTGTGCATACCCTCTGTTGGTCGATTTCTAACAGTTGCATCCCAATGTTCGAGTACATCAAATTGGCATTTGCAAGGGGCATTCCACCCATCAAAGGTTGCTGGAAATTCTGCATTCTGAGCTGCATGCTGCCCATAAAGCTACCCTGCATTCCGGGTGCCTCTGCGGATGGTGCCACCATTCCTGCGAAATGCCCTAGCTGGAAATTCTGCATTCTGAGCTGCATGCTGCCCGTAAAGCTACCCTGCATTCCGGGTGCCTCTGCAGATGGTGCCACCATTCCTGCGAAATGCCCTAGAGATGAAATGCAAAAAATGCAGAGAAGGTCACAAGAGGAGTGCCCTTGCAAGGGAATTGTTCACTTCCTCAAGTGCCTGAGTTACACGTATGATACCATATAGAACTAAGAACACTGTGAAGCTCGAGAGAATAAGCCACCCCCTCTCACCGCCGAAAGGTGGAGGGAAAAGCAAAGGTAAAGAACAAATATGTCGTAGCAGCACTGATAATCCAGAGATGGTAGGATTTCACCAAAGGAAGAGGTTGGAGCTGAACAGTGATCCAGTGTGTGCCCGATCTTGGACCTCGGGAGAGAGGAGTCCTATGGTTAGCCCTGTGTTAAGCATGGGTTGAGTTACAAAAATACTTTACATCACTTTTCATGTCCCCATGACATGAGCCAAAGAAGTAAGATGAATGAACCCCAAAACAGTAGTCCTTTTTTTGGAAAATAATTGAGAACAGTAAATATCATGCACAGAGAGAAACCTGTCTTTACCCAAGACCTAGCATAAGATGAAACAATTACGTGACCAGTTGTGGAATGGAAGTTTAATCCACCAATTTGATTCCTTGTATAAGCATTTACATCTTGTCCAGTAATCTCTCTCATACTTCCAATAACCACCCTACTCCTTGCCCATTGCATTTAATTATTTGTTGCTCACTCTCCTCCTCTCCCCCATTTTTTAAGGGACTCTGCTTTTCAAGCAGCAATAAGCTTGCCTTATTATCCCCGTTTCTCAGATGAGGACTAACAAGACATAGGCATGTGCAATGAATTCACATAGAGAGAGTTTTAAAATAGCCCAAATAGTTAGCCCGCCACGGTAGCTGAAGACTTCACTGCTCAGAAACAAGTGCTTCCAAGGGAGGGAAGGAAGGGCGGGCTGCCTCTTATGGTCAGGCATTGCTTGATCTTGGTGGGATGCACGATCTCGTTATTTGTAATGGTCTTAACAGATGGCCATCCTCACGTGGTTTTACTTGCTTCCCTCATGGAGGGGGCTCCAGCGTTGTTGACTATATCATGGGATCCCTTGCCTTTGCCTCCCGCATCACTGACTTTTCCATCACCTAGGTGAAACACTACGATCGAAATGTATGTCCTAAAAAGTGATGTGAGTGATTGGAGGTACAGCCTGGACTATGCAGCCCTACCTACTGCCTTGGCAAAGGCCTCTACCCACGGGGAGACCTATCCTGAACAGGGCGGGCACACCCACAAAATACCCCTCACTCACTATGAGATGCACATAACTCCAATGCGCTTGCAAGTACAATTTAAATCTAAGCTCACTCCACTTAAAGAATCAAGGGAATTCAATCCTAGTTTTAGATGTCATGAATGAAGGCTGCTGAAATTTAAATGAGATAGCTTTGGTTTGAAAAGAAACTTACCCAAGCTTGAATTTGCTTAGACACACAAATGGTCGTGGTGCATATATTGAGCCTAAGCATTCCCATGTTGATAATTATCAACCAAACGCACCACTGCGCATAGGGTTGACCACAATCATACCATTGATCATACAATGATTAATCTAGGGTTGAGGATATATCAATCGAATGTTAGAAATTAAGCCGAGTCTGAATACAAATTGGCAACAACCTAGGGCTGGATTGGAGCTAGCAGGGATAAGGTCTGGAAAGCTTTGGAATGGCTTTTGTGGAAAAGTTGGCTATTTACACATTTTGCTTCCATATAAGGGTTAGAGCTGAATGTAGCTGAGGCATCCAAATATAAGGAGTTAGCTTTACTTAGGTAAGGCACCTTGGACAAGTTGGGAGTTCACCAAGTCACCTTTGGGATAAGCACTTGTAGTTTTTAATGACAACCAAGCTAGCTCACAGTCGTACAAACCTCGACCTCAAGGATGTTTTGAAAAAGAATCTCAGGGTGGTTAGGTAGATCACCCTTATGAGGCTATGGAAGACACACTGGCATTTGTAACTCGTCACTCCAGAACCAACTAAGGTTAGCTTTTTACACCATCAAAAGCCACAAGGTAGAGAACTCATCCCTTGGAAGGGCAGTTCAGCATTCCAATATGGTTAGGTTTCGTCTTGCAATACCTTGGATTTTTACTTTAAAAAGCCACAAGCCACCCTTCCTAGATCAAACCTATTTGCACAACAAAATCAATGGCATCCATCTCAAACACAAATAGTTGATATGGTGTTGCCACATTCAATAGTGCGCCTGCTCTTATTATTGGGATGACTCAAAAGTTTCTTTCTCACGCTCTTCCCATTTGCTCTGGTTTTGTTTTGCATAATCAACCAAGATCTTCCAAAAATAAGCTTATGTCCTAAAAATCCTAAGAAATTCAGAGATCATTTTTGGCAATTTTTGCAATAATAAAACTTATGACGTAAAAGCATAAAGCGTTCAAACCTCCGCATGCGGCTAATGTCATCGGCAGACAGTTTTTGTGCCGTGTTGTCATCTACCAAGCTTCTATTATCCCGTTGAATGATATCAGCAGCTATATTGCCAAGATCAGCAGCACGATCCTCTTGAATGGCTGGTTCTTCACTTGCTTGATCAGTAATAATTTCAACTTCTAAGCAGAAATATTTTATTTAGTTAGAACTTATCCGAAACTACAAGCCAACCTATTTACAAACAAAGGAGACATATAGGTTTATCTCAAGACCCCTTACTGGAAGGTGGGATTCGCACAAGACAAGGACCTTGTGACCCCTTCTGCAACTCGAACACAGAGCCATAGGGGCTTCCAACTAGGGGAGATAATGACACCCTTGAATTTCCGATCTTTGCAGTCCTGAAGAAACGGGGCCAAATTTGTAAAACAGTAACCAAAATTATGAATACTGGAACGCAACAGACTAATAGCAGGTTGAGATCTCACGCAGAAGAATGCAAACGGACGAATGTGAGACGGTCGCCATTGTTGATGTCGATCAGTACATTGGAATTTAATTGAGCCAGGTGCTGCTCGTCGTTCTCCACTTCCACGGTTGTCATTTTTTATGAGTTTTCACTACTCTATGCTCACGTTCAATTTGAAATAACCCATGTCATTATCAAGTCACGCATTGATGACTTTCTACTTCAACTAGTAGCCCATGACACCAAAATAGGTGCCCTATGATACAAGAAGGCTGGACTACCGTGAGTTTCACACCCGTCCGCCATTTTGCACACCCGTCCTCCCACAAAATGGCAGACAGCGTGGCGTCCAATGAATGTGCACATTGGTGGATCATTCAATTCAAACTTGTCGGTCCGCCCATGGCATCCTAGTCACGCTCGAGAGTGAGTCTGAGTAAAGGAATCCAATCGTAGCCTGTGCTAGGATTAGAACCTAGGACCTACAACTATCGGCCTAACAGCTTTACCAGCAAGCCATGCCTTTTTTGGAGAATACCTATTGTGGCATTACTGCTTGAAGAGAACATGTCCACCCTATTGTGAAAAGTGGCACGGACGGACGCGGCATTCTGCTTGAATTGGAGGCGGACAAGCATGTTGGGGTTTCATCCATTCGCGGACGAGTGTGAAACCCCTCTAAGTCCAACTAGCCTACCTTGGACATATAGCATAGGAGGGAGGAATGGGTTGTTGTGTTGTCGTCTACACAAGAACCCTGCAAGAACAGTTCAAGACATGCTATGTTGGGGAGGGGGGGGTCAATCATAAAGTGGTCGGGGCACCCTCAGGTGTTTGTGTGTATATGAGAGAGTGGTCCAACCAATATATGAACATTGTTCTGTGTTATGTATTGGTTATTGTGGATGGTACCCATATGTGGTCAATAGTAGTTCCATGGATTGTTTGTTGGGACTCTGATAAGTTGTTTCATTTTCTTGTATGTCATAATTGTGCAAGGTTTGAAGCGCTCATGGAGTTATAGTGGTAGTCAATGTTGAAGTGACCTATTGTGTATGTTTCGATTTCATTTGGCACTATGTTGTATAGTTCCTCCAAGGTTTTGACAAGATATGAAGAGGGGAGAGGTGAAGAGTGGAGATGAGGAGAGAGGGCACAGCTAGAGAGCACACCACAAATGACTAACTATACACTAGATTTAGTTGAAAAAACAGAATATATACAAACCCATTTAGGGTTAAGGTTAGGGGATCTAACCCTTTCCTTTATAGCACTCTATAAGGTTAGTGCTATGCACATATGATCACATGATGGTGCTATGCACACGTGATCACATGATGTTGAGTGTGAACTCTCAACACCTTTCCTTAAGATCAACATCATGAAGTAGGCCTTCCCTCAAGATGATGATTCTGGGATCGAAGGACTGAGCATTACATTCCATCATGCCCCTTTAATGGGAATGTCCTTCCTCTGCGTCAAAGCAAGAGCTAGTCGGTGTTTCTCGAATAGCTCTTTACCGAGTGGTTTGGTAAAGATGTCTACAACATTCTCTTTGCTATCACAATGCTGTAGTGTGATGTCACCAAGTAACACTCTTTCTCTTATGAAGTGCTCTCTGACATCAATGTGCTTTGTCCTGGAGTGATATACTAGATTCTTGGCCAATGCTTGAGCTGATTGATTATCACAATATATTGTTATTAGCTTTGACTCATCAAAGTAATCTGTTTCTGACAATAGTCTTCTAAGCCATATAGCCTCACATGCACTTGTAGTCAGTGCTCTATATTCTACTTCAGTCAAAGACAAAGAAACAGTTGGCTGTTTGTTTGACAACCATGATATAGCACCTTCACCAAGGAAAAATGCATATCCCTATGTCGATCTCCTGGTCTCATGATCTCCGGCATAGTCACTGTCATAGTAGCCACGCAACCGTGGATGACTTCCTTTGTATTCTATCCCAAATGTATCTCAAGACTCTTTTGGTTGCATTCCAGTGAGACTGTTTTGGATTTGCCATAAAGTGTGCTAGTGAGCTTATTGCATAACAAATATCTAGCCCTGTGATTGTCAAATATACAAGAGATCGGATAAGCTGCCTGTAGTGCCTATCATTGATTGTAGGCTTTTCTGAATCTTTAGTAAGTTTCAGGGAGAGGCTGCAATCTTGCAATCTGCCATATGAAACTTCTTTAGGAGACTATCAACATACTTAAGCTGACTCGTGAATGTGCTATATGAATCTCTCCAGAACTCAATTCCAAGACAATAGTTCATAAGTCCAAGATCTTTCATGTTGAACTTTGCAGATAAGTCTTGTTTCAATTTTCTAATGAAGCTATCCTTGCTTCCTGTCACAATCAAATCATCTATGTACAAAAGTGCAATAGTAATGTCTTCCCCTTGAACTTTGTAATAGAGAGTATGATTTGCATTGGACTTCATGTATCCCAGATTAGCAAAATACTTATCAATTCTGTTGTACCAACTTCTGGGTTCTTGCTTTAAGCCATAGAGACTTTTCTTGAGATGGCAAACCTTATTCTCCTTTCCTGGTTCAACATGACCTGCTAGTTGTTGCATGTAGACTTCCTTGTCTAGATAACCATTGAGAAATGCATTCTTGACATCGCACTGGTACACATTCCGTCTACTGAGTGTCACTAGTGATATCAAGAACTGTATGGAATCCATCTTTGCTATTGGAGCATAAGTCTCATCATGGTCTTGACCATATTGTTGTGCAAATCCTTTTGCAACTAATCTGGCTTTGTATTTTTGAAAACTGCCATCTAGATCGTACTTCACTTTGTATACCCATTTGTTTGCTATGGCCTTCTTTCCTGATGGAAGGTCGCATAATTCAAAAGTATTAGTCTTATACAAAGCATCCATTTCTTCATTCATAGGCAATTTGTCATTTTGGCTTGTCTACTATGTCTTCGAAGTACACTGGCTCTTCAGTTGCCATGATGGTAGTCATAACAGCATAGTTGGTGGTTTCCACATGAATTGCTCTGCCTTTCTGAGCATATGTCAATCTGGCTGGAGGTCTGCTTTCCCTAGTAGACCGTCTGAGCTGATGTGGCTCTGCTTGGGGTGTTGCTGCGGCAATTCTTGCTCTTCTTCATCAACCTATTCTGTAGATGACTGTGAAGTCGATGCTTCTATCTCCTGTGTAGGTGAGGTTTTCCATTCTAATTCCTCATCCAAGATTACATCTCTGGAGATAATGACCTTGCAGTTGATGGGATCATACAACTTGTATGCTTTGCTTTCTTCTCTGAAGCCAACCATGATGCATCTGTGTGACTTTGCATCCAATTTCTTGTGATGGTCATCATGTATGTGGGCATATGCTATGTAACCAAATATGTGGAGATGCCCAATGTGCGGCTCGTGTCTAGTGAATGCTTCGTAAGGAGTCATACCTTGTATCGGTTGGGTAGGAAGTCGATTAAATAAGTAGTTTGCTGTAGCTATTGCTTCTGCCCAACACTGATTCGGAAGATGCTTCTCACTAAGCATTGCTCTAGCACTGTCTGCTAAAGTCCCATTCTTCCTTTCAGCTCTTGTATTCTGCTTAGGAGTATCTGCACATATGAATTGTCTTCGTATGCCGTGACTTCTACAATAGTTCATGAATGCTAAAGACATGTATTCACCTCCTCTATCTGATCTCATGACTTTGATCTTTCTGCCTGTCTGGTTTTCTACCATGCCTTTGAATTCTTGAAATCTAGAAAACACTTCAGATTTCTCTTTTAGAAAGCAGACCCAACAATATCTACTGTAGTCATCGATGAAAGTCAAGTAGTAAAGTGAACAATTGATGCTGCAGGTCTGGGCATAACCCCATGCATCTGTATGTATCAAATCAAGAATACCTCATGCACGAGAGATACTTTTGCCAAAGTTGGTTCACTTTTGTTTGCCAAAGCAGCATGCTTCGCAAACTTTTCCAAGAAACTATAGCTTCAGAAGCCCACTTGCCATATTTTGATTCCTGAGATCTAACAAGTACTTGGAGTTGACATGACCATATCTCTTGTGCCTTTGCAGATAGTGGCATCTATTGCAGTTGAGCTAACATGGCATGCTTATTTGGTACTGTAGCTAGCATTCTATATAAGCATCGTTCCTTGACACCTTTTGCTACTAGCTGCTGACATCTTTTGGATTTGTCTCTGATAGTGTATTCATCACTGTCGAACATGACTCTGTAATTGTGTTCCATCATTTGACATACTAACAAAAGGTTCTTGCTGAGCTTTTGGAACATAGAGCACATCTTTCACCAATCCTTTCATACCAATGAAATTGTTCATAGGGATAATGCCTATCCCTTGAACCGGATTCGGTGTATTGTCTGCTGTGTAGATGATATTTTTTTGACCTTCTAATGGCTTCATTTGTGTGAACCATTCCTGATGACTTATCATGTGAGATGATGCATTGCTATTGATATACCAAGGATCTTGTTCCACTTGGTGGACTTGATAGTTGTAATCCTCTTTGGGATTGAAATCAGAGTCTAGATACATTGTATCAATCTAATGCATTTCCTCGCTGGCAAGAAACATATTCCCATGTTCATTTGCAAAATGACTGTGACTAGAATCTCCACCACAATGATTTTCTCTACCTCGAAAATTCCCTCTGGATTGACGACCTTGGTCGTACTACTTCTGGCAATCTCTTTCATAGTGTCCAAACTTGTGACAATAGTTACACTATATGTTTGACACATTGGTGGATGCATTCCCTTGTCCTTGAAATCTTCCTCAGTTGGAATGATTTCCTCTTTGTTGATTCTGATGTTGCTGAGGATGATGCAGATGCTTATGCTGATGGTTATGTTGATTCTGGCTTTGCTGATGATGACCACCTTGTTGATATAATTTACCTCTGCCTCTGCCTCTGCCTCTGCTTCTGTCTGAAGCTGTGAATGCCTGATCATTAGAATGACCTTTATATGCTTGAATTGCATGAGTTTTGAGTTCTTCACCAAGTAGAACTGATTAAAGTTCTTCCAGTGTCGGAATTTGTCGTTGAATGGCAATACTCTGGACTAAATTCTCGTATCCCTCTCCTAGTCCATTCAAGATGACTTGAACCATTTCTGCGGGGTTCATAGTCTCTCCTACTGCTACAAGTTGATTGTTGTAGTCTTTTATGCGAAGTACATAAGCATGATGGGTTTCACTGCTGTTGCGAAAACTCTGGTTGATCTGGTTTCTCAGTGTGAGAATCCTAGATGTGTTCTTGGACTCGTAGAGAGCTATGAACATATCCCATGCTTCTTTCGATGTCTTGACTGTGTTGAGATGTCCTAGCATGACATCTTGTACATTTTGCTTGATCAGATGATAGACGTACTTGTCTTTCTTATCCCATTCTGCCTGACCTCAGGCAATGGCAGGATCTGCTACTGGTGCAAAAACTGTTTGTGTAGTTGTAGATCCTGTTGCTGGTGTTGTGACAACAGATGGAGTAGAGCTACTGGTGGCTGGATCATCCAATGGTCTAGGTGTAGACCCATCGACATACTCCCATTTGTCCTGAAGTACAAGAATGGTCTCCATTCGGTATTTCCATGTATTGTAATTGGAGTTGTCTAACTTAGCAGATGCCTCCAGATTGAGGTTGCTAGTCATAGACATGGTATAAGAAATGTACTCAAAAGTGTCGTGAAAATCTGTGTAATCAACTACAAATACACTGACTGTGCCAAGTGAAATCTCTGAACCATTAGTGAAGATAGAACTGCAATATATAAAATCTGATCTATATTACAAGGCTTGTGGCAATGATGCCAGGAATAGCCAAGAGGCTTTATAAGGCTGGAATGATGTGCACAATGCCGTGAGATAGCCAAATAGGCTTTACAATGGTGGCATGTGTGTGCGAAATCAAGTGCTATCTGCCCACCATTGAAACAATCTGCAATGCCTCTATACTCTCTGAAATTTGCTCACTGAACTAATGAGCGTAAGGTTTCACGTAATGTAATGATGTGAAACCGTATATGAGCGTATGGACTGACTCCAAGTAGGTACTAGTCGGGAATTTCAGGCATGGCTTAGATTGGCAACTTGGGGAAATTCAAAGTGTCCCCTCCATGGCGATCTAGTCTACTTTGATCTAGATCTATACCAATCGTTGATCGATGAAAGTGCAGCTGATAATTTCTTTTCTTTTGTTCTTTTTAAGTGCTGGGTTAGATGCATCGATGTAGAGGCGAATGTGCATGAAGGAAGTGGTTTTGTCGACGGCAAGGCTCAAATGTGAGTGTAACTTGTGTCGAAATGTGTGCATGATGTGATGAGTGCGTAGAGCACAAAAAACGAGCAACTTTCCTTTTTGGAGCGCCCTCAAATTCTTTCGAGATCAAGAGATACGACTTGATCTAGGTGGAGGGGCAAAAGGAGTGCAAATGGTGCTCAATGATGATGTGTCACTATGGGTCACATGCAGTGATGATGTGTAACTGTGCCTAGCAAGAGGTTTTCCACTGGAGCCCTATGTTGAGGTGGCAGGAGTGGTCACATAAAGTGACTGTGGAGAGGTAACTGTGCTTGCAGAGGTTCAGTGCTGACTCGACAGCTGAGGTGGCACTACTGAGGTGACACAGATGATGATGTCAATAGATGATGTGGCAATGATGATGTGGTAGTGATGACATGGTACTGATGATGTGACAGTGATGACTAGTAGGGTGATGTGGCTATGATGATATGGCAGTTAGTGATAATGTGGCAATCGATGATGACATGGCATATAAGGCTGACGTGGCACTTGCTGATGTGGCAGATAGAGTTGCTTGCTTAGGTGGCATGATAAGGTGGGTGCACATGGTAGTTTAGTGACCAAGCTTGAGGATGACCTTAGTATAAGGTTGGGTTACCTTGGGGATAAGACGAAGGCCATGTGTCCCTTGGAGGACATGCCACGTGTTGTAGTGAGGCTGACGGAATCTATGGATACTGACAGAATCTGTGGGAGATTTCAGTGATTCTGTCCATCTATGAGCATTGGAGCTAGCTTTTGTGGGCATCTAGAGCGTGGCATCGATGCAGATTTGTTGGCCCTGGAGCGGGGCTTCCTGGCTGGAGACCTTTAGACTAGAGGTGATGGAGAAGATGTGCCTCCAAGAAGTTTGGTGCTTAGGTTGCTTGCGTTGGAGAAGTCGTTGGCAAAAAAGCTATGTGTTGCATCGATGGCACAACCAAGTGAGCTGTTGTAGCCGCTCATAGTTCATCAACGTGTTGGAGTCTACAAGCAGTCGAAGCCATGAAGCGGGCTGAAACAGTTGTGAGGCATTCTGGTCGATGGCTCATGGCAAAACTACGTAGCTAGGTGCTACTAGTATCCTAGTCGGTTGAAGAGAAGCTGGTTGAGTCTGCTGTTTCCCATGTCTGCCTATGAAGGAGGTGGCAAAGCATGTGGAGGCCTAAGAGTTGTAAAGGCCATGGGAGTTCATGCTGTATAGACGGGCAGAGAAGGCATAGGAGCCAAATCGTTTCTTTGTGGCTGTGGGCTGGCTATGGTTGTAGGCCACAGGAGTTCATTGCCTTGTTGCAGTTTGTGTGTTGAGCCACTGTTTGGCATAGGATGTAGTCATTGGGCTTGTTGTAGAGGCTTAAGGCAAGCGTCGCTTATGCTATTGGAAGGTCGCCTTTGAAGGAGCTCATTGAAGCTGGCAGGTCTGCAGAAGTTGAAGGTTATACTGCCTTGACTAAGCCACTTTTGTAGATGCTAGGTGCAGTTGACCATCGCAGTTAGAGAAGCAGATTGCAAATATGGAGTTCTTGCCCTTCTCTCGAGCTCTCTCTCACAATAAAGAGTCGAGACCTTCCTCTTTCTCACAAGAAACACTCTCAATCTCTCTTAGAACTGAGGATGGATAATAAGGAATCTCTCTCTCTCTCTCGCAACTGAAATCTTTTAAAGGAATGGACTCTCAATGAATGGAAGTGGACGGAATTTCTTCCAAAATGAACGGAAATTTTATCTCAACGAAATAGAAGGTGGTCTCTTATCGGAGGTGAACTCCAATGGAGAACACTCAAGAGGACCTTGCAATCACTCAATCTCTCTCACTATCTCACTCTCACATACGGATCGCAATGCCTCACGGAAGGCAAAGAAGCTCTGATACCATGACAAAATATGAAGAGGGGAGAGGAGAAGAGTGGAGATGAGGAGAGAGGGCACAGCTAGAGAGCACACCACAAATGACTAATTGTACACTAGATTTAGTTGAAAAAATAGAATATATACAAACCCATTTAGGGTTAGGGTTAGGGGATCTAACCCTTTCCTTTATAGCACTCTATAAGGTTAGTGCTATGCACATATGATCACATGATGGTGCTATGCACATGTGATCACATGATGTTGAGCGTGAACTCTCAACAGGTTTAAATGAGGATTTGACTTTTTATTTGAGGAGATTTATACACATTTATTATTGCTATTTGGTGGTGGTTGTTTGTGTTTAATATTGTGGGGAGGCAGCTCGAGGGAGGTCAACCACCAAGGGGCCCGCCCCACACCGCTCACAAGCATGAGTGGAAGAAAGCAATGAAGTCAGCGAGGGAGGACCCCAGTTTGCAGCACGTGGAGACACGAAGGATCTAGATGGAGCAATATGGAAGTGTGCATTTTGGAGCAGGGGGTGTTGAATCATGGGAGGCCCAATTTGTAAGTATCGATCTCAAATTATATTGCTTATGTAGTTTATTAGGAGGTTGTTTCTTTGTACCATAAAAAAAACTCAATGAGTAAAAATATGGACATGAGACAAGACACACGGTCCGTTAAGACCTGATCCTCCCTGCAAATGTCCAGAATGGTGATTTATTATTGACTTGGTGATATCCATATTATCCATGTGGGAGATGATGTGGCAGTTGAGTTGCAGTGATGACATGTCACAAGGGTGACCAACCCTCTTAACCAAGGGTTAGCTATAACTAATCTTGGTTACATGCTATTTGCCACATGTCTAAATCTGAGGTAGTGAGAGATAGGTTGAGATAGACTAGTGAGAGAAGGTGCATGCAGCAGAGGAGGAGGACGACGATGGAGGGTTCTTGGCCTTTTGGTGGGTCGCTCGTTGCATTGCATAGTTTATGAAGGAGGCGCTGGAGCCAAAGAGGGTAGTTGAAGAGATAGAGATGCTTGGAGAAGCTTGTTGGCCAAAAGTGGTTAGCTTATAGCCACTACTAGCTACTGCGCGATAAGGGCATTGGTTGATGGCTCCATTTCACTACTTTTGTAGTCCATTTTTGGTTGCATATAATTTTCAGCAACATGTGCATTTTATGGGGAGGTTGTGCATTTTATGGCTTGTTGCAATTTGGTTTGAGGAAGAAATCTTATTGCAATAATCATAGGGGAGGCAGGGGGCTTGAGCATGCTACTTAGTGAGGAGGAGAGACATAAAAAGGGTGGAATCTAATAGCTATTAGGAAGAAAGGGAGTTAGCTATTAGGGTGTGAGATAGATAGATAGAGGGAAGCTTTATCAAGGTGAGGGAGGAGGGAGAGTGTGAAAAGACCAATGTGAGAGAGAGTGTAAGGCATTAATGATCTTGTTCTAATTGGGAACCTGAGTGAGGATTTCAAGGGGTGAGAGTATTCACAACTGCTTATGTGGAGGCAAGTATGGTAGTTAAGCCAAATGCATGGTATTCATGCATCCTCAAATCTTTTGGCATTCATTCATGTGCCTATCGCTTACACAATTGAGATGGGATTTTGTCATGTGTATTTCCTGTTCTATCTCGATTTTGATTGATTTTCTTCTCTATTGCACTATTGAACATTATCATTTCGTAGTGTCTTTATCTGATATGTAGAGGTGCTACACATTGGTAACCACAATTCATCTTACATTCACATGCAGGGTGCTTTCAGGGATTCATGTCTGCCCATCAGTGTTGTTTTTATTGTGGTGATGTGGGCTGCATGAATCCATGGGCACTGGTATAACACCTATGGAGATTAATGC
This sequence comes from Dipteris shenzhenensis, assembly GCF_047967505.1. Taxonomy (NCBI): domain Eukaryota; kingdom Viridiplantae; phylum Streptophyta; class Polypodiopsida; order Gleicheniales; family Dipteridaceae; genus Dipteris; species Dipteris shenzhenensis. The sequence continues at coordinate 46,485,877 of NC_141599.1, forward strand.
AAAGATATTGTGCTTGCCAGATGAGATCTGATGGATCCGGTTTGAGATTCACTTAGTCCAAATAGATCCATAGAATGAGGCACATGGTGATCTCTAGTTTGTGGACATGCTCATTTGCTTGATTTGGAATATTTGGGATGAAATTTGTGTTCTTTTTGGTCCCAATCTTGAGTATGCCATCATAATGTATGCACATAGGTTTGCAAGGACCCCTTGAACCGTTGGTGCCTTCTAATTGACAACTAGGGTGGTGTCGACATTCTAGGTAAGATTATGCAAATATGTAGGATAATTCTAGTTCCCATTATGCATCTTCCATTTGATACTTTCAAGTTGCTATTTTTTGTGATTTTTTGGATTGGCTAGGTAGGATAGGTAGCATAGCATTTCGTGTGCTCACAAACCCTACATGGGCTGTAGACTTCAAATATAGAGAGACAAGAGACTCAACTATGCTTGGATAGATATGAATCTCAGCTTTGCAACAATAAGAAAAACTCCCAAATCCAAGTCAAGGACCAAAAATTGTCGCAAAAATATGACTGTTGCTTTATTTGGGAGGGCTTTTTTTATCTATATGCCTTTTACCCATGCCTCCACTGGCCTATCTACCACTAGTTCCACAATTAACAATCAGTTTCTATCTTCATGCAAAATAAACATCTAGTCCTAGCATGCAAAACATGACCTAATATTAGTTTCACCTAGTTCCTATCATTTTTCATGTCCAGTAGTCTCCTTTTGCTTTGCCATGTTATCCTCTTGAATCGAAAGGAAATAAACCCTTTTGTTTGTATTGGTCACATTGCTTCAAGGCACCCATACTTTGCAAGCAACACAAGCTCCATGTTGCCTGCACCACTTGCAATACATAGTCAATTACTAGGGCTTGCACAACTAGAAATAAGTGCAATTGTTGAAGTAATTATTATTGTCATAATTTGAAGTGAAATAAAAATTCAATGTTAGTTTCACCATATGCACCCTTTGCAAAATTAGTTTCACCATATGTTATTTCAAAATTAAAAAGGTGATTTTAAATGCCTCAAAATAGTAATGTTGGATAATAGGTCCACAATGGTAGCAACAATAAGAGTTTGCAGGGCCCTAATCTCTTAGTCCTTTGCATTTTGAAATTCTTCTATGCACATCACCCAAGAAATGCAACCTCGTTCTTAAGTGAGAACCTATGTATATCTGATGACAAACATTACATCTCCACTGTTCGCTGTCTAGTATCGTAACATTATCCTCAATGTTTGCCACAACTTCAACCGCATCTGTAGACTGCATTGTTATGTCAATGTCAATACTAGCAGGTGGTTGCAAGATGGCAGCCACTCTCATCGCCTCTACACTATGGCATTGTCCTATTAACATCTCCCATGAAGTGCCATAACATCCTCGCCAGTGAGCCACAAAATTCTTGATGGTAGATATCACATCTCCAATGATTTCCTACTATCATTGTAATGTAGTTGCATGCTGCTGTTGAGACTCCATTCCTCTCTGGAGACATTAAGTGTTGTCAAATCAAGGAGTGTACTTAATTCAATCGCTTTCATAATCATAAAAAACTTTTGATCCCTTTGAAATGCAATTTTATCCTAACTTCCAACATGTGAGTACTCCATGCAAGCTTGCTAGACCAAGAGAGAGAGAAATCACCCAACTGTCTTGCCCCCTCCTGACGTGGTCAAATGATTATAAACGTGGTAATCTACCTGTTAAAATAGGCATGGGATGGTAAATCACCTTTTCCCACGTCCTTTGATCTCCTGAGTAAGCATCTATCTATGCTATAATCATCCACAACATCATGCTCTATTGACTGATGTCAGCATTTACACACACTAGTGCAGCAGCTAGCATCACTTACACAAGTACATAAAGGTTGAAAGCAATTGGATAATACTTTCCAAGTTTGAACATGGAAATAAAACAATTGTAATACCATCTAAAAGCTTTAGCATTACTTCCAATCACTAACAATGGTACATCTTGTTCTCTCAATACCATCGTGTACTACTTGCTCCCATCTCTAGTTTCATCCTCTCATAGTGTGCATCCAATAGTTGTTGCGGACAACATTGTAACTAGGCAACGTAAAGCTTGGACTTGCCTTTGCTACAAATGCCATGGCTCTTTTCTAATGTGAGTTTTGAACCATGCTTAGTGGGTACCCGGTGTGACAAATGGCCTCAAAAACATCTTGTTGCACTTTCTCTATATGTGGTTGTCTAAATAATTCTTCCAAAGATTTTTGTTACGGATGTGCACGTGATTACAAACGAGAAATGTCACTACATTTCCCACTATCCATATACTTTATAGAGTAGCTTGCCATCTATGTGAACGAGGGCACACCACTACTTTGAGGTGGCACATCTATAGATTGACTAGCTGGAGGTGTGAGTAAATCATGAGGCATACATTCTTGAGGCTAGGATTGGTGATATGCGACTATATCATCTACCTAGTTGTCTATACTTTTAGGCATTTATCCACCTAGAGTGTCTATAACTCTCTCCAATCCTTCCCCGTTGCATTTTACAATCTATATGTTGCTATTACCCAAGAAGTGCTTTTGCATTCTTGTGCCAGAGCTTGAGTACTCTTCATGACAAAAGTTGCATTTCCACTTCTTGTTAGGCAACATCGTAATGTAATCGCGAGCCTTTGTTGGATTTTTTCCTCATTTTTCTAGAGCCATGCTTCCAATAAAGGCTGTAAGAGAAACATACAAAAATTTATATAAGTCCTAAGTATATTCACATTAGTAATCGTGTTCTAGATACTACCATATCATTTAGGTTCTAGGACACATAACAATATTTTGAATCGTTTACAGTTCTATGTCCAAAATCAATGTGGCTATTTGGGACACTAACTTCGAATACTCCATGCAAGCTTGCTAGACCTCGAGAGAGAGAAATCATCCAACTCCCCCTCCCGACGTAATTGAATGATTGTGAATGTGGTAATCTACTTGTGGAAATAGGCATGGGATGGCATATTGCCTTTTCTCACATTCTTCTCTCTCTCTCTCTCTCTCTCTCTCTTTCTCTCTCTCTCTCTTGTAAGCATCTATTTGCACCATGATCATCCACAACATCATGCTCTATTAGTGGATGTCGGTATTTTACACACACTTGTGTAGTAGCTAGCATTACTTACACAAGTAGTTATAAAATTTTTTACTACTAGTTTCTAAGCTAAGAGAAATTGTTAACCTAATACCCTCAATCCTCAATATTGTTTTTTTCTATGTATATATGTAATATGGAGTTTCAATTCTAATAAAGGCTACAAATTAAAAAGTATGTAATATATTAATATCTTATTTATTTCACCTAATAATCTATAAAACATAAGGATAGTGAACCTATGTATACCACTATCTCTCCACACATACATGACATAATTTTGTGAGTTTCTACGAGCTGGCAATTGCAAGCTCCACTACTCGCCAGACTTCGAGCAAGATGTAAACGGCCAGCATAAGCGAGCCCACAACTGGCTCAAAGTCAACTATTTCCTCGTCATTCTTAAATACTAGTTTGTAGAGTTTCAGTAATATATAGTATGAATTTTAACCACATACGAGATGTTCTAGGTCGGCCTAAGTGAATCTCCATCACGCACATGGTATAATATTATTCATCAACGAACGAGTTGCTACAAGTCGGCTTAAGCGAACCTCCAACTGGCTCATTGACTTTTTCTTTAGGTATAGTTACAAGCTATAGTTACATGCTTATAAATAAATACATATGCTAAAAGTAAGAAAATCATACACACAAACATAAACTATTTCAAAAGTAAATTATTTCATGCGCGAATGTCTACTCTACCATTTTTAAAACTTTTCTAATATCTATCTACTATATTTCATGCATCTAGAATGAAATCTTAAATTATGTAGCTAAACTAAAATTCCAAGCCATGCAACTAACAAACTCTTTACCTAGTCCTAAGTGACAAGTTTTTCCAAAGAGTCTACAATCTAGACAAGTTACAACTTATATACTTCATGCATAAAATAAAAAGCATCTATTTTTCCAAAGCTACGTACAATGTCACAAGAAACTTCATTGGCACAATGACTGTAACTTGAATGACCATCACGATGATTTTCTCTTCCTAAAAAATTACCTCAATTGATTGACCGCCTTGGTCGTACTGCTTCTTGTGGCAATCTCTTTCATAGTATCCAAACTTATAACAGTAGTGGCACTGAATGTTTGACATGACGTTGATGGATGCATTCCCTCATCCTTGGAATCTTCCTTTGTTGGAATGATTTCTTCGTTGCTGATGCTGAGGATGATGCTGATGTTGATTTTGCTGATGACTTTGTTGTTGATGATGACCACTTCGCTAAAATGATCTACCTCTATCTCTACCTCTGCCTTTGCTTTTATCTAAAGCTATGAATGCTTGATCATTGGAATGACCTTTGAGTGCTCAGGACTACATTCTTGTATCCCTCTTCTAGTCCATTCAGGATGACTTGAACCATTTTTGCAAGAATCATGGTGTCTCCTCTTGCTACGAGTTGATTGTTGCAATCCTTGATCCTAAGTACGTAAGCATGACTGGTTTCACTACTATTGCAGAAACTCTCGTTGATTTGTTTTCTCAGTTTGAGAATCCTAGAACTGTTCTTGGGCTCATCAAGAATTGCGAACATATCCCATGCTTCTTTTGAGGTCTTGACTGTGTTGAGTTGTCCTAGCATGACATCTTGCACATTTATCAAAGGATATGCATATTTTTCTTTCTTGTCCCACTTTGCCTATGCTCGAGCAATGGTAGGATCTACTACATGTGCAGTCACTATTGTGCAACTGTAGATCTCACTGCTCTATTGGTGATGCAACAAGTGGAGTAGAGCTATTGTTGGCTGGATCATCCAATGGTCTAGGTATAGACCCATCGACATACTCCCGTTTGCCTTGAAGTACAAGAATTGTCTCCATCCATTTGTTATTTCCATGTGCCATAATTGGAGTTGTCTAACTTAGGAGATGCCTCCAAATTGAGGTTGCTAGTTGTAGACATGGTGCAAGAAATGTACTCAAAGTGTCTGTGAAATCACTACAGTCTAACTGCAATAGTCTAACTGCAATGCACTAATTGTATCAAGTGCAATCTGAACTATGGGTGGAGATAGAACTGCGATATATATAATCCAATCTGTTACAAGGCTTGTGGCAAATGATGTCGGGAATAGCCAAGAGGCTTTACAGGGCTTAAATGATGTGCTCAATGCCAAAAAATAGCCAATAGGATTTACAATGATGGCATGTGTGTGTAAAGTGCTATTTGCCCTCTGATCAGTTGGTCAATGCCTCTAAACACTCTGAAGTCTACTCACTGAATTGTGGAATGTCGGGTTTCAAGAAATGTAATGATGTGAAACCGCATGTGAGCGAAGGGACTGACTCCAAGTAGGAACTATTTAGGAATTTTTGGGCATGGCTTCGATTGGCTTTTGTGGATTATCTCCTGTAAGGATGATCTAATCTACTATCAACTAAGGATGATCTAATCTCCTCTGAACTAGATCTAGACCAATCATCGAGTGATGTAAAAGTAGCAAATAATTCCTTTTCTTTGTTTGTTTTAGATATTGTGTTCACATGCAGTGCCTATGAAGAGACTCGTGTGCTTAGCAGGAGGTCAGTGCCACATGGCAATGATGATGTGGTAGGATGATTGGATAGGGTGGCATGGCCTTGATGACATGGTAGGAGAAGACTTGATAGTGATGACATGGCACAATGCCTTGGGATGCTAATTTGGCAGTTGACTTGGTAAAATTATGATGTGGCAGTCGATGATGATGTGTCACTAGAGACCCTGGTGCTGACATGGCATCAGATGATGTGGACCTATGTGACTGGTAGATTATCTGTGTTGCTAATGTGGCATCAGATGAGGTGACATGGCAAGTTGTTGGCTGCCTAGGTGGAAGATGTTAGGCAACACGTGGCAGATAAGGGTCTGCCTACGTGGTAGATAAGGAGGAGCCTTGGCAGTGCCATGTGTCCTCTTGTCTATTGTGACACAAAGTGCAAGGTTCTAGATGTTCAATCAAGAGTGGACTACATAAAGAATGCCTAAAATGCACCTTGAAAGAGGAATTTAGAAGTATGTAAGGGCTGCATGTGTTGTGTTTAGGCTCCTGTATGTTCCAAATTTGCAAGATAGATGAAGCGTTTTGGTTAGTAGTCACATGGGTCTTCTTTGAGTTGTCGAATCTAGCATACCTTTTTGGCTTTTCTCTTTTGTGTAGCGGCAGTTTTCATACCTTCTGTTGAGAGAAGGTTGCATTTGTGTGTGGTGTTTGCTATAATGTTCTACCAAGTTAACGTGAAAACAAAGACGAGCGTTTGGTTAAATTCAACATACATTTCCGCCTCATTTTTTAGTGTGAGTCTATGTGCTCGTACGTTCCGTTTTGTCATGGACATATAGATATTCATGATATGAGAGCTTGAAAGGGGAATTTGAAAGCATGCAAAGGCTGCATGTCTTGCGTTCCTCTTGGGCAATCGGTATCAGCAACATGACTTCTCCTTCCTTTCTCCTCCCCTTCTCCTTCTACCGTACCGCCCCAGACAGGAGTAGATTGGCAGTGAGGGATCTATGGGGGAATGTAGTGCTTTTGATGATGAGTTTGGCGCTTGGTTTTGATGGAGGGGTGGCATGATTGTTTGTGCAATTTTTTTCCTCTCTTCATCAGAAATGAAAACTGTGCTTTTTAGCGCTATAAAGATCTTAGCGAGGTTGCACTTGTGGGTTAGGTTGGCAAGAGTTTGTGTTAGTGGCATGGTAAGGGTTAAGTGTTGAATTTATAAATTGTTAGGGTTTGTGTGCTCTATTTTTGTTGTTGTGTTGATTTAGGTTTTTCGTGTACATAATGTTCTAGCCATGCGTATCTAGTGTGAAGCTGTTAGTCATTCATTATTTTGAAGTCTTATATTCGTGTTTGCGGCAGCTGTAATGTTTGGCTATATTGTCGCTTAGTCATGATGTGTATATTGAATGTTGTGGTTTGTCTTTTTGTACTTGCTTGTATGAGTGTGGCTATGTCTTCTAGCATGTTTAGAAGACATTGTTAATGGAAGGCTTGACATTTTTGGCTCATGCCAAACGTTTTCTTATAAAGAAGATATATACAAAGTCCGAAGTTTTGCTTTTTCAGAGTATTACACTTATAGCTAATGGGTAATAAAAAATTAGTGTAATGAGAGAACATTCTCTAATGATTGTCTTTGGGCAAAAGCTTATGTATTTTGATAAGCAATATTTCTTTAATGCAATATTGTCAAAAGATATGTAATAGCAAGTTCTTAATGAAAGTTAATATGGCAAATTATTGAAGCAGGAGTGTCTAGCTTGGATGTATTTCAATTAATAAGTTTTGTAATGCCAATCCAAGTTTTTGTGGTCATTATTGTACAAGTGCTTAGCATGAATATATTTTAGTGTTGGTATTTGTAATTTAATATTTGAGCTTCAATGAAACATATAACCAAAATATATAAACATGGTTCTTTTTTTTTTTGCAATGCTAAATTAGTTTTTTATTTCTTTCTTAAATTTTGTTATAATAAATATTATGATGTTTGTAATGCTAACTTAATAATTGAACTTTAATGAAACTTGTAGCCAAAGTATATAAACATCATTATATAAATTAGTTTTGCAATGTCCAAATAGTTTATTTTTTTATTTTTTAAATTTTGTTGTAATTACTATTTTTTTAAATTGTTATAATGAATTTTTTTTTGGCATTTTTTAAAAAAAATTTGCAGCAAGTAGGCACTATTGTACATGTCTGCACCCTCTATATTCGATTGAGCTGCTACTCTGCGTTCTAAATGTAAATGATTATTACCTTATGTAGTATTAGTCTTATTAACAAGATGTGTGAAATTGTCAATTGAAAAATCATAACAAATTTGAGAATGTCAATAAGTTATTACAAATTTGCATATAAATAATTATAAAATATTGTTAGTTTTTATAAAACACTTCACTATTGCTATAAAATAATTTTAAAATTTGTCTAATATTTAATTTAGAACATTTTATTGTGGTTTTTTTGGTCCTAAAATAAACTGTAAGTCTTTACAGACTATGTACTTGTCTAGTGCAAAAAGAATTAAGGAGAAAAACTTCCATTGTAATTTTGGCTTGCTTAAAAGGATTTTAACATGACATGCACGAGTTATGAAGAAAATTGTTGATACTAATCAATCTTCAAAACCAAAGTCGACTATAGATATAAAGAAGAAGCTAAAGCATAAAGAAAGAGGAGAGAAGATTGTAATCAAACCTTGGTACTATGAAAATGCTAGAGCTTTAGGGGCTTTTGAGTTTATAAGCATGCACATGCATCTATATAGTCAAGACTAGGGTGAACATCTGATTACACTTTGGTATTTGATCCTTCAACTAAGGTCGAATGTTTAGAAATGTTTGCAATTGACCCAATATTTGTTCCGACCACTAGTATCTACAAGTACAAAAGAGATAATGAACAAAGGACAAGGGAACTATTTGCCACTGGCTACAGTCGTAGTGATGGTGATTAAGCTTAGAAGCTGCATGCATCAGATGGATGAACTAATCATTGATGATAGTGAAAATACAGAAGACCTTATCATGGTAACTTATCATTACAATTCTTTAGATTTTTAATCACAGTGAGTTTTTTACTTCTACCTGAGAAAATTTTAAGCTACGTTACTATTGCAGTTGACTTTTTGGAACAACCAACATTCGAATTATGTCAAGATTGTCGATAGGTTTAAGGTAGTGTGTTTCTACCATTTTGTTCTAAGAAACGTAGGAGCGAAAAGAAATAGCTAGCCAGTCGTGCTAAATATGCTTGATCTGACTATCATGGCACCTGCAAGATTTCCTTCGATCTCTACTAAATTAGACCGAGTGTTCCACTGACATATTTAGTAGATCAGTTACGGCAATTGAGTAATATTTGATTTGTGTACATCAGTATATAATATTTTAGAACATATTATAATATGTTGGTAGTTAATACCATTATGATGTATTAATAGATAAGCAAAATTTCACTGTTACAGGTCTGAATTCAACATTATATGAGCCTGCATGCTCATTTTGTAAAGAGGGAAAGATTTTAAAGGAGAATAATGTACCTCGATGCTTGACATGTGACCGGATTACGATTTTGGAAAAGCTCCCCAAAGTGAAGGCACTTATTACAAGCTTAGATGGTGCAACTGTGGAGGTTACATTGAAGGGCACATGGGTTGATAAAGTTTTAGATTTGTCTCGACCTTTCATAGAGTTACTAGAAGACAACACACAATTTCTAAAATCAGAGTTATTTGATTGGAGAATCAAAGGAAGATTCTTGGTCAATATGCACGATTTGTTGCAGGCTTCATCACTCTAAGGAGTAATGGTGCTTGACAAGTTCATCAGCTCAGTTTTCTTATAGTAGAGTGGTAGCCTAATATTTTCCAGCTTCAATTTCTTTGGTTACATAGTTCAAGATTTCATTGAGTGTCTTTTACCTATTGTAGAAGATAAGCTAGTAAGCTTCATTGTTCCATAACATAGTAGCATTTGGTGCTACATGTTACTTTGTAAAAAACTCTTTCTTTATTCCAAAAAAAAAATTGTACATAAAAAAAACTTGTCTGCTTTCATATTTTTTTTAAATTCAAGTAAAGTTCATTCAGTAAACAATCTACTTTGAGAACTTAGACGTAGATGTGTGCATAATTCAACTATGATTATGTTATTTAAACAAAGGTAATGTAGTTGTAATATTAAAGTCACCCTTACTTTAGTTTATTTGCAAGATATTATTCGGAATAAAAATTTATTTTCAACTTCTCAAGAAATCCGACTTATGGGTTTCTAATACTTACTAAATTGGTAAACATAATATTCTCTTTATTGGAAAATTTGAAGCAACGCTACTTGTAATCATACAAACGAAATATAATTTTAATCTACACATAATTTAGCACATACATACTACAGATACCATTTTAAATATAATGATAAGAAGTCTACTTATTAATAGGAACTCTTCATAGAAGCTAACCAAATGTATTTCCATACTAAATTAATCAAATTAAACAAACGCTTCCTTTAGTTTAGTTGCAAGATATCATTTCAAATACACTGTTATTTCTACTTTATAGGTAATGCTATTTATTTGTTAGTACTTGTTATTAGTTTCAAAGTGGCATTATTCAATCTATTTGTTAAACTAAAATAAGGTTTCTTTTCACAGCACCACTATAACTGGTATAGAATATCTATATATTTACTAGTATTCCAAATTCAATGAAACATTACATTTCTTCGTATATCGAAAGATAGTCTGTAAAACTACAAAACAACTACAAATGCGACAACTCTACCATTTACAAAAAATACAATACCTTTTATGGTATTCTCCACTTTCAAATACACCTCTCAAGAAATAGTTATATTTATAACCACATTTATGCTCACTACAAGGCATAGGCCCTTTTCCGACGAAAATACCGATGCTTTTTACATTATTATTTTTTTAAACGAGCGCAAACATTGTTATTAAAGCCGTTAAAAGTGTCGGAAAAGAACCGTCGCTATATAGCAACGATGACAAACGTCGCTATATAGTGACACTGATAAACATTGCTATATAGCGACGATTAATAGAACTATAAAAAAAGCATTAGTGGGGCTAAACAGGGCCATAGCAAGTCCTATTTTGCCCCACTAATGCTTTTTTTTTTGCAATTACAAAAAAAGTTTTTTATTACAAAATTTCCCTTGCGAAAAGGGTGATACAAAATCGCTCAAATGAAATGATCAAGCAACAAAAGCATATACATGTTGAACATATACAACATTGTTTGTTACAAAATTACCCTTTCAAAAAGGGTGATACAAAATTGCTCAAAGAAGTGGATATACAAACTGACATACATGGCGAAGTATATGCAAACTACTACTATTACTACTACTACTACTACTCATTCGAATCGTCCTCATTGTCCTCGTCTTGTTGGCCTGATCCTTGGTCCTCGTGAGCTGCGCCTTCTCCCTGATCCTCGTCACGTGCCTCTGATCCCTAGCCCTGGTGATTGCTCACCTCCAGTGATGGGATACTCGAGCTTTGACCCTAAGAGTGAACCATATAAATTGACAATTAGATTGGAACTTAAAGAATAAAACAATTTAAAAAGTGAGATTACAAGTAGGAGTAGACTTATATCATGCGAGCAACCACCTTAGCCCAATCGACCATCACTCCCATTGCCTCTTGCTCAATAAACCACAGCTTTGTTCTTATGCGAAATGCGCATCGCATCTCTGCATCTATAGGAAGACGACCCATCGCAGCTTGCTATGGATCCAATTTACGAGAGTTAGAGTTAGATAAAGTGCATGTAATATGTAGTAAAACAAATAGAACAATACATTAAATGAGAAGAAGTAGACTTACCACGGTTGCCTCGAATGCCAACCGTCCGCCTGCACCAAAGTGCGAAGTACCTACGATGTCCAACCGTCTCTTCACAGCCCTCCTCTTACCCTCAAACATTTTGGGATGGTCCCTATTCTGCTTCTTGAAGAACTTCTAATCAGCTTTGTCTGCACAGCTAGGTTTAGCCATCCCCTTTGTGATGGAAGTATGCAAGGTTGATCTACGGTGCTTCAAGACCAAACCCATGTGCTCTCGCATATAATTCTCATTAAACTCCCAATTTGGCAAGTTAGGGCATTTTTGTTTTAATTCATCGATGACCGCCTACTTCTTTTGGTCATCTTGATACCTCCAATAGGTAGCAATGCTACTCTTGAAGTGATCGCTCATCAACTGCCTCATGGTGGCCATCACTGCTTTGCCCTTTCTATCTTCTATTATCTCTCTGGCAGTCGTGATTTGATAGGAGAGATCCTCTGATGAGTAAGGAGGACTGATGGTAGTAGAGTTAGAAGGAGTGAAAGCTGTGTGAGCGCTTTCGGAGTGAGGAGTAGCAATGGGAGTAGGAGCGGGCAAGGGACTTGACTGGTACTATGTCTCTGGACCAAGTGGAGACTTATAGGGATGTGAGTGTGCTGACTCGTCTACATCTCCCAAGTCAGCACAACATAAGCGGCCCTCCTACTCTTCCTTCCCTTATGAGAGGCACGTGTAGGTGATGACCCCTCGATCAAAAGAGCATGAGGGGACGACTGGGCAGTAGGTCCAGCCGTCGATGTAGGGGAGGGAATTACTAAGGTCCTCTGAGATAGCAGAGAGAAGAATCTCGCCGCTCCTCATCGGTCATCTGCGCTACAAACTCGTCGAGACTCTCGACAAAGCCATGCATGGCTAGCAAAGGAGTTTCCCAAGGGGTAGTCGCAGTGCTACGTCCGAGAGGAGTCAGACCAGGGGTAGTCACAGTGCTGGGTCCGAGAGGAGTCAGACCAGAAGTAGTCCCCTCAGGTGTCACTTGAGAGGAATCAAAGTCCTATGGAGCATATAGATCTTGATGTCTCCTCTTGCGAGGCTGTCCATACTCGTCGAACGTGCAACGTGATCCCATGTCTAACATAGACACAAACACGAAAACAAAAACAAAAAACAAACATAAGCATAGGCATATGCAAAGGAAAAGAGGAAGAAGAGGGAAAGGAAAAGAGATTGGAAGAGGGGAAAGAGAGAAGAAGAGGGAAAGGAAAAGAGGGAGGAAAAGAGATTATGCGTAAGTATAAGAGCATAAGAGCATGAGCAGAAAAGAGGGGAAAGAGGGAAGAAGAGGGAAAGGAAAAGAGGGAGGAAAAGAGGAAGAAGAGGGAAAGGAAAAGAGATTGGGGAAGACGGGAAAGAGAGAAGAAGAGGGAAAGGAAAGAGGGAAAGAAGAGAGAAGAAGAGGGAAAGAAGAGGGAAAGAAGAGGAGAGAAGAGGGAAAGAGAGAAGAAGAGGGAAAGAGGAGAAGAGGAGGAAAAGAGGAGGGAAAAGAGGAGGGAAAAGATGGGGGAAAAGAGGAGAAGAGAGAAGAAGAGGGAAAGGAAAGAGAGATTGGAAAAGGGGAAAGAGGGAAAGAAAGAGAGAAAAAGAGGGAAAGGAAAGAGGGAAAAAGAGACATATGCTCATGCTTATGCATGAGCATATGTCTCCTTCTCTTATGCTCATGCATAAGCATAAGCATGAGCATATGACTCCTTCTCTTATGCTTATGCTTATGCTTATGCATAAGAGGAGAGGAGTCTTATGCATAAGCATAAGCATAAGCATAAGAGAAGGAGTCATATGTGTGGGGGTTAAAGGTCACTGTGCCTTAACCCCGGTTATGTACAATACTCAAACACACATATAAATGAATGAAAAAGAAGATTAGGGTGGTTCTGCACCCACCAAAACTTGTGTGGCTCTCTGTCTCTCTCTCTCCTTCTTCCTTTCTTGCTTCCGTTGAGAGCACTCTCAACTGGTATCAGAGCCCGAGTGATCTAGCTGAGCATGCGTGAATGCTTGGAAGCTCAGTAGCTCTGTGGGAGGAAGGAGAAGCTTTGTGGGAAGCTTTGTGGGTGACTTTACTTACATCCGAGTGTGCAGAGACCTTGGAGGAACCTATGGAAAAGTCACTTTGACTTTGCGAAGTGGTTTTGAGAGCCTGTTAAGAGCTTTCAAAGAAAAAGTCGTTTTTTGAGCTTTTTCCTGTTCCGTTCGATGACAGAGACTCTGTATTGACTTGTAGAGGCAACTATTGCTTGCTTTTGGTGTCCACATTACTTCAGGAGCTTGGAAACACCTTCATTCTTGAATCTGGGATCATTTCATTGGATTTCTGAGTCACTGTGTCAGTTCCTGCGTTTTTTGCCCGGGTGTTGGAACTCAAGTTTGGAGCAACCATTTGCAGATCTGTCAGTTCCGGTGGACTCAGGAGGTCCTAAAACTTCTATGTTGCTCATCATTCGCACTCCGGTGGAGTTTACAAATAGCTCTGTTTCCAAAAACGTTTTTCAGTCCGTGTGTTGGACCCAGTGATTGAGGCCACGGTTTCCAAAACCGTCTTTCCCATTGCGTTCCGGACGCCCAAAAACCTCTACCTATCAGTTCTTGCGTGATTCGTGTTGGGATATCTCAAGGTGTATGCCTCAGGCACACCTTATGTTTCTATGTGTGAGTGCTAGAAGCACAGTTAGGTGCCCACAAGCACAATTAGGTGGTGGAAAAGCCACATAGGATGATTGAGTGAATCTAGGAGCAGATTGAGGAGATGATTGTGGAGCTTTGAGGTCATCAGTGATGTCAGTGACCTTGTATGAGGTGCCTACTTAAGGACCTCTTTCTTCTTCATTCCATAAGCAAGTATTCTGAATTTGTGTCAACTCTACTCTTTCCTTTCAGTATTCCAACATGGTATCAGAGCCATTTGATCCCCCTTGAGCCCATTTCTGCCACATCATCATCTTCTTCTTCATCTTCTTCTTCTCCATTTTCCTCTTTCTTCCCAAAATCTTTGAGAGCTTGGTTCTCCATCTACAAACGACCATTGCCCAAACCCTCTGAGCTGGAAACTCCTCTAGTATGGGCGAACTTCCACCTGCAAGCAATTGAAGAAAAAACGTCTGTGGTGGCTGCCATTCTCCAAACAGCGAATTTCTTCTGTTGCTCAATACTCCCTGCCTGCTCCGCCATTGCCTGAGCCCTCTTAGGAGTAGATGGGCGACCTCAAGACGAAGATTTTGAGCCATTTTTCAAGTCATTTGGTTTAGTAACGAGGGAGAAATCGTCAAAACTCAGTTTCAGCCTGTAGCAACTCTCCCGGGCAAAAGTGCGCACCATTTCGTCCAACCTCTGTGCTGGACCTTCTCTGGTATATGAGCTTTCTTTTGCTTCAGAAAGCCCTCTTTTCTTTGCTTTGAAGAGTGTGATATGAGCCCTCCAAGTTCAGCTCTCTAGTTTTGACAGTTTTGACATACTTTTGAAAATGATGCTACATAAAATGCTACTCTAGCATTTCTGGTCTTTTGAAGTTTTTAATAACTTCACTACAAGTGTTGCTTCAGTTTTGTTTTGACTTGCTAGACTTGGTGGTGATTGGAAAGTGTTTATTTCATTCACTCCTATGAAGCATGCAAAAGTAGCATCATTGTTTGAAAACTAGTCACTACTATTTGCTACATCAAGTGGTTATACTTTGGAAGTATTTCAGTTCTTTTTGCCTTGTAAGAGAGATAGACACTGCCCAATATCTGGGTTAGACCCTCTCATGGCTACTTTATATAATCTTGAGAAGTTCAATGGAAAGGGGTTCCATACATGGCAAATGAAGGTAAAATTTGCATTAATGCGGGAGAACTTATGGGGACTTGTCAAACCTACTCCTACCGCTTCTTCTACGGCCTCAAATGCTGGGGAATCTTCAGCTCCGACACGACCGGCAAGGGATCCAGCAAGAGAAGAAAAAGCATATGGTATAATTGCTTTAGCTTTGGGTGATGATTACATACATCATATATCTGACTTGGAGTCTCCATCGGAAGCATGGCAGAAGCTAGATTTGATTTTTGGTGCAAGCTCTCACATATCTAAACTATCACTTAAAATTTCCTTCTTTGAATTAAAGATGGCAAGTGATACTACTTTAGCTGCCCATGTCAACTATATGTGGAGTCTTATGACTCAGTTAGCTTCTATCAACTCTCCTATCACCCCTGATGATGCTATGGCAGTACTACTTAAGAGTATGCCTGAAAGCTTTGATCACATTGTAAGCACTTTGAAGAATCTTCCCAATCCACACCTTGAAGGCATTATCTCAGCTCTCCAAGAAGAAGAAAGACATATGGAGTTAAGGAAAGGCAATGACACTGCTTATGTTATGAAATTCCAGAAGGGCAAGTATTCTCCTTGCAATCACTGTGGAAAAACAAATCACCTATCAAAGGACTGCTTCAAAGTAAATCCATGCAAGCACTGTGGCAAAAACAACCATAGTGAGAAGTTTTGCAGAAACAAAGAAAAGACAGAAAATGCAAATCTACTTACAGTGAATGAGCCTCCACAAGATGAGGCATCTTTTGAAGATTATGCATTTTGAAGATCATCTCTATGTATGCTCCAGATCTCTCTTTTTATGTCAAGGTACTCAGCCTGGATAGTCCTCCAAAATGAATGAAAATAAACTATTGTGTTTTGTGTGTTTTGTAAACACCTCTGGTCACCTTATGATGTAGGCCATGTGTATGTTTTGTTCCATGGTACCTCCTACAGACATTGTGTGCATGTACATGCAGGGGAGATAACCATTGGAAGGTCTGTTTGTATCCCTTTCTGTTTACCTTACACCCAAGGTAACCCTTGCTAGCATGAGAACCTAGCCATAGATTAATCCTTGACCACCATGAGATGGCATGAGAAACTATGAGACTAGATGTATCCTTGACATAGCCTGAGGCATTTCCTTGAGGGGGGGTTTGTTGGGATATCTCAAGGTGTATGCCTCAGGCACACCTTATGTTTCTATGTGTGAGTGCTAGAAGCACAGTTAGGTGCCCACAAGCACAGTTAGGTGGTGGAAAAGCCACATAGGATGATTGAGTGAATCTAGGAGCAGATTGAGGAGATGATTGTGGAGCTTTGAGGTCATCAGTGATGTCAGTGACCTTGTATGAGGTGCCTACTTAAGGACCTCTTTCTTCTTCATTCCATAAGCAAGTATTCTGAATTTGTGTCAACTCTACTCTTTCCTTTCAGTATTCCAACAATTCGGTGGAGGATTTTCAAAGTTATAAATCTCTGTGTATTCGATTTCGTCTCTCTGTTATGCATTTTTCATGCTAAGGTTTTGAAACCTTAGATTTATGCCACATGGCAGTGGATAAGTGTTGACTCCCATTTCGCACTCATCGGTTGGGATTTTGGAGTTTCGGCAGAAGAGAGATATTTGCAGATTTTCTTGCTGATTCCGATTATGCAATGGCGCCCATGTTTTGAGGCATCTCAGGTCCTATTTTCAGTAGCGCTCATTACCGTGGGACTATGATTTCTTGAGCATACCTTATGCAGATCACTCTGGTTGCAGTTTGAGCAGTGTGCGCTCATTCGTGGTATGCATTGGGTTGCAGTGGATGATTTATAGGCCATTTGGATGCATTGCGGTCCTTGTTGGATGCGCTGATAGGCCCAAATTGCCTTGTGGGATGCTATTTTTTATGGACGCTTTGCACATGGATGCTATTTTAAGCTGAGGGACAGCTTTGACACATTGCAGGTGATGCACTGATAGTGCTATCCTCTCTTGGATGAGACATTATTGATGCATATGCCAGTGGACAGTGTTTCTGCTTGAGTCATTTGGCACTTATTGGCATTTTCTTTTGGGCCAGATTTGCTCATATGGATGCATAGTATATGCACATGAGTCAGATGCTTTGAGCTTTGAATTTTGGTGATATTTCACTCTATTGTGGCATACACATTTGGGTGCACCTGGTATTTGGTGTGATTCTCTCTTGCAGGCACTAGCATTTGGGATTTTGCTTTATTTGCATCATGGCATCCTCTTCCATGTCTGAAAAGGAGTTTTTTAGCATTAAAAAGTTTGATGGGACAAACTTTTCTTTGTGGAAAGAACAAATAAGGGATGTGCTTATTCAAAAGAAGCAGATTAAACCCTTGGCAGGTATTGAAGCTAAGCCTGCAAATATGTCTGAGGATGATTGGAATGAGTTGGATGCATTAGCAAAGTCTACTATTAGACTTCATCTTGCAGAGTCAGTTTATTTCACAGTAGTAAATGAGCAGACTACTGAAGATTTGTGGAAGAAACTGTGTGCCACTTATGAGAAGGAAACTGCCTCTAATAAAGTTTACCTCATGAAGAGGTTGTTTGAGCTGCAGATGAAGGAAGGGGTCTCCATTGCTTCTCACTTGAATGAATTCAATATTATTTTCAGCCAGCTTCAGGCTCAGAAAATGAATTTTGATGCGGAGACTAAGGCAATATTTCTCTTATGTTCATTGCCATCCTCATGGGATACCTTCCGTACAGCTGTAAGTAACTCTGCACCTGGTGGAGTACTGAAATTTGATGATGTTGTGGGTAGCTTGTTGGCCGAGGAGATTAGACGAAAGTCTATGGATGGCAACAAGCAGGATGCAGCCTTAAATGTGCAAAGGGGCAGATCACAGTTCAGGGGGAAGTCCCAAGAAAGAGGGAAGTCTCGTAGCAAATCCAGGGCACGAAACATTGAGTGTTACCACTGTGGCAAGAAGGGCCATATGAAAAAGGATTGCTACAAGCTGAAAAGAGAGCAAAAGGATAAGAAAAAGAATGCAAATTAGGGTGCAAATCAAAAGGAAGAGAGTCCAAGGGAGGACAAAGGAAAAGTGAAGATCGAGGAGATCAATGCAGTCACACATGATAGTGACAATGATGTTCTCTTCATGTCTAGTTTATCTGCAGAGTTGCTTGCCACTTCAGATGATGCATATTCCCAGGATTGGATTTTGGATTCTGGTGCTTCATTCCATGTTACTCCCCATAGGGAATGGTTCTCCACTTATGATAGTGGAAAGACAGGTTGTGTGCATCTTGGAAATGACTATGCATGTGACATAGTGAGAGCAGGTGACATAAAGTTTTCTTTTGCAAATGGGTCTGCATTTGTTTTGAAACATGTGAGACATGTGCCTAAGCTGACCAAGAGTCTTATTTCAGTGGGTCAGCTAGATGATGCTGGTTTTCACACCACTTTTGGCTTTCAGAGTTGGAAAATTCAGAAGGGCTCTATGCTTTTGGCTAGGGGTGCCAAGTGTGGGACTTTGTATCCCTTACATGTATCAGGGGTATTTGATCATGTTGTTGCAATAACCGAGCAGCCAAGCACTTCTTTGTGGCATTGCAGGTTGGGGCACATGAGCCAGAATGGGATGAAACTCTTATGCCGTTTGGGTTATGTACCGCATTTGAGTTTCTCTGATTTTGAATTTTGTGAGCATTGTCTCTATGGGAAGCAGACTAAATCAGCCCATAAAAGAAGGGGAAAGAAAGAGTTTGAAATGCTTGATTTGGTGCATTCAGACGTATGTGGTCCCATGCCTACACGGTCATTAGGCAGGGCTGAATACTATGTGACATTCATTGATGATGCAACTAGGAAAGTGTGGGCTTATGCTATAGCTCGGAAGAGTGATGTGTTCCAGGTATTTCAGAAATGGCTGGCCTTGGTTGAGAATCAGTCAACTAGAACGCTTAAATGCCTACGGACTGACAATGGTGGAGAGTATCTCTCTCATGACTTTCAGCATTTCTGTGATACTCGTGGGATTAAGAGGGAGCTTACATCCCCTCGTACTCTAGAGCAAAATCCAGTTGCAGAAAAGATGAATCGTACCATTCAAGAAAGGTTGGAATGAATGCTTTCCAATGCAAGTCTTTCTGGTGGTTTTTGGGCTGAGGCAATGAAGACTGCAGTGCATGTGATCAATAGATCACCTAGTAAGAGTTTGGATGGTGGTATTCCTGAAGAGGCATGGAGTGGCAAGAAGCCCTCTTACTCTCATTTGCGTATATTTGGGTGTGAGGCATATGCACATGTGCCAAAAGAGCTTCGAAAGAAGCTAGATCCTAAGTCTAGGAAATGCATCTTTCTAGGTTATGGTGAAAGTGGAGAGATGGGCTATCGTCTCTGGGATCCAGAAGCAAAGAAGATCATACGCAGCCATGATGTGGTCTTCAATGAGAAGAAGATGCATAAGGCACCCATGAGGGATGTGGAAATGAGGAGAATCACTTTCCAGGATGTGAATCCACCTGCATATGTTGATAGACAGCAAGCTGTCCATGCACCAAATGTGCAAGAAATGGTACAACCAAGTACTCCCACAAATATACAATCAAGGGTAGATGATGGATCATCTATTGGTGGAAATGATGAGCCAAATGTGGCTGATATGCAAGTGGGACAGCAAGCTGAAATGCCCTTGAGAAGATCATCTAGAGTGTCTAGACCGCCTGATAGGTTTGTTCCAGGGGTAGACTATGTGATGCTTACTGATTGCGGGGAGCCTTCTTGCTACAAAGAGGCTATGATGCGTGAGGATCAACGCAAGTGGGAGTATGCTATGCAATCAGAGATGAGTTCACTTATGAAGAATAAGACTTGGGACTTGGTTTCTTTGCCACATGGAAAGAAAGCATTGCCATGTAAATGGGTCTACAAAATGAAGGTCACAGGTGATGATGTGCCTAGGTACAAGGCCCGTTTGGTTGCTAAAGGGTTCAAGCAAGAGAAGGGTGTGGACTTTGATGAGATATTCTCTCCGGTTGTGAAGATGACCACACTTAGATGCATGCTTGGACTAGTGGCATCAGAGGATATGGAGCTTATGCAAATGGATGTTAAGACAGCTTTCTTGCATGGGGATTTGCATGAGGAAATTTACATGGTGCAGCCGGAAGGCTTTGAAGAAAAGGGCAAAGAGCATTTAGTTTGCAAGCTGAAAAAGAGTCTCTATGGTCTTAAGCAAGCACCTAGAGAATGGTATCAGAAGTTTGATGCTTTCATTCGGTCCCAGGGTTTTAGAAGGAGTGAAATTGATCATTGCCTCTACACTAAAAGGGCTAAGGATAATAGCCTGATAATCTTGGCACTATATGTGGATGATATGCTATTGGCTAGCAAGAATACTTATGAGCTAGATGCTTTAAAGGCCAAGTTGCATGAGGCCTTTGATATGAAGGATTTGGGACTTGCAGGTCATATTCTTGGTATGCGCATCATGCGTGATCGGAGTAGGAAACTCCTTTGGCTTTCACAAAAAGAGTATGTTACAAAAGTATTGCAGCGTTTCAATATGGAGGGGGGGAAGGCAGTGAGTACTCCATTGCCTCCATATGTGAAACTGAGTCATACAGATAGTCCCAAATCAGATGAGGAGAGGGCCATGATGGCCAAGGTTCCTTATGCATCAGCAGTTGGGAGTCTTATGTATGCTATGATAGCTACTAGACCAGACATTGCATTTGCTACTACTCCATTGCCTCCATATGTGAAACTGAGTCATATAGATAGTCCCAAATCAGATGAGGAGAGGGCCATGATGGCCAAGGTTCTTTATGCATCAGCAGTTGGGAGTCTTATGTATGCTATGATAGCTACTAGACCAGACATTGCATTTGCAGTGGGAGTTGTTAGCCGGTATATGGCTAATCCAGGAAAGAGGCATTGGGAGGCAGTTAAGTGCATCATGAGGTACATGAAGGGTACCAAGGAGATGTGCATTTGCTTTGGTAAAGGAGACATGCGTGTACTTGGGTACACAGATTCAGACTATGCAGGGCATGTGGATAGTAGGAGATCCACTTCCGGTTATGTGTTCACCTTTGCAGGTGGTGCAGTGTCGTGGATGTCTCGTGCACAAAAGTGCATTGCTTTGTCTACCACAGAGGCTAAGTATGTTGCAGCCACAGAGGGTTGCAAGAAGGCTATATGGCTTGATCGGCTAGTGGGAGATTTGGGGATTCATACAGGTGTACCGACATTGCATAGTGATTCCATGAGTGCTATTCAGCTAGCACGGAATCCGGTCTTTCATGCAAAGACCAAACACATTGAGGTCAGGTACCATTTCATCAGGGAGGTACTTGAGGACAAGCGCATAGAGCTTGTCAAGGTTCATACAGATGATAACCCTGCAGATATGCTGACGAAGAGTCTACCTAGTCAGCGGTTTGAGTATTGTCGTGTATTGATGGGCATTGGATAGTATGCTCACTGGTTGTTCTCCCTTAAAGGCACATTGTCCTTTAAGTGGGAGGTTGTGGGGGTTAAAGGTCACTGTGCCTTAACCCCGGTTATGTACAATACTCAAACACACATATAAATGAATGAAAAAGAAGATTAGGGTGGTTCTGCACCCACCAAAACTTGTGTGGCTCTCTGTCTCTCTCTCTCCTTCTTCCTTTCTTGCTTCCGTTGAGAGCACTCTCAATATGCTCATGCTTATGCTTATGCATGAGCATAAGAACATGAGCATGAAAGATGGAAAAGAGGAGGGGAAGGACGAGAAGAGAGAAGAAGAGGGAAAGGAAAGACAGATTGGAAAAGGGGAAAGAGGGAAAGAAAGAGAGAAGAAGAGGGAAAGGAAAGAGGGAAAAAGAGACATATGCTCATGCTTAGCATAAGAGCATGAGCATGAAAGAGGGAAAAGAGGGGGGGAAAGAGGAGAAGAGAGAAGAAGAGGGAAAGGAAAGACAGATTGGAAAAGGGGAAAGAGGGAAAAGAGGGGGGGAAAGAGGAGAAGAGAGAAGAGGAGGAAAAGAGAAGCATGAGCATATGTCTCCTTCTCTTATGCTCATGCATAAGCATAAGCATGAGCATATGTCTCCTTCTCTTGCAAGCAAAAGCTGCTTGCAAGAGAAGGAGACATATGCTCATGCTTATGCTTATGCATGAGCATAAGAGAAGGGGGAAAGAGAGAAGAAGAGGGAAAGGAAAGAGGGAAAAAGAGGGGGAAAGAGATTGAAAGATTGAAGGAGAAGAAGAAGGAAAGGAGGGAAAGAAGAGGAGAGAAGAGAGAAAGAAGAGGGAAGAGAGGGGAAGAGAGGGTTTCTACACCCATCACTATAGTTAGTGCTTAAGGCGCTAGCTGCAGGCCAATGCAAATAACAAAAATAACAAATGGAAAAAAGAGGAAGCACTTACTTGGAATAGTACGTCCCGCTCGGTGTTTTGTGAACTGGCCCTACAAAAGAGAGGAAACATACCATTTTTCAAATAAATGTTAGAGGAAGGAGGAGATTACAAAAGCAACTTCTCAAAAAGGTTGGATTGAGGAGACAAGGAGAAAGAGAAGGAAGAGAAATACAAAAAATACTAGAAGAGGTGAGTCTTCTTTCTTTCTTGAAATTTCGCTTTTTGTTTCAATCCTTTGAAATCAAGCATGAAAACTAGTACACAACTTTAGCAATACAAGGAGAAGCACTCACAAAACGAAATCTCACAAAAAACCTACCTACATTGTTCAAAGAGACTCACCTCTTGAAAGACTTCCTTTCAAGAAACCAAAGAGGGAGAAGGGTGGAGAGGGAGCATAAGAGCTAGGAGAGGGGTGAGTAGTGGTGAGGAGTGGAGAATAGAGTGGGAGGTCGTCGGAAATAGGTGGGAGGAGAGATTGCTTTGCTTACAATAGAGATTAGAGAGTGCTAAAGAAAGCGCTGCATGTCACGTTGGGTTTTGATTTTAACCCACAACATCGCTATATAGTGACGTTTTTAATTAAAAGCGTTACTATATAGCGATGGAACAGAGCAAAACATCACTATATAGCGATGCTTTGAGACACTTTAAGTTTAAAGTTAAAAAAGAAGCTCATAGAGTCTATTTTATAACTGTTAATATATTTCCTTGCACCTTATGTTGTGATTTTATAAGTGTAGATGGAAGGGACGAGTGGAAGATTGTCCGATGATGCGCCAATGCCCGAGAGCACAAAGTGGCTTACGGAGAGGTTATACTATCATTGCGCTCATTGCAAGCGAGAAGTATGACATCAATGTCATATTATCATGCACCACTTGTGGATGTATGGGGAGGAGCTCGAACTAGTACCCATCGTTGGCGTTGCACGTGTTGATGGATTATCGGTAAGTCAAAGCTATTTAAGTTCGCAGTTAATATTGGATACCAGGAAATACAAGATCTTATATTTACACAAAATCTTAAAATAGGATGAGGAGGCTGACGAGGGTACGCATATACCTTCACACTTTGAGCAATACTATCGTCTCTCGGATGATGACGAGGGTATGGTCGACATGATGAATTCTATTTTTAGGGGCACTACATCCCATGTACATGTGATGTCAAAGTCTGAGGTCAAAATGTGAGAGCTGCAATCACCACAATTGTATGAGGGTGCTAGGATGTCTAAACTATGTGCTTATCTCTCAATCTTGAATCTGCAAGTAAAGTATGGGTGGCTGGATACAAGTGTCTCGACCTTAATGAGGTTAGCTCTTGCATTAATTTGACTCATTATTTGGATATTGTTTGTTTTGAGAATCATCATGTATGGATTAGTGTACCAAATCATCATTGTTTGAAGCCTATGTATGTTTGAATTGTGATAGGTTGCTCCAGAAGATGTTGCCTACACCAAATACCATGCCCGCATCAAGAGATGAAGCGAAAAAGATGCTAACAATGGTGGGTATGGATTATGATACCATCCATGCTTGCCGTAATGATTGTATTCTCTTTCATCGTGAGCATGGAGATTTGGCTAGTTGTCCGAAGTGTGGGGAACAATGATATAGAGATGACTTGTAGGGTGAGCAGATACTGGTAAAGGTCTTGAGACACTTTCCCATCGTTGCAAGAATACAGTACATGTTCTGATGCAAATCCTGATGACATGGCATGCATCTCATTGGTCCACTGATGACACATTGAGGATTCCCACAGATTGTGCAGCTTGGAAGCACGTAGATAATCAGTGGCCGGACTTTGCGAGGGAGCCATGCAACTTACATCTTGGGCTCACCATGGACGGTGTGAATCCTTTCGGATTATGCTCGACATCTTGGTCGACATGGCCCATAGTCGTGGTGAATTACAATCTCCCACCATGGCTAACAATAAAAAAGGGATAACTCATGCTTGCACTACTTGTGCCAGGGAAGTACAAGGCAAAAAATATGGACGTTTACATGGCACCTTTGATAGAGGAGTTACAGATATTATGGAGAGGAGTGCGGGTCTTTGATATTTCCAGAGCTCCTAGACATACCAATGATATTTTGGTTAGGGGTATCTTGATGTGGACCATGCATGACTATCCAGGATATGGAGAGTGCACATGTATGTGGTTGTGTCTCTACAAGTATAATATAGGATTATGCTTTTATGACTCTCTTTCGCATGCATGTCTTATACTAACACATTCATGCACGTGTGCAAGACTTGTTACAAGTGGGTACCATGCTTGTCCTATTTGTGGACTAGGTTTGAAATCGCTTGCACGATACTCTAAACATATGAGGACAAATGTTTATGAAGGTCATGCTCGATACCTTTCGCTCGACCATCTCGCACGTGAGGTCAACTTGATCCACCACCGTCATATTTGAAGGCAAGTGACTAGATTCAAGGTTGGAAGGTGAATGGAGAGGAACATCCTCCTGGTATGAAGAGGCTATCGATCTTTCACGAGCTTCCTTATTGGGGTCAGTTACAAATCAATCATCTCTTGGATCCCATCCATATCTTCAAGAATGTGGGGGCTAATATTTGGGCACACTTGGTTGGTTCCGAAGACTCGAGAGGAGTGCGAGAGGACTTGCGTGCTATGAATAGGATGTCTCGTTCGTGGCCCCAAGTGCATGCTTCGGGAAAAGTTGTCCTCTCGAAAGCAATGTGGATCCTCTCTACGAGGGAGGAGGCAGCGGTCAAGGCAGACATTGCCTCTTTTCAAACACCGATAGGGTACATGCATTGCTTGAAAGGAGCATTTTCAAAGGATAATAAGCTTAGTGGGCTCAAGTCCCATGATTGGCACAAGGTCTTACAGGTATTCTAAGCTGTACAATTAGTGTACCGATAATCGTGATGTGTTAGCGTAATTATGATTATGTTATATTGTTGACATGACTTCTTTGTTGATAGTTCATCCTTCCAATTACAATAAAAGGGTGCTTACAAGAAGATGTTAGAAATGGTATATTCAAGATCTGTGGTATTGTGAGGTATGCTTACTATCAAATTGCATTGATTGCATTTTCTTCAATTTCAGCTGATTAATTTGTAGACTGATTATGAAAATATCTTACATGGACATGTGAAATAGGTGGATATTGTAGGTACCGTTCATATCAAAATCTCCATATCGAGCATCAAGAAGGCTAGGGTGGAATCCATCGAAGCCGTATGCTTGCTTGAGAAGCACTTTCTCTCGATCATTATGATAACTCAAGTCCACTTGCTTGTGCACATAGTTCATAAGGTGACTATTGTAGGTACCGTTCATAGTCGATGGATGTTTTTTCTCGAGTGGTTTATGAAAACTTTAAAGGGATTTGTAAGACAAAGAGCAAGACCAGAAGCAAGCATGGCAAAGGGATGGCTTGTGCAAGAGTCATTAGTATATATCACGGAGTTTCTTGCATCCATGGATCCCGATATGCTGCAAGCTTGGCATAACAAGGATGATGATCGCATCATTGGCGAGGTTCCCGAAGGAAAAGGGATTGAAAGAAAGATGAGCAAATGGAGAAATTCAATAAGTTTTGTATCCTCAATAGCCCTGAGATGCAGAGGTGGATTGAGAGATATGAAGTGGCCAAAGCAAAAAGAATAAATGCAAGGATGAGATTCAGAGTAATGTACAAACAATCGCAACCATATCCACGAGATCTGGCTCTTCTCCCCACTCACATGTCACTTGATTGGCTGCAACTGGCTCTACATAAAGCCGAACATGATGGAGAGACAATAAATGAGCGTGAGCGAGAGTTATCATATGATGCATGTAAATTTCTTACCTCTTGATGTAATTAAGTAATTATTTGTGGCAATATACGCTATAAAATAGATGCATCTTCATTGTTTTAATGATGCTCTTTTACAGTACAAAAAGTACATTGCATTATGGTCATATGGACAACATTTTCACGTGGAACACATCGATTCAAAGAGAGTCACGTATGATTGTGTAGTCATGGCTAACTTCACATAAGATAGTTGAGCAAGTGCTTTGGATACCAATCTTCTCTCGTCACAGTTGGATTATTGTGGAACCATACGCAAAATCTATGAAGTTGATTTCAGACGATTTAGTATTTTCATTCTTGATGTAAAATGGTCTAGAACTATTTACAATGGTCCCCATGTGACAGTGAGAAAAGATAGTAGCGGTTTCTTTGCAATAGACTCCACCAAACAATGGACCAATGAGAGTGATACTTTTGTTCTTCCCGAGCACTCTAAGCAGGTGCATACTAATGATTTAATTAATCGATGCTTTCGTTTTTAAAGATCCATTGATACATGTACTTGAGCATAATTTCATATATATAATTGACAACATCTAGCACCCATCTTCAATATAGGTGGTTTTTCATCCGAATCGTTCTGATCCAAGATGGTGGTACGTGATCCAAGTTGCACCACGAAGTAAGCAAATTTTTGAAGATAGAGATGTGGATATGGAGATGCCACTACCAATGCTGGATCTAATTGATCCCAATGAATCTAGCGAAGAAGATGAAGATCACAATATGAGCCAAGAGGAAGATGCCCATAATGACATCACACGGGAGAAGATGGAGATCACGATATTGAGGAAGAAGACAACGATCATCAAGAATCACCACACTTTATTGAAGAAGATGATCAAGTACCTTTTGGTGAATGTACGGTGCTAGAGTACGATGATGATATAGGAGATCAACTCAGTATAGAGTTGGAGATATACTTGTTTGGCACCTTAGACTTGGCTTAAGATGAAACAGTTGATGTAAATGCTCTTCATTGATTTTTTTCATCTCAAACTTGGACATGAATATATGAGCTTCAAAGGCTCGATGTACATGCTCTCATATTTTTATTCTCTCAAAAGATCAAACATGTATGAAAATTTAAAAAAATTTGTCAGTGGAAAAAACTAACTTTTAAAGCCTTTATGAGTAAAAAACCTCTCTGGAAAATGTCGCTATAAAATAGTATCTCACTGTCTCTATATAGCAACACTTAAAAGTCGCTATATAGCGATGTTTGTAATAGTTGCTATATAGCAATGTTTGCCTAAAGTCGCTATATAGTGATGCTATACGGGATGCGCTTTTCATATCGATGATTAGCACCCTACGTGCACTAAACATCGGTACGTAAATGTTGCAATAGGGTCCGTGTGTAGTAATGGTTTTTAAAAAGAGACTCTCACTTGTGCGATAATTTATTCTCATCATTAAATGTAATTATCAAACTATGATAATAAAATAATGTCGACAACTCTCGACAAGTTAATCTCTGCCTCTTACAAACATACTCTTCTAGCAATCTTTAAGTCATCACATATGCACTACAAATAAGCCAATGAACACTTACAAGTGCGGACTGCTCTAAACAAATGAAGATTGACTGATTGACTCAAAGTTCCTAGAGCTATATCCACAAAATAAGTGTATCTTCTTATGTATATCTTACATGCTAAAATTCCATATGACACCTGAAGCACTGAGAAAAGACATGTGCATGCAATTCATAGAACTTTCAAACCAATCTAAATTTAAGACAGCAAAATGTGGTCAACAATTCTTTGAATCTACGCTCTTTCAGTAGCTATACCCGGAGATCAAAAGCATTACCCATTACACCGAAGGATTGCTACATAATAATTATTACTATTGTATTGAAGAATTGTTACAACATGTTTTCTTCTGCACATTTGATTTTGAGTTTGAAATACATCATTCACAGAATCAAATTAACAGAAACACTTCCAAAATAACAGAACCTACACAGAAGCCACAAAAACTATGGCTCCTCTTAATAACCCGAGAAATGCTAATTTTCCTATGTACAACAGAAACAACAACACCAAAGTATACTCGTTGGACCAAAGACATGTGTCAGATTTTAGAAAACATGATTAATTTAAACACACTCACTTCTACCCCACTGATGCAATGGACATCTTAAAGTAAAAAATCCCAAAAGCATTTCTTCGGAGTGATACTATCAAACGTAGGATTCTGGACATTAAAAAGAAACAAAAAAAACCAATGACACAACACAAAGATGATTACAACAACCAAGCCATTGAACAACACAATCAATTACAACACCACAGTGAGGCAGCAACAACGCTTGTACTAGAACAAACCTCAAACTCACAACTGAAAATGACAACACACAAATGAAAGCGAGCATGCATAATAGATGAATGTATAACATTACAAAAATACTTAAAAGCATTTGGAACTCCTTCAAAGTTCATAGAAAAATACATTAACACAATTTGAGAAACTCCAAAATATGAATGTTTGTCATGTGAGCGCTTAATGTTTAAAAAACAAACAACATACGCAAAAGAAATCACACACGCTTGGATAATAACCAAGAGACAGAAAAATGTTCCTTTTGAGAAAAAGAAACAATGAATTTGCAGAGAATGCAAGATGGCTATAAAACTAAATAGCATGCCAAAGTATTTTGTTCCTCACCAAATAAAGCGAAACACGGAGTTATTAAATGTCATAATCCTTAATGACATTGAAGAACACTTAGTTGCACCAAGAATAGCATTTACTCAAATAAGAGAACTAACACACGAAGGCCAGTACGGCATGCATGGTAGCATTGTAAATGTCATGGCTGACACAAGTAAAATCCAACATATATTACCAAGGTTTATTAATAATGAATCATCAATAATACTTGGAATTGAAAAGATACTACAATATAAGAGTGCATACTTGATTGGGAAAGTTAGACCAAATATTCTTATGTGAGCATTATGTACACTTGTTCAAACCCCACTTTACAAATCTAACAACGTTCAAATCAACGAACAGTGGACAAACATTTGCAAGAAATCCTATGCTCACAAGAAAATATAGAAGATGAGGAAAACAACCAACAATCCTACCCAGATCAGACTAATGAAACTTATACAGATACTTTGATCCATAACATTGTTACATCTAAACAGGTCATAGATTACGAAAATGATATCAACTACATAGCCCCTTGCAAAAACAATAGACCGTTGGGCCTATTTCAAGACAAGTACAGTGAAGAACTAAATTTCCCTATGCTTTTCTTTGGCTCAGAAAGACATATTCAAAATCCACAACTAACATATCAAGACATCAAAAAATGGGAATTGACATGCAAATCCCTCAATTTTTCACAAAATATACCCAACTTATTTTTTAAATCAATTAAGGTCCTCATTTTAAATCAAGTAATGCAATCCATTTGGGTACGATTGCCCAAAGGTGCACTGCAAAACAAAGTACTATGTGCTAAAGATGTTTCAAATGACACGAATATTGAAGCCATTTTAAAATCCAAAATTTGGTACAGGGACTTCGAAATCCTTTGCACCTCTCTGAACCACAACGAAAAACTCAAGAAAGATGCATTCACAATAATGAGGCAATTAGGTCCTCCATCTATGTTTATGACATAATCATGTGCCAAAAGAATGTGGGAACCTTTGATAGAATGTTTGTATGACATATACTTGAATATCAACAAACAAAATATAACACAACAACACACGAATGCTGACATAAGAAACTTAATAAGAAATAACCCAACAATCTGTGCAAGATATTACACTCATAAAATCCAACAATTCCTCAAACTGATAATGAAAGACAATGAAATACTTGCAAAAATACAGGATTACTTCTTCGTCATGGAATTCCAAAGTAGAGGAAGCCAACATGAACATGGAATCATATGGATAGAAGATGCACCAACCTATGGAGTTCACAACAATAATACCATCACATCTTTTGTTAATAACTACATAACGTGTGACAAAAACCTACTACCACAAAAAATCAAGGACATCCAAACCCACAAACATTCATCTACATGCCATAAGAAGAGACTCAACAATTGCAGATTTCATTATCCGAAGCCTCCACTACATCAAACAATGTTTCTAACCCCTTCAGATGCTAATGATCTCCACATTAACAAAGCAATATATACATAAATTGCTACACATTTACATTGTATAGGTACTGAAACAAATATCACATTCATCGAGTGGATTGATTATATCGAAATGGACATATCAACATATGTGCTGGCAATACAATCACAAATAGAAAAACCAACACTATTCTTGAAAATGCAACCAAAGGACATTTTCACAAACGCTTTTAATCCAAAAATGAGTTTCCTATGGCAATCAAATATGGATATACAATACATCATGGACCCATATTCAGCCACGACATACTATACCTCATATATTACAAAAATGGATGACACTAACAAAAAGCCTGTAACACACAATTAAAAATTGCATACAAGGCAACATTACTACATATGATAGATTACGAAAAATGGGAAACACATTTTTGCACGCACAACAAATGAGTGCATAGTTGGCATCTTTCATTACTCTATATTTACCCTTACATAGAACAACAAGAAGCTTCTACTTTATAAATACAAACAAAGAAGAAAACAGAGCACTCATCCTCAAGCAAAAAAGAAAACTACAACACCTCCCTAGTGAGTCCACCAACATCACATGTGACACACTATCATCAATAAATAGACAAAAAGAAAAAACATGAATGACATTTGTCTCACAACATTTGTAGCATAATATAATTACGATAATGGCAACATTAAGAAAAGGTGCAGGCCAAGAATTATAAGATTCGTAAAGTTCAACATCATTAAGGATCCGAAAAATTACTATCGACAACAAGTACTCTTATACTATCCTTTTAAAGATGATGAAAACCATGAACTATTAATACATGGTTCTTGGCAACAAGCCTTCAATTTTGGCCATGACATTATACTACAAAATAAGGCTTTGTATACACAAGAAGTTAATGATGAAAAATAAGAAAAAATAAGAAAAAAGCAACATCCCACAAATAAATAACTACGATACTGACAATATTAACAATAATGACATCGAACAAAATAATTTCCCTACATATGACATTGCATCTGACATGCGGAGCATAGATAAAAAAAATAAAACCAAAAATTTCATATTCCAGTCAAGAAACAAATCCTAATGCACAATGACGAGTATTTCAAGATGATTTACTCCTTGAACAACGAACAAAGACAACTGTTCGACAATATTATGATATGCAAAAGGATTCATCCAACAGAGAAAATACATTTATTTCTCATTGGTGGAGCTGGTACAGGCAAAACATACCTTCTCTTGAAGGTTTACTCCGATTTTATAATCGAACCATTTCAAATATAGATTATGAGCTACTACATGTATTAATGCTAGCTTACATAGTAAAAGCAGCCTACAACATAAACGACCTCACTATACACTGTGCATAGCATTTACCATTACAAACAAAAAACTTAACCTCCCGTTCAAGGGAAAAGATTGACATACTAATTCATCTTTATGAACAATTACAACTTATTGTCTTTTATGAAATCTCATTATTAGTAGGAAGACGCATTTTGGATTTTGCAGACCTATGCATGAGAACATTCAAAAGAAACCATTCAGAATACTTTGGAAATGTCAATGTCATTTGCTATGGAGATTTATATCAAGTCAAACCAATAAGAGATAGTTGGGCATTCAAATCAGAAGAAGACTCAATATAGGCAATGGCAAACACATACTGGCTCACAAAGCCACAATGCTATGAACTCAAAAAAACAATGTGCCAAAACAATACAGATTTCATACAAACATTAAACTCTTTCAGAAATTGCACACATACAAATGACCAAATACAATACATAAACCGATGTTGCCTTCGTGAGCCACCCAAAGACCATACTTTCCCCCACCTTTACTATACTAACCTTGAAACAAATAAATATAACGATAAAGTATTCCATCAAGTAATAGGTAAAGAATATAATATAAGAGAAATCGATACATTCAATAATGACGAGGCTTCCACGATCTTATTAAGGAAGGTAGTACATCCAAACTACATGAGTCTATAGGTACTTAGAGAGTGAGTCTGAGTTAGAAGAGGCTTGCTCTAAATCCTATAATTTTGCCTTGCTAGGATCTACATGAGCTTGAAGATTTGAGTCCAGCTACTCTTAGAGAGTGTGGTGACTCAACCAAGGTGAGTGTAAAAGAGTGTTTAAGCATTGATTCATTAGCTATGACTATTTATATCTAAGTAGTTCCATCTTAATACAAGTATTTTTGCTGGCATCTTTGGCTTCCAACCTTGCAACACTTGTATTCTTCTATGTAATCTTGTTCGTCTGTCTCCATACACATTTTCCCACCTTGAGAATCAAGTAGTGTCTACTCAATAAGAAATCATTGGAGTGAAATAGAGAGCATCTTCTTGCTAGGCATTGTACACACACCAAGCATAAAGCATTGGTTTACTAGTCAACTGAGGAATAAGAGAAAGAGACCATCAACATTTGGTGACTATAGAGGGGAATCATGTGCTTGAATATTCAGTGGGCGATTGAGCAGCATAGATGTTAAGAGTATAAAATTATGCTTAAGCAAATGAGCTATGATAGTTTCCCAAATTGACATACCATAAAAGATTCATCCGAGTGTCTAAGGAAGAGTCGAGGTCTTATAAAGACCTACTTGATGACCGATGTCTGGAAAGAATAGTAAACATGATTATTTAAGCCTTCACAAATTTTTTATACATGGTAAGAGAGACACCAAGGGTATGTGGCTAGGAGAGGAGTACCTATTCCAAGGTTAAAAAGGTTAGCAAAATACGGTCACAAACTACGATGACCAACACTTGAAGTAAACATGTTTCTGAACTTCATCCAAGATGAGTCGATGAACACAAGATTGGCAAATTCTTAAGGCTAAGGTATGAAGAAACCAAGCATTATTACAATTTAGAGAGATAGGATTTTGAATCATTTGGTGAGCCTACCCATGACCCAAGCCTTTGAGTGAGGTGATCAACCTAGAATGCATGAATCAATTCTACAGGCCAGATGAGCCTCGAACTCAAAAAGACCTGCTTGTGAGATGGAGACACAGCATGGATTACACTATGAGTGGGATGTATTAGTAAATTTGATTAATGGGAAACAAGCCCATCATGAAATATATCAAAGTTTGAGCAGTCATCTATACCAGTTTGATCATGTAGTGCTCTAGTTTTAAGATGAGCATACACAGGCCATGTTCCTAGTGATATTTGCTAGCATGGACCATGCGGATACTCAACAATAATTAGTCATCAAGATATTATAAGATGAGCACTAAGTCCTATTCAAGATGGAGTAGCATGGATATAGCCAAAAAGTGCTAAACATACTCAATCCCCAATTGAAGCATGAAAGCACAAATCAAGAAGTCTAGATGACACAAGAAGACCCAACTAAATGATTCCAATTGGGGCAAGAAGATACAACTCAAGGATTATAGCTACAGCAAGAGGGCATAAATCATAAAGTCTAGTTGAAGCAAGAAGGCCAAAATAAGAAGTCGCCCATCACTAGCTAAGTCATGCTACGCATGTCAGTCACAGGGCTAGACCTGATTGAATGAGCATGAGGACACTCATGTCTTATAGATGTTGATCCAAGAGACATAGTCCTTGAGCTAGCAACAACCATTAAAGAAATGGCAGCTCAGCCTATCGAAGTAAAGCTCTAGGAATTCAAGGGTGCTGATCATTCATGAAGACCCATACAGTCATTTGCAGAGTTTTCTATGGGAGTGCCATAAATGGGGCCATGACCAAGGGGAAGTACATGAATTACTTCCCTTTCACAAACAAAGATAGCATAGCATTGGTTTAACCAATTTCTGATTGGTTAATTCATAGATTGGTAATAAATCTTCAAGGCTTTACCCTTAGGAGGTTCAAGCAAGAAATAAATGAGGAGGATGTTTGCACAAAATAGAGCACTGAGTTGAATTAAAAAGAGAATGAATCTATTTAAGACTTTGCATTAGGAATGCACATGCTTGGCTAATTATGGGTTGTACTCAGGTAGACTCATGGCCTCCAAAGATTGTCAATCCAACTAAGACTTATGAGAAGAGTTATTGAATTTAGAAGTAGCTCTAGAGAAGTGTGCACTTGCCTAGAAGAAGTCAAAGAAAAATCCTTAATGGAGTCACGAGAAATATGTTCCTCCAAATGAGACAAGCTAGAGTCAAGAAAAGACCCAAAAGGAGTGATAAGGAAGATGCTTCTCTAAACCAGACAATCTAAACTCTACACTTGCAAAGGCCTTGAAAGAATTGGGTTTTTGAGGCAACCTAGTTCAAATGAAAAATGTTGCAATAAATGTCCAAGGCAAGGACACATCAAGATGAGTGTCAAAATAATAGTTGCAATACTTGTAGTAAATTGTGCATGACAAATTTGGGTGTTGGTACAATAAAAACTACATTACAAATGTTCATCATGTGACATAGGAAGATAAGCCTAAAAATGGATGCCCACTAGGGCCCTAGCAGGGCAAAAGAAAAAGCACAAATGGTAAATGTAAAGTCAAGGGCCATCATAGATTTGGTGCTACTTTTGTGATGAAAATCACGCAAAGGCTAAGTGCAAGTTGTGGCAAGAGCATCTTGACAAATCCCTACCACTTGAGTAAGGCACTAGCAGCTATTAGCCTAAAGACATGGAAATCAAAGACTGATTTCTACAAGGTGTTGAATCTTAGCTGATGGAAATGCAAACTTTTCTAGTGGGAGAGATTGAAATATTTCAAGTGGCAATTGGTCTCAAGAAGAAGATTAAAAAAGAAGGTATTTAGATTGACACCAATAAGGTATAATTGATCTATTGAAAGGATGCTTAAGCCTGAGAATTTGACACGATTGAGGTCTTTTGTTAGATTCATCAACTTATAAAGAAGATTTGTGAAGAATTTTTCCAAAATTATAGCTCCATTATATAAAATGACCACGAAGGATACCAATGTGATTTTTTATATTCATGTAGATGCCTCTAAATATGGAATTAATATCATATTGGTATAGCTAGATGGAAAATAAAATCATCCAATGTATTGTACAAGCTAATTCATGATTCCTCTTGAGTGCAATTATAGCACTACGGAGCTTGAAGCTCTTGGAATGGTGTATGCTAAGTTATAGCATCATTTTCTTGGAAATCCATTCATCTTTTAGATTTGATTACCAAGAATTGCTCTACTTGATCAATAAAATAGTAATCAAGCGGCATTTGCAAGCGGCATTTGCAAGATGGATATTGTAATTGCAAGAGTTTAATTTATAAATTGTCCATAAGCCAAAAAAATCTCTTGCATGATAGGCTACTTGTCCATCTTAGATGAAGATGAAGGAGTCACTATCAAGCTACCCTATGCCTATTTGCTCATTGTGGATTTTATAAAAATTGAGTATGAAGAGATGTTGTACTATCTATCACAAATAACCTTCCTTGAGAACATGTCCAACAATGAGTGTATGTAGTTAGCTTTGAAAGCCTAGAAGTACAATTTCATTGAGATCTGATTGGTGGCAAATTGTATCACCAAGGTGCAGATGGTGTGTTGTGGTGTTGGGTTTTCTCACATTAACATGCCCTTGTACATACCGAGGTACATACTGAGCTACTAAAAATGTTTTGTAGGTAGGGTTATGGTGGGACCCTCTATTAAATGATGCACATGCTTGGTATGTGGGATGAGATGTCTATTGAAGGTCATTTTTGCAGAGTCATGTGCCATTACAACCAAGCTATCCATGGGAAGCATTTCAAGATGGGGCTTGGATTAGATGGGTTCTTTCAAGAATATAGCACAACATACTCAAAACAAGTACATATTCATGTGGCCATGGATTAGGCTACTAAGGGGGTAGAATGCAAAGCCTTAAGATATTGATATAAATGTGCTTAATAAGTAATTATATATGTATAATATTATTACATTGAGAGTGATTATGAGGGATATTTCTTAAATGAATTATTTTTCAACACTTTTTTAAGGTAATAACACGGGTAAAAAGGATGTCTATGAATAAGAGAATTTATGTTATGTAAACATGAATGAGTGACTATCTTGTACATTTTATATTATATTGAGAGTGATTACGAGAGATATATGTATAATATTATTACATTGAGAGTGATTATGAGGGATATTTCTTAAATGAATTATTTTTCAACACTTTTTTTAGGTAATAACAGGGGTAAAAATTATGTCTATGAATAAGAGAATTTATGTTATGTAAACATGAATGAGTAACTATTTCCTATACATTTTTATGATAAAGGGATCTAGTTCTAGTGAAAATAAAAGTGTAAAAACCATGTTTCTTAAAGAAATAAAAATTTTTAAATCTCTTGAAAAACACGCTTGGATAAACCTGTTCAATAGGTCTTTCCTCATAAAATTGACGCATCCACTTTTGGAGGACCTTGTAATACATAGATGCATAGTAGGTAGCATGATTTATATGGCTATCATTAGACCAATAGATTAGCATTATGCTATGGGGTTAGTGAGTCAATTCATGCAGGCTCCAAGGAAGCCACACTTGGATGTGGCTAGGCATATACCTTATAAGATATGCAAAGTGCACGGTACATTAAGGACTTTTTTATGAAAATTGGGAGTCAGATGCAAGCACATGGGTACACAAATACTATAATTAAGCTGGTAGTATTTTAGATAGTAGATCTAGTAGTGGTTTTATGTTGTCCTTTGGGAGTATTGCAGTTACTTGGATTAGGAAGAAGCGGTCAATGGTTGCCTTATTGAGCATAGAGGTTCAGTACAAGGAGGGTACAAGGGTGTAGCTAGCATGTGAGATAGCTTGCTTTTAAAATATAATTATAGATATGGGTCAATCAATGGATGGAACAAATGCCATTTATTGTGAAAACATTAGTAGTATTGTGTTTGCTCATAACCCAATCTACCATGGCCAACCAAATCACATCGAGGTGCATTATCACTTTGTGGTTCTATCAGGTGACATTGGTCTGGTTTATGTTAGCGAGGATCACATGGTTGATATTTTTAGAAAGGCATTGGGTATAGAGAAGCTTCATATATTTAGAGGCTTTCTTTATGTAGGTGAGATGGAGTTGAGGTTGAGCTTGACAGGAAGTGTTGACATACCAAGCTCTCCTAGTGGTCACTTTGATGGGTCATAATTTTGCAATTATGTCACCCGCATGGTTGGTGTGTCCTATGTAATTTGTATGTAGCCAACAAATAACAATTACTTGATAGCTTCTAGTTTACTAGAGTTGTGTCATATTTAGTTGCCCAATCATGTATGGTTTGGGTTCCCCTTATGGATCATATATTATAGGATTCGTGGAACACTTGGAGTTAACTCTCCTTTATGTATAGTGTTTTTGTGCATTTGCAAGTAAGAATATATACTTACACCTTTGTGTCTCTCATCTTTGTGTATGTGTGAAGAAGAAAGCCACAAACAAGTCTCCTTTACCTACTCTTTCAAAATGCTTACATGGAAGAGAAATTTGCAAGGTGAGGTGGGACATAGTAACTTTATGGGGGGAGCAATACCCAAGGTGAGGTGGGACATAGTAATTTAGTATTGAGATAGGGGAGGTCTAAGCATACCTGATCTTAAGGAGCTATCCCAAAGACTTGAAGTAGCAAGATGAGTCATTAAAGCTCTTAATTTACAAGGAGAGATATGGGCTGATTGACTGCTTAAGAACTTGGAGTAGGTCCACCTAGCAGGTGCCAAGGATTGGACTAGCCTTCATGTAATGGCTTTGAAGGCTCTTAATTCATAGGGAGAGCTATGGGTTGATTTATTGCTCAAGAACTTGGAGCAAGACCACCTAGAAAGTGCCAAGTATTGGACCATAATGTCGATACAACTATCTACTCAACTTGGGGTTTTTCTCTCTTCAAGGGTGTATGGAATACTTAGCAAAATTGTAAAAAGACAATCTAGTGGAAAGGATTTACCAAAAGCAAAGTATGTCATATAGGAATTGATTTGATATTCTTTTAAGTATCATTTCTAGAGAATAAAAGTTCGACTAAGGACTAGAACGAGGCCTTTACGTTATCTAGTAAGGATTATCATTGTTGGGACATTTTGAACAATAAGAAGAAGAGGTGGGTTGATTGGGAAGACTTTGGAAGGAGGTCCAAGATGAAACAATCTCAAATGAGCTTATGGTTTATAGATCTTACTAATAGAATAGTTACAGATGTTAAGTTTACCATTAACCATTTTCGTTGAAAAGGTGGTAAAATGATGTACAAGATTGCCAAATTTAAGGAAGACCTCAAGGTGCACTGTATGCTCTTGATAGAAAGAGACTCTACGAAAACATGGAGATGGAGGTTTGATCCTATATGGTAGGGTAAGTCATAGAAGATAAATTAATGACATGGTTGGTGTTACAAGAATTGGAATCATCCATTAATTTAATCCTTTAGTATTTAGTTTAGTGCGATCCATTTTTGTCGCGCAGCTGATGGATGTGTGCTCACTATTTTGTAGTGATGCATGTGTGCTCCTACATGGCTGGATATACGGTTGCAACTATATGAGTGTGTAGCATTGTGTGCACCACTTACGCAATGATGGTATGTGTAGCATGTGTGCACCATCTGTATGATTTTATTCATGTGTAGCATCAGGTGCACCATGAGATGGTATGTGTTGCATGTGTGTACCATTCATCTTTGATTTATTGATTTTGCATTGCTATAATACTAAAAGGTTGTTTGATTGTGGTGATTAATTCCAAGGTTATCTTATGCTTGAAATATTTCATTACTATCGATTGTGTGAATCCAGGGGAAGATAGTGGGAGAGAAGGAAGGAGTCTCACTTGCAGCTCACATACACAATGGGGGAATACACATAAAAGTGGAGGCTGAAAATAGTTTTCCTCTTCTTATTTGTGAAAGCCAAAAGAACTCTAGTACAAAGAAATACAAGAACCCTATATGTGGGTCTCAAACCAAACTCAGCTAACTAAGGTGGCATACTAACTGAGCCACGAACTAGAGTACATAAGGATAGCTGTCATCCAGCTATTATTCATGGGCGGTGTACCAACTGCATCTGCAGCTAACAAGTCGGTGACATAAATGCACAACGGTCACCCTGGCATATCATGAGTGGAGCTCGATATCTTAACACTCCCCCTCGAGCTCAATCCCAATTCCTGTACACCAAGTAGGTCTCTGAACTTGCATAGCTTCTCTGCACCCAATGCCTTCGTGAATATGTCAGCTACCTGATCCTCTGTGCTGACATAAACTAGATTAATAAGACCTAGTAAAACCTTCTCCTGCACATAGTGATAATGCACCTCAATGTGCTTTGTTCTAGCATGATAAATTGGGTTATTTGCCAAGTGTATGTTGCTCATGTTGTCACAATAAATGACAACTGGCCCATCTGTAGACTGATGCATATCATAAAGTAGCTTATGCAACCAAGCTACTTCACATGCAGCCATTACTGCACCCCTTTACTCAGTCTCTGTGCTCGACAAGGCAACTATAGGCTGTTTCTTGTTGCTCCAAGTGACTGCAGCACTCCCGAAAGAGAACACATATCCACTGGTAGATCCTCTATTAGAAATACTACCAACCCAATCAGCATCAGTGTATCCATGCAACTGTATCTGAACCCCAGTCTCATAAAATAGTCCATACTACAATGTGGACTTCACATACCTGAGTATGCATCTCACCGCATCCAAATGCGGTTTCCTTGGAGCCTGCATAAACTGACTTACCAATCCAACAGCATAGCTCAAATAAGGCGTGGTAATAGTCATATAAATCAAACTTCATACTATGCGTCTGTACATGGTAGGGTCTTCTAGAAGCTCACCTACATCTACGCTCAGCTTCACATTCTGCTCCAAAGGAACTGAAATAGGCTTATAGCCTATCATCCCATATTTGGATAGCATGTCCAATCCATACTATCTCTGCAAGAGCCGTATCCCACTTGGTGATCTAATCACCTCAATGCCCAAGAAATAATACAGCTCTCCCAAATCCTTCATCTCAAACTTCTGCTTCATTATCATTTCACATGATGGATATCTTCATCACTATCACCTGTGATGATCAAATCATCAACATAAATGACAAGCAGCATAATACCTTTCTCTGTTTTTCTCACATAAAGTGAGAAATCTGCCTTGGAAATCTGAAAGCCAATAGTGACAAGATACTGTCCTATCTTGTCAAACCATGCTCTAGGTGCTTGCTTCTACAAGGCTTTCTTCAACCTGTAAACAATCTCAAGATGAACAGAATGAACATAACCTGGTGGCTGCTCCATAAAGACCTCTTCTTGCAAATCACCATGCAAGAAGGCATTCTTTACATCCATCTGATGTAAAGACCATCCCTTTTCTGCAGCCATAGCAATGACTGCTCTTATGGTTGCCATCCTTGGAACTGGACTGAATGCTTCTTCATAATCAATGCCATTTGACCAACAGAAACTAGGTTCTTGGTGATATTCAGGACATGAAATACATCAGACAAGTATTTCTTTTTCCCATCCTACATAGACAAAGGAATTTTACCAATCTGCACAATAGGATGTGCAGCATCATCATCAGTCTCCACAAATCCTAGGTTTTTAATTTTTCTGCATCCTGCATCCATTATGCATGACCTGTCATGTGGTTTGACACACCCGAGTCAACATACCACACATCATTGCTTTCTTCTGTACTTGTCACAGAATTGGTCATGTGCTGCACCATAAACAGATGCTCATTTCTGTCATCACCCTATCTAGTAGAAGATGCATAATTCCCTTGCTGCAATTTTCCATTCATGATGTCATTCTGCTTTTTATAGCATTCTTTAGCCATATGACCCATTTTACCATAGTAGTAGCATTCAACATTGTTGTTGCATTTTGGCCTCTCTGCCATCCACTACGATCTCTTTGGCTCCCTATGCCTCTAGAGTTACCATGTCCTCCTCCATAGGACTAGTTTTCTTGAGTTTACTGCATATTCTAATTTCTACCATGGCCTCCAAATCGGCCTGCTCTACCTCTGCCCCTACCTCTTCCAGCATTTGAGTAGAAGACAGTTTCTTTTGAAGTTCCTCCTGAAGAAGATGCACCACCATTTCTCTGCTCTTCAAGAATTAGAAGAGCAAACAACTCCTCAAAATTAGGAAATTTTTCACGGACGGGAATGGATGTCCAGAACTGTGCATAATCCTTTCCTAGACCATTCAAGGTCATAGAAACTAAATCATCATCTTCCATTGGCGACCCGATGGAAGCAAGTGCATTTGCAATTTTCTTCACCTTCATGTGGTAGTCATTGATGCTCATATTTACTCTCTGCACATTGTGCAACTCTTGCTTGAGCTACATTTTCCTGGCTTACATATTTGTGTTGTACATTTTTGTCAAAGTATCCCATGCCTCCTTTGGCGTACTTGCATCCTGAATATGCACAATCATAGAATCTGAAATACTGATAGACACCCAATGGAAGCAAGTGCATCTGCAATTTTCTTCACCTTCATGTGGTAGTCATTGATGCTCATATTTTCTCTCTACACATTGTGCAACTCCTGCTTGAGCTGCATTTTATTGGCTTGCGTATTTGTGCTGTACATTTTTGCCAAAGTATCCCATGCCTCCTTTGGCGTACTTGCATCTTGAATATGCACAACCATAGACTCTGAAATACTGATAGACAGCCAGTACATATTTTTTCTGGCTCTCTCATGCCATCCTTTAAATGCCTGCATTTTCTGTTGATTGGGAACATTAGGAAGAACTGGTTCTTCTTCATTTCCTGTAATGAACTCCCAATAGCCTTTTCCCATAACGAAATTCGTCATTGTAAACTTCCATGCTTAGAAGTTGTTCTTGTAAAGCTTTTTAGTGACAATCTGTGAAAGAGAATGAAACGCCATTATAGAACACTGCAAAATATTTTGTCACTCCAAAAAACACAGCTTTTGCCTCATAAGGGCAAATCTGCAAAACTGACAAAAGTGGTATTTGACCACACAATCACTTCCTAGTGACGATTTTGCATGAACAGGTGATAAGGATGATTCTATAACTCCCAATATCTCTGTGCATAGGCATACAATGCAATTTCTGTAGTAACTTTTCACCGACCTACAGAGTAGTGGTCGCACAACAAAAATAGTGCCTTTTTCTTA
The DNA here is from genome assembly GCF_047967505.1 of Dipteris shenzhenensis. NCBI lineage: Eukaryota > Viridiplantae > Streptophyta > Polypodiopsida > Gleicheniales > Dipteridaceae > Dipteris > Dipteris shenzhenensis. The sequence goes on from NC_141599.1 coordinate 46,528,738, forward strand.
GTGCTTGCGGAGAACTTCCGCCTCCAAAACAGGCTCGAAAATGGCCTCGAATCATAAAAATAAAGTCACCATGGGCTTTGCCCTCACCCGCAGCATATACTGCCCTCTTGCCACACCGCGAAAGGCATCTCAATCTGAGACAATGTACTCTTGCACTTTCTGACTGTGCTACCTTTAGAGATTTCCTCCCAAACTTGAAAAAGGAAAGCAACACTGGTCCTCTAACCAGGACACCACGAACTTGGTTTGCTTTCTTGAGCTCCTTACCACAAACCAGGCTCTGATACCATGTGAAGATAGTGGGAGAGAAGGAAGGAGTCTCACTTGCGGCTTTCTCACATACACAATGGGGGAATACACACAAAAGTGGAGGCTAAAAACAGTTTTTCTCTTCTTAGTTGTGAAAGCCAAAAGAACTCTAGTACAAAGAAATACAAGAACCCTATATGTGGGTCTCAAACCAAACTCAGCTAACTAAGGTGGCATACTAACTGAGCCACGAACTAGAGTACATAAGGATAGCTATCATCCAGCTATTATTCATGGGCGATGTACCAACCGCATCTACAACTAACAAGTCGGTGACATAAATGCATAATGGTCACCCTGGCATATCACGAGTGGAGCTCGATATCTCAACATGTTGACTCAGGTGTGTCAAACCACATGACAAGACATGCAGAATGGATGTAAGATGCAAGGAAAATGGAAAAACCAAGATTTGTGGAGACTGGTGATGATACTGCACATCCTATTGTGTAGATTGGTAAAATTCCTTTGTCTATGCAGAATGGGAAAAAGAAATACCTGTCTGATTTATTTCATGTTTTGAACATCACCAAGAACCTAGTTTCTGTTGGTCAAATGGTTGAGCAAGGCTTGCGGGTTAGATTTAATCCTCATGGATGCTTTGTTGAGGATATGAAAAATAAAGGTCGCTTGACAGCAAAAGGGAAGAAGAAGGGCAGGATGTTTACGTTGGATGCGAACATGTCTGAATTGAGTGCAGCAATGTTCGCACATGGGACCAGTGTGGTTGCAGATATTGATATCTGGCATAAATGCATTGGTCATGTTAATGTACATCGACTTAAATTAACGCAGGCCCAAAATATTGTTGCAAGATTGCCCAAGTTCAAGGTTGCTGAAATGCATAAGATATGTGAAGCCTATCAATTTGGAAAACAAGCAAGGAAACCATTTCCTAGACATGTTCAAGAGAGTAAGAGGCCATTGGAATTAATCCACTCTGATGTGTGGACTACTAAAGCTGCATCTATTGGAGGCTATCATTATTTTGTCACTTTTATTGATGACTACAGCAGAAAAGTTTGGGTGTGTTTTATGGAAAAGAAAAGTGAAGTGCTTGGGCATTTCAAAGCTTTTAAAGCTATGGTTGAAAGAGAAACAGGCTTGCAAATAAAATGCCTAGGGTCAAATGGAGGGGGAGAGTACCTCTTAAATGAGTTTGCAAGGTTCCTGCAGGAGCATGGCATAAAGCAGTAATATTCATGCAGTCATACCCCATAGCAAAATGGACTTGCAGAAAGGAAAAACAGGCATATTAGAGAGGTATCTCGTGCCATGCTCAACGAAAAAGACCTGCCAGATTTTATTAGGCTGAAGCAATTGCTATAGCAATCTACATAATGAACAGGACTCCCATTGCAGCAATACATGGCATGACACCAGAGTAGATGTATACTGGTAGGAGACCAGATATTTCTCATTTGAAAGTTTTAGGTTGCATTGCCTATGTTCATGTGCCAGATGAGTTGAGATCCAAGTTGGATCCAAAAGCTGAGAAGTGCATCTTTATTGGTTATTCTCTGTAGCAAAAAGGGTATAGATGCTATAACCCTTCTACTCATAAGTTTACAATAAGAAAAGATGTTGTTTTTGATGAGATGTGTAGCTGGTATAAACCAGTAAATGTGGTTGATGATATAGATGCACAAAATGGTAATGCTGCACAATATTCACAACAGCAATCACAAAATATTAGTGGACCTATAGTGTCCTCTAGCAATAGTTCACATACTTCGCCATGGACAAGCCGATTGAGATCAAGAGAACCTCCTCAAAGCAATGCAGATAGTGGTATGTAGGTATCACAAAAAGGAAAAGAGAAAGTAGATCAGCCCATGGTTGATGTGAATGTAGGTCACTCTTATGTGGATGGTGAGTCCAGTGGCTCAAAACATAGCATTAATGATGAGTTGGGTATTCCTTCTATTGTTACACCTAGAGTAAGGAAGACCAGGGATGTTTTGAGAGCACCTAGTAGTGAGCCTATTTTGTGCAGCTCTAGTAGAGTCAAGTATCTTGTGGATAGGCTAAAATATGATGGATTTACAGCCATTCACTATGCCTATATGGTTAAATTGATACAAGAACCAGAACCCACTTCTTTTGAGCAAGCCATGGGAAAAGAAAAATGGGAGAAAGCCATGGATGAAGAAATGGATGCCTTGGAAGCAAATGCTACATGGGAATTTGTGCCTTTGCCTAAAGACAAGAATGCAATTAGCTGCAAGTGGGTCTATAACATGAAGCACAATGCAGATGGTTCTGTGAGCAGATAGAAGGCAAGATTAGTTGTCAAGGGGTATGCACAGACATGTGGCATTATTTATAAAGAAACTCAGTCCGGTTGCAAGGATGGCAACTGTAAGAGCAGTCATTGCTATGGCTGCATCGAAGGGATGGTCTTTACATCAAATGGATGTAAAGAATGCCTTCTTGCATGGTGATTTGCAAGAAGAGGTCTATATGGAGCAGCCATCAGGTTATGTGCATGCTATTCATCCTGAGTTTGTTTGTAGGTTGAAGAAAGCCTTGTATGGCTTGAAGCAAGCACCCAGACATGGTCTGACAAGATAGGACAGTATCTTGTCACTATTGGCTTTCAGACTTCCACGGTAGACTTCCCACTTTATGTGAGAAAAATAGAGAAAGGTATTATGCTGCTTGTCATTTATGTTGATGATTTAATCATCATAGGTGATAGTGATGAAGATATCCTTCATGTGAAAATGCTATTGAAGTAGAAGTTTGAGAAGGATTTGGGAGAGCTGCGTTACCTCTTGGGCATTGAGGTGATTAGATCCACAAGTGGGATATGGCTCTTGCAGAGGCAGTATGGATTGGACATGCTGTCCAAATATCGGATGACAGGCTGTAAGGCTATTTCAGTTCCTTTGGAGCAGAATGTGAAGCTGAGTGTAGATGCAGGTGAGCTTCTGGAAGATCCTACTATGTACAGATGCATAGTAGGAAGTTTGATTTATATGACTATTACTAGACCAGATTTGAGCTATGTTGTTGGGTTGGTAAGTCAGTTTATGCAAGCTCCAAGGAAATCACATTTGGATGTAGCTAGACGCATATTAAGGTATGTGAAGTCCACATTACAGTATGGACTATTTTATGAGACTAGGGTTCAGATACAGTTGCATGGATACAATGATGCTGATTGGGCTGGTAGTATTTTTGATAGACAATCTACCAGTGGATATGTGTTTTGTTTTGGGAGTGCTGCAATCACTTGGAGCAGCAAGAAATAGCCTACACTTGCCCTATTGAGCACAAAGGCTGAATACAGGTGTGCAGCAATGGCTGCATGTGAGGCAGCTTGGTTGCATAAGCTGCTTTATGATATGCATCAGTCTATAGATGGGCTAGTTGTCATTTATTGTGACATGAGTAGTATGACTATCTATTCTACAAAAAGCGCTTGTGTGTCACTGCACCATTTTGATGCTTGGTACTAGAAGAGGTACATCAGCCACCCTACATGGGACATAGAGGCGCCGTTGCTACATATCAGACTATAATTCAAGATTTTTTCTAGCTTAATCTTAAAGTTGATGTTGCAACTTTTGTTGCACAATGTCTTATTTGTCAAAAATTCAAGAGCTACAAGGGCAAATATCAAGGTTTACTTATGCCTTTACCAATTCCTGATGGCCCATGGGAGCAGATTTCTATGGACTTTATTACTAGATTTCCTACAACTAGCTCAGGTTTTGATATGATTTGGACTATCATTGATAGATTTAGCAAGCAGGCTTACTTTATTCCTTGTAAGAAGACCTTGACAGTAGTTCAGGCTACTCATTTGTTCATCAAGCACATCTTTATACACCATGGCCTTCCAAAAGTAATCGTGTCAGACTAGGATAGTAAATTTTGTAGTAACTTCTGGACCACACTCTTTGACAATCTTGGTACGAAGTTATATTTTTCCACTGCTTTTCATCTCAAGTTTAATGGCCAAACTGAGGTCACACAAAATTCTATTTATGACATGTTATGTGCTTACGTGTCTGGTCAGCCAGGAAATTGGGACAAATTTATACACATATTACAATTTGCCTACAACACTAAGCACTCTGCTACAGGCAAATCTCCATTCCAAATTGTCTATGGAAAGACCATTCCTACTCCATTGACCCACCTTAAGCACTAAGTAGAGACTGCTGATCGATTTATTACTGAAGATTTCTCTAGCATTTTGGCTACTGTCAAAAAGAATATCGAGCATGCTCAAGCTGTGTATACTACACGTGCAAACAAGGGTAGAAAGAAAGTTGTATTTGCTGAAGGTGACCTAGTTATGTTACGTATTGAGAAACGCAGACTTAAGAGTATTGAGACACACCCTGTAGTTAAGTTTGCCCCTAAATCCTATGGTCCGCTTAAAGTTTTGGAGCGCATTAATGACAATGCATATTGGCTCGAATTACCACCCAATTGGAAAATTCATAATTCTTTTCATGTGCACCTCCTGAAACCTTTCCATGGAGACCGATCAGTTCGACCTATTTTAGATGATGCACCATTACTTCAAGGAGAGACCAAGCTCTTAGAGCTAGACCACATCATTGATCAACAAATCACTCAAATGAGATGTGGAAACTTGTATCCTATTTATCTTCTTACATTTAAGAACCACCCCAAGAACGAATGCTAAGTGGATGCTCGAGCGATATTTTCGCTAGTACCCTAATTTATTGACTACTTTTTTGTCGCGCAATTGAGGGCAATTGCAATTTCAAGCAAGAGGGATATTATGAGAATTGGAATTATCCCATTAATTTAATCCTTCAGTATTTAGTTTAGTGAGATCCAGCATTTTTGTAGCACAGCTGATGCATGTGTTCTCATTGTTCTGTAGTGATGCATGTGTGCTCCTACATGGCTGGATATACGGATGCGGCTGTATGAATGTGTAGCATTATGTGCACCACTTACGCGATGACGGCATGTGTAGCATGTGTGCACCATTTGTACAATTTTATTCATGTGTAGCATCAGGTGCACCATGAGATGGTATGTGTCAAATGTGTGCACCATTCATCTGTGATTTATTGATTTTGCGTTGCTATAATACTGAAAGGTTGTTTGATGGTGGTGATTAAGTACAAGGTTATCTTATGCTTGAAATATTTCATTACTATTGATTGTGTGAATCCAATGGAAGAGTAATTGATCGGGCGATGGCATCTAGCAAGCATGATCTGCCATATTTTGGGTGTGTAGGCGCAACTCCAGTGATGCGGGGATGAATAAGGCTTATGCCTAATTTTTGATATTACAAAAGCTTATGTACATATTTGAATTTTGGAATATTAGTGGCTTGGCTAAGTGAATAAACTAAAGTTAGAAAAAGCCATCTATTCCAGAAGGTGGATGGGCTTTTTATAAAAGGGTGCATGGAGAAAAGCACAAAGGCTTTTGTATGATTTTTGATCGGAAGCCTTTTTGGAGGAATACATAGGAGGTGGAAGGAGAGCACCACTCCTATGGGGGGAGATTATATCTAGCACGCTTGTTCTGTCTCTTCCATTTGTGAGTTTTGAGAGTTTGTGCGTATTTTCGAAGAGTGTTGATGTATTTTTCAAGGATTTGCAGGTTCTGCGAGCATTTCCCATCACAGTTAATTACACATGCAAGGCATTGTGGGTAGAATAAAATGCCAAGAGAATGATGTTAGGCCACCTCACTATGATACATGTTATTTCATCATTAGCTCCCTCATTGGCATCGATGGATTCCTTGAATCCCTCCTCTAGATTTGATCTTTTCCCTCCTCACAACCTGGATTAGACCTCTAGTACAACAAAGAAGGTCGAGAAGATGGAGGAGTTGGAGCAATTGCTACCTTTAGGTTTGCAAACCTGTATCAAAGACCCTCATGAGATGCCTTCCCTCTCTCTTCATTGCTTCCTCAAATTTTCATCAGCCCTAATAGATATCAATCTCTCCCCCTCTATTATGCCCCAAATTTGTTGATATCTTGTCTTGAATCTTGATGCACAACTAGAGAAAGAGCTTCTACACATTGTGCTGCAACAATGTGCGGATCCCCTACTTGTTATTAGAATAGACCAAGACATACATTTAGCAATAGACTAGTAGTGTTGAGTATAGGTCATGTTGAACTTTCCAGATGATGTAGCATGTGTGTGTGTGTGTGTGTGTGTGTGTGTCTCTTGTTGAACTTTCCAAATGATGTAGCATGCGTGTGTGTGTTGAGTATAGGTCTTGTTGAACTTTCTAGATGATGTAGCATGTGTGTGTGCATGTGTGTGTGTGTGTGTGTGTGTGTGTTTAAAACAAAAAACCTTTTGACAACACATCACACGAAGCTCAGATAAGGGGATAAAAAATTATTTATTACATGGTTGTTCATACAAAGTGTAAAAAATTATAACATCGGTGCAGTCTTGAAAAGCATCTTACTTATTAAAGAGGAGAATCTCCATACCCACTACCATCCAACAAGAAAGCATGATAAGAACCACGTTATCTTAAGTTGGGAAGATAGGTGTCATAGGCACTCCTCCCTTGTTATCGGGGTCACAGTAAATTAGAAACTTAGCCAAAACTTTAACCACCAAAAAGTGACCACGTGTAAAAGGATGGATTTATTTAAGTGTGGATTAAATCAAGTACAAGGTTAGGTTGCGTATTTCAGGGAGGAATCGAAAATATTTTAGTTATAAACAAAACAAAGGGTGTATGGAAAATTTTGCTTAGGGGATCTAGTAAGGGAAGGAAACCATTTATAAAAAAATTAAAAGGGGACTTTATTTATGGTAGTCGTAAAGAATGGGCGAGGAGAGTAATTCAAAGGAAATTGTTTAGCAAAGTGAAGAGATGGTATGTGGGGGGGTTTCTTTAAAAAAATTTTGGGAGAGTAAGGAAGACTACATATTTTTTAGGAAAAATTGGTAGAACTGTTGCACTTGGAGTAAGAAATAGAGCAAGGCTTTATATGCATTCTATTCTTTTGGGCAAGAGGGGGGATGTAGAAGTAGTTGAGTAGACTCCTACAAAAATAATAGGGGGCAAATGAATTAACAAAACAAGGGGAAACAAAGGGGTTTTAGATTTAATTGGAGAGGGGGGTCATTTAACAGGGATAAAAACTTAGAGAGGGGGGTGGGGGTGTAGATTAAAAATAAGTAGAGAGGAGGATGGGGGGGAAAAAGAATATACACTACTGACAATATATACATTGAGAGGGGCTGTGGATGGAATACATAGAGAAATGGTGGGGATACCTTATAATATGAGACGAAAAAAAGAAAAGTAAGTATTGAAGTTTGAACCTTTAATGCCAAGGTCACCGTGCATAGCAAAAACTTCAGGAGCGCATCAGAGTGAAACTCAAGGGTACGATGCTTTGATGCGTAGCTGAGCTTCACAGTGATCTAGATGGTCAGACCGGCAAAGCCTCCATAGTGGTCCAAAGACTCCACATGGTTAATGCGTCATTTTGCATGGGAGTGTACTGCGAGCCAATGCAAGGTACTGCAGCTGTCTAAGAGGGGCAATAGAAGAGAGCATGGTATGTGCGCAGGGGGAAGACTGTGGGTCGCAGCAGCATCATGTCATGAGTGGAGAACTTGGAGAAGGTATGCTTAGTAGAAGGGCTTTTATAGGGTAGGGAGAGAGTAGTCGGGAGGGTCAGTCAGGAGAGGAGGTCAGGGCTCAAGTTAGGTTAGGATAATAGGTGGACATATATAGTTTAGGGAGGCGGGTCGACTAGGTGAGCATAAAAATTCGTGTAGATTTAGGAGTAGATTTAGTTAAAGGGGTTAGGAGTAGATTAAATCAAGGGGGTTAGAACCTAACAAAAAAATTGGAAAAAAATGACGTAGAAAAAGGGGGTTAATTAGGAAAACATTAGGAAAGAGAAGAAATAATTAGGAAAATTTTAGAAAACATCATGAAATAAATAGAGAGAAATTTTAAAGAAAATAATTAGAAAAAATGAAAAGTAATTCAAACTTAACGAGAAAAAAATAGGAAGGGAGATAATTAAGAAAATAAGAAACTAAGAAAAATTTAGGAAAGAGAATAAATAAATAGGAAAATTAGGAAAAAGTAGAAAACGTCATAAAATAAATAGAGAAAATTTAAAGAAAATAAATAATTAGAAAATTTTATGAAATAATTAAGAGGAAAATAGGAAGTTTAAAGAAAATACAAAGACAAATTAAGGAGAAATTAAGGAGACATTGATAAAAAACTAGAGAGAGAGAGAGAGAGAGACAAGGGGGTCAAGGTCTAACAAAAAGAGCAAAAATTGTAGGAAGTGTGTGTGTGTGTGTGTGTGTGTGTGTGTGTGTGTTAGAGAGAGAGAGAGAGAGAGAGAGAGAGAGAGAGAGCTAGCATGGGGCCAAGGTCTATATATAAAAGAGAGGAAGGTGTGTGTGTGTGTGTGTGTGTGTGTGTGTGTGTTTTTTAGGCTAGCTAGTCAGTATGGGCGGGGCCAACTACCACGTCAACTAGTCCTATGAAAGTGAGGGTAGGACCTATTAAGTCCAACTAAGACCCCAACCAAGGGAAATGGAAATAACTATAGTTGTTCTAAGAGCTCTATACCTACTTTCTACTTTTCATCTTCTCCATTGCTCATTATCTTTTTTTGGAAATCGACTCTTTGCTTCAACAATTTTAGGTGTCATATCTCAGCACTATACTAGCTTTCAACTTTACATCTTGATTCTACTTTCTATTTTTTGTCTTCTTCACTACCAATCATTGCTCACTATTAATCAAATCTTTTCTTTAAAATGTTGAAAACAGAGAGTTGATTAATAGTGACCAGATTAAAGTTACAGGTTAAAAGAAAGAAAAAATCGCAGAGAAAACTTGAAATGCTAAGAGACTAAACCTAAAATGCTAAGAGATGAAACTTAAATTGTTGGGAGAAGAAACCTGAAATGTTGCACTTCTCTTTATCTACAGCAGTGTTGTATCGAGTTTCATCCCTTGGCAATTTCAATTTTCATCTCTCAGCATTTCAAGTTTCATCTCTCAGCATTTCAGGTTTCCTCTTTGATTTTCCCTTTCTTTCGACCAATAGCTTGCCTTCTTCATCTCTGTGCAGCTCCCATTGATCGCATTGGTGATCATACTATAGACACATTCTATGTGCCATCTAGGTACAATGATGGAGATCATAGAGGACAACCATAATGATGACTTTGCATCCATTAAAGATGGAGCAACCAATGACAATAAAGAATTAGTGTTGTGGTTGCATCGTGTACCAGATGATTCTGATGGTTGCCATGATTGGGACGATCATGAAGATGAGGAAAAATAATCCACTAATAGGATAGCACTATAGCCTTCCACCAAATTTAGGAAATTCTACCAAGTTTCTAGCAATGGATTTGTATCTATTTCGGAGTGATACATGCCATGTGCTTGGAGTTCATGAAGCCTTTTGAGAAAAGATCTTGCCTTGTGCATTGCATTTGAATCTATGACAAATATGAGCTTTCCATTGCAATCTGTACAACAAAAGAGAGAAATCATTAGGATAAACATGATATAGGAAATGAACCAAGTAAAGTGCAATGCTATAATGGATTTCCTCTTACCATCTTCTCTCATGCCATAGAATTTGAGCATTGCTTGTTGCAGTTTCTCAACATCTAAGTAGACATTGTTGAAAACATTCATCTCAAAGGTTTGCAAGCCAGATTTCTTTTTACTCTTCCAAGTCATTGTGCCCCTTACACAATGGTACCCTCCAAGCATTTCTCTTGCACGTTGGTTTATTTCTCTTTGTGCATGTCTCACAGACCAAGGTGTGGGTAGGGGCACTATAAATTTCTTATACTTTCCCAAAATAATAGACTTGAAAATTTTGAAAATAGATGTGGAAGTTTCACGAGTTACATCGGCAGTATCACAAGCTGCAAGCATCTCCTTTGCATCCACAATATCCTTGAAGTCCTTCATCACCTATTTAGCAATTTGCACACGTAGGCACTTGTGTCTTGTGTCCCTTAGTATCCCAATAACATCGCTTGACTTCAATAAACTAGCTAGAGCATCAATATCATCCCCATCTATTCTTCCCATCACATCTTCCATGAAGTTCCTAAAGAAGAACACAAGAAAAACTTAGTCACAAATAGTGTAGCACAAAAGAGTGTAATTTCATTGGAACATTTGATAACCAACCTTGTAGCCCAAACTCTCCTCTTTCTAGCACCACTAGTGGGTGCCAATGCATCCATTTTATGTAAGTACCTTCTTTTCCTCTCCTTCAATCCCAAAGGTGTTTCTTTCATCTTTTGCACTCGTTCTTCTACCTTCTCTCGTTCCTTCTCTATGGCTCATCGAACTTGATTGTATATATATCTTTCCAAGCCTTTTTGGCTTTATCATGAAGATCATGATTCTTCCTTTGAAGATCCTGCATAGAGTTATGCATTGCAACAATGGTGCTATTTCCTAAATGTGCTAGCATCTCTGCTTGGGTTCTGCGCATCTCACTTTCTTGCATAGCCATTGACTGAGCATTGTTTAACTGATTGCAATTTAGTAGGACCCAACCCATACTTGAAAAAGATTTTGTTTTCATGCTCCTAGTCAGGTTCCATAAAGTAGCACATAAGCATGCCGTCTTTCTATGATATGGCAATCATGCCATGCTTTTCTCCTCTCTCCTCCTTGTTTAGAGTCAGAGACATCACTATGAAGCACACTCCATTCTAATTGGCATTCGGCCCTGAAGCAATGTGATGATGGAATTCCTTGTGCTAGGTAGTAGTCAAGCCTACAGATGGCCAAGAGGAAAGACTTACAAAACTCCAAATAGCACTTTGGGCCTACCAAATGGCATTTAAGATCACTACAAAGCATATTGGCATTTGTCCTTGAAGCAGTGGTACCAATGGAATTCCTTGTGCTTAGCTTGAAGTTTGTAGTCTACTAACACAAATGGCCAAGATGAAGGCCTACAAAAGAGGCTAGATGAGCTATAACACCAGCTAAGAGGCCCAAGGTGCCATTGGGAGTGTCATCCCAATCATTTTTTTTTTAATTCACTCACAGTTTTGTGAAGAATCATAACCAAGCAACCCTGCATGTCCATTTCCAAACAAACCAAACTAGCTCATGCATTGTATGGAAAGGAGGGCTCTTTTGGTTGGCAGGATCTAAAGGAGAGAAGGATCCTTCTACCCAAAGGTCGAGATGCTCCTTTCCTTGTGAATGAAGACTGTGGATTTTGGAAGCTCCTCTCAATTCTAGACTACATGTGCTTGCATATTCAGCCTCCAACTCTAACTGAACCTGGTGATTGTTGGAGATGTCCTCAAATGGTGCCATGAGTAAAGGAGTGTAGAGAAGGAGAAGGTGTGGAGATGCAGGCTTGAAGGAGCAACATGCAGGAAGAGGGAGGATGAGGAGGAGGAGGTATGGGGGAGGGAGGACCAGTAGTTGAAGAGGAGGAAAGGGGGGCAGACCAACAGGTGTGGAGGATGAGGAGGAGTAAGCATGGAGGAGGAGGGAGGGAGGAGCGAGGAGCAGGAGGGAGGGGGGAGGAGGAGCAATGGCGAAGGAGGAGGGAGGGGGAGGGGAGGAGGAGCAGGCATGGAGGAGGGAGGGAGGGGGAGGACAAGAAGAGCAAGTGTGGAGGAGGGATGGAGGGAGGGGGAGGAGGAGGAAGGGGGAGGAGGGAGTGAGGAGGGAGGGGGAGGGGGAGTGAGGAGGGGGAGGGGGAGGAGGGAGTGAGGAGGAAGGGGTGGGGGAGGAGGGGGGAGGGGGAGGAGGGAGGGATGGAGGGGGAGGAGGAGGGAGGAGGAGGAGGAGGAGGGAGGGGAAGGAGGGAGTGAGGAGGGGGAGTGAGGGAGGGGGAGTGAGGAGGGGGAGGGAGGGAGGAGAGAGAAGAAGGGAGGGAATTCAAAATTCAAATTTTGAAACTTTCATTTGGTTTATTGTTAGGTTTTAAAGAAAAGAAAGGGAAAGCCAACACTTCCATGCTCGATCTCTTCTTGAAAAGTTTTGATGTTGGTTTCGAAGGGTACTTAGAGTGGTGCACTAGATGAACGAGCCTTAGAGAGGTGCTTGGATGAATGAGCCTTCTATCAGTGTTACAAGTCAAAAAGCTGATTTTCTTTTAAATGAAGGTAGGTTAGGATCCTCCAGGAGAATAGAGAAACATAGAAGGGGAGTAGCATTGGCACAGAATGCTAAAAGAGAGCTGGGCGATGTAAAAACCATCACCCAGAACACAAAGATGCCGACAAGCCAAGCCAAAAAGAACCTTTTATAGAAAATCACTACTAAGGCTCTTCAACTAATATATGTTGATGTGTATGGGTTAATGCAATGGCATTGTGTGGGATGCCATCGCTAGAATGAAGTGGGGTTTTAAAAGTACATCCATACTTGCATCATCCTTGGCCCATCTACTACCTAATAGCTATTATTGAGTCACGAGTCATTGCTGAGATACTAAGCCTTGATTTTATTGGTTTACACCTACCTGTACCCAAAGTTGAGACATCTAAGCCTACATTTTGATTGCATTTCATGATGAATGTGGTTTATGTCCTTACTTTGCGAGGTTTGGTAGAGGAGTTTGATGAAGCCATTTCTTGAATATTCTATCAAAATTCAAATGCATAGAGAAGGCTTTGAGTCCAAACATGTGACTTGCATCTACATTTCAAGTGTTATAGCCCTACAAGAGGGTGGCATGATCCATGTTGGCAATAGACGAGAATTAGGTTTGGGAGTCAAGTTGTTTTGGGTTTGAGGTTTACCCTTTGTAAGAAGTTGGACAACCATTTGGCTGCATGGTTCTGCACATAGACACTCTCATGCCAATAGATTGAAAATATATATGGATAGCACTCCATTGAGTAGATGGCCCATACTACCTATGAATCGTCTCAATATTTTAGAATGATGATTTTTAAAATGTCAGTAGGTTGTAACTGGTAAACCAAAGGGTTGGATAAAACCTATCTTATTGTAATTTTTATTTCCCTTTGTATGGATGGCACATTAGCTTATCTTAACACCAGGCACTTATAGGGTAGTGCCACTCCTTGCAACCCTAAACTATACACATTGCTCTTTGAAGTGAGCTGACAAGCCTAGACTATTTTTGGATTTTTAGGCATCTCTCTCTCTCTCTCTCTCTCTCTCTCTCTCTCTCTCAATAGCCGAGGGTTTAGTCTACTCAACAGACTACTATCCATGTATATTTTCCACTTATTGGCATGAGAGTGTCTGTGTGTAGAACCATAAGAGGATTTGATGAGGGTTCCAATTTAAAATTATTATCTTAAGCTCATGGTAATATTTATAAATAAAGTCTTAAGGTTTATCGTTGAAATGAAAGGGAGCCTAGGATCTGAACCTTGAGACCCAGTGGAGCAGATCTCTAACCCGTCGTAGATGGCAGATCATGTTATTCGTTGATAATAACTCCACCTCAATCACCACAATATAATTCTACTTGCACCTACCTAAATGACCTATGCTACCTGGTAGACCATAAATCATTGGTAGACGGAGGCTTTGGACAGCAGCCTATCCTTTCTTTCTAGCCTTGTGATTTCCAGATTGCACTTTACTGTAGCTTCTTGAATGTTATTTGCTCCCTGGATACATGTGCAAGCCATTGCAACTTTGATTTTAGGCCTTTGTTGGCTTCACAAGTCCATATCTGGCCATGAGCATATAGATTACACAAAAAGGGCTTGGATTTTTTTAAAGGATTGGGAGGATATCATATTTTTGGAGACCACAGGTGTTGAAGGCATAGCCTCCACCCACGTGGACACTAACCATGGGATAGGTTAAATACACCTTTAGTAAGAGGGAGTTATTAGCACAAGGTAGTGGGATCATTTTCTAGCTATATGGACAGTTGTAACTGTCCTTAACAACACTCCTTAGTGGCTTGATCCACCACATAATGTTTTTGACTAGGACTGTTACATTTCAAAACTTACTGTTGCCTTACAACAGTCAGACTGATGTCAAATGGCTATAAAACCTTGTATCAACTCCTATTGAGAGTAGGGAATTGTTGAGTTGATGTATTCTCTATCAAAACATAATATACAAGAAGCATACTGCCTTTTGCAAGATTTCCTCTCTGCCCTCTTTACATCTCGTGATAGTCTTTTATAGTCTGCTTACTTTCCGACTATACTCCAGCTGCTGGCACCTTGTTGTTAGGAGTGGAGATGTGTTTATCTGAAGACACTCTGAACACTATTGGTGATCCTATCATTGTTCCTACCCAGAATTGCCAGTTTTCTCTCAAAGCACAACAAGCACCACTATCAATTACGACGTGAAACAACAAACAGAGAAACATACAAAACACAACTTTGAAAAACACAAAACCCCAACTGCATCGTAGGATTGCACCTACGTGCACAAAGCCGACAAATACGCCCACGATTACAAACAACATTAGAAACTGCATATGGTAGCAAATGTTAGAAAACATAGGAAATTCTATCCTAGTGAATACACTAGTAGAGGAGGATCTCACATCGCTACTTTAGCATACGTGAATATCCATATTGAAAATCAATGCTCCACCAAAGAAAACTTGGACTAGGCTCCATTTAGTTATCATTTAGCAACAACTATAGGAGCAATTGTTTGAATCTAGAAAGGCTCAATGCTTCACCGCAACTCACAAAGAAAGACCCCAAGAACTACATCAACAATCACAAAACAGCTAACAGTCAGACTCGTATTAGAAAAGAGATGTATATGACAGCAACATCAACAACACACCAAAACAAGAACAATACATCAAGATTGGCAAAGAAGATCACAATATCAACATTACAATTCCACTATGAAGATAGCACACAAAGCTTAGCTGACAGTGGCACATTTCTACCACACGATAAGCTATTATAATCCTACCTCTCTCATTTTCCTTTCATTGAATGACTAGCCCATGTCGGATAGCTTTGGAGAGGAAACATCACCTCACCATATTGGTATAGCATATTTTACATGAAATAGAGCTTGGGTAGAGGATGCTTCCAAACAGATGATCTAGAGGATATCTTTCATGACCTTGATTATATTTTTAGTGGGACAAGTTCCTCTTATAATTCCCTACATAGCCAGGAGGTGCACGAAGCAAAAACTGAGCTAGAAAGATTAATGCTATCCACTAAACCCTTCATTTGTTTGATAGGAATTAGATCAAGATCAATGTTTTCTTTCTCAAGTCCTAAAATTTCCCCTGCAACAAGTAAACTTTGCAATATTACATATTTTCTTGCAAGGCAGACACATACATACAAATACAATGGCTAAACAAGATGTACTCTCACCTTGCTTTTTGTACTCTATGCTTACATCCTCCAATGCCAGCAACTTTCGAATTCTCTTGCTTCGTCGTCTCTCTCCAAGAACGATTCTCTTCATTCTTGCTCTCCTTAGCTCATTCTTTATCTTTGAATGCTCTTTGATTTCCCTTTGCAGCTACTCTTTCAAATATGAATTTATCGACATTTCTTGGTCCTTCTCCATTCTTTCTCAGACATACAATGAAATAGCACAGGGATACAAGGACAATGTGCGATTCAACACAGGAGCTATGGGGGTGCTCTAGGAGGCTACAAAGCAAGTGACCATCACTCTATTCGAGGATCCCAACTTGTGTGCCATCCATGCAAAGCGTGTCACGGTCATGGACAAGGACATGGCTCTAGCGAAGCGGCTATGGAGTGACCCAAGTTTGAAGCCCTAGATTCTCTTGCAGCCCACTCTTAGGACTTAGACCACCCCCTACCCTTGAAGGCACTATCTTGTATCTAAGGCCCAAGGGCCGATCTTTTTTAATTAAATATATCCACATTCTCTACACTATCGCATTGTTGTGTATTCTCCATGTTTATGACTGAAGTAACTGATCATTTTAATGTAAGTTTTGAATTCTATCAAATCCTAAAGGAATTTCACCATCGCACAGAAGGGAAAAGTGTTTGGGACATCGCTAGGACACTAGAGAGCCTAAAACCCACCACGGTATAAATTTGGGAATTCCGGCAAGTCCAAAATGCCCAAATTCGCATCGTGTCAGGTTTTAGGCTTTCTAGGGTCTTGGCGACATCCCAGACATGTTTCCCTTTAGTGCAATGGTGGAATTCCTTCAAGATTTGACAGAATTGAACTTTCAATACCCAGAATTGGTGAAAATGATACTAAATTCCAAAATCTTTCGTTGGTAGCTCCAAACAACTTCAACATTTTGTCAAATGCCCACAATAGCCACCTCGGGCCAACAATCCTCCCACCGATGACCTCTCACCAACGGTCCTCCTGCCAATGATCCTCTTGCCCATAGTCCTCATAGCAAAGATCCTCCTATCATCAATAATCATTTTGTCAATGAGACTCTTGCTAATAATCCCCAGGCTATTAATGAGCCTTAGCAAACTCCTCCTACCATAAAACCTCATCACTTTCTTTCACTTGCTAGTCAACAACCTAGTGTTTCCCCTCCATAGGAGGGAATGTCAATGCTAGAGGGCTCAACTAAAGTTCAGCATACCCTATCAAGCTGGTGGATTAGAGCAATATAGAGGAACTTATAGAAAATATTTAACATAATTTCAATAACATGAGCTTTATACCCCTTAAACACACGTGATATCTAGGATTTCTTAGTAGTGCAACCCCCAAGAGTAAGGTACTCATTAGATATCTCCCTAAAGACCTAGAAGTAGAAGATTAGTTTCCACATGCTAATGGAAATGCAAGTTTTGGGAGAGATTGACACATTCTAGGTGACAGCCAAACTCAAGCAAAAGTTAAAAGAAGAGAAGTTGGTAGAATAGCAACACTTTTTTCCTAAGAGTTTCACTAAAGGTGTAATAGGAGAGCACTAGATAGTTGATCCTAGAGCTACGATAACTTGGCAGAGCACCTAGTTCTCTAGCTTACTCTTAGGAGCTAAATTTGGGCACAACAGAAGAGCCAAAAGTGATAGTGGTATTTTTTTGGGTGATCAACTTCAAGTTGTTAAAACTTTGTTCTTGTAATAGAAGGATGTGTTTTCATGGAGAACTATATAAGCTTTGTGGGGAGTTTCACCCAAAATTTGCCAACATAGAAGGCCATCGGTGCTAGATGCCCAACCTATGTATCAACAAAGATATTGTATGAATCCCAATTATGCGAAGCAAAGTAAAACCAAGATTATTTAGCTCATCCAAGTAGGAGTCATCTATGCAATAGATCATAGTCATTGGTTCTTTCCAATCATCATGTGCCTAAAAAGAATGGCTAACTCGGAGTCTATGTGGATCATAGGAAGCTAAATGATTAGTTCCAGATCTATTTGCAATTTTGTTCATATATGGAATACTTGATCGAGTTGTAGGCCATGAGATGTACTCATTCATGGATGGTTATAGTGAGTATAGTCAAATTTTTATTGCACCCAAGGATTAGTTTAAGACTAGTTTCATAACAGAATGGGTTGCATATGCCACCAAAGTCATGCCATTTGACCTACATAATGAACCATCCACCTTTTAGAGATTCATGGTTGACACTTTTGACTTGGATTATCTCATCAAGCCCATTGCAATTTATCTAGATGATTTTTGTGTTTACTCAACAATTTCTATGCATCTTTCCCTCATGCTTTTTACCTTGGAAAAGTTTCTCATAGGTGCGTACAATCAATGATTTACCAAAACTAGACTGACATGGTTTGTTAGTATGATTTGGTATATTACTCAGTCATATAATTGAGAGTGCTCTCAACGGAAGCAAGAACGGAAGAGGGAGAGAGAGCGAGAGAGAGAGACAGAGAGCCACACAAGTTTTGGTGGGTGCAGAACCACCCTAATCTTCTTTTTCATTCATTTATATATGTGTTTGAGTATTGTACATAACTGGGGTTAAGGCACAGTGACCTTTAACCCCACAACCTCCCACTTAAAGGACAATGTGCCTTTAAGGGAGAACAACCAGTGAGCATACTATCCAATGCCCATCAATACACGACAATACTCAAACCGCTGACTAGGTAGACTCTTCGTCAGCGTATCTGCAGGGTTATCATCTGTATGAACCTTGACAAGCTCTATGCGCTTGTCCTCAAGTACCTCCCTGATGAAATGGTACCTGACCTCAATGTGTTTGGTCTTTGCATGAAAGACCGGATTCCGTGCTAGCTGAATAGCACTCATGGAATCACTATGCAATGTCGGTACACCTGTATGAATCCCCAAATCTCCCACTAGCCGATCAAGCCATATAGCCTCCTTGCAACCCTCTGTGGCTGCAACATACTCAGCCTCTGTGGTAGACAAAGCAACGCACTTCTGTGCACGAGACATCCACGACACTGCACCACCTGCAAAGGTGAACACATAACCAGAAGTGGATCTCCTACTATCCACATGCCCTGCATAGTCTGAATCTGTGTACCCAAGTACACGCATGTCTCCTTTACCAAAGCAAATGCACATCTCCTTGGTACCCTTCATGTACCTCATGATGCACTTAACTGCCTCCCAATGCCTCTTTCCTGGATTAGCCATATACCGGCTAACAACTCCCACTGCAAATGCAATGTCTGGTCTAGTAGCTATCATAGCATACATAAGACTCCCAACTGCTGATGCATAAGGAACCTTGGCCATCATGGCCCTTTCCTCATCTGATTTGGGACTATCTGTATGACTCAGTTTCACATATGGAGGCAATGGAGTACTCACTGCCTTCCCCCCCTCCATATTGAAACGCTGCAATACTTTTGTAACATACTCTTTTTGTGAAAGCCAAAGGAGTTTCCTACTCCGATCACGCGTGATGCGCATACCAAGAATATGACCTGCAAGTCCCAAATCCTTCATATCAAAGGCCTCATGCAACTTGGCCTTTAATGCATCTAGCTCATAAGTATTCTTGCTAGCCAATAGCATATCATCCACATATAGTGCCAAGATTATCAGGCTATTATCCTTAGCCCTTTTAGTGTAGAGGCAGTGATCAATTTCACTCCTTCTAAAACCCTGGGACCGAATGAAAGCATCAAACTTCTGATACCATTCTCTAGGCGCTTGCTTAAGACCATAGAGACTCTTCTTCAGCTTGCAAACTAAATGCTCTTTGCCCTTTTCTTCAAAGCCTTCCGGCTGAACCATGTAAATTTCCTCACGCAAATCCCCATGCAAGAAAGCTGTCTTGACATCCATCTGCATAAGCTCCATATCCTCTGCTGCCACTAGTCCAAGCATGCATCTAAGTGTGGTCATCTTCACAACTGGAGAGAATATCTCATCAAAGTCCACACCCTTCTCTTGCTTGAACCCTTTAGCAACCAAACGGGCCTTGTACCTAGGCACATCACCACCTATGACCTTCATTTTGTAGACCCATTTACATGGCAATGCTTTCTTTCCATGTGGCAAAGAAACCAAGTCCCAAGTCTTATTCTTCATAAGTGAACTCATCTCTGATTGCATAGCATACTCCCACTTGCGTTGATCCTCACGCATCATAGCCTCTTTGTAGCAAGAAGGCTCCCCGCAATCAGTAAGCATCACATAGTCTACCCCTGGAACAAACCTATCAGGTGGTCTAGACACTCTAGATGATCTTCTCAAGGGCATTTCAGCTTGCTGTCCCATTTGCATATCAGCCACATTTGGCTCATCATTTCCACCAATAGATGATCCATCATCTACCCTTGATTGTATACCTGTGGGAGTACTTGGTGGCACCATTTCTTGCACATTTGGTGCATGGACAGCTTGCTGTCTATCAACATATGCAGGTGGATTCACATCCTGGAAAGTGATTCTCCTCATTTCCACATCCCTCATGGGTGCCTTATGCATCTTCTTCTCATTGAAGACCACATCATGGCTGCGTATGATCTTCTTTGCTTCTGGATCCCAGAGACGATAGCCCATCTCTCCACTTTCACCATAACCCAGAAAGATGCATTTCCTAGACTTAGGATCTAGCTTCTTTCGAAGCTCTTTTGGCACATGTGCATATGCCTCACACCCAAATATACGCAAATGAGAGTAAGAGGGCTTCTTGCCACTCCATGCCTCTTCAGGAATACCACCATCCAAACTCTTACTAGGTGATCTATTGATCACATGCACTGCAGTCTTCATTGCCTCAGCCCAAAAACCACCAGAAAGACTTGCATTGGAAAGCATGCATTGCAACCTTTCTTGAATGGTACGGTTCATCTTTTCTGCAACTGGATTTTGCTCTGGAGTACGAGGGGATGTGAGCTCCCTCTTAATCCCACGTGTATCACAGAAATGCTGAAAGTCATGAGAGAGATACTCTCCACCATTATCAGTCCGTAGGCTTTTAAGCGTTCTACCTGACTGATTCTCAACCAAGGCCAGCCATTTCTGAAATACCTGGAACACATCACTCTTCCGAGCTATAGCATAAGCCCACACTTTCCTAGTTGCATCATCAATGAATGTCACATAGTATTCAGCCCCGCCTAATGACCGTGTAGGCATGGGACCACATACATCTGAATGCACCAAATCAAGCATTTCAAACTCTTTCTTTCCCCTTATTTTATGGGCTGATTTAGTCTGCTTTCCATAGAGACAGTGCTCACAAAATTCAAAATCAGAGAAACTCAAATGCGGTACATAACCCAAACGGCATAAAGCTGACCCACTGAAATAAGACTCTTGGTCAGCTTAGGCACATGTCTTACATGTTTCAAAACAAATGCAGACCCATTTGCAAAAGAAAACTTTATGTCACCTGCTCCCACTATGTCACATGCATAGTCATTTCCAAGATGCACACAACCTGTCTTTCCACTATCATAAGTGGAGAACCATTCCCTATGGGGAGTAACATGGAATGAAGCACCATAATCCAAAATCCAATCCTGGGAATATGCATCATCTGAAGTGGTAAGCAACTCTGCAGATAAACTAGACATGAAGAGAACATCATTGTCACTATCACGTGTGACTGCATTGATCTCCTCGATCTTCACTTTTCCTTTGTCCTCCCTTGGACTCTCTTCCTTTTGATTTGCACCCCAATTTGCATTCTTTTTCTTATTCTTTTGCTCTCTTTTCAGCTTGTAGCAATCCTTTTTCATATGGCCCTTCTTGCCACAATGGTAACACTCAATGTTCCGTGCCCTGGATTTGCTACGAGACTTCCCTCTTTCTTGGGACTTCCCCCTGAACTGTGATCTGCCCCTTTGCACATTTAAGGCTGCATCCTGCTTGTTGCCATCCATAGACTTCCGTCTAATCTCCTCGGCCAACAAGCTACCCACAACATCATCAAATTTCAGTACTCCACCAGGTGCAGAGTTACTGACAGCTGTACGGAAGGTATCCCATGAGGATGGCAATGAACATAAGAGAAATATTGCCTTAGTCTCCGCATCAAAATTCATTTTCTGAGCCTGAAACTGGCTGAAAATAATATTGAATTCATTCAAGTGAGAAGCAATGGAGACCCCTTCCTTCATTTGCAGCTCAAACAACCTCTTCATGAGGTAAACTTTATTAGAGGCAGTTTCCTTTTCATAAGTGGCACATAGTTTCTTCCACAAATCTTCCGTAGTCTGCTCATTTACTACTGTGAAATAAACTGACTCTGCAAGATGAAGTCTAATAGTAGACTTTGCTAATGCATCCAACTCATTCCAATCATCCTCAGACATATTTGCAGGCTTAGCTTCAATCCCTGCCAAGGGTTTAATCTGCTTCTTTTGAATAAGCACATCCCTTATCTGTTCTTTCCACAAAGAAAAGTTTGTCCCATCAAACTTTTTAATGCTGAAAAACTCCTTTTCAGACATGGAAGAGGATGCCATAATGCAAATAAAGCAAAATCCCAAATGCTAGTACCTGCAAGAGAGAATCACACCAAATACCAAGTGCACCCAAATGTGTATGCCACAATAGTGTGAAATATCACCAAAACTCAAAGCTCAAAGCATCTGACTCATGTGCATATACTATGCATCAATATGAGCAAATCTGGCCCAAAAGAAAATGCCAATAAGTGCCAAATGACTCAAGCATAAACACTGTCCACTGGCATATGCATCAATAATGTCTCATCCAAGAGAGTATAGCACTATCAGTGCATCATCTGCAATGTGTCAAAGCTGTCCCTCAGCTTAAAATAGCATCCATGTGCAAAGCGTCCATAAAAAATAGCATCCCACAAGGCAATTTGGGCCTATCAGCGCATCCAACAAGGACCGCAATGCATCCAAATGGCCTATAAATCATCCACTGCAACCCAATGCACACCACGAATGAGCGCACACTGCTCAAACTGCAACCAGAGTGATCTGCATAAGGTATGCTCAAGAAATCATAGTCCCACGGTGATGAGCGCTACTGAAAATAGAACCTGAGATGCCTCAAAACATGGGCGCCATTGCATAATCGGAATCAGCAAGAAAATCTGCAAATATCTCTCTTCTGCCAGAACTCCAAAATCCCAACCGATGAGTGAGAAATGGGAGTCAACACTTATCCACTGCCATGTGGCATAAATCTAAGGTTTCAAAACCTTAGTATGAAAAATGCATAACAGAGAGACGAAATCGAATACACAGAGATTTATAACTCTGAAAATCCTCCACCGAATCACGCAAGAACTGATAGGTAGGGGTTTTTGGGCGTCCGGAACGCAATGGGACAGACGGTTTTGGAAACCGTGGCCTCAATCACTGGGTCCAACACACGGACTGAAAAACGTTTTTGGAAACAGAGCTATCTGTAAACTCCACCGGAGTGCGAATGATGAGCAACATAGAAGTTTTAGGACCTCCTGAGTCCACCGGAACTGACAGATCTGCAAATGGTTGCTCCAAACTTGAGTTCCAACACCCGGGCAAAAAACGCAGGAATTGACACAGTGAGTCACAAATCCACTGAAATGATCTCAGATTCAAGAATGAAGGTGTTTCCAAGCTCCTAAAGTAATGTGGACACCAAAAGTAAGCAATAGTTGCCTCCACAAGTCAATACGGAGTCTCTGTCATCGAACGGAACAGGGAAAAGCTCAAAAAACGACTTTTTCTTTGAAAAGCTCTTAACAGGCTCTCAAAACCACTTCGTAAAGCCAAAGTGACTTTTCCAAAGTTTCCTCCAAGGTCTCTGCACACTCGGATGCAAGTAAAGTCACCCACAAAGCTTCCCACAAAGCTTCTCCTTCCTCCCACAGAGCTGCTGAGCTTCAAGCATTCACGCACACTCAGCTAGATCACCCAGGCTCTGATACCAGTTGAGAGTGCTCTCAACGGAAGCAAGAACGGAAGAGGGAGAGAGAGCGAGAGAGAGAGACAGAGAGCCACACAAGTTTTGGTGGGTGCAGAACCACCCTAATCTTCTTTTTCATTCATTTATATATGTGTTTGAGTATTGTACATAACTGGGGTTAAGGCACAGTGACCTTTAACCCCACAATAATTAATCTCCAAAGAGGGTGTATGGATTGAGCTGAATCCATTGAAAAGACGCTTAAGGGTATGTTACACAATTAAGGTTTTTTAATGGATTTTTCAACTTCTATACATGATTTGTGTTCAAAATATTTTGCCAAGGTTAGAGCTCCATTATATCACATAACCAACAAAGATACTAGATTTCAATGGACTGCTGAGTTGTCTATAAATTAAAGAAATGGAGAACTAAAATGCATATACTAAGACAAACAAGATATAATATACTTTTTGATGTTCATGTAGATGCCATAAGATATACTATTGGTACCATACTGGCACAACTGAATGGGAGATAGGATTATCCAATGTATCATACAAGCAAGTTGTTGATGCCCCAAACTATAGCACAATCAAGCGTGAAGCCTTAGGAGTGAAAATTTTTTGGTACTATTTGCTCAAAAACACATTCATCTCTATGTTGATTATTAGTCTTTGCCCTATTTGATTACTAAAATGGTGATCCAAGGATTATTGGTATGTTTAAATTCACAAACCAAGTAAATCACATGCAAGAGCAAACTATTTGTCCTAGTTACCAATAGTAGATGATGCTAAGGAGTCACTATTAGACTGCTAGATGCTTACTTATTTGCTATAGATTTTTCAAAAATTGAGTATGATGAAATGCTAAACTATCTATCACATGGAACTATTCCCAATCATATCTCCAATGACAAGTGTAGGTAGTTAGCCTTGAAGGCCTAAAAGTATAGCTTGATTGGTATCCAATTGTATCACCAGGGTTAATATGGGGTACTATGGGAATGGGTTTTGCCACATGAGCTTGCTAATATAATTACCGAGGAAGATAATAGACCAGTTGGAGGTCACTTAGTGGTGATCTCATTGCTTGAAAATTCTTGGAGGAAAGATTATGGTGCATCACTTTATTTTAAGGACACACATGCTCACTACATGGAATGTGACCTCAGTGTGACTTATATCAAAGAATAGAAAAATTGTTTCAATAGGATCGTATTCCACTGTAGCTGAGTCAACCATGGGAAGCATTCCAAACAGGGGCTTAGATTACATGGGTCCTTTCAAGAACATGGCTTAGTATACCATGAAAATTAATTTTAGTAGTTATAGGTTATGCTTCTAAATGGGTAGAATCCAAAGCCTTAATAGATAACTCAGCTTGACCATAGCCTAGTTTCTCTTTAAAATACAATTTGTAGATGTGGTTGTCCCATTGAGTTTGTCAGCAATCAGAGAGCTCATTTCATGAATAAGGTTTTCGAGCTATTGACAAAAGAGCTCATGGTCATCCAATGCATTGCTATGACATTATATCCTTAATAAAATGGATAGGCTGAGTCAACCAATATGACTCTCAAGATGGTACTCACAAAGATGATCATCATGCATTCCAAGGATTGGGTTACCAAGTTGCATGCTACACTATAGGATTATTACGTGGCTTATAAGGTAGCCACTAATCTATCACCTGGCAAAATGGACTTCAGCATGAAAGAAATGGTACCATTGGAATTTTCAATCCTAAGACTCCGAGTGGGAGCACAACATCAACTTGGACAACCAAAAATAGTCGAGACAATTTTATCAACTGGATGAACTATGAATTTGGGTGGCATGGTCATAGCATGTGATTTAAACAAGAAGAAAACCAAGGCATGATTGCATATTGTTTAGAAGAAAAACTATGGCATGATCGCATATTGTTCAGAAGAACCTTAAAAAAGGCATGTTGTTTTGGTTGTACAATGCTAAGTTAGAGCTATTGAAAACAAATTTTAAGCTCATATGGAATAGACCCTACAGGCTTATGCAAGTGTTTGATAATGGTATAGTATAGCCAAAGGATCTACAAGATCAAGTGATTCCCAACAATTTCTCCCATGTAGCAAAAATATCTACATTGTGTTTTGTTGATGCCTTGTCATCAACTCAAACACCGTGAAATTCCTACACAATGATCAGTCAACAAAGTTCAAGAGAGGGTATTTTTCTACAAGTGTTCTGCAAATGCATTGAGTCATTGGTCAACGAGGGGTGAGGAAAAGACCATCAACATTTGTCGATCCTGCTAGGGAGGATGTGCTAATAGTTTGAGTGGGGAATTGAGTGGATTGAGCTTAGTGGTCCTTAGGCTTGGGTGCAAAAACATTGACAGTAGAAATCAATGCTATCTGTCAAAATGAGGTATAGTACTTGCTCATCTTAGTATATTACTACCTATAAAAGATTCATTTGAGTGTATGTGGGTGATAAAAGTATAATGCAAGAATGGAAAGGCAATACAGTGAGAAAAACAACACTTGTATTCAATATAGAACCACAATAGTTGTAGATGGAGACTCAATGCTTAAATCCCTATTCAAGGCCGAACTCTCATTGAGATCAGGTTGACTCTTTTTGGCCTATGCAAGTCCTAACATGACAAAACAAGAGGACCCAAGCAATAAAAGTGAGCGAGTGAGTCCACCATACTCTCTCATAGTGCTTAAGTGTACTATTTTCCATGAGATTTTCCATAGAGTTTGGTGGTGCAATTTGTGCAATATACTTGTGCTTTGCTTGCCTTGTGTGCATTGCATTTTGGTCCATGCATTGACATTCTATGGTACTATGGTCAAATCAATTACGTGCGCCTCCAAGCGAGGTTTGATATACTAGGACCTACTATGGGGTCATGCAGTTGTCAACACACGAAGACTAATCCCACTAGTTGTTGTGTATATAGATGTTGCATCATTATTATACCATCGTCCATGCCTTCATCTTCCTCAATTTGTCACTTATCAAAATCCCCCACACGTGCCAACAAATACACACACAAAAGCAAGGGCATTCAGAATAAACCGGACTTCTACATCGTCCATGCTTTGATCTGTATCCATTATTTTCCTACACCATGATATAAACTTATCAAGCTTTGCCTACTAAATGTGTGTCACTTCATAGCCTAGTAGTTTCAATGCAAGCTTCGCCTACTAATTACAATGCAAACATAAGATAGACAAATCAATTCAATTCAATCATTTTGTAGGAAAACATAAGTTATAAAGAAAACATACGATAGAAAAACTAGTTCAATTCAATCATTATGTAGGCAAACACAAGATAGAAGATGGCTTATTCAATACATTCACAATCATGAAACACATTGCCAAACAAGAAGCCACAACATCAACTAGTTCATGTAGTGTGCAACAAAGGGCACACATGTTCGCTTCAATGTGAACAATTCAATTCAATACAACCATAATGTAGGGAAATAGAAGATACAAAGTGGTCTACTAATCAAGGCATATGCCTACTATGACTATCTACCGCAGCAAGTTTCTCCAAACCACCAACAAACATTGTTCGAATTTGTAGGTTCATGCTCTAGTTGCTAGCTTCTAGACTCTCCTTGTGCCTCTTATTACACCCACTCTCCGCATCTTTAAATGTCCATTCCAAGTTCAGGTTCCTCTCCTCAATTCTCTACGCTATGGTTCACCTTCCTACGTATGCAGTTTCTCTTGCACTTCAAAAGCAAAGAAGAAAAAATAGGCTTAGAATTGGATCAAATGAAATGTAGTGAAGTATTATGGAAGGAAGAATAAATGCATACCATCATTAGAAGTATCGAACACACCCACGGTGGGGTCGACACACCTATCCCTCTTGAAAATGGGATGCATAATATCCCATAGCTACTTCGAGAACCTTGTGACTTTCATCCTCTCAGCAGTGCATTGCTTCGGAGTCAGGGACCCAATATGAAGATTTCCCCGAAGGGATATTTGCTAGTCCCTCACCCATTGATATTGAGGCCATAATTTAGAATACTTATCACGGGCTTGCTCCCATGTCACTTGGAGGCCTTTCTCACCACAATCACATGAGCAATGCATTGCCATTTCTCCTCATGGGTTTTTAGCTTTTGCATGATCGACAGCAGTGCTGATCAAAAGTCGCCTTGCATAGGCATAATATCTCCACTACCTCAATAGACCAAAACATTTTTCCATCTCCTCATCCTTGTCCTTTATAATCTTGGATGCTCTAGCTTTGGATTTTGGAGCAAGATCACTTGTTTATGCCAAATATTCATTTGTACCATTGGTTCTTGGCGACATGTGTGCTAGAGAGAAAATGTGAGGGTGGCTGCAATTCCTCTAGTTGGGATGATGGCACTATGTCCACATCAGGAATGTAGGATTCCTATAAATTGATGTTTAGATCCACCATTGGAACCCATGGAAGGTTTGAAATTTGGGGAGGGTACAAAGGCGAGATCAAGGGAGTAGTTTGTGAGGACAATGTAGTTCACAAGGCCACTGGTTGGTTAGGAATTTGGGGAGGACCATCCATTAGAAAACTATGGAAGGAGAATGGATATGAGTAAGCCATGGATGCGCCTACATGAGGGATGCACACAACCCATAAGCATGGGGTGGAGCATTATAGAATTTGCCACACTTAAAAAAACTAGCATTTCTTCTCATGCCATTTTTGAAAAAGTAGGGAAGACTTAAGTGTAGTTGTATGATGCCAACATTAGAGATAAATATGACTCATGGGCATAGAAAAGAAGGTAACTAAAAGCAAGCATATCAATATGTGTAAGACTTTAAAATACTTAAGGAAAGTAATATGATGCATTTATTGAAACTCAAAAGAACTTCATGGCTATTTGTGCAAAGGTAAAGGACGAGAGACTTTGCAGCACAACTGAGGAACATAAAGGTCATTATGCATGGTCTCGACTCTAGCATTGCCTTGCAATGGGAGCTTCGAAACCACAAAATATGACCTGTGTGGTTTGACTTGGCAAATCAATGGTTAGTCCCAGTGAAGGAAATGTGTAAGAGTGAACGTACTTTTGGAGGGTGTCTAGTAGCTTTGGGTCAAATTGTCATTCATCCCTGCAAACATCGCAGAACAAGTGACAATTAGCAAAACTTTTGTGGTTCAATATAGCAACCCAAATTTTTAAGAGCCTGAAATGTGACCTAGAACACGACCCCAAATAACCTTTTGAAAGACAAGCTTTAAGCATTGATCAAAAGAAAGGGTGCCATACTATCTTCTATTCCTGCCAAGAGGACAAAACAAATGTAAGCACTATATTCAAAGATGAAAATAGTAGTCAAAACCACAACAAATGTGTTCTCCATTCCAAGTCCTCGAATATAGGTCTTTGCCATTCCATGTCCTCCAATGCAGGTAAATGCAAACATATGGAATGAGTTGACTCCTTCTGCTTCCTAAATCCAACTTAGCCGAAAGGAAGCTATAGGAGTCAACTACTAAAAGTGACGCATAAACTTGCTTTGATTGATCATGGTTGCAAGATTGGTTGATTTTCAATAAAAGATTCTTTTAAATAGATTGAGCATGGGCTTGCCCGACGACTAAGTTCAAAATTCAATTATCGTTTGAAGCAGGACTCTTGGGTTTTCATAGGACCTTCTATTGGACACTCATGGATGCTAGCACGGGAAAAGTTTGTTTGTTTTATCCAATAGACTAGCCATAGCTCTTATTTCGCTTTTCTGTTTGTAATTTTCAATGCTTGACTGTGTGATGAGCATTGGTGACATTCTTACTCCCAATCTTTCTATGGACTTTGTGAACACTGTAAAAGGTGTTTATTGATACTAGGGGATGTACAAAGGTTCTGTTGTAGATGGAAATAGTGGTGGAAGGATTCGAGCAAAGATGATGTTCTTCTATAGAAGTACAGACATAATGACAGTAAGAAGTTCAAGACCAACAATGAAAAATGTCCAAGAATTCGTGACGAACGGAGTAGGGTTGGTCACGTTTGCTGGCAACAAGGAGGTACTTACAGAGTCCTTGAATATGGAAGGATGCAGAATGGCAAGCTTTTCCATAGTTTTTCATGAGCATGCAGAATGGGCAATAGGAGGAGGGAGAGCATAGGAGGGAGCAGTGTGTAGGACTATGTGGGTGGAGAGGCCATGATATTAGCTGTTTGGCACAAGATCTTCCCTTAGCAATTATGCCGGTAGTATTGGTGTTTCCTCCAGCTCCAACCCCCATATGCCCACTTGAAGAGGCCTTCTTTTAGGTCCAACGGGGTCCCTGTTTGCCAACACACCGCGCCGCCTTCCTCGGGGATACCACATGGGAACCACACAAACCTTGGCCAAAGGTGGCGAAAATGCCAGCTTGCATTCACACGAGAATGCTTTGTTAATTTGTCCTATGTTGCCATCTAGAGGCCGCAGCCAATAGCTAGCTTCCGGCTGTGTCGCTTGACAAGAATTTCATCTTCGAGCTTAGAAAATCTTGGTAGAGAGTGAGCACATGGACATCATTGTCTAGATAGCTAGCTGCTTCAAAGCTACAACATCTATTTAACATTTGATCCTTCCAATTAACGGTTGGATTTTTCTGACCCTGCAAGGGTCCTAAGGGATGATGATGGTTAGTGAGTTGCTAATCAAGGGCCATAGTTTTAAAGCTAGTTCATTTGGTCAATTTGACCTTGCAAATTATGGCTAGTATGAGGCTTAAATGTGGGTTACGAGAAGTATAAGTGCTTCTAATGTATTTAGGGTTTAAGGTTTTTGTTTTCTTGTGGAGGTCCTAAATGGTTTTTGTCTTTTATCCTAAAGCTTTTATCTTTTGTGAGGTATTTCTCTCTAGAGATGGAGGCTCTCTTTGTCTCTTGTATGACACCACATTTATATTACCCTTGCCAAAATAGGCATGTCCCAACTTTTATTTAATGGACCATCCACCACACACACACCTTTTCACCTCTTTTCTCTCCTCTCTTTCACTCATCTACTTTTCCTGATATTCATTCACCTTCACTTGCTTTTTCTCTTTTCCTTTCCTTCCAATTTACACATATCGTTTCCTTTCACAAATTATTTGAAATATTTATCGAGCTACTTACACTTGCACGTATAATGACACTCCAAAAAGACCATAGTGGGATCCCCACCTTGTTTTTCCTGCATGTCAAGCCAAACTCCGTATAAGTTTGTCTGTAAAGCTAGCTGCTTTGAAGGTCGGAGGACGTCCAAAACACGTTCGATCCTTCCAAAATTTGGTCGTCTTCTTTATATGTGATCAAGCCAAACTCCGTATAAACGTTGAGAAACATGTAGGACGGAAGTGGAATAACGAATTTCGCATGGCATCACTTTGCCATCAATGCGTGCACCGAGGCTGTCATATTTGTGGCCCTTTAGCATATTTTGTCTCTGAGATGATAGATCACTGAAATATATCCAACCAAACAGTTTGCCTAGATTTTGCTTCAGTGACGTATATCTCATTGGATAAGCATGCATGCACTTGAGTCTTGGACTTCTCGCCTTTGTCAATTTCCTATCTGTTGCATATAACTCGTTGCGTTTTGTCTTTTTCTTTATCCCATAAGCGGCTACAACCCGCTTTTAATCTACAGACATTGCTTTGAAACAATATAGCAATCCTCTTGCATATCCTCATCTCAACCACTTCACCATCCAGATTCCATAATTAGCTTCTCCAGCCTCGAACTTCAGCTCGTTCTCCTCTGTCCACAACAGCTTTCTTTGTTCATATCCCTTGACTGATATCATAACGGACGTGTGAGCACTCTTTGTGTCCGCCAGCCAGTCATTCCGACCAGCTAGTGGAAGAATTGTCTGCCTCGGTTGATGGTATGGGCGAACAAAGGTCTGCACCTGCCAGAGATTTACTACTATGCAGCCCCTGCATACTCTCCACGGCTCAACATGGCATTGCGTGTGGGTCGGACATGGCTTCCTGTGGCCCTCTGCGGGCCTCCCAACCCAAGTCGATTCCATTCTCCTGCCAGATTGATCGAAATGAGATCTGCACTATGCCTGCAGATTTTTTTCTCAGGTAAAGGTCTTTACCATGTGCTTTTCTGTGGTTTTGTTGCTTCTCTTCGTGCAGCAGGCTGTACTATAAACTGAATTCGGTTATACTCTCTACTGTGGCAGATCTTTTATGTCAGGATATCATATGACCGCGAGTGACAGTACAGAGGCGCCTAAAGTGGTTTGGCGAAAATGTGTGTTATTAAAACAGTCTTCTTCCAATCAAGAAGATAGGCAGAAAATCTCCAGAACGATAGAAGTCATGAAAGCTGTGTGGCAGCAAAGAACTAATGCAAGAGGAGAAGACGTCTGCACAGATAGCAAATTCCGACTTTCAAAAATGACCAGTCCCCTTGCTTTGGATGCCCGGGGCTCTTTTGTACACTATTGAATGTTTATACTGCACCGTGCCGTTAGCAACAATTTTCGAACAGTCCTTAGAGCTGATTCAAGAAGCATAGTGTAGTAATGAATCATGATGTCTAAGCTCCGATTTCAAAATAGTCTAATTTTGCACAGCATTTTAGTGCATGTGTACAGCTCATTCAAGGAGCATAATGTAGTATTCTAAGCTACGCTTTATTATAGTTGACTAGGGTTCATTTCCTTCGAATTCATTCACTTTCCTATAGCCACATAAAGCTGCGTTCATAGCTCACATTGCATGCTTTCACTCAGTAGAGTATTTTCAGAAGGCTATATTCAATGTATTATCAGAAGGCTATAGTCAATATATGCATTTAAAGGGCATCCAGATAGAGGCCCATCATCTTCAAATAATAGACAAAAAGCTATGCATAGAAATTTCCACCAACAAAAATGTAGTAGATGCCTTGGTGATGCATGGAACAATAGAGGCAAAGATGATGCCAATAGAAGCAATCGGTTCTCTTGAATTTTAACAATAGGAATATATGTATTTAAATGCTACTTTTAGCAATGAAACTTTAGCAATAGGAATATATGTATAAAAGTAGCCAAAATAATTGGAAATTCCAATTACTCTTTTGTTCCTAGATATTGGAAATCAGAATGCTTCAAAGAAGTACAGAGGTCAATTTCAATAGAGAGATTCATCTTAGAGTCATTGTTTTGGACAACATTAAGCTAAATGGCTATCCACATTCAAAGTAGGCAAGGGCATAAGAAATTCATGATCAATAACCTTTTGCACATTCTAGATATATTGTCAATTGCACAAGCACATAGCAATCATGATAATGTATGTAATTACCTTTAAAAACTTTTCCTTTAGGTAGCATGCATAGTTCTAACTTCTCAATGTATCAAAGGCACTATAGCTTTCTAAATATGAGAACCTATTAAAATTCTATTGGGTGCATTCATAGTAGCTGATATGGAATGGATGGTAGCTTTGATGGTAGCATTCATAGTAGCTGATATGGAATGAATGTGAAGATAGTGGGAGAGAGGGAAGGAGTCTCACTTGCAGCTTTCTCACATACACAATGGGGGAATACACACAAAGGTGGAGGCTAAAAACAGTTTTCCTCTTCTTAGTTGTGAAAGCCAAAAAGAACTCAGGTAGAAAGAAATAGAAGAACCCTATATGTGGGTCTCAAACCAAACTCAACTAACTAAGGTGGCATACTAACTGAGCCACGAACTAGTATAGATAAGGATAGCTGTCATCCAGCTATTATTCGTGGGCGGTGTACCAACCGCATCTGTAGCTAACAAGTCGGTGACATAAATGCACAACGGTCACCCTGGCATATCGCGAGTGGAGCTCGATATCTCAACACTCCCCCTCGAGCTCAATCCCAATTCCTGTACACCAAGCAGGTCTCTGAACTTGCGCAGCTTCTTTGCGCCCACTGCCTTCGTGAATATGTTAGCTACCTGATCCTCTGTGCTGACATAAACTAGATCAATAAGACCTAGTAAAACCTTCTCCCGCACATAGTGATAATGCACCTCAATGTGCTTTGTTCTAGCATGATAGACTGGGTTATTTGCCAAGTGTATACTGCTCATGTTGTCACAATAAATGACAACTGGCCCATCTGTAGACTGATGCATATCATAGAGTAGCTTATGCAACCAAGCTACCTCACATGCAGCCATTGCTGCACCCCTGTACTCAGCCTCTGTGCTCGACAAGGCAACTGTAGGCTGTTTCTTGCTGCTCCAAGTGACTGCAGCACTCCCAAAAGAGAACACATATCCATTGGTAGATCATCTATCAGAAATACTACCAGCCCAATCAGCATCAGTGTATCCATGCAACTGTATCTGAACCCCAGCCTCATAAAATAGTCCATACTGCAATGTGGACTTCACATACCTGAGTATGCATCTAGCCGCATCCAAATGCGGTTTCCTTGGAGCCTGCATAAACTGACTTACCAACCCAACAGCATAGCTCAAATCTGGCCTGGTAATAGTCATGTAAATCAAACTTCCTACTATGCGTCTGTACATAGTAGGGTCTTCCAGAAGCTCACCTGCATCTGCGCTCAGCTTCACATTCTGCTCCAAAGGAATTGAAATAGGCTTACAGCCTGTCATCCTATATTTGGACAGCATGTCTAGTCCATACTACCTCTGCAAGAGCTGTATCCCACTTGGTGATCTAATCACCTCAATGCCCAAGAAATAACGCAGCTCTCCCAAATCCTTCATCTCAAACTTCTGCCTCAATAGCATTTTCACATGAAGGATATCTTCATCACTATCACCTGTGATGATCAACATAAATGACAAGCAGCATAATCCCTTTCTCTGTTTTTCTCACAGAGTGAGAAATCTGCCTTGGAAATCTGAAAGCCAATAGTGACAAGATACTGTCCTATCTTGTCAGACCATGCTCTAGGTGCTTGCTTCAAGCCATACAAGGCTTTCTTCAACCTGCAAACAAACTCAGGATGAATAGCATGAACATAACCTGCTGGCTGCTCCATAAAGACCCTTCTTGCAAATCACCATGCAAGAAGGCATTCTTTACATCCATCTGATGTAAATACCATCCCTTTGATGCAGCCATAGCAATGGCTGCTCTTACGGTTGCCATCCTTGCAACCGGGCTGAAAGTTTCTTCATAATCAATGCCATATGTCTGTGCATACCCCTTGACAACTAATCTTGCCTTGTATCTATTCACAGAACCATCTGCATTGTGCTTGATCTTATAAACCCACTTACAGCCAATTGCATTCTTGTCTTTAGGCAAAGGCACCAATTCCCATGTAGCATTTGCATCCAAGGCATCCATTTCTTCATCCATGGCTTTCTCCCATACCTTGTGCCAATCATGGGACTTGAGACCACTAAGCTTATTATCCTTTGAAAATGCTCCTTTCAAGTGGCATAGTGAATGGCTGTAAATCCATCATATTTCAGCCTATCCACAGGATACCTAACCCTGGTAGACCTGCGCAAAATAGGCTCACTTCCAGGTGCTCTCAAAACATCCCTGGTCTTCCTTACTCCAAGTGTAACAACAGAAGGAATACCCAACTCATCATCAATGCTCTGCTTTGAGCCACTGGATTCACCATCCACATAAGAGTGACCTGCATTCACATCAAACATGGGCTGATCTACCTTCTCTTTTCCTTTTCGTGATACCTGCGTACCACTATCTACATTGCTTTGAGGAGATTCTCCTGATCTCAATCTACCTGTCCATGGCGAAGTATGTGAACCACTGCTAGAGGACACTGCAGGTCCACTTATATTTTGTGATTGTTGCTGTGAATTTTGTGCAGCATTACCATTTTGTGCATCTACATCAATCATCACATTTACTGGTTTATACCAGCTGCTCATCTCATCAAAAACAACATCTCTGCTCACTGTGAACTTAGGTGTTGAAGGGTTATAGCATCTATACCCTTTCTGCTGCAGAGAATAACCAATAAAGACGCACTTCTCAGCCTTTGGATCCAACTTGGACCTCAACTCATCTGGCACATGAACATAGGCAATGCAACCAAAAATTTTCAAATGAGAAATGTCTGGTTTCCTACCAGTATACATCTCCTCTGGCGTCATGCCATGTATTGCTGCAGTGGGAGTCCTGTTCATTATATAAACTGCTGTAGCAACTGCTTCAGCCCAATAATAATCTGGTAGATCTTTTTCATTTAGCATGGCCCGAGATACCTCTCCAATATGCATGTTTTTCCTTTCTGCAATTCCATTTTGCTATGGGGTATGACTGCATGAATATTGCTGCTTTATGCCATGCTCCTGCAGGAACCTTGCAAACTCATTTGAGAGGTACTCTCCCCCTCCATCTGACCTTAGGCATTTTATTTGCAGGCCTGTTTCTTTTTCAACCATAGCTTTAAAAGCTTTGAAGTGCCCAAACACTTCACTTTTCTTTTTCATAAAATACACCCAAAGTTTTCTGCTGAAGTCATCAATAAATGTGACAAAATAGTGACAGCCTCCAATAGATGCAGCTTTAGTAGTCCACACATCAGAGTGGATTAATTCCAATGGCTTTTTACTCTCTTGAACATGCTTAGGAAATGGTTTCCTTGCCTGTTTTCCAAATTGACAAGCTTCACACACCTTATGCATTTCTGCAACCTTGAATTTAGGCAATCCTGCAACAATATTTTGGGCCTGCACTGATTTAAGTCGCTGTACATTAACATGACCAATGTGTTTATGCCAGATATCAATATCTACAACTACACTGGTCCCATGTGCAAACATTGCTGCACTCAATTCAGGCATGTCCGCATCCAGCGTAAACATCCTGCCTTTCTTCTTTCCTTTTGCTATCAAGCGACCATTATTTTTCATATCCTCAACAAAACATCCATGAGGATTGAATCTGACCTGCAAGCCCTGCTCAACCATTTGACCAACAGAAACCAGGTTCTTGGTGATGTTCGGGACATGAAATACATCAGACAAGTATTTCTTTTTCCCATCCTGCACAGACAAAGGAATTTTGCCAATCTGCACAATAGGATGTGTAGTATCATCACCAGTCTCCACAAATCCTGGTTTTTCCATTTTCCTTGCATCCTGCATCCATTCAGCATGACCTGTCATGTGGTTTGATGCACCTGAGTCAACATACCACACATCATTGCTTTCTTCTGCACTTGTCACAGAATTTGTCATATGCTATACCATAAACAAATGTTCATTTCTGTCATCACCCTGTCTACTAGAGGATGCATAATTGCCTTGCTGCAATTTTCCATTCATAATGTCATTCTGCTTTTTGTAGCAGTCTTTAGCCATATGCCCCATTTTACCACAATAGTAGCATTCAACATTGCTGTTTGCATTTTGGCCTCTCTGCCATCCACCATGACCTCTTTGGCTCCCGCTGCCTCTAGAGTTACCACGTCCTCCTGCATAGGACTGGTTTTCTTGAGTTTGCTGCATATTCTAATTTCTACCATGGCCTCCAGATCGGCCTCCTCTACCTCTGCCTCTACCCCTTCCAGCATTTGAGTGGAAGACAGTTTCTTTTGAGGTTCCTCCTGAAGAAGATGCACCACCATTTCTCTGCTCTTCAGAAATTAGAAGAGCAATCAACTCCTCAAAATCAGGAAATTTTTCACGAATGGCAATGGATGTCCGGAACTGTGCATAATCCTTTCCTAGACCATTCAAGGTCACAGAAACTAAATCGTCATCATCCACTGGCGACCCAATGGAAGCAAGTGCATCCGCAATTTTCTTCACCTTCATGCGGTAGTCATTGATGCTCATATTTTCTCTCTGCACATTGTGCAACTCCTACTTGAGCTGCATTTTCCTGGCCTACGTATTTGTGCTGTACATTTTAGCCAAAGTATCCCATGCCACCTTTGGCGTACTTGCATCCTGAATATGCACAATCATTGAATCTGAAATACTGATAGACAGCCAGTACATAACTTTTCTGGCTCTCTCATGCCATCCTTTAAATGCCTGCATTTCCTATTGATTGGGAACATTAGGAAGAACTGGTTCTTCTTCATTTCCTGTAATGAACTCCCAGTAGCCTTTTCCCATAAGGAAATTCGTCATTCTAAACTTCCATGCTTGGAAGTTGTTCTTGTCAAGCTTTTCAGTGACAATCTGTGAAAGAGAATCAGACACCATTATAGAACACTGCAAAATATTCTGTCACTACAAAAAACACAGCTTTTTCCTCCCAATGGCAAATCTGCAAACCTGATGAAAGTGGTTTTTTGACCACACAGTCACTTCCTAGTGACGATTTTGCATCAACAGGCAATAAGGATGATTCTGCAACTCCCAATATCTCTGCGCACAGGCATACGATGCAATTTCTGTGGCAACTTTTCACCGACCTGCAGAACAGTGGTCGCACAACAAAAACAGGGCCTTTTTCTGAGTGCCTGCAGAGAACTTCCGCCTCCAAAACGAGCCCCGAAATAACCTCGAATCAAAAAAATAAAGTCACCGTGGGCTTCACCGTTCCCGCAGCATATAATGCCCTCTCGCCATACCGCGAAGGGCGTCTCAATCTGAGACAGTGCACTCTTGCACTTCCTGCTGTGCTACCTGCAGAGATTTGCTCCCAAACTCGAAAAAGGAAAGCAACACTAGTCCTCTTACCAGGACACTGCGAACTTGGTTTGCTTTCTTGAGCTCCTTACCACAAACAAGGCTCTGATACCATGTGAAGATAGTGGGAGAGAGGGAAGGAGTCTCACTTGCAGCTTTCTCACATACACAATGGGGGAATACACACAAAGGTGGAGGCTGAAAACAGTTTTCCTCTTCTTAGTTGTGAAAGCCAAAAAGAACTCAGGTACAAAGAAATAGAAGAACCCTATATGTGGGTCTCAAACCAAACTCAATTAACTAAGGTGGCATACTAACTGAGCCACGAACTACTGTAGATAAGGATAGCTGTCATCCAGCTATTATTCGTGGGCGGTGTACCAACCGCATCTGTAGCTAACAAGTCGGTGACATAAATGCACAACGGTCACCCTGGCATATCGCGAGTGGAGCTCGATATCTCAACACATAGTAGCTGATATGGAATGGATGGTAGCTTTGATTATCAAAGATCTACAAGTAGAACTGTTTTCTCTCTTAAATATGTAGCCATTTCTTGGGAGAATAAGAAACAGGCTACCATTGCATCCTCCCTCCATCCTCCTCACTAGAGGTACAATATAAAGCAACAACAAATACAACTTTTGAAGGAGATAAGTTGGGTTTCTCTTGGGATCCAACTCCCATGCACTCCAATAACATGAGAAGCATGCATTTGGCCAAGAACCCAATCTTTCATGTATGCACCTTAAGGTGTATTATCACTTCATCTAAGAGAAGATAGCACAACTCTAAATTTTTATTACCCTAGATTAGAGGAATCTTTACCAAGCCATTGAGCTTTGATAAATTCTCACACTAGTTTAATTGTAAATTACATTGGTGTGAGCTTGGTGTCTACCAAAATCACTTATAAATTACTCTCTCTAGTTTTTGGTTTCTTCAGTCCACAATAGCCAGGATATTTTGGCTCCTATTTGACAACACTTAGGAACACATATAGATGACATGTGTATAAGAAAACTCAAGCATATATCTGTAGAGGTATGTACATAATGATAGCGAAAATTCCAAGTAATATATTGCTCCTAGATATGACAAACGAGGCACAATCCTAAATCCCATGGCCTGCACATTTTAGAAAACCCACAAACTTTACAACCTTTTTCCAAATCTCCCAACAAAATCCAAACATAATACTTGATCATGCAATGCTCATACATAAAGAAGAGAGAAAACCACCAAGCCACTGGATCTAGAATGACACCAAAGCTACACTAATTGTTTAGGCCATAGATACTATAAGAGCTCTAAATAATTAATAAAACAATTCATAGGGAGTACTATGAAATAAGAAAGTGGATCACAGTGTTGTCGAGGCATCACCTAGCCTACTCACTTAACATTGGACCAATTCATAAAAGGTTTTGAATTGCAAGAAGATATCCCATTTCACAAAGCATATATAATTGAAAAGATTACAAAGTTTTAATTGCATGATACTAAAACACTCTCTATAGAAATATTGCAAGAAGAGAGAGAGAAGAGAGAGAGAGAGAGAGAGAGAGAGAGAGAGAGAGAGAGAGAGAGAGAGAAAGAGCAAGAAACAAACATGAATAAAGGAAATTGACTCTTTACCTATAATTGGTGACCTAGTGTCATTACAAATTCCAGCAACCTAACTTGTTTCCCACTCTTGCCATTTCTTTTCCTCATCTATCTTTACTAAGTGCTCTAATACTTTAATTGATTCATCATCATCATAGTTAATATGTTGATATTCCCAAGCATATTGTTGTGAGTTGAGTAATAGAGTAGTGAAGGTACAACGTCTATCATTCCTAGCTAGCTTGTGCATTGCAAGATCAACAATGAGCATGTTTTTTCATTGGATAAGGGGTTTAAATGCCAAACTACTTGCAAGTTCTTAAAGTACAATAGCTAAATGGGTTTAATGGGCTATTGAACTCGACAATATCACAGTCAACTTTCGAATAGACAACCATAAACTTGTCCATCACCTTCCTTGGAAGGCAGCAGTGCATTGTCCTCCATATCTTTTGCAATTGATTTGCACTCCACGATATAATCCTAAAATTTTATAGGCACCACTCTAGGAAAGGTAGTGCATTTGGCCTAACAACATGCATGACACCTTTAGATTCATTGACAACCCATACCCTATATTGATGTATGTGGGGGTCGAAGGCCACTATGCCTTAACCCTCGTTATGTACAATACTCAAACACACATGTATATGGATGACATAGAAGATTAGGGTGTTTTGCCCCCACCAAAACTTGTGTGGCTCTCCCTCTCTCTCACCCTCTTCTGTTCCTCTTTTGTTAATAGCACTCTCAACTGGTATTAGAGCCCATGTCATCTATCTAATGCTTATGGTAGTCTTACTGAGCCTGTGTTGTGGGGTTAAAGGCCACTGTACCTTAGCCCTGGTTATGTACACTACTCAAACACACACATATATATATATATGGATGACATAGAAGATAAGCTTACCTCATGAAGAGGTTGTTTGAGCTACGGATGAAGGAAGGGGTCTCCATTTCTTCTCACTTGAATAAATTCAATATTATTTTTAGCCAGCTTTAGGCTCAAAAGCTGAATTTTAATGCGGAGACTAAGGGAATATTCCTCTTGTGTTCATTGCCATCCTTATGGGATACCTTTCATACAGCTATCAGTAACTCTACACCTGGTGGAGTATTGAAGTTTGATGATGTTGTGGGAAGGTTGTTGGCCGAGGAGATTAGACAAAATTCTATGGATGGAAACAAGCAAGATGCACCCTTAAATGTACAAAGGGGTAGATCATATTTCAGGGGGAAGTCGTGAGAAAGAGGGAAGTCTAGTAGAAAATCTAGGGCATGGAACATTGAGTGTTACCATTTTGCCAAGAAGGGCCACATGAAAAAGGATTGCTACAAGCTAAAAAGAGAGCAAAAGGATAAGAAAAATAATGCAAATTGGGGTGCAAATAAGACAGAAGAGAGTCCAAGGGAGGACA
The DNA here is from genome assembly GCF_047967505.1 of Dipteris shenzhenensis. NCBI lineage: Eukaryota > Viridiplantae > Streptophyta > Polypodiopsida > Gleicheniales > Dipteridaceae > Dipteris > Dipteris shenzhenensis. Next base: position 46,569,900 of record NC_141599.1, read on the forward strand.
AAGGAAAAGTAAAGATGGAGGAGATCAATGCGGTTAGATAGTGACAATGACATTATCTTCATGCCTATACTACTTGCAAAGTTGCTTACCACTTCATATGCTGTGTATTCCTAGGATTGGATTTTGGATTATGGTGCTTCATTCCATGTTACTCCCCATAGGGAATGGTTCTCCACTTATGACAATGGAAAGATAGGTTGTGTGCATCTTGGAAATAACTATGCATGTGACATAGTGGGAGCAGGTGACATAAAGTTTTATTTTGCAAATGGGGCCACTTTTGTTTTAAAAAATGTGAGACATGTGCCTAAGCTGACCAAGAGTCTCATTTCAGCGGGTCAACTAGATGATGCTGGTATGCAGAGTACCACGTTTGGCTTTCAGAGTTGGAAAATTCAAAAGGGCTCTATGGTTTTAGCAAGTGGTGCCAAGTGTGGGACATTATAACCCTTACATGTATCATGGGTGTCTGATCATGTTGTTGCAATAACTGAGCAACCAAGTACTTCTTTGTGGCATTGCCAGTTGTGGCACATGAGCTAGAATGGAATGAAACTCTTATGACGTTTGGGTTATGTACTACATTTGAGTTTTTTTTATTTTGAATTTTTTGAGCACTGTCTCTATGGGAAGCATACTAAATCAGCCCATAAAAGAAGAGAAAACATTCAGACATATGTGGTCCCATGCCTACACGATCATTAGGTGGGGCTGGAATACTATGTGACATTCATTGATGATGCAACTAGGAAAGTGTGGGCTTATGCTATAGCTTGGAAGAGCCATGTGTTCCAGGTATTTCAAAAATGGTTGGCTTTGGCTGAAAATTAGTCAGGTATAATCCTTAAATGCCTACGGACTGACGATGGTGAAGAGTATCTCTCTCATAACTTTTAGCATTTTTGTGACACACGTGGAATCAAGAGGGAAAAATAGATGAACTACACCATTCAGGAAAAATTGCAATGTACACAACACACAAAATGATTCATCGCATTTATCACTCATAACAAGGTGCTTGCTACTCATACTACAGATCTTTATGTACACCTTGAGTTGCCAGACCTTAAATAGGGTGGCCCTGTTTGAAAAACAATTCATTAGCTAATTAGCCATGGGGGGTAGGGTGGGTAAGGCTTGTGAGAGTAATTTTCCAATGCAAGTCTTTCTGGTGGTTTTTGGGCTGAGGCAATGAAGATTGCAGTGCATGTGATCAGTAGATCACCTAGGAAGAGTTTGGATGGTGGTATTCCTGAAGAGGCATGGAGTGGTAAGAAGCCCTCTTACTCTCATTTGCGTATATTTGGATGTGAGACATATGCGCATGTGCGAAAAGATCTTCAGAAGAAGCTAGATACTAAGTCTAGGAAATGCATATTTCTGGGTTATGGTTAAAGTGGAGAGATGGGCTATACTCTCTGGGATCCAAAAGCAAAGAATATCATACAAAGCCATGATGTGGTCGTGAATGAGAAGAAGATGCATAACACACCCATGAGGGATGTGGAAATGAGGAGTATCACTTTCCAGGATGTGAATCCACCTGCATATGTTGATAGACAGCAAGTTTTCCATGCACCAAATGTGCAGGAAATGGTGCCACCAGGTACTCCCACGGGTACACAATCAAGGGTAGATGATGGATCATCTATTAGTGGAAATTATAATCCAAATGTGGCTAATATGTAGGTGAGACAGCAAGCTAAAATGTCCTTGAGAGTATCAACTAGAGTGTCTAGACCGCCTGAGAGATTTGTTCCATTGGCAGACTATGTGATGCTTACTAATTGTGGTGACCCCTCTTGCTACATAGAGGCTATGATGCACGAGGATCAACACAAGTGAGAGAATGCTATGCAATCAAAGATGAATTCACTCATCAAAAATAAGACTTGGGACTTGGTTTCTTTGCCAGATGTAAAGAAAGCATTGCCATGTAAATGGGTCTACAAGATGAAGGTCACAGGTGATGATAATCCATTTGTTTGCTAAAGGATTTCATCAAGAGAAGGGTGTGGGCTTTGATGAGATCTTCTCTCCAGTTGGTGAATATGACCACACTTAATGTGTACTTGGACTTGTGGCATCAGAGGATATGAAACTTATGCTTATGGATGTCGAGATAGCTTAAGTTACATGGGGATCTACATGAGGAAATTTACATGGTACAGCCGAAAGGCTTTGAGAAAAGGGAAAGATCATTTGGTTTGCAAGCTAAAAAAGAGTCTCTAGGGTCTTAAGAAAGCTCCTAGAGAATGGTATCAAAAGTTTGATGCTTTCAGTTCGACGGTCCATGGGTTTCAGAAGAATGAGATAGATCACCGCCTCTACACTAAAAGGGCTAAGGATAATAGCTTGGTACTCCTTGCACTTTATGTGGATGATGTGCTATTGGCTATCAAGAATACTTATGAGCTGAATGCATTAAAGGCCAAGTTGCATGAGGCCTTTGACTTGAAGGATTTGGGACCTGCGGGTCATATTCTTGGTATGTGCATCACGCATGACCAGAGTAGGAAACTCCTTTGGCTTTCATAGAAGGAGTATGTTACAAAAGCATTGTTGCATTTCAATATGGAGGGGGGAAAGGATGTAAGTACTCCATTGCCTCCATATGTGAAATTGAGTTAGGTAGATAGTACCAAATTAGATGAGGAGAGAACCATGATGCCAAGGTTCTTTATGCATCAGCGGGCAGCTGGGAGTCTTATGTATGCTATGATAGCTAATAGACCAGACATTGCATTTGCAGTGGGAGTTGTTAGCCGATATATGGATAATCTAGGAAAGAGGCATTGGGGGGCAATTAAGTGCATCATGAGTTACATGAAGGGTACCAAGGAGATGTGCATCTACTTTGGCAGAGGAGAGATGTATGTACTTGGGTACATAGATTCAGACTATGCAAGGCATGTAGACAGCAGGATATCCACTTTTGGTTATGTGTTCACCTTTGCAGTGTCGTGGGGATGTATCGTGCATAGAAGTGTGTTGCTTTGTCTACCACAAAGGCCAAGTATGTTGCAGCAACCACACAAAGGGTTGCAAGGAGGCATTGCTCGCTAGTGGGAGATTTGGGGATTCATACAAGTGTACCGACATTGCATAGTGATTCCATGAGTGGTATTCACCTAGCATGGTATCTTTCATAACAAGACCAAACACATTAAAGTCAAGTTTCATTTCATCGAGGAGGTACTTGAGGACAAGCACATAGAGCTTGTCAATGTTCATACAGATGATAACTCTACATATATTCTAACAAAGAGTCTACCTAGTCAGTGGTTTGAGTATTGTCATGTATTGATGGGCATTGGATAGTATGCTCACTTACTATTCTCCCTTAAAGGCACATTGGCCTTTAAGTGGGAGCTTGTGCGGGTTAAATGCCACTGTGCCTTAATACCGGTCATGTGCAATACTCAAACATATATATATATGGATGACATAGAAGATTAGGGTTTCATGCACCCACCAAAACTTGTGTGGCTCTCTTCTATGTCTCTCTCTCTCTCACCCTATTCCATTCTTCTTCCGTTGAGAGCACTATCAATATCTATTTTTAAAACTTGTTATAGGTACATAAGAGAAGATCTATCATGTCATGTACAAGGCATTTAGTGGGATTATTTGGGTGCCACCTCATGATTGGATCCACTAGCAATAGTTCAAGGGCTGACGCGATAAAGGCTCTTCATGGAGTGGTGATGATGAGGGGATGTTGCAAACTGATGATGAGGGCTTCTCAAAAAGTGATGATGGTGGCAAGAGGATGTTGAAGGTTGATGATGATGAGGGTGCGCTGCAACATAAAACAATTTGCACTTCCTCTACATCCTCCTGCCCTATATTCACTTTTTGTGCATCCACTTGCCTTGCATCCACCTTCCCTGCATCCTCCTATCCTACATATCCACCTACCGTAAGACCTTCCTTGCATCCACCTACCTTGAATCCATCTTTCCTACATCAAAAAGCCATGCATCCACATTCCCTAAGTCCACCAACCTTGCATCCACCTTTCTTGAGTTGATTGGCTTTGCATTTAACTAAAAAAGTAACCATTTCAATACAATTATGAGTACAATGACACTTGCATAATATATCCATGTACAAGTTATCTTCAAGTCTTAAGGAATGGAGGATAGTGATTATCAAATGGGTTTTGTGTCTCACCTCAAATCATTGCATTTTGTATGACCATAATGCACTGTAATTTTTGTTCTACAAAAGAAAATCATTAAAACAAAGAGGATGAATTTGATAGAGATTTGCAACCATGATTAACTTAAATAAAGCAAAAAGTAAGAAACTTACATGTAGACCACAACCTCGTGCAAACTCCCACTCTCAGTTAGTTACTATCCATCATCTTTAGATTTATTAAAGCTTCTTGTGGCCAATCATGTGACATGTCTTTGGGGAGAAGAGCAAAGAGCAAGGTCCTACGGATATTGTTGAATCCTATTCTGTGCTCTAAATCTCCTCCTCACACTTACTCTTGCTATTTTGTCCTCTTCATATCTTTGACTCAAATTTTGCAAGTCATTGCTATTGAGAATACAAACTTGATGATTTTCTCCCTCAATATTTTGCCCATCTTTTTCCAAATCCTTTTTCCTTAAGCAACCTCCAATACGGTCATTTACTTCACAAAATGAAGGCTCCTTCTTCTCCCTTATATTATACTCAAAGTGTTGACAAAAGTGACTGTAAGGATCACTAAAGTGTTGAGACAAACCCAAGGATTACAAGGGTCCCCAAGTGCATGCGTGTGTTCGTGCCTGCGTGCATGTGAAGACTCAACAAAACCCCATTTCATAGTGAAATGAAAACTATTTTGATAAAGGACACAAAAGAGAAAACTGATGTGAAACATTACAAACCAAACCAAGAGGTGCACAAAATTGAAAAAAGCTTGCAGAATGCATGATTGTACAAACAAGTTTTGCTTTGATAAGTCATAGCAAGCATCACTTTTATTGAAGAGGAGAGTCTACATACCCACCACCATCCAACAAGAAAAATGATAAGAACCATATTTTAACTTAGTTGGGAAGGCTCCCTTGTCATTAGGAACACAATAAAAATAGTTGCTCACACTACAGACTTATAAACCCAAATTTTGATACTATGGTTCAAGTGTAAACTTAATCGGGGTGAGTTGAAGGAAAAATGACTAAATGGTTATGTAAGGAAGAAAAGATTAATGTAGTAAGTATGAGAATGTAAAAGGAGAAGGAGGGGAGGAGAACTTAAGAATTAGAGCATTAATTGTAATCTTAAGGACTTAGAGCATAAGGGAAGGAGAATTTATAAGAAAGAGGAGCTTAAAGGAATTTCCACAGAATTTAAGGAAATATTTTTAAGAATTTTAAAGAAAGAAATTTAAAGAGAATTTTAAAGAAGGAATTTCAAAGAAGGAAAGAAGGAAGATATTTAAACAAAGAAATTAAATTTAAAAATTAAAGAGAAAAAGGAGGGGGAAAGTGCGTATTAAATGTTAACTAAGAAAAGATTAAAAGCTTGAAGATTTTAAAAGAAATAAATAGAGAAGGGGGAAATTAAAAAGGAAAATTTTAAAAAAGGTGAATAAGGTGAAGTAAGAAGAAAATTAAAATTATAATAAAGTGAAAGAGTGAGGTAAAAAATATTAAGGAGAAGAGAAATTGATAAGTAGAAATGAAATAAAAATAAAGAAATAAAGCAAGGCATTTAATAAATGTAAAAATAAAGGGGACAAAAATTTATATAGAGAGAGAGAAGGGGGAGGAAAAATGAGAGGAAAAAGGAGGGGAAAGGTAAGATATAAAGGAAATTATATGGGTATGAAAAGAAAGGAGAGGGGGGGGGCAACAAACATAATGAAACAATAAATAAAACTAAAAAAAGAACCTGTAAGTCCAAAATTTAGAGAAGATGGGCCAATGCAGATGGGGCATGGTTGAGATGTACAAAATTGAAGAGATCGGGGTGGGAGACACAGTTGTTAAGATAGTTTAATAGGCACGGCTAGCAGCAAGTTTCATAATAGGCACCAGAGAGCTAGTACAGTGTTGTAGGTGGCAGAGAGTGTTGCACGAAGCATAGTATCATGTAGTGAAGGTAGTGTATAGTGTAGGCAGCAATGATAAACAAGGTAGAACGGGTTAAACAGTGAGAGGTTGTGGCAGTCGGGGAAATGAACCAAATTGATGGCTGGGTGGGGGAAGGAGAAAATGAGAAAGCGAAAACAGGGAGGAGAAGGAGCATACAAATTGAGGGTCAGGGAGTAGTCAATCCAGTAGTAGTCAAGGGAATTTCTGCAGTAGAGGAAATAATCATGGTGGGCATTCTAGTCACAATCATTTTGCAAATGAACATGGGAATATGTTTCTTGCAAATGAAGAAATGCAAAAGATTGATACACTATATCTAGACACTAATTGCAATGCAAAAGAGGATTTTAGCTATCAAGTCGTCCAAGTAGATCAAGATCCTTGGTACATCGACAGCAGTGCATCATCTCACATGACAAATCATCAAGAATGGTTCACAGAGATGAAACCATTAGAAGGTCAAAAGAATGTCATCTACACAATAGATAATACACCAAATCCAGTTTAACAGACATGCATTATCCCTATGAACAATTTCACTGGTATGAAAGGATTGGTGAATGATGTACTCTACGCTCCGAAGCTTAGCAAGAACGTCCTATCAGTAGGTCAAATGATGGAACACAACTATTGAGTCATCTTTGACGGAGATGAATGCACTATCAGAGATAAATCAAGAAGATTTCAGCCAGTAGGAAAAGGTGTCAAGGAAGGATGCTTGTACAGAATGCTAGCTACAGTATTGGATTTGCATGCCATGTCAGCTCAACCACAACAGATGCCACTATTTCCAATTTTTTCCTTAAAATTTATAAAATTTCCCAAAATGTCACTCTTTTCTTAATTTCCTTTATTAATCTTTTATTAATTTATTCCTTTCTTGGTATTTTCCATTTCCCCTTAAGCTTTCCTTGTATTTTTTGCACATTTCTTATCTTCTAAATTCTTATTTTCCTACTTAATTTTTTCATACTATTTTCTTTCAAAATTTTTCGTATTTCTTACCTCTTACTTACTATTTTATCTTCAATTTTTTATCTTCCATTCTTGGTCTACTTCCCTTGATTTTTTCTAAATTTTAAAACTCACTTCTTATGTTTTCCTATTATTATTATTTTGGTTCCGTTATTTAATTTTTACTTCTTACTAATACTTCATAGAAAATAATTCAAATAAATTTTTACTTTTCCTTAATTTATTTTTAAACCTTCACTAATTACCCCCTGATGCTTTTCACTCATACTCCCTAATCCCCCCCCCCTTCCCTATTTTTTCTTTAACTTTATATAACTATTTTTTCTCTCATTATTCTAAATTGTCCCCTAAACTGCTTTCCCTAACCACTATGTAACCTAACCTATTTTCAACCCTCACCTACTCCTACCCCTAACCTGACTACCTCCCTATACATGCACCCATATCTCCTCCCTCCCCCACTATCCTCACTAAACTCCACCTCCCTAGCAACTTTTCCTCTCCCTTCCCTCTCGACTAAAGCCCAAACTAGCTATTGATACCCCGCTTCCCCATCTCTTCCTCCCTACCTTGCCTGCTATCTTATTAGCCAACTCACTCTCCTCCTTCTACTCTCATACAATGTCTGCATCCCGGCTTCCTTGCGGCTCTATCTCATCGACTGTGTAAGAAAATAATACAACGTCTGTGCTCAATAGATAACAGGATCTCGTACGCAAGAGAGAAAACAAGATAGTATGGAGAATCAAAAATTTGATTACTATAGAACTGATACAATAGATGGCGCTGCCTCCCAACCATGCGCTCCTGTGAAAGAAACTTCGATGACGTGCTAGAAACAGTAGAAGACGGAGGTTGGATGCTAAGGAATTAGGGTTGCTATAGCCAGTGATGAAATGGGCTTCACGGGCTTGCTCTTATATAGCCACTAGTCGTAGTTGATGGGACCCAATTGGATGACCGACCGAGTCTACCCAAAACGGTCGACGGGGGGTCAAATAGGCCACCGACCATACGATAGAACCGGTGTGCAAAATAGAGCAACTAACCTACGGTTTTTCGTTCAGCCCAGAGCCATCTGGGATCATCTGAGGCTCCAAACGGGGCCCCGCAATCTGAGAGTGGGCTACCCCGGGAAATGCTCCATCTACCCTCAGTGCGGTCAGTCAAGGGATGCCTTCCTACACTTGCATGTAGCCTAGTTGGCGGTGTGCCAACTTTATCTGAAGCCGTCCAACCATCAGGCCACACATGGCCCCCATTTGTGTCCAAACCAGGACCTACTCAAATGCTTTCTCCTCATATGGGGGGCTTACAAGTAGAGTTAGCTGGTTCCCGCATAGTTACACGAGAGTGGAGCATTGATATCTAACAGACTGCTCACTAACCCTCTGACCCTGTCTCGCCAACTATTCACATTGGTGGATGCATTCCCTCATCCTTGAAATCTTCCTCAATTGGAATGATTTCCTCTTTGCTGATTCTGATGTTGCTGAGGATGATGCTGATGACTCTTTTGATTATGATTACCACTTCTCTGGAATGATCTACCTCTGCCTGTGCCTTTGCTTTTTTCTGAAGTTGTGAATGCCTAATCATTAGAATGACCTTTGCATGCATGAATGGCTTGAATCCTGACTTCTTCACCAAGTAGGACTGACTGAAGTTCTTCCAGTGTCGGAATTTGTTGTTGGATGGCAATACTCTGGACTAGATTCTCGTATCCCTCTCCTAGTCCATTCAGGATGACTTGAACCATTTCTGCTGGATTCATGGTCTCTCCTGTTGCTGCGAGTCGGTTGTTGTAGTCTTTGATTTTGAGTACATAAGCATGATCGTTGTTGTTGCAAAAACTCTAGTTGATTTGGTTTTTTAGTGTGAGAATCTTGGAGGTTTTCTTGGACTCATAGAGAGCTACAAACACATCCCATGCTTCTTTCGATGTCTTGATGGTGTTGAGCTATCTTAGCATGACATCTTGCACATTGTATCTAATCTCTCAAGGCCAATGAGGCTCAAGTTGGTGTCATACACTGGTACATACCCTGTGGCAATAAATGGTCAACGTAGGTTCACTTTCCACTCATAGATCTCGTCGAGTCATGACTAGTGTATCATCAACTTTGTGATATAGATAACTCCATGTTGGAGGCAGTCTAGTGCTCTATGCAAAAGTCTTACCCGTGTACCAGCGAGAGTGTCTAACACTGTGTGTGAGCCCATTGGGGGCTTATGCTAAACAGTCAAATCCAAGTCATGTGAGAACAATGATATGCCAAGGATCCAAGCCTATAACATAATGATAACAACTACGTGTCGGGCATAGCCAAGAGGTTGTACAAGGCTGATGTATGTGTGTAGGAACCAATGCCAAAAATAGTCAAAAAATGTCGCTATACATGGGTGGCATATGTGTGTGCAAGAAGCTCGATGAAGTTTGCTTGGATAGAAATTCTACTGCTCGGCCAATTTCCCAAACTTTGTCTATTCTTTGAGCTCGGTAACAACTTGGAATGCACCAATCTCGCCCACTAGTTAAATTTACATATCCATTAGATGAGTCTCATTATCCTTCAAAAATTTCTTTGGTACTTCCAACTCCTTTGGACGACAAGTTCTTGGTATCTGTGACATGAAGTTGGGGGTAATAAACGTCACACACCTCTTCACTTCCTATTGCTTTTGAACTGAGTGACAAAGATATTTATCACTGAGAAAGGGACATTAAAAAGAAGCTTTTATGCCAAGATACCGCACCATACTTTCCTCCCTTAGATGAGAGTCAAGATGGTAACATCCCAAGTGATGTTGTACTCAAGCATAGGGAGAAGGAAAGGATCAGCAGAGGCCATAATCTCAGCAAGCCAGTCTGTGCCAAAGAGAAGAGTGATACATTGTTGAAAGAAGATCTTGTGGCTCAACATGACATGAACTGATATATATCAAGGAGTTTTAAGGGGCTGATTGGGTCGGATGAGTAGGTTCCGATGAAACATTGCACCTCCTTCATAGATACCTTTACAATTAGCTCAAAACACTCTACAAAGTGTCATTAGACATAAAGACCTATAACTTTCAATAGAGACATGATATCAAAGATTCAAACAATATAGAGATGCGCCTAGAGATGGGCTTCGTGCTGATATACATTTCATAAGAAACAAAGAAGCGGCCAGAAAGTTATGGGTGGTTTACTAGACGGGAGTAAAAACTATCATGAAAACAGACTGTCAAACTTAGAGACTCATAACTTTTTGTTGTAATATTTGATTCAAGGTCTAATCACATAGAGAAATGCGCCTTGAAGAGAGCTTCACGGTAATGTAAGTTTCATCAAAATCGAACTACCAAGCGGAAAGTTATAAGCAAAACACTAACAGGGGGTCAAACTATTATAAAAACTACCCTCCACCCATGCTAATTTCGCTTGAGCAGGATGCTCTCAAAAGAGGGAATACTAAGTGATCTTCATTGTCAATATAGTGAGACTCCACCCCAATGCAACTCAAAATACTACAAACACAAGGGAGAAGAAGAGGTTTCATACGTACAAGAGGGAGCGGAAGCTCCAAGACTACTCATAGAGAGAGAATGAACTAGAGAGAGATGGACTCAAGAGTCTACATAAGAGAATATCTACAAGAGGGAGAGAAGGCTCATGGAAGAGGCTTGAAGAGACTAGAGCTATAGCAACATGAGGCCTAATGGTGGAAGAGACGATGATGAAGGGAGAGGAGGGCTACTTTTATAGAGATTTTGTCACCCTCGACCCATTTACAATTGCCACTTGTAGATTCCTTTCCCCATCGATCACATAAGCCCATATATCACCATCCATGTCCTTTTTGGCTACTCTTGCCATGTGTCCCGTCAAAAGATGCTCAAGATTCTTAAAATATTGAGAAATTCAAGAGTCTCCCCACATGGAGCCCATAGGGACCCTCTCTTTTCCATAAGTCCACATCCTCCTTATTCCACATAGGAATTCTAGAAGGATTCCTCTTGACTCCACACTCCTTCACATGCCTTCCACATGCTTAGCATGTGGCTAAGCATGTGGCCTCTCTTATATTATTGGAACACATGGACATGAGCCCACCTCTTTATATGACTCACTCTTCCAATTTTCTCAAAACCCCATAATATCCCATACACAAATAACTCTCACCTCATACCAAGGTATTTATCATTCATACACATGGTATTTACAATGATCCATTCCACTCATCCTCTCAATCCCATACAATATCTTAGAAAATAGAAATAAGTGAGAGCTGCTAGGCTATCACTTGATACTGAAACTCTTATCAAACATAGAGAAAAACAATACCAATGCCAAATAAAAAATATCAATTTTTGGCATCATAGTATCCTACTTGGGTTTGTAAGAATTTGGATCTTAGCATCGCCCGTTTTGATAGTCATCAAAATCAGAACCCCAATCATGCATTAGCTTTACACTTTTAGACCCAACAACATTGGGTACACATTTTCTTCCATAGGAATGACCAATAAGATTACAGTTAGAATATGAAGCCAAAGTGAGTCTAAAATGAGTGTTCTAGGTGGTTTAGTGGTGTTTTATAGTCTAGGGAGTCCTATGGATGCCATGTGTCATATTGGGAGTTATCCCATATGCATAGGTATTCATATGTGTGTGTGTGTGTGCTCTTATATAAGAGCTGTACTTGTCTAGTGTCAAATCAATCAAGTATCAAGCTATAAGCTCTTTGGTATCATGTGAGTACTTGTCCATTGCTTTCATTTTCTTTCCATTTCATTTCCATTATGCATGTTATCTTTCCTTTCCATTCCTAGTGTTAGCTTGCTTCTCTCCCTACCACTATGATCTTTCATGTGGCATCAGAGACATGTTCCTAGCCCTGCTCTCTCTTTCCCTTTCCCTTCCAAGAGGTTGAGGTCAGGGAGGCCAATGAAGCTACTCTACCTCCTCCTCCTTGGAAGGCTGCCCTCTTTTCTCCTTCCTTGAGCTCTCTTCGCCATGCCATGATCTGCCACCTCTCCTCTCCTTCCTTCAGCTACATCTTTCTGTGACCTGCGGATGACGTGACGCTTCTATCTGGATCTAGAAGCAGAATCACATCTTTGTGTCTTCAGCAAAGTTGTAGAGGACCTTGAGTACTATAAATTTTGTTTTTACATCATTACAATCTAAGTTTTTTTAAAAGAGTAACACCCTTGCAAAAAGTGACGAAATTTGTTTCTACACACAGATTTTGTTCTGGAGCTCAATGATTTGATAGCCCAAGCATGATGCAGCCAGCTCAACATGGAGCTATCCATCCTCTTCATCGTTGAACTCTACTCCAGCCCATCATTTGCTCCTTTTGCCCGTCACTTGATGTGAGCTCTTGACATTACATTGCGATGACTCCTTCACGTGACTACTCCAAACTTTGGTGAAGACTTCCCGAGCTAAATGTGAGTTCTCCGATACTACTCCGACACACTCCACTACAATGATCTCTCTGATTAGTGCATTACATCGAGCTTGATGTATATCACTCTACATCAACAATTGACTTCTTCAACATTGCTTATTCGATCGGTGCCTGAGGTACTTCGCATTGATTGCCTTCCCAATTGGTCGTGGTACCTAAGGCTTCTACTTCGACATTGGTGACTCTCCTTCCTGCATTTTGAGAGTCATCATGTAATTGCTCCATGTAGCTACCCATGGACTTCACTGATACATGTTTTGGGGTCCTCTGCCCTGGGTAGTCCCCCTAAAATGATATGTATTGAGTGTTTGGTTTTCGTTGAGTCTAAAGGTCCTCTGCCTTGGATAGTCCTCCTAAAAAGATGTATTGGTTTTCCTATTTTGGTGTGTGGCTTCCTAACATGTCTTGTTATGAAGCCAAGGGGGGATGTACTATGGGAGCCTTATATATTGGCTTTGATAGGTTTAGAGGGGGATGTATTGTGGTAGCCATGTATTGGCTTTGATAGGTCTCCTTATCAGGCTTGGCCGAGTTCCAAGATGTTGGTGTATTCCTAGACCTATGAGCTGGTCATGTAGCCATGCTATAATGTGAGCCTCTGAGCATGTTGAGTCTCAAGCCATGAGAGTGCTTGGTCAACCTCTGAACATGCTCAGGACTTTAGCCTCTAAGTTACATAGTTACATAGGGTGCACAATTTGATGACCGTCATTGTCATGTTCTGTTCTTGGTTCCATTCCAATAGTCCCTCACCTTAGACCATCATTGTCATGTTCTGTTCTTAGTTCCATTCCAGTAGTCTCTCACCTTGCCTTCATGGGGGGGTGTTGGAATATGAAGCCAAAGTGAGTCTAAAATGAGTGTTCTAGATGGTCTAGTTATGATTTATAGCGTAGTGAGTCCTAGACATGCCATGTGTCCTATTGGGAGATATCCCATAGACGTTGTGACTTTCTAGAGTCTAGTGGCATACTATATAGTGTTGTACTTGTCTATTGTCTAATATATCAGTCAACATAAAGCTCTTTGGTATCATGTGAGTACTTGTCCATTGCTTTCATTTTCTTTACATTTCATTTCCATTATGCTTGTTATCTTTCCTTTCCATTCCTAGTGTTAGCTTGCTTCTCTCCCTACCACTATGATCTTTCAATTACTATGTAATGAATTCCACCAATTGTGATAATAACATCTAGAAGCATACCTTTTGGCTCAAGTGGTTGTTGACCTGCCATCGATATTTTGAATGGCGATGGCTCCAAATTCTTGAACTTGAGCCACTTGGAAATGGCTTCAAAAATGATATTAACTCTGGATCCTCCATCTTCAATGACACCAGAGACACTCTACTTCTTAATATTTACTAAGATGATTGGTACATGGTCATCTAGCACCAAGGTACGAATGAGCGAGATGGTCACAAGGGAACATCCTTGGTTGGTCTATCCTTAGCTTGGAGTTGCTACAAAAAGAACTCTTGGCAGTATGGGGCAATCTTCAACAACTCGGTAATGGTCAGAATGAGTTTCATGTGATAGAAAGATTCTCATGCCTTAGCCACTTTTGGCAACAAAGACTCCATAGTACAAGGCAATTCTTGTGTTCTTCTAGTATAACCTTCGCCACCTACATGGTGAACTCGGCACAGGCTACCAGTCAATAATAAGCACTTCCCCCTTTAATTGATGGGCCAATTTAGTTGCCAGTTGTTTATATGACTTCCATTTAAGATATCCATCTAACAGTGGATCTTCTTTTGGGGTGATGACTGAGCCCTTTGACTGGATAATTGTGTTGGTGCTGACCAGTTGGTGTTAACTGGATCGATGACATCAATAAGTATGGCTTGATAGCCAAGATCCACTTCCTAGCTTTAAGGAATGTCTTTGAGCATTTTGAGATGCTCCTGCCACAATTTGCATTTGGCCTAGATATGATTCTCACCACAATAGAAACATTTGACAAGACCTCTACTTTTATCATTTCTTCCTTTATTGTTGCTTTGCTTAGGCGAGGGTGGCCGTCCTTCTTTGAGCTTTGGTATCCATTGTTATTTGGTTCATAGCTGCACTCCATTTCTTAACAAACCAACACACAGACTTGTCATGGCCCCACTCAAACAGTGCATGCATTGTAGTACTTCATATGGCATTCTTCTTCTGGATGTCCCTTCTTGGAACATTTGTTGAACCACTTTTCATTAGAGATGGCTTTTTTCCTATAAATCCATCTCCTTCAAAGCCTTTTTAATAGTAGACTTGATGGATCTTCATCATCTATTCCCTTGAAATCAATCATGAAATTTTACCTTAATTGGTGTGGCAAAATCTTCGGCTTTATGGCCATTGGCTTTGATTCCGGTTCAAGTTCCTTGGGAAGCTCTTCATCTTCCTCATACTATTGATGAGGTGGACCTCCATGTCGAGAGTGATGAGTGTGAACATGCCCGTAAACCGGTTTGTGTTTTGAGACTGGAAAGATCATGGTGTTCTATGAAGGAAAGGGATGGATGTCGTGTTTGCAACAGTAACATGATAAATGAAAAGAGAGAGATATAGTCTTTTACTTTGCACAATATAGTTGATGAGTGAAGGGATGAAATAATTCTTGGTTTCTTAATAGAAGGGAAGAGATGTATCGATACTTTAATACTAATATGATGGATGAAGGGATACATGTTTATTCCATGGCTTTGCATAATGAGGAACCCTAAAGATTGGATAGATGGTTTTAAAAATAGTATTTTGAGTCCATGAAATGACAAATACTGTAGGATCAATGATTTTGAATATTGTAATCCATTAGGGTATTTGATCCATTACCGACTCCTTCATTGGTTTTTAGGTAATCTTTTCCTTTAAAAATCTGAACTTTAGATAAGGGGGAGATTAACATTGACCCAAATTCAAAATAAATTCTAAAAGAACCTTGATAACTTGAGTATGCATGAAGTAGACAATATGTCTTGGATATGCTTGGAGTAGACAATATGTCAGAGTATCGACTAGATCTAGGGTTTTAGAGGACGCATCCTCAATATTGATGAGATAGACTCGATTTGCATGATGTTGCAATCACTACTGGAGTCCTACCTAAGTTTTTGTGTCTCTCACAAAGGCTTTGAGAAGCAATGCTCAGCCACTCTGGTTTGAGGAGCTTGTGGGGTTGTTATTGTAGGAATTAGAATACCAATTCATGCACAAACATAGGTTGCTCATCCAATTTATAAACTAGAATGATCGATCTCCCTTTTGGCATAGATATGCAAAGAGAAAAAGAGCATGCTCTTGCATAGGCTTCCTAAGTTTCCAACAATTTCAGTACATTCCAGTGCTCATGGAAAACTTTTCTCCCAACCATTCAAAATAAAGACACCTCCAAGTTTTTTGGTAGTCTGCCCCTCGATAGGATCTGGTGAATGGTTGAGTGTGGTGAGGTCTGAGTATAGGTTATTATAAGCGCCTTTGCATGCAAAAGAGAAAGCAAATGATTTTTTAAGGGGAGTTGGGTGATTAAAATGCAATTTTTGTAAGATGATTTCCATAAATGGCAATTCGAAATATACAACTCAAGTAACCTTTTTTTCAAATTAGATGTGGAAATTCACAATAGAGTTCCAATCCTCCATTATAGCACTGACGCTGTGCTAAAATGAATAAGATGAACTATATTCATGGGTCGGCCACCACGAAGAACTTGAATGCTAACATGAAGTTTTGATGCAGTCTTATGCAAAGTGGAAGGTGTCAAGTGTTGTGGAAGAATTGCCCTCATCGTCATGTGGGTGAACGTTGTTCGCATAGCTGGTTTCCGTATCTGTCATCACAAAGGACTCGTAAAAATAAGAAATTGAATAGATGTTTTGAACGTTCGTAACATTGTAGCCAATACGAGTAGTTAGATGCAAAGATAGAGAGAAAGAGAGATGGCAAGTTTGCATTTTCCCAAGGAGGTATTGATGAGAAAGGTGAAGATGGACGTAGATGAAATCGGGGTACTAGAGAATGTTGTATGTGTGTGCCCACACACGTGGGCATGCATGTGCATGTGCGTGTGTGTGTGCGTGGATGCGTGAGAGAGAGAGAGAGAGAGAGAGAGAGAGAGAGAGAGAGAGAGAGAGAGAGAGAGAGAGAGAGAGGGAGGGAGGGAGGGAGGGAGGGAGGGATAAGTTTGTGTTTGAAGAGGTCTCTGTGAGAGAGAGGGAACATCAAAGAGAGGATGTGACATCACAAGTAGCGATTGTGGAGGCCACAACTTCTTGCCATTGGAGCAAATCCGTTTTGGATGTTTTGATTAACAGTTGTTCATGTGGAGTAGATCCCAAAAGCATGTTGGTGGATATGCCTCGTTTGCATAGCCAAAGGTGGCCATTTCTCTCAGGAAAAACATGATAAGTAAACCCGATACGACATCGTTGCAAGAATGTAGCAAATAAACCAATCGAAAGTAGTTAAACTTCGATTCGTAGTAGTGAAGAGGACTCCAACATCACTCACTTGTTTGCAACACGGTAAGTTGAAATGTAGCTTCGATCAATGGTACCTAAAAGTATGATAGAACAAGGATATCGTTGCAAGAATGTAGTAAACAGACCAATCGAAAGCAATTAGACTTCGATCCGTAGGGAAGAGGACTCGAACATCACTCACTTGCCTGCAGCACGGTAATCTGAAATGCAGCTTTGGTCAACCGTGCCTAAAAGCAGGACATGCAAGAGCATAACAAAAACACTCTTTGTAGCCGGGGACATGCAAGAACAGAACAAGAAAAACCTTTGTAGTCGAAGACATCTAGCAAGATTTGAGAATAACAACTTTACAATATTGAAACAGTGGAGAAGTAATTGCATCGCTAGTTTGATGGTCCATATATGGAATCTGGGGAAAGTCGAGGATGTCAACTAAATTTCTATTTCTAGTTGATTGGGATTTCTTTTAATGTTGATATATGAATGAATGATAGGGAGGGATAGGGGGATGGGCAAAAAATGCAGAGTTTTGGAGGGTTCTATAGTGAAGGCAGGTAAACTAGGGATGTAATTAGGTGAAGAAAAGTAGAGAGGATGGATGGTGAATGAAGAAGGAAACTACAAAAACGATATTGTGAGTCATAGGAAAAGCTTGAAAGCTTAAAAAAAGCACAGTCACAAGAAGAAGAAGAAGAAGAAGAAGAAGATGATGATGAACATCATAAATCGGAAATAGCATGGCTCCGAGGTGCGCAAAGTGAGAAAGACTCTGATGACACGCTCGTCTGTAATAGCTAAAAGTTAGCTGCACATCCCCATTCAAGTCACTATAATTGATCTACATGCCAAGTGACAATTTCCCACTGTCACATCCTAGCTATGGCTGACAACAGGTGCCAACTTGGACCAATACCAGCATTGCATAACAATTGCCCAAGAAATTCAAAAAACAAAATAAATTTCTCTTCAAAAATGTTGAATCGTCATTATAGTCTTCCTCAAGGGGGCATGCCAAAAATCCTTGGGGTAGGCCGAAAGTGTAAGAGTTGTGAACTCTCAAAACAAGAGGCCCATGTGGTCTTATTATTATTATTATTTAACGCACACACCCACTCACCCATCCGATTTGAGCCTATCTAGGGGCACCTTGCCGTGGTTGTACTCCTTGCAAGGATCGAATGCCAGTCGTCGCCACCCCGATCGACGCTTGCGTCGTATAGCTGGGCTGTCGGGACATTGGCATTTGCTCTCCATCCTTGGAAAAGCGCATAGGGAAATTCCCAAGGGTAAAACTAGGTCGGCTAGAGAGGAGGAGGGGGGGGCCCGGGGGAAGATTAGGGTTTTGAAGATGGACGGCAGGGATGAGAGATGATCTGACGGTGAGAAAAGTATGTGAGTATTCCATTACATTGTTACTAGGAGCACCAAATGTTTTCTTTTTCCGGCTCACGCCATAGCTGCTGCTCGCTAGTCTGCTGCTTCCACAGCCAGCGAGCTCAGCTTTCGCCTTCCGTCTCCTCCTCGTTTCCTATCCTCCATCGCCTCCACGGATCATCATGGTGAGTGCCATCCCCTTATCATTTTACTTTTTCCCCTTTTGTAGTTTCTCTTTTCTGCTTTTGATTGCTCTGTATCTCGGTTTTCTTCTGTTTTCCTCCTCCGCTCGTTGCCAGTTGATTCCATTCCGTGCCCTTTCTCTCTTTCCCTGTAGTATGGTGGCACTCTTTGGATTTTGTCCGTATCGTTCCTCTATTAGGACAGCGCACTCATCCAGGGGGAGTAGAGTATTACGGTCGCTCCGAATTTGAACGTATTGCATATCATGGTGACGATGACCTTGAGGCAGATCTGAATTTTCTAAACCTGTGAATACCTTTGGTGGTGTGAGGGTTGACGCCTTCCTTTCTCAAGGAAGTTTGGAATCGTAGAATGCATTTTTGGCTGCAATTGCCGGATAGCAGCTGGTTTAGTTTGCTTTAGCGGGCTCCTCTTAAGAAGGCTTGGCCTGAGTTTGAATGCGAGTCCCTTTATATTGCAAGGGCAGCCCGGTAGATTTGGCTGGTGGTTTCCCGATCCTTTGGCCTTGTGCAATAGTTGTTACTCCCAATCCCTAGGAGACGGGAAATGATTTTGGTTCGTTTAAGTGTGCTTCTTACCCAAACATTTGTTCTTTTACTGCTGATTTGATTACTAGGGTTTAATACCTCTGTTTTATATTTATAGTTCATGCTTACTGTGTGAGGTGGTGTGTTGTGCCGTTTGATTTCAATTTATGTTAAATGTACTCCTGCTGTTTTGTTTTACTGTCTCTACATCCAATGATTTGAGTTATTTGTTTGGATGGAATTTCTGATCAGGTTCTCTCGAATGATGTCGATCTATTGCACCCTCCAGCAGAGCTCGAGAAGAAAAAGCACAAGTTGAAACGTCTTGTTCAGTCTCCAAACTCTTTTTTCATGGTATCAGAAATCATAATATTAGCTGCAATGCCTGTATATTATATTCCATGGTTATCTGAAAGGCTTTCTTAAGACTGTCGTAGCAATAGCTTCTTATAGGTAACCAAGATCTCAAGCATAGCATAACGTCTTGACTAAATCTTTTGCTGTGCTTCTTCTACAGGATGTTAAATGTCAAGGATGTTTTAGCATGTAAGTATTTTCTTGTTTATTTGTTTATTATGACCCCTTGGTAGGATCTCTTCTATGATAAAACCCCTTTAGAGCACATATGTATTTATTGAATTCTTGCCTTGTCTCGCAGAACCACTGTGTTCAGTCACTCTCAAACGGTCGTGCTATGTGGAAGTTGTTCAGCTGTCTTATGTCAGCCTACAGGAGGTCGTGCTCGACTAACTGAAGGCAGTTCATTCAGGAAGAAGGGCGATTGACCAGTTATTGAGATATGGTGCTTCAGTTTTTATGTCTATTTGGCATAAACATTGCAGCTCATTCCTGCGGCTACCATGGTGGAAGTATTCATTGCTCCTTCTAATGAGGGACAAGCAAAGGGGTGACAACATCCTTCTGTCACCACTGCTTTCTGTTTGATGCTATGAGAATTGTAAACAAGCCATATATCTGATTGTGGTTTAATGGTTATTGCTTTTTATAGCTCTCCGTACTTGATGGCTTAAAATTTGAGTTGTTGTTATGGCAATTTTGAGGCTATAGACTTTTATAACACTTGAGCAAGAGCATTTCTGTGACAGCGGCTTATTATATTAAAAGTAATGCAGTCTTGGGTTCTTTTTCTCTCTATATTGATACTGTCCGTTTCATGGCGGCCTTTGACAGAGGTATATTCATTGTTGGTGCCTTGTATGTTTTGCCTCCTGTTAACTATGTGTGTTTGCAGTTTTACTTGACCATGTTATGTATACAAACAATATGTAAATACTGATATGGATAGACTTATGATGTATCCAAACAACCACCAGCAAATCAACAATTCTTAGCCAAAAATGATTAGTACATCACCGTTTTACAATCCCTGTATTTTATGTGTCCTGCTAAGGTGTCCTCAATTGTATTGCTGGCACATATGCTGTCCAGTGTTAGTTCACTACAGCCGTTTTGAAGGATCTTATGATTAAGGGTGAAGGGCTGCAACCAAAACCAAGTCCAGGGCAGGAAAAGAACCTATAACAAGAGCATGGAAATATTTTTGCCTTATTATTACATGGTGGTTTTGAAGTGCAACCTCCTATCTAGTCTACAACTGCATCAAATTACCGCGCAGTACTACTTTTTACTTCTTGAAGTTTTTCCTGAATGATATTTTTATCCTGTTAGCTCTGAGTCATCATCATCAGCTTGTGAGTTTCTGTTATGCTGAGTACATTTTTATTTCAAAATAATGATATTTGATGAACTTGAAGCTACTAAAAAAGAAATCTTGTAGTGTGGAACTATGGATACGTGCAAGATTTTTGCAGTCTGGAACTATGGATACTTTCAATTGTGACTGTTAACGTTAGTACTACTGTATAGCTTCCATCAGTTGTGGGTGGAGGGTGGAGCATAGCTAGTCATTATGTTGTGGTTTTGGAGTGCCACCTCCTAGTTATAGTCACCACTTTCTCAAATTACATCATTTATTGCTACTTTGTTTCTGCCTCGAGCTTTTCCAGGAGGTTATTGTTAGATGACCTCTTGTGCTCTGAGTCAGTAACGTCTGCTTATTATTATGTCGTGGTTTTGAATTGCTACCTCCTAGTTATATTCTACAACCGCATCAAATCACCTCATTTATTGCAACTTTGTTGCTGCCTGGAGCTTTTCCAGGAGGATATTTGTATTCTGCTAGGTTTCTGTTATGCACAGTATGTCCTACGAGCTTTGAGTAAAGGTATTTGATGAAGTTGCAAGGTATTTGATGAAGTTGCGATGAAGTCAGTACTCCAGTTAAAAAGGGAATTTTTTGCTGGGTGGAACTATGGATCTGTGATGTTAGTATTCTAGTTAAATAGTTTCCATCAGCTGTGGGGTGGAGCCTTGGTACTGTAATTGTGATGATTGGAGTGTTCTTGAGTCAGTTCTTGAGTAGTACTTGAAATGTCCATTGAAGGACTTCCTTCATCTGTGCCATTGATTCAATGAGGAGAAGATGCACTCTGTAACGATTCTTTGTATAGTTATATGTAATACACAATAGATTCCCACTTAATAGCATATTTAAAATGAAATGCTGATAGGACGTGGAGCGGACTTTTGATGGGAGAATTTATTGAGTGGAGTGTTCTTGAGTCAGTTCTTGAGTACTACCTGAAATGTCCATTGAAGGTCTTCCTGCATCTGTGCCATTGATTCAATGAGGAGAAGATACACTCTGTAACGACTCTTTGTATAGTTATATGTAATACACAATAGATTCCCACTTAATAGCATATTTAAAATGAAATGCTGATAAGACGTGGTACGAACTTTTGATGGGAGAATTTATCTCAACATCAGCACTCTTCACAATGGATGAAAAGTTCCCAAGGTGAAGTTTGAGTTCTTGAAATGGCAAGAACATAGATTGAAAGATTTACATAACAGTTGAGGAACCACGTGAAGCATTGTGATTTGTCCCACTATTGAGTATATCATGACCATGGATCTGCACTGTATGTCTTACATTTGTGCTGTTTGGTGCTTTTATTTAAGTATTGTCTAGGAGTGCTTTCAAGTCTAGTACCTCCTAAGAGGCAAGAGGCACATAGACAAGCTTGGCTACCATTACATGGCATGTTTATAGTACATGCTTCATGCTGAATAGATGGGGCCTTAATACATTGTCCATGGCTCAGTTTTATCAATAAACCATTGATGGGC
This sequence comes from Dipteris shenzhenensis, assembly GCF_047967505.1. NCBI lineage: Eukaryota > Viridiplantae > Streptophyta > Polypodiopsida > Gleicheniales > Dipteridaceae > Dipteris > Dipteris shenzhenensis. The sequence goes on from NC_141599.1 coordinate 46,592,221, forward strand.
CTAATCTTGCAAATAATCACCAAAGTTTTTTCCATAAAATCTACTTGCCCATGGCCTTAACCCTCCAAGATTTAACTATTGAAAAATAGCACAGCATTTTGTTTTTATTGCATGAAATCTAAAAGGCAAGACAATTTGTAAAAGAAAAGGTCCCTCTTTGGTGAAAGTGTCTTTAGATAATTTATTGTAACTCCCAAGAGTCTTCCTATTTCAACAAAGTAAAGGTGGAGCACTACTTGATGAATTTGAGTTTATGCTATAATTGATCTCTTGTGAGACTCTTCTATTAACTTAGTTAGGTTAGGAAATTTATAGATGACTTTGTTGTCCTAGATATCCCAAACTTTGAAGATTCTATCTACAAAGATCTAAACTCTTTTGGAGGACTATGAGAGTCTATGAACCTAATTGTGTAGCTAGTGGGAGCTATTGTAGTTTCTTAGAAAGTTGATATTTATTGGTAAATGTCAATGCTTAGCCATGTTGAATATCATACAAATGCCTCAAATTGACAAACATATTAGATATGGCTAAGTATGGAGTGATTCTATGGGTCCTCATGTGTATTTTATCACCTTACGTCTAGCGAAGGGCTATAATACAAGAAAAGTAATGAAGAAGGAGAGCTCTATTGTACATCGTAATTGTGATGTCTTTCGGCTTCGGCTTTGGGTATGTTTAGAATCCTTGAACTAAGATTCCAATTCTTTGTAGGAAGCTTCAAAGCCCATTTTCTTTTTACTACTTAGGTTTGTTCTATTTGTGGCGTTGCACAGGCAACGGTATGGTAATATGGGTGACTCGACGACAATGCGTGGTTGACAAGTCCCCCGCTTTCAAAATTCATGCTGAGGCCTTCAAGTCATCTAGCAGCTACTCAAAGCAGTAGATAGCGTATCGTTCCAAGGCAGAGAGTAGGCTTCGAGACATCCACGATTCGTGGAACTTCCAAGGAGCATCATTTTTTCCCTTTCTATACAACATCTTAGTTTGCAGTCAATTTGTTTTTGTACAGCAAAGTTTGTAGTTTATTATTCCTATACAGCAAAGGGGAATCTGAAGTGAAAAGAAAAAACTGTTTTCTCTGTTAAAAGAATGGAGACAGAGGGACAAGATTCCAGGGTAAATCCTAGTGAATCTAGAGTGTGATCTACACAAGAAGTGTCCCATCACACAACACCTACTCTGGTGGGTGGATTTCTATATTAGAAGATGCTTTACATCATATCATGAACCAGCACCTTCAAGTGAACGCTGGTCAAAATGAAAAAAGGGAGATGGTGCAAGCCTTGTCAGCTGGACCATCTGGGAATGAAAAGGGCAAAGCTCCAGTGGAGCCAGAGCCCAGTATACACTCATCAGAATGTGCAAAGGTCAAGGTACCTAATATTGCAAACTACAGAGACTGGAGAAGTACGCTGGTCGAATGACTGAGCGCAGTTCTAATGTGATCGAGGTTTGGTTACACACGTGGGAAGAAGCCTTCGCCATTTGTGAAATTAAATCTGATCTAAAGAAAATCCGCAAGACCACTCACCTGTTTATTGAGGCAGTGGATAGATGGTGGATAAAGCAAAAGAAAGATCAAGTTGCCCCTACCAACTGGGAAGGGTTTAAGGCTGAATTTAAGAAACACTTTCTTCCACCTGACGAAGAGTCCCAAGCTTGGGATGCTTATAGAAACCTTCGCCAGAGGAATTTGTCGGTGGCAGAGTACACTGACAAATTCAGGGAATGTGTTATGAAGATAACAGACCCTCTCCCTATGTCGGTTCAGTTGAAAGACTATATCTATGTACTGAACAACAAGATTAAAATGGAGGTTCGGGCTAAATATGTGACTACATTAGATGAATCTATTGCAGTAGCCTTGAACTATGAGGATGCCAGAGGCAGATCTAGTGGATTTGTGCATGCAGGGACTCAACATGAGTACCCGAGAAAAGGGGGATTTCAGAGGAAATGAACTTCAAAGACAAGTGTCTCATAGCCAAGTGGCCAAACCAAGCAGGTGAAGTCGGTTGAGGGACCAGCAAAGACAAGTACCACCGTTGGAGTGAAAAAAAAACCAATGGCAGCCTGGGCTTGGTCAAAGTCCTCATTGATCCCTGAGCAAAAAGAGAAAGCTAGAAAAAAGGATTGTGCTTCAGCTGCCTTCAGCGACATCAGTGGAAAGATTGTCCACTGAACAAAGATCGTCGCACGGCCAACATGATAATATCTGAATGCGACGTGGTTCCAGTTGCAATAAGTTATTGTAAGAAATATTGTAACAACTATATGTAGAAAACTAGGATCAAGGTAGACAATAGAAGCTAGGTAGTGCTTCAATGTGTGTGTGTGTGAGAGAGAGAGAGAGAGAGAGAGAGAGAGAGAGAGACTTACGCAAGGTCAGGGAGACTACTTATTTGGATTTCCATTCTCTATCATACTACAAGTGTGTGACTCAAATTTGTACAAAGGTCAGTGTCAACATTGATACACATTCTTGCATGCTTTGCAAGGCACACACACACACACACACACTTCTTACTTATGTATGTGAAAGAGTTGGAACACCCTTTCTCAATGCCATCTTGTGGCACACCATGATGAGCATTGCACACGTATGTTCAATACATACAAAGCTACACACATGTGTAGTGCCAACATGTATCTAAAGATCCAATGCTTTGTGGATACATGCTCCTCTTTCCTCTAGAGAAGTAACAACTAATTTGAAAGATGAGAGCATGATCATTAATACCAAAACAAGGGTTCTCATGTTGGCCGAATTCATCTTAAACTAAAGGTTTTTAGGCCATCTACACTAGTGTATCAAGAGCTTTTCAAAAAATTAAAAAAAAACTAACCTTTAGACATATTATTGCCAAATGTGCCTAGAGGGAGCCAACAACCCTATCTTGTGAAGTGCTTACATAGCTACCCACCTATTGGGCCTTCTTGTTGCAATCTGATGTAAGATGACCAATGTCTAGCCAAGTGTGACACATCTTGAGTGATGGGTCTTTCAAGAATCAATGAGCTTCATCATGACCTTTCTCAATAAAGTTGAGACCCTCTTTTTTACCATAACCCATGCATGATTAGGGCTTGCTATCACAAGTCACATAGATGTAGATGTTATATCTCCCTTCTTTTCCTTGATGCTCCTCTCCTCATCAAGTAGTGAAGTAATGATGCTATCCAAGGTAGGATATGATAGATGCTTCAACGTAGTCAACAAGCTCAGCTCCCATATGACTTGGGCATGCTTTTCAAAAGCATTGTGATGACATCCTCCTCTTCCATCTTTGCATCAATGGAGGCCAACTCAGTGGTGATATAGTGCAGCTCATAGATGAAATCACTAAGCTTCTCCCCTTTAGAAAATTGTAGGTCAAACAAATTGACCCTAAGGGTAGTCCAAGAGTGCTTGCCTCTCACTGCATATAGCCACTTCACTCATCCCATGTTGCCTTTAAGGACATAGAACCTACAAGCACCTAATCAGAGCCGTCACCTACTCAAATGGCCTTGTTGGACTGGGTTGGAGGATGTGGGGGTATCTCGCGGTCAGGCAACGGGGATCCCTTACCCTTCCTTTTGAACTTCCTCATTGCCTTGCCTAATGCCTTGTCTTGCATCCTGATAATGACTTGTAGTGGCATTGCAGCCACATGGCCCTGTTTGATGCTAAGCAGATTGAGGTTGGTGCGGAATGATGGGGGAGGTTGGTCTCCTCATGGGACAGTCCTGGAATAGATGCTCCGTTATGCATCCCACACATAAAGGGGTGGGGTTGGTCATGGTTGGGGCGGTGGGGGTACGATCCCTATATGGATAGTCCTTCAAGAAGTGTGAGCCCTAGCATTTGAAATATTACCTCGGAGGGTTTGACGTACCTCGGTAGGGGCATTCACTTTCACTATGGGGACCCTAGCAGGTATAACATTGGAGCGAGGGTCTCAGAGAAATTGAGTTTAGATCTCTCACCCTTGCATTTATGGGGCAGTCTGGAATACAAGGACCTATTGGTCCTTTGGCGGGAGGTAGTGGATCAAAGTAACATTTCCCTCCTCGTAGGGGTAGTAATCATGAGGCCCGTGATCAAGATCCGTTTCCTCCTAGTCGTTGGGCAATTCTTCAACCAACACTTGAATTACTGGGGCTACATGAGGTAGTGGGGGCTATCGACATAAAATGGGTGGTAGTAGCATAGCTGGCTAAGCATTGTACTAGCTAGGGCTAGACACAGGATTACCTTGAGAGATCTGTAGGTTAGGTGGGACCATTAGGGCCAATGGGGGTCTCATTTGATACATGGGTTCGGGAAGGGTCCTTGAAAATTGACATTGGGAGGTATCATGATTTTCCCTCCTATGGCAGTGTGCGCACTAGAGTGCCGGCCTTGCCCTTAGGCACGTACACTCATTGGAGGGGTGGTTGCCATTGCATACCCCACACCATACATTATCTCTTCGTGGAAACAAGTGGGGGTTTCGTGGCACCTCCTTGGAGGTTCCTATCCTCCATTGTTGGCCTAGCTGATCCAACAAATTGGAGACCAACTCACTCATATACAAGCCCTTAGGTTTGTTAGCCTCCTACTTGATTGACTCTACACTCGAGGACCTAATCGATGGAGCTATTTCTGAGGGGACTGAGGCCTTGTTCGAATTCACCTTGTCCATCATCTTCTCACATATACAGATGGCCACCTTAATGCATTGATCAAAGGAGGTAGGGTTCATCACCATGAGGTGGTCGTGCAGCTTCGGGTCTGCCAATCCGATAAGGAAGCAAGGCAACAATCGTTCGTCGCTCATTTGCTCATATGGCTCATAGTGGGCATTAAGGTGCTTGATCTTAGCAATATAATCCCTCAGGGACTCCTTGTCATTCTGTTTTACCCCATACAATTGGTTGATCGGGCTCTATTTATGGCCGCTAGGGGTGAACCCCACAATAAAAGCCTTTCTCAATGTCTCCCAGTTGATCTTTTCTTCTGGGGTGAGAGCCCTATACCATTGGCCTGCCTTGCCATCCACGCTGAGACCAAACATGCCTTGCCATCCAGGCTGAGACCAAACGTGTTGGCCATCTCTAGGTCTCTGCATACACCAAAGGCTTCACAAATCTATTCAAACCGCTCCACGTGGGAGATCGGGCCTCCTTTTCCTAGGAGCTTGGTCATTAGCTTGGAGATGGCTATGGGACGGCTTCTCGAGGGATTCGCCATCCCTGCAGGAAACAATGGGGTGAGTGGAGGTGGTGGTGTCCCCCTTCCTAGGGCGTTCACCAAAATACCCATTGCCTCATCAGTCAACACCATTTGAGCAGCTAGTGGAGGTGGTGTTGCTGTGGGCCTAAGAAGATGCATGGCTGCTGGCCCACGTGGTGGTCCCCACATAGTTGCTAGTACTACCATTAGAACGGAGGTACCAAGGCCTATATTCATTGGTGCAACTAGTAGATGGGAAGGGACGGATCCCCGGAGGTAGTGGGTCCTGGGGCATGATAATGTTGGTTCCATGTAGCGGGCGGTAGGGTGGAAACGGTGTTGCCCCATAGTTGATGAAGGCTGGTGGCACCAAGGCTGTTAGAGGTTCATAAGGCACTCCACCTTGGAAGTTCCTAGTATCCCCTCGGCTCGGGTCTTTCCTTCAGAATTCCCTCATCCATGGATCTTCATCATCCATATTTTCCCACTAGGGAGGTCTAGCATAGGCGGAGGGTCCTGGATCGGCAAAAGTGGTTTTTGTCCCGGTCTGTGGTTCAGGAGCTAGCTGCTATTGGCCTTCCCACCCTATTGACATACCAACAAAGGGGTTCTCCATGTCTGTCGACTTTGTTCGACCTAAGCAGCCAAACATGTTGGAGAATGTACCTCTAAGCATGGATGCAATTGAAGGTGCAGGAGAGTTGGGAGAGGTTACACTTGTGAATGGAGCTTTCAATGCCCTTGGACCCAAGGGGTCTTGCATTACTTCTTCCAGACTCTCTGTTTCATATGAACTAGATAGAGTTTTCACTCAGGGACTTACTAATGAGTGGAGGCTTGGATCAAGCTTCCGAATTCCCATCTAGGAGGGAGGGTGGGCTCTGAGCATAGCTTGAAGCACTTTCTTCTAGCACAGGACCCTTTGGCAAAATCCTTCTGGACCTCAAGTGGGGATGCCTCTAGCTGGGCACACTCAGGCTGAACTGAGGTTCTAGAATTTTCTTTTAATTGTTTGGCTACCCTAGAGGTATCACACCGGTCGACGACATAGCTCTATAGTGACGGGCGATGGGATACAGGTTTTGTGGGCAGGCCACTACATAAGTGTAATAGTGATGGGGGCGGAGTAGGAATAACAATGGGCAGTGGGATAGAGGTATCATGACAAACGGCAGAATAGATCTTGCCACGTGGTTAGGGAGAACATCCACAAGTACTATCCTCGCGGGCATAGACATATGGTTAAGACACCGAGCGATGAGATAGGGAATCACACAACAATTCTTCTGCATTCAAAATGGGTTTTATTTTCCTATAATCAAAACATCCACATTGCTTGAAATTATACTAAATAACATTAATACCACTTCACCCATATGTGGGACAACCAAAGTGTCATTTGAAAGCATAGGATTGCATAATACATAGAGAAATATTACCACATTACTGTTAGCTCACCCATATGTTAAGAAACCCAAGTGTCATTTGAAAGCATAGGATTTCATAATACATAGAGCATATTTGTTGAGAGTTCATGCTTAACATCATGTGATCATGTGTGCATAGCACCATCATGTGATCATATGTGCATAGCACTAACCTTATAGAGTGCTATAAAGGAAAGGGTTAGATCCCCTAACCCTAACCCTAAAAGGGTTTGTATATATTCTATTTTTTCAACTAAATCTAGTGTACAGTTAGTCATTTGTGGTGTGTTCTCTAGCTGTGCCCTCTCTCCTCATCTCCACTCTTCTCCTTTCCCCTCTTCATATTTTGTCCTGGTATCAGAACTCCCTTGCCTTCCGCTGAGGCATTGCGATTCTTGAGAATGCGAAAGAGATTGAGAGATTGAGAGGTTTCTATCTTTCATTCTGTTGATGAAAGATTTTCGTTCATGTGAGAGGAATTTCCGTCCATTCATCTCCTTTGAGAGTTCAGAGAGAGAGAGAGAGAGATTTCATTCATTCAGTTCACTTCAGTTGAGTGAAGAGATTGCCATCCATTTGGAAAGAGAGTTATGTTGTTCTTCATTCTCAAGGTTCATTTCATGAGAGAATGGTTCTGTGAGGTCTCTTTCTGATTTATAAGTTCATTCTTCTCTCCCGATTGTAGCATTTTGAGCACGTGTTCAACATTCCTTGAGTCGTCTCTTCTATTCTCTATGTATTCTTTATGCTCAAAGAAAATAGAGACAACTCTACTCTCCAAGCAACTGCCAGCCTTTCCAAGTGAAAACGCTTTCGGCTCTAGAAGGAGACCCTCCATCCAACAACTGGCTCACAGTCTGGGCTCCCACGAGACAACATCAGCCTTCTAAGGATCCGCGGCTCTATAGTCTCTAGCACAGCCGCCTCTCCAAACAAACGCTAGGTGACTCAACTAAGGTGACCCTACAACAAATCTTGCAACGAGATCCTACAATGATGGCTTTGCATAGCTCCCTAGCTCTTCATCGATCCGCCAAAACAGCTCCTTCTCCAATGGCTGCTTCGACTCCAAGGTGACCTCAAAGAGAATGGCCAACATAATTTGGCACCCAGCGCCCGTCTTCCCAAAGCACCTTCTCCAACAAGGCTCCACCACCAAGCTCTCGATGTAGCTTCAACTAGCCACAGATATGGGTTGTAGCCACGGGCTGCATTTCCTACAACAACAGTGCCACCAGACGACCAAAATCTATAGTCCCAACACTCTACAACGAGCTACTCTCACTGACAACAACCATGACTACAAACGTGCCATCCACAGAGGTTCATAGAGGAGCTGGAGCTCTAGACTCAGCGATGGCTCTCCATGCGACAACCTAGTGCCTCTCCAAATGGAACTGTACTAGCACCAGTCCACCGACAACTCCATCTCCAGCAACTAGTCTGAGACAGCCAAGACAATCCACACAACTGGTTCAGCCATCTTTGAGTGCCGCCTCTAGTAGCAAACACCTTGTAGACGAATCTCTCAGGGCCAACGAGCCGCTCCTCCAGCAAAGTCACCTAGCTCCAGCTCCAAAGCGCTTCGCCTCCACGAGCTCATGGACAATAGCGCCAATGGAATCTTCCTCTCCATCCGTCTACCATCACAAACGACGACAGAATCACTAGATTTCGTCAGCATCTTCTATAGATTCTGGTGCCCGGCAATCAGACACGTGGTAGATAGGATAGAATCAGGGTACGATGAAGATGACCTTGGATTAACTGGTTGATCCACAGTTGGACACGTGGCACCTTATCTCTAAGTGCCACATCATCTTATTTGACACGTTAGCAGCCCCGTGAGTTTGCCACATCATCAACTCATTCGATCTACCACATCACCCTACCAGGTCAGTTGCCATGTCACTTGTGCCACGTTAGCAGACATGTCATCTTGCCACATCATCAATGCCATGTCATCAAGCCACATCATCAGGCCACATCATTTGGCCATGTCATCACTGCCATGTCACCTCAGCAGTGCCACCTCAGCAATCCAATCAGCACTAACCTTTGCAGGCACACATAGTGCTCCACAGGCACTTCATGTGACCACTCTTGCCACCTCAGCACAGGGTTTTTATAGGCACACCTCTTGCTAGGCACACTGTCATATTTTCACTGCATGTGACTCACAGTGACACATCATCATTGAGCACATATGCACTCCTTTTGCCCCTCCACCTAGATCAAGTCATATCTCTTGATCCAGGAAGAATTTGAGGGTGCTCCAAAAAGGAAAGTCGCTCGTTTTTTCGTCCTCTACGCATCGTCACATCACATGCACATTTTGGCACAAGTTACACTCACATTTGAGCCTCACCGACAAAACCACTTCACACACATTTGCCTCTACATTGACACATCTGACCCATCACTTAAAAAGAACAAAAGAAAAGGAATTATTTGCTGTTCTTTCATCGATCGACGGTTGGTTTAGATCTAGATCAGAGTAGACTAGATTGCCATAGAGGGGACACTTTGAATTTCCCCAAGTTGCCAATCTAAGCCATGCCCGAAATTCTCGACTAGTACCTACTCGGAGTCAGTCCATACGCTCACATACGGTTTCACATCATTACATTACCTGAAACCTTACGTTCATCAGTTCAGTGAGTAGACTTCAGAGTTCAGAGGCATTGCAGATTGATTCAGGGGGCAGATAGCACTTGATTTCACACACATGCCACCATTGTAAAGCCTATTCGGCTATCTCTAGCATCGTGCACATTATTTCAACCTTGTATAGCCTCTTGGCTATTCCTGGCATCATTGCCACAAGCCTTGTAATACAGATCAGATTTTATATACTGCAGTTCTATCTTCACCGATGGTTCAGAGATTTCACTTGGCATATTCAATGTATTTGCAGTTGATTCATATAGAGATTTCACGACACTTTTGAGTACATATCTTGCACCATGTCGACTAGTACGTGGAAATACCGAATGGAGACCATTCTTGTGCTTTAGGACAAATGGGAGTATGTCAATGGATCTACACCTAGACCATTGGCCAATCTAGCCACCAGTAGCTCTACTCCATCTGTTGTCACAACACCAGCAATGGGATCTACATCTACAGAAACAATTTTCGCACCAGTAGCAAATCGTGCCATTGCCCGAGCTCAAGCAGAATGGGATAAGAAAGACAAGTATGCCTATCACCTGATCAAGAAGAATGTGCAAGATGTCATGCTAGGACAACTCAACACAGTCAAAACATCAAAAGAAGCATGGGATATGTTCGCAGCTCTCTACGAGTCCATGGTCGAGCTTTCCAAAGTTGAACCTCCAAATTTGAATAATAGCAGAAGATCCCACAAGAAAGCTGAAGGAGGAAATCATAGAAAAGGCAAGGCCGAACAATTCAATGAATTTGGATGAGTCCAAACAAGGATCGTTGAATTGTATCTTGCAAAGCCAACTCCCTCAAAATCTGAGCCACCTCCTCTTGAATGGTCCCTTGAGGGGCTAGAAGGAGTATGTGCAACAAATGAACCCTTACTTGGGAACACCTTACTAGTGGAAAGGTTACCCCACAGTTCCCAATGTAAGAAGTTTCAAAAGTATAAGCCACATGTGCAGATGAAGATTGATCAAGAGACTTCAGAAAAAGAAAATTACCAAGAGCCTCACAAATTGGTTAATGATACTATGTGAGTCATTGTTTGCTTGGGTGTAGCCATTTTTGGTGAGGTTCACGGACTTTTTTGTATATAGGTATATTGCATGACCCATAACTTATGCATTGCTCAATGAAATTCGGCAAACTAAGGTTGGGGTTCAGATACAGTTGCATGGATACACTGATGCTGATTGGGCTAGTAGTATTTATGATAGACGATCTACTAGTGGATATGTGTTTTCTTTTGGGAGTGCTGCAGTCACTTGGGGTAGCAAGAAACAGCCTACAGTTGCCTTATCGAGCACAGAGGCTGAATACAAGGGTGCAGCAATGGCTACATGTGAGGCATCTTGGTTGCATAAGCTGCTTTATGATATGCATCAGTCTATAGATGGGCTAGTTGTCATTTATTGTGACAACATGAGTAGTATACACTAGGCAAATAACCCAGTCTATCATGCTAGAACAAAGCACATTGAGGTGCATTACCACTATGTACGGGAGAACGTTCTAGTAGGTTTTATTGATCTAGTTTATGTCAGCACAGAGGATCAGGTAGCTGACATATTCACGAAGACATTGGGCGTAGAGAAGCTGTGCAAGTTCAGAGACCTGCTTAGTGTGTGCAGGTATTGGGATTGAGCTCGAGGGGAGTGTTGAGATATCGAGCTCCACTCGTGATATGCCAGGGTGATCGTTGTGCATTTATGTCACTGACTTATTAGCTGCAGATGCAGTTGGTACACCACCCATGAATAATAGTTGGATGATAGCTATCTTTATGTACTCTAGTTAGTGGCTCAGTTAGTATGCCACCTAGGTTAGTTGAGTTTGGTTTGAGACCCACATATAGGGTTCATCTATTCCTTTTTGTACGAGAGAGAGTTTTTTGGCTTTCACAACTAAGAAGAGGAAAATTGTTTTCAGCCTCCACCTTTGTGTGTATTTCCCCATTGTGTATGTGAGAAAGCTGCAAGTGAGACTTCTTACCTCTCTCCCAGTCTCTTCACAAAGATATCATAGGAGAAGTTGAATGGAGAACCATCATCTAAACCACCAATTGCTCTACCTTGGACAGTGGACTGCAAGGCCTATATATTCTGTCCAACAACCTATGACATTTTAGCTCTTAGATCCTTTATTGGTGTGGCATCTGCATCCATTGAAGCCAACCACTTTCTAGCTTATGTCTTATCAAGGAGTTGACCTAGGCTAAGTCCTTTCTTCTTATCCACATCAATTGACTTGCCAGCTAACTCATCATCAGATTTTAATAAAAATAATAGTACCGAGAGAGCAGCCTCACTTTGAATCATTGGGGTGACCACTTCATCCAAGTTGCTATGCACCTGTTGCTCAAGCCCAACCTGTTGCTTGTCATCCCAACCTATCGCTTGAGCAATAGGGTGACCCCAACCTGTTGCTTGAGTAACAGGTCACCCCAACCTATTGCTTGAGCAACAGGTTGGGGGATATATCCAACCTATTGCACAAATTTAAAAAATTCATTAAATTTTGGTATACTTTAGGGATAGGGTTAGGGTTTAGGGTTAAGAATTTAGGATTTAGGATTTAGGATTTAGAGTTTAGGGTTTAGGGTTTAGGATTTAGTATTTAGGATTTTAGGATATAGGGTTTATGATTTAAATGTTTAAAGTTTAGGATTTATGGTGATTAAGATGTTTTGATATTAATTGTTTAAAGTTTAGGATGTAGGGTTTAGGTTTAATGCTTTCTCTGCTAGTTTTGATATAAAAGTTATTAAGTAATAATAATCTCAATGATTATTTACTATGTCTTTTTCGAGTTGCTAATCTATTTTTGTACATAAAACACGTATTCACCCCAATAGAGGGTATGTGGTGTTATATAAGAAGAATGAAGTGGTGGCTTTTGGATGAATTCATAGTCTTGATCCTATGTATGTGTGTCATTTCCAATGTTGTGGTGAGAGAAGATGTGTAGTGATAATCACCAATATTGTAAATCCTAAAGTACATTTAAAATATCCACATGGAGACTTTGAAACATTGGGATAATCACCAATATTGTAAATCCTGAAGTACATTTAAATTATCAGCATGGAGACTTTGAAACATTGGGAGATATCTTACAAGTGACATATTTGATATGTAAGCACACAGAACGCTCTGGGTTCAAGACGAAATTGTTCCAAAGACATACTTTCAAGATATCAAGAAAACTTATTATGAGGGAAAAAAAGTAGAGAAGTTATCTTGCTCCGGAGAAGTTTTAGCAATTGGCAACTTTAAGGGCTATGCTTAGAGTTTTCTCTTTATAGTGGAGATAATTAAGTTAATTAGGGCAAGTGTCATTAAAAATGCAATGGATAGTACTTCACATCTAGACATCCATAATACTATGTCTCATCTATAAGTTCATAGTACTTGTAAATGGGGGTTAGCTTTCTTAAAATCAAGTTTGCTCAAGACAGTTTCCTTCAATGTCATGGAAGACACAACAGAATATTACATAAGAAAAGGATTATAACACAAATGGGTTCCAAATTGATAAGAAGCTATAGTAGTGATCAAGAGTATCATAGTGGCATGCTCACAGATATTGAGGACATTATAGTAACAAATGTTGATGCAGAAAAGGCTTTTTGTGTTGCAAGTGACTCAAATATACTCACTGGTATAGAAGACTTGTCTTGTGTTGCAAGTGACGTTGCAAGTGACTCGAACAGGCTCACTGGTATAGAAGACTTGTCCTGTGTCGCAAGTGACTCAAACAGGCTCACTGGTATAGAAGACTTAGACTCAAACATGCTTACTGATATAGAAGACTTGTCTTGTGTTGAGAATAATAAGATGGGACCACAAAGAAAATTACACATAAAGATCGATGGGATAAGTGATGCAATAATAGGAATTGATGATATTAGTGACAATGATCATGATGTTACTACTCGAATGCAGGGCAAAGGGGGCAAAGAATTTGAGACTTATCATGTTGTTCGTAATATTATTGCTAGCATGCCAGAGAATATAGATGGGAGAATCTTGAGTTACGAAGAAGAAACAGTTCAACCACAAAATTCAAGAGACATTGGCAACAAATTGACATCAATGAACATGTCTACCAGATTGCCAAACGTGGACTAAAAACACACTTGTGTGGAGTATTAGTACATGGATACCGAATCTTTTGTGATGTATGGATTGATAGTTTGCATGACCAGGATAGTAACCAAGTTGTTACATCATTCATGAAAGCAATAAGAAAGATCAAAGATGCTCGCGGATGTTTACCTAACACATTGCAAATACAAGCTGATAATTGTTGGAGAGAGAACAAGAAAAAATATATATTTGCTTTATGCTCTATGTTGGTTGGTTTGAAAATATTTGAAGAATTGGAAGTTGGCTTTCTTCTTGTTGGCCATACACATGAAGACATAGATTAAATCTTCAGTGTTATCTCTGGTGAGTTGAAGTCAATGGATGTTTTGACAATGGAGGATATGCTACTTCAAATTGGGAAAAATTTTGGAGGGTCTCACAAGAAAGAATCAGAAGTGGCTATCTTAGATTGGAGAGCATTCATAGAGCCACATTTACAAGTAGGAGATGATGTCCTGATAGGACACACAAATCCACACTACTTTCGATTTCACATGCATAATAATATTCTAGTGATGCAATGGAAGCACTACTCAGTAGATGGAGATCATTTATGGAGTGAGTCATATGCTTTATTACAACGAATAATTCCATTGGAGGAAACTAGATTTGTTCTTGCAAAAAATAAATCACTTGACATAAATGAAATGAAAGGCTTGAAAGCCTTCATTAAACATCTTCAAAGTATGATGCAGAAATATCCTAAGCAATCAACTAAGAATTTGGAGACAATTAAATCAATTGAAGCACTTATCCAATCTTTAGAAAGACAAGAAAACTTAATGAGCATTGAATACTATGAATCCTTTTGGTTGGAACAAGCTAGGTCACCAAGTTTTCCTTTGGATATAAATATGTTAGTAGATATGGAGGAGGAAGCAGAGGAATACCTTTTACCTGGAAAATATTGTGGCAGGAAGGGAGACAAACCTTTACCAGAGTTTATACCATCTAATGAGATTGAAGAGGGTCTATTTGTTACAGTTTGGGCATCTGATCCAGGTTCAGAGTTGGATGACCAAGGTGGCCCAATTTGGGTTGCAAAGGTTGCTAAGATAGAAACAGATGACAAGGGAACTCCTATAACATTCATAGCTTTATGGTATGAACCAAAGCCATTGAAAAATCTCTCGAGAAGATATACAATAAAAAAACTCTATGAGGGATGCTTGCAAAAGAAACGTGAATGGGTTCCAAATAATGAGGGATTAACAGAGGTGGAAGTCAGTAGCATTATTCATTGTTGGAAATTGAGGACACGAAGTTTTAAAAAGAAGCATGGATACAATGTTAAAAAATCTATCATAGTCCCTGATCCAAGTCATGTCCATATTAAACATCATTTGGCAAGACTTAACCCATCAAGCACAAATACATTACATGCATCTGATGACTCTAAACGAGATTCAGATGCATAAGATAATGTTTTGTATGCTTTTTTCCATACAAATGGTGTATCTATACACCACTAATAAGATAATGTATTGTATGCTTTGTTTTTCAACAAAAGGGTGTATCTATACACCACTTATATATTGAATTCAACAAACTCTTTGTTTTCAAAAAAATGGTGTATCTATACACCACTTATATGTTGAATTCAACAAACTCTTTGTCATATTTTTACTTTATCAGCATAGTGTTAAAGTTAGGAGACTACTACTATTATTATTATAGTTATTGGATGGAGGCACCATGCACAAGTTTGGGAATTATAGCTTCATTGAACCATATTTTTTTATAAGAGGTCACCACTTGACTTTTTAGCTTAATAAGGCCATATTTGTATATAAGTGACCCATTTAGTGCTCTAAAAAACCCAAATTTTAGCTCACTAAGTGAAGATGAGTGGAGAGGATATGCTAAAAAAAAAGTCCAAATGAGGAAAGTCCAAAAATTTTGAATATTGTGTTGAGAGAGAGTTATGAGAGAGAGAGAGAGAGAGAGAAAGGAGTGAGAATGTGAGGCGAGAGAGAGAGAGAGCCAGAGATAAGTGTTGGAGATGTGTGTGTGTGTGTGTAAGAGAGAGAGAGAGAGAGAGAGAGAGAGAGAGTGGGGGAGCGAGCGAGCGAGAGAGAGAGAGAGAGTAGATAGATAGATAGATAGAGAGAGAGAGCGAGGAGAGGGAGAGAGCGAGAGATAAGAGAGAGAGTTAGAGAGAGTAGAGAGAGAGAGCCAAAGAGTGAGAGGAGAGAGAGAGAGAGAGGGAGGGGAGATGAGAGAGAGAGAGCAAGAGATAAGAGAGAGTTTTAGAGAGAGAGAGAGGGAGGGAGGGAGGAAAGGAGGGAGAGAAGACATAAATATAGATTTATATTTTTTATTTATTTGAACATATTTATATAAATGAATATATAAGTATAAATAAATATTTATATATCTACCTATATCTAAATATAAATATTTACTATATATATAAAATAATAATTTCACGCCTTAAAGAGAGGGGAATTTCAATTCTTTAAATTAGGATATTTTTAAGTCCCACTTTGAGGCCCTTAGCCAGTTAAAAAGTAGAGCTCGCAGGTTACTACTCGTAGTAGTAGTGACAAACCCAAAAAGTGCAGGGGCGTAGGACACGTGGCATGGCAAAAGAAATGGCGGGTTGATGAGATGAAAAAATATGGTTGTGTGAGCAAAGGGGTGAAGAACACGTGGCATGGTGGGAGCTCTTTTCGCTTCTTCTTTTCTTCTTCTTCTTCTTCTTCTTCTTCTTCACGGTATTTACGTAGCAGTTGCAATCGGCCTTGGCCGGCTGCTTCCCTCCCTCCCCACCATCCTACCTCGCCGCCCTTGCCTCCATAGCCGCCCCTCTTTCTTCTCGTGACGCAGAATCCGTGTTTCCCCTCCTCATCGCCATGCGAAACCAGTCTATTCCCTCTGAGTGCTAAGGAAATGTCTGTGTGACTGCGAAAACACAAGTGAATGTTCACCGGAGAGCGAGCGAGAGTACGTATATATATATATACTCGCAGTGTGTACACGGAGAGACATGACGTGAGACACGAGTTTTGTTGACCGGGCCGAGCAACCGGGTGTGATTGAGGTAGTGTGTTCTTACAAAAAAGTGTATGTGTGTGAGAGAAGAGAGAGAGGGAGATATGGACCTGTGAGCGACACGAAAGATACCCTCTGAAGTTTTCAGCAGGTGTCCATCAACGCTTACCTCAAGCACGCCGGTCGCCGGCGCCAGCTGATGTGAGCAACGTTGGAACGATTCAAGGGCGCACAGAACTTACTTGCGAAGCGATCGAGGAAGGAGTGCAGACTGGCGGCCGGCAGAAACGATTCAAGGGCGCACAGAACTTACTTGCGAAGCGATCGAGGAAGGAGTGCAGACTGGCGGCCGGCAGAGCGGCTCCTCTGGGCGTACATAAAATTTCCGAGTCATGAGCGAAAAGGGCGGTACGCTCAAAGGTGCGCTAGTGCTTGTCCCTTCGTAGGTCGCAGATCAGATTGAGCTTGAAGAGGTGCTTGAAGAGTTAGCGAGTGGAAGATCGAGATGAAAACCGGTGGCACTGAGTTCATCTCTCAGCCTCTCAGCAAGAGATTAATCAATGTGTCCTTCATCTTCTTCGTACTCGTCGTGCTCATCCTTACAGTTTTCGCAGTCACCTATCAGCCCCCTGATCCATGGCAGGAGCCCAGAGAGGCCATCGCTCTCGTGCTCAGCTCCGTCACCAATGCCACTTTCCGAACAGATGACTCTTTTGTGCGCACAGGGGAGGACTTCAACTACACGAGTAAACCCACGCGTTCAGATCAGGTTGCTATCGACCAAACGACATTGTTTACCCCTGCACTAGAGAAAGCGAAGCCGGAGTGCGATCTCGAGGAGACGAAGATCAATTGCTCGGATCCCAGGGTGCTTGTTGCCCTCTCAAAGTTCAACTTATTGCATTTTCCAAATCTGCAGTTTTTTGCCTACGGCGAACCGGTAAGTGGATCCAAGGAAAACGAGTGTGATGTAGCTTGGAGGTTTCGGTCCCTGAAGGAAAAATCCTGGAGGATGTACAGGGATTACAGACGGTTCACGCTGAAATTGGACGGCTGCCAGTACAGTGTCGCTCGTTCATTGGGTTGGCATTCAGGGAAGAACGCAAAGCCATTCAAGTCAATGAGGGGTGTAAGACCTATGCCCGAGGTGCTCGAGGAAGTAGAGGTCATACGAGATTCGGTGGCTGCAGCAAAAAGCAACTTCAGGTATCAGGATCATTCAAGATATCTTTATTATTCTCGTAGTGATGACCATTGCAAGACAATGAATCAATACCTGTGGAGTTTCCTCTGTGCTCTTGGGGAAGCGCAATACCTCAATCGGACATTGATTATGGATCTTAATCTGTGCTTGTCGTCGTTGAACAATCCGGGCCATGGCGATGAGGACGGCAAAGATTTCAGATTTTACTTCGACTTGGCCCATTTGAAAGATGCGGCTTCTGTGGTAGAACAGGAGCACTTCTTCAAAGAGATGAATCAATGGAATCTGGACCACCCAGCTGAGCCGGTCACTGCCAAGGAGGTCAGCGACAGCAAGATAACTCCCATGCAGCTTCGACGGGACATGAGCACCATCATCTCTCGAAAATTCGAGGGGCCTGACAGCTACTGGTTCAGAGTCTGCGAGGGGGAAACCGAGAAAGTCATTCAAAGGCCTTGGCACCTAATCTGGAAATCACAGCGGATCATGGATATTGTAAATGCGATCTGCGGGCAGATGGAGTGGGACTTTGATGCCGTCCATGTTGTTCGAGGTGACAAGGCAAAGAATAAGGAGCTATGGCCGAATCTTGAGGCTGATACATCTGTTGATTCTCTGATAGAAAAGCTGAGGGACAAAATTGGTACTGCTCGGAATGTTTACATTGCAACCAATGAAAGGGAACCAGGCTATTTCAACCCGTTGAAACAAGTATATAATCGTGCTCGCACCCTTGACGATTTCAGCTCTTTGTGGGCTAAGGACAGCCTCTGGTACAATCAAACTCTGCAGCTTACTGGGGGCAAGCCAGTCGACTTCGATGGTTACATGCGGATAGAGGTGGACACAGAAGTGACTTACCGAGCAAGGAAGAAGATCGAAACATTTGGGTCTCTGACCGATGATTGTAAGGATGGAATTAATACTTGTTAGATGCTTCTTGATCTGCAAAAATGGCCTGCAAAAGAGGGATTAAAAAAGCAGCAGCAAAAGCATGATACCCATTGAAGTCTTCTTCTAACTGGGGCATTTACTCCAGACGAGCTTCATCTCGTGGTTAGGGTTTCCTAGGATACATATCTCACTTTCGGCTGGTAGTAGATTGCAGATGTTATGATTTGCACCCATGTAAATATATTGTTTAGTGTCCTGGCAATGTGTCGCTTGGATGATCGGCATCCTTAGATGTTCAGCTTGTCTACATTCGGGAACATATTTGAATAAAGCGCTCCAGAAAGGGCCTGCTTACAAGTTCAGAACTAAGGATGTTTCAGCTTGCCTACATCCGGGAATATATTTGAATAAAGCGCCCCAGAAAGGCCTGCTTACAATTTCAGAATTGCCCAAGATGATGAACTCTCTTGAGGACGGCCGGTTTTCTTCAGGGCGGTGATTTAGACATGAATCCCGGATCATACCTATCCAAATGTGAGATGTTTGGCATATCTTCGCACGATGTTAAATGGCTGGTCTCGAGTGTTGCCATTCAGTCATGCTTGCCAGAAAATTTCCTTACACATCTGTGAAGCAAATATATTGTATTATTCCCATAAACAGTCACCCTTTCGAGCTCTGCTCCACAAGTGAGAATAAAGGTTGCCTGGTTCAAAGAAAGTTGTGATCATTAAGGCAGCTTCATTGGAGGTAGCTTCAATTTTCACAAGCTCAAGCCATACAATTCTGTTCATTATTTGTCAATTTAGGTTCAGCTGAGTGAGTACGAGCATTTATGGATCTGAGCATCTGGACCTTGATCGTTGGGATTTTAGACTGTCTCGACTCCCATGGGGTAGTCTTGTGCTCCCAGGCTTGTATTTGCTAAGCAACATTAGAAGGAAACGAATCCCTAGTCTTCAAATCAGCTCCACCCTCCCCAAATGATTAGTGTCATTCTCGCTCAAAGGAGTACAAGCTTTTTATGTAACTTAGCACCTTGACGCGAACCTTGGACTTCAGAAATGGGACAGTCTTGTTTAGTCCTTGGGAGGAGATAGATCCCTTAACTTCAGATCAGCTCCTCCCTCCCCAATTATATGGGAGTTCCATTTTTGGATGGATAAACCTGGATGAATCTATATGTTGTGCCCATTTCGATTTCATGCAAGGCTGTCAAGTTTCTCATTTGTTATGCATATATTGAAAGATTCTGGAATATTTCAAACCTAGAAAGAAGCTAAGGCATGATTATGGATAAGTATTGCCTCGTTCATTAAGTTTTCTTTTCTGATATTTGTTTTGATTGTGTATGTTCTTCTAAGCGCTCTCTCTCTCTCTCTCTCTCTCTCTCTCTCTCTCTCCTGAGATTGGAGTTTTGTTATGGAGCTCTATATTGAGTTGTATAGGCAAGGATTCGCTGAGATGTTGCTTTTTGTGTCTCTTTGATTTATGCCTTTACCATTTGATGGTCTTGGTATCCCATGATGTCCTGTCTGGAGTTAATGAGGTTGGCTGGATAATATCTGCAGGACTAATGCTTTTTCTTTCTTGGCAATTTGTTTGACGAACTGTAAGCTTGAGTGTTTTGGCATGTGGCGTCTTATATGGCTGAGCATTTAGATCACATTCTGAAATGACTCATAAAGGTTACATCTTTACAAGTTGAAGTGTGTTCTGTGTGGAAAGCTGGGTGGATTGCCATACATGTCAATGTTATCGACAGCAGACTATTAGATGCAATTGCAGTGACCCTACATGTCCGGCAGCCCACTCCACCAGAAGCAGAAACCGCTTGAGGGCCTTTACACACCGCCCATCCCCGCCCATTCCATTGGGCAGCCAAAAATGATATTGGACATGCGTAGGCTTTACACATAATGCAGGCAACCTGCATTAAATTTCCTTAGCAACATCACCAAGGACTAAAAAAACGGTGTTTATTTCCCCACCTCTGATATTTCATTGGCTGGGGTAATGGGTGCTCATCCTTGACAGCCAAAAATGGTCTTGGAAATGCGTAGGCTTTACACATAAGGCAGGCAACCTGCATTAAATTTCTTTAGCAACATCACCAAGGACTAAAAAAAGGGTGTTGTTTGCCCCAGCTCTGATATTTCATTGGCTGGAGGAGTAATGTGTGCTCTTCCTTGGGCAGCCAAGAGTAGCCGGCTGGCCAAGCTGAGGTCAAACATGGGCAATAGGTGGCAGGTGACTCGGCTTTTGCTCTCTTGAAGTTCAGCTGTGTTTAAAAGCGGTGCACCTGCCATCCCAATTAAACATCTTGATTGGCTCCTCCCATGAAGGATGGGTGGGCAGTCCTGGGTATGTATAAGAGAACGTTCCCGCTCGTCGCAATGTGAGCGGGAATGCTACAGGTTGAGTGGGTTTGGGCATCGGGTGGAACGCCTCAGGCAATCCTCCGCAGCAATCTGACGCAAAGAGGGAATGGGCTCTAAAGGCCCTGACTTCCACAGCCCTCATCATACATCAGAAAGGAGAGGAGGGAAACGGGTATGCTGTCCTCATAGGTGTCTGAATTTTCCTGTCAAAAGCGGGCGTAGTTCGGGAGCCTGCCCCATGGGGGCGTTCAGAAAGGTAGTCTCCCTCCATGCCAAATCATATAAATCCCACCGCTTCACTGTTTCCTCTTCGTGCTGCTTCTCCCCAGTTCCCTCTCTGCGTGATCCTCCTCCCCAACATCTATCCTCTTCCCCATACTGGCTGATTTTCGTCCTCAAACTCTATTGGCAACTCGGCCTAGTGTGTCAACCATCTCTGGCGACCCACTGGCAGGCATGGCAGCTTCCAATGGGCACTCTCTGCTCCGGCAAACCATCTCACTTCAGTGGCGTCTTCCAAGTTCCAACCAGCAGCCTGGCAACCTGCTCGACACGGAGTCTCAACCGACAGCAGGACATAGAACTCCGACGGCGGCCCATTTCGCCAATTATGATCCCAGGTCCGTCCTTAAGGCATCGTGACCCCTCGTTGCAAGTCAGCCCAAGGCAGGTTCTGATACCAAGAATGAGATACCGGCTGCTGTTCCCAGGACGAGCTTCCCCACGGGCTCCCCTGCGAGTCTATCTTCCAAAATGAATGCTTAACCTTGTGATCCTACAAATGGGCCTGGCTATCCGAGCACCAAAACCCATACCCCAGAATCTTTGCTCTCTAAAACTTGACACATGCACTCACCCTGAAACGAGATCCACAGGGAGCCTGTTTCCACGCTACGCTAGTGGGACGCCAGGCGTGGAACAGGCTGCGCACTGGTGGCCCTGCGCACCCGGCCAGCTCCCACGCACGGCTGAGAGAAGCGCCCCGGTGGCCCCTCGATGCAGCTTCCGCGCTCAGGTGTGCATCGTTCCAGAGGAGCTCGAGGATCACGCCAGTTTTCCCTCCCTTGCCTCGTCCCTATTGCATCCCTCTGCCAGTCCGTCTCAGCATCGCCCAGCATCCCTCCGGCTTGTAGATCTGCCTTCTCTGCTCGCCATGGCTAGCCCCGAGCAGGTGAAGCTCTTGCTAATGTCTATGTTGGGGATGCTTACGACAGTCCTTACCATCCACCTCAGGCAACGCCAAGCAATGCCTCTTCACCACACCATTCCAAGAAGGGCGACCTATGCAGAGGGGAGATTCGAGCAGTCTCCGCATGTTCCGTCAAATGAGAGAGACACTACTCGACATTCTGTCTCAACGTAGCATGATCTCGGAGTTGTATGTGAAGCCCAGATCTCTCGAGTGGTGGAACCACTACGTCATGGCTACTCGTGGAGACGATGCCCGATTCTAAGAAGTCTTCAGATTGCCACTGCAGCTGTTTCAAGACTTGAATGCTTTGCTTCGAGAGGAATTACAAGAAGGTGACATTTCGGCGTCTCTTGCAAGAGTAAATGGAAGACTCATTCCGGTGGAGAAGCAAGTGATAGTAGCGCTCCTTCGATTAGCAAGCGGAGCAAGATTGAGCATTTAAACCCTATGGTTTCCATACTCTTGCAAAGTTTGAGTCCTTCTGACACCATATGTGGGATTGGCTTATGCATGAGCATAAGAGCATGAGCATGAAAGAGGGAAACTCGGTGGTTGAAACATCATGCAATCGTGATTGGGTCAACTCAAACACCAGTTAAGGCTAGAGGAGGTAGGCACTGGCCAGAGAAGTTAGGCACTGGCAATGAAATGCATTTTTGTTGGTTTAGGATTACTTGCAACCCCCACAAAATATAACCTTTAGTAAATCCCTAACAACCACCGTGCTCATTTCAATAAATCCCAAACAAGGAAAAATGTAAATCCCAAATAGTATACTAATCCCAAACAACCACTGAGCTTATTATAGTGACAATGACTGTGCATGAGGGAAGAGGGGGGGAAAGAGGAGAAGAGAGAAGAAGAGGGAAAGGAAAGAGAGATTGGAAAATGGGAAAGAGGAAAAGAAAGAGAGAAGACGAGAGAAAAGAGGGGGGGAAAGAGGATAAGAGAGAAGAAGAGGAAAAGAGAAGCATGAGCATATGTCTCCTTCTCTTATGCTCATGCATAAGCATAAGCATGAGCATATGTCTCCTTCTCTTATGCTTATGCTTAGAGACATATGCTCATGCTTATGCTTATGCATGAGCATAAGAGAAGGGGGAAAGAGAGAAGAAGAGGGAAAGGAAAGAGGGAAAAAGAGGGGAAAAGAGATTGAAAGATTGAAGGAGAAGGAGAAGGAAAGGAGGGAAAGAAGAGAGTGCCATCCAACACCAGATGTGGGGAATGCGATACCAGACGTCCGTTTTCACCTTATGCAGCTCGTTGCATCTTTGAAGGAGCAAAATATGAAAGGGTTCATTAGGATTTGCATGTCCATGTGTCCGATCGGTCTCAAAACTTGCACAGGTTCTAAACCCAATGGTTTTTATGCTCGTGGAAAGTTTGAGTCCCGTCCAACATCAGAGGTGGTCACGGCGAGGTCAGAGGGCCCATTTTCACCCTATGCACCTTGTTGCATCACTAACTGAGTAAAATAAGGAATGGGTGATTAGGATTTGCATGCCCATGTGTCCTATTGGGCTCAAAATTTGCACAGCTCATAAAACCAATGGATTCCATGCTCTTGCACAGTTTGAGTCCCATCCGACTCCGGATGTGGGCTCAAAATTTGCACAGGTCCATGTCACCGATCCATACTCCCAGCCTTCCCATGTGTAGACCCATCAAAATGTGGGATCATTTGATAAGTTCATGTACCAACAGTCTTTCTTACACAAAAAACTCCTATGTAGGTAATTGCAATATAAAAGATACATTCTTGCTAATTTCCAAATATATGAAACAGAGAATCCTCTTAATTATCCATATAAAAATACATATTTCTGAGGATTACCAGAATTCGAGCGACTGCGTTCGAGCGAGGTGATAGTTCGAGCGAGGACTTTCATAAAATTGACATTCTAGTGTGATGATTTATGTTCAAAAAGTAGCATGCATTGCTTACTTTTATAGTTGTTGTACTACCCATGATATTGTGAGGAATCAATTGCCTTACATACAAACAACAATTTTTGAAAAATGTTTTGCAATGTTTTTGCAAGGGTCAAGGAAGAAGAAGGGGTCAATGTTTTGGACTTACTCTTCCATATTTCCTAGAAGAGACCATATTTCCTATATAGAAAACAGAAAATTCATTTGATTCTCCATATGGGATGTCACATTTCCTAGATAGCATTGAGTTACCTATATGTGAAATACAATTTGACTTGAAAGAACCTAGATAGAAAACATATAATCCACTTGATTCTCCATATTACATGACAAATTTCCTCGATGGCATTGGTTGTTTATATAGGAAAAAGATTTTCCTAGATGAAGAGGAGAAAATCCCTCTTTTTATCTAGGAAATATGGTCAAATTTCCTAGTTCAACACCAAATTCCTATTTAGGCATTAGTCTAAAGTTCCTTGTGTGCATGTAGCCTCATGTCCAATTTCAAAAATCTTGAATACTACACTATCACCTTCAACAACCTCCATCGGAAACTTTATAGATTTAAATGCCATTGATTTGAGTATTTAGATCCTTTAGGATTTTGATCGAGCAATTTGAACATTAAATCTCTTAGCTCTTGGTAGTATAACCCTTTCTCAAAGAGTGAATTTCGTTCAATAACAT
Source organism: Dipteris shenzhenensis (assembly GCF_047967505.1). Classification (NCBI taxonomy): domain Eukaryota; kingdom Viridiplantae; phylum Streptophyta; class Polypodiopsida; order Gleicheniales; family Dipteridaceae; genus Dipteris; species Dipteris shenzhenensis. The sequence continues at coordinate 46,616,953 of NC_141599.1, forward strand.
TATTCCATCCATTCTTCAAAGTATGATTAGTCATATGCTTGAGAGCAGTGCACTTTAGATGGAGAAGAACTAGCATGCTCATCAATATTTTGAGCCTCAGCATTCACCATAAAAACTTGTCTCCTATATCAAGAGCATTGCTCAATGTATTATGGTGAACTTCATATGCTACATCTTTGCTTGAACTTTGAAGGATCACCAACATCACAATTGCTTGAAGGATCACAACAACATCACAAATTTCAAGAGTATCGCTCAACACATCATGGTGAACTTGATATGTTGCATCTTTGATTTAAGGATCGTAAACATGACAATCACTTGATGGAACTAGTGTGATATGTTCCCAACATGAAAGGGGTGCTTTGTTAGAACACATCTTCCACGTACCTTGAAAGCATGCATTATAATAGCATGATCTAAGTGTTGCTAAGTGTTGAAGAGTACCCATTAACAAAATCAAGGGAAAGAGTGTTAGGAATGGAATCATAGCTCCATAAGACATCTCTATTCATGTTTTGTTCTTTAACTTCCTAGAAAAAGCATTCAAAATCTGTGCCTTAAGGAGATATAAAGTGTGAGGCTCCATTTTATGCTAGCCTATAGGAATGTCACAACATCACTAGCACGTTATAGCTTTGCACCAGCTTGCTTTATATTTTTATGAGTCGGCATTCTATTTACGATGGCCCTTGCACTATTGTGCTCTCCCTTGCCATGTCTAGGTCTAAGAAAGTTCCAAATCATGCACAAGCCAGTGAGACTAATAGACGAGTAATAGACATGGACATGAATAGTGAACTACAAAGGTCTACATGCTTTGAACTGGGAGGCTATGCCATCAAACCAAACTCAATGTTTCTTTACAAGTAATTACAATCATTTGTGGTGTAACATAAAGCAATGTTGTATGAACACATATTTGTGCTTCTTATCATTTGAAATGTAGAAGGTTATAAATATAGGGAAAGGTTATGTAGAAGGTTATATATATGGTAAGGTGGTACTCTTTTTCCACTTTAAAGTGGTCAAGTTTTGTCATGCCCAAAACGTACACAAGTGGCAGAAGTTTTGGAGATTCAAATTGTACATGATCACTTGCAATAACATCCTATAGTAGAATTGTCCTTAAGCCCATTCCACATTCAAATGTTCTTTCAAACACACTTTCTCTACTTTGTAGAGCTTGATATTAGGTTACTAAATTGCCACTATCTCAAAGCATATCTTAAAAGATATGATTTGAATCCTCTGTGTGTGTGTGTGTGTGTGTGTGAGACTAAATCCAATACCAATATCTACTTATCATGACTGCGAGGGCTAGTCAGCAGATTAAAACTTTGAGCTACCCATCAACAAATTGTGACTGTGCTTACACATCATCCTAGATTAGACAATATTAAAAAAATAAGTTTTAATTTGGATCTGAGAATAAACACACCCTACCTGTTAATTTAAAGACGGTGTATAAAATTACCCCTGTTATAAATATATTTTTGTAAGTCTTGAGAATTAAAATACCCCTCATTTTGAACTCTCATAGTATATTTACATTTCCCAGATGGACCCCCCGAGGGAAAGATGTGACACCAAAAATTGATATTTTTTATTTGGCATTGGTATTGCTTTCTTCTATGTTTGATAAGAGTTTAAATATCAAGTGATAGCCTAGCGGCTCTCACTTATTTCTATTTTCTAAGATATTCTATGGGATTGAGATGATGAGTGGAATGGATCATTGTAAATATCATATGTGGAAGGCATGTGGAGGAGTGTGGAGTCAAGAGGAATCCTTCTAGAATTCCTATGTGGAATAAGGAGGATGTGGACATATGGAAAAGAGAGAGTCCCTATGGGCTCCATGTCGGGAGACTCTTGACTTTCTCAATATTTTAAGAGTCTTGAGAATCTTTTGATGGGACACGTGGCAAGAGTAGCCAAAAAGGACATGGATGGTGACATACAGGCTTATGTGATTGATGGGGAAAAGAATCTATAGGCAGCAATTGTAAATGGGTGAAAGAGGGTGACAAAATCTGTATAAAAGGAGCCCTCCTCTCCCTTGTTCATCATCTCTTCCACCATTAGGCCTCATGTTGTTGTAGCTCTAGTCTCCTCAAGCCTCTTCCATGAGCCTTCTTTTCCTCTTGTAGACATTCTCTTATGTAGACTCTTGAGTCCATCTCTCTCTAGTTCATTCTCTCTCTATGAGTAGTCTTGGAGGTTCCGCTCCTGCTTGTATGTATGAAACCTCTTCTTCTCCCTTGTGTTTATAGTATTTTGAGTTGCATTGGAGTGCAGTCTCACTCTATTGGTAATGAAGGTCACTTCAGGTTCTCTCTCTTGAGTGTCTCTTTCCTTTTTCCATTGTTTTCTCTTCCAAAGTGCTCAAAAGTGTTGTCTATTCAGCTGCTCATTGCGCATACATGGTTTATCTATTTCCCAAGCCACAAAGAGAGCTCTTCCTTCCCTCCTAGGCAACCTCTATGGGACTTGGATCGTTGATGAAGTCTAAGCATGGAGGTCGTATTCTCCCAAGTCGACCAGTAGGAGTAGTAGGTGTTTTTCATGACAGTTTGATCCCTTGTTAGCATTTTGCTCATAACTTTTTGCTCGATGGTCCGATTTGAATGAAACTTATATCAAAGCGAAGCTTGATTTTTCATAATCAGTAGGATTGAATTTGATTGTTGCCTCTCATTTGTTGATGATGATGATGTTAAAGTCTCTCCAAGGAGCATCATCCTGTATTTTTAGTTATTGTATTAGATTTCAAACCAAAAAGCTATGACTCTCTATGTGTGACTATTTCTTTTTTAGATAGTTTTTACCCTCATCCAGTAAACTGCCCATATCTTTCCGATCGCTTCTCTATTTCTTATGAAGCTTATATCAGAGTGAAGCCCATTTCAAGATGCATTTGGATATGTGTTTGAATCTTTGATATTATGTCTCTATTGAAAGTTATAGGCCTTTGTGTCTAAGGATAGTTTGCAGAGTGTTTTGAGCTAATTGTAAAGGTATCTATGAAGGAGGTGCAATGTTTCCTCCGAACCTACCCATCTGACCCAATCAGCCCCTTCAAACTCCTTGATATATATCAGTTCGTGTCATGTTGAGCCACAATATCTTCTTTTAACAACGTATCGCTCTTCTCTTTGGTGAAGACTGGCTTGCTAAGATTATGGCCTCCACTGATCCTTTCCTTCTCCTTATGCTTGAGTACATCACTTGGGATGTTACCATCTTCATTCTCATATAAGGGAGGATAGTATGGTGTAGTCTCTTGGTATAAAAGCTTCTTTTCAGTGTCCCTTTCCTAGTGATGAATATCTCTATCACTCAGTTCAAAAGCAGCAGGAAGTGAAGAGGTGCGTGAAGTTATTACCCTCAACTTCATGTCACATTATCAAATGCCCAATCTCCACATTGTATATCAGATGCCTGGTCTCCACATAGCAATTGCACTACACAACAAAGGTTAGGCAGTGCTACATGTCAAGGGTGAGATAATATGGGCCTTTACTATTACATGACTTTGGAAGATGTCAAATACTATTGAATATAGGATCCATGAATGTCAAGAGTGTTAGTAGGATACAATATTATGTAGTGGAACCTACCCTTATGATTGGTCGGTGCAAATTATTGTAAATCTAATGGGTAGAACCACACAGGAATGTCAAAAATAACCTTGTATATAAATTCCTAGAGTCCTAGGAGTTTGACTTGATCTTCAAGTTGCCAAAGCAACATGCATGCGTGTAGTGTGCCCTCTAGGCCATTTGTATCTAATCACCATTTGGTTAAGTGATGAAAGAAATACATTTCTAAATTCATTGTACATCATCTCTCTCGCTTCTTGCAACTCACTTTCTATATTGTGTGTTTTTCCCACGGCCCTATGCAACATTCATACATTACACTCCCCTTTACACTAGTTCGTTGAAGCATGATCCACCAACTAGTTATCTAGAAAGTGCAATTATCTTGTAGACCTAGAGAAAAGTGAAGGGTGATGGGATGAACCTGAGGCACCAAAAAAAAGTACAACAATTTGGGTGTAATAGCAAGGTGGCAGTTAGATACACAACACAAATAGGCAAAAATTAATGCTCGAGGGGGTCATTTATGTAATATCCTTATGTAACCTATTTTTAGCATCCCTTACACCCTTATAAAATTTTACAAAATCAATAGATCCCATAATTTAAATACATTTTTACAAAATAATGCAAATTTAAATGTATCCTTTTTTAAAAATAATCTAAATTCATAAATCCCATTATATAAATATTTATTTCTTCTCGATGGATTTTAAAAGTTATGTGAGAGATATATTACTAATTTGGGGTCACTTTGGAGGCAATATGAGAGACTCAAGATGTAAGATTTCTACACACAACATGTGCATTATTTGAATCTACTCTCATGAAAGAGAGGCCCTCAACTACAACTAGGGGTTGTGCACAATGCTAGTTTTGGGCTAGATTCAACTCTTGGTAGTGCCCAAATACTAAGAGAAACAAAGCCCTATTGTCCTAAGCTTACCTTAATTAAAATTTTATCTTTTAAAAAAATGAAAATAAGAAACTATTAAGCTACTCAACTCTCTCTCTCTCTCTCTCTCTCTCTCTCTCTCTCTCACTACTACTTTTTTTTTAGAAAAAAGGGTTTGTATTATAAATAGTTCATATGATATACATTGATGGTTCACAAGAAAAGGAACGCATTTCTACGTATCTTAAAACATCTAGGAAGAAAACTCGAAGCTACCTTAGTCTATCTTAGAGTCAGTCTCATAGTAAATACAACCCTTGAAGTGGCACGCTTGATTGAAGTTCTAACGATGCTCCAACTCATGATTTTTTATTTCAGCAAAGAACTACACTAGGTCGTTGTCGTACATCTTCGAAGCGTGCTAGCTATTCAACAAAAAGATATTTTGCTAATCTTATCGTTAAATTGAAAATCATTCCTGGAAATCCACACAAACCATAATGCATGTGCTCGCACTAATGCCCAACGTGAGTGTTTGACTTTAGATGCATCTCCCAGCAAGATTGCTTTCTAGTTGACTGGATTGCCTATTGTATTTGGACTCTCTTCTAGACTTTCCTAGCCGAAGGGCATGCTACAAAAAGGTGGAATATGTCTTCACATGCATCCTGGCATCGCCGGCATTTGCCATCCCCTTTTCTAATTCTGAAGCCTCTTGCATTTTTCCAGACAACTTTTAGCATCACCAACCAAAGCAATGTTGACATCTTTTCTAGAATTGCCTTGGCCCAAATATAGTGGAATCTCCGCTTCCACTACCACGTAGAGTCGGAGGTTTTCCAATGGGAATTTAAAACCGGGATCAGCTCTTCAATAGAGTCAAAGAGAGTAGGAATAGGGAGCAGATGTGGGGAAAGGATCCAGCTAAATTCTAATGCATAATTCAGGACCTGAGCCCCCCTTCCATTGAGTGTCTCCTTCCCAAAGTGCTATTCTATTGGTGGACAAACAAAGCGTCTTGGTTCATCAGCCTGAATTCTCATGATTGGATGCCCTTATTGGACAAGACACAGGCTCTAGTAAATTTGGTGTTGATGAGTAGAGCTTTTTTGTGTATCATTGACGCCCAAATAGAGTTGAGCTTTATGAAAGAACCTTTGTCAGGAGAATCGTAGTTGGGTTTTGATAGATTCAAGAGCTCTCCATAGGGACTTCCATAGATCACTGCCTTTAGTGGAGCAAGGTTCCGGGTAGAAGACAGCAATCAGAGCTGGGTAGTTCTTCCATCGTTTTGACTTGACAGGTCTAACATGCTTGAAGTTACGAGTGAGGAGCATGGCCCAATCCTCGGGTTTAGAAGTACCTTGAAAATCCAAGTTGCTGCTAATTTCGCCATCGCTTGCTTTATGTTAATCACTCCCAGCCCCCCTTCACTCATTAGACGAGTGCAAAAATCCGATCTTACCTTGGATATTCGGGTGTAGCCTCCCTACAGAAAGGACCTGCATTTAGCTCTATGATTTTATCAAGACCCGCTTGACTAGGATGCCAGTAGGACAAGTAGAAGATGGTTATGGGGTAGAGGCAATGATTGAGTACCATCCTTCTTCCTACCAAGTTGGATTGAAATCCTCTCCACTTTTCCAGTTTTGAACTGAACCTGTTAAGTACCCATTCCCATCTCTCCTTCATTGAACTTCAAAACCCATGGATATGCCTAACAGTCTGAAAACAATACCTTTTTGGATCAATTGACAACCCAGATGCTCCACCTCATCTTGTGTTTTTCCGCTGCCTGTGCAATATCCTATTTTACTATGATTGATGAGAGAGCTAGAGGCTAGACAATATGTGTTCAGGCATTCCATGACTTCTCTCACGTCATGTGTAGTGTTCCTAGGCATTAAGTTGGTGTCATCTGCAAATTCTTGCATCACCATATGTTTACCCTTTGGCAATTCAATTCCTTTTAATGATCCCTCAGTAGTCTTCTCTACCACTTCCCAGACATTGATAATAGCTTCCAGGAGGTGTCTCCCTTTTATGAATCCCTTCTATTCTTGTGGAATCCATCTGTCCATCTTGTTCTGTATTCTCATTGCTAAAGCCTTGGCAAAAAATTTGTAGTTGAATTAAGCATCGTTAGAGGTCTCCAGTTCTTTATTAAATCTTTTCTTCCATCTTTTGGGATAAGTTTAACTATCCCGTTGTTTTAGTGTTCACGGAGAGAGGAAGTGGAGATACTTTCTTGCCAAACCTCAAGTACTCTTGGGACTATCCAATCCCAAAAGACCTTCTAGAATTTTGTAGGTAGGTTATCCTCTCCAAGAGTTTTGCCATCTTTCATGGCCAGCATTTCTTCCTTGAGTTCACCCAGGGTTAGAGGTGCTTCCAAGCACTGATGGTCAAGACTAGTGACAACCTTTTGTCTTGACATCTTGATCTAGCTCTTGCCTACTTAACTCTATCATCTGCCTACGTTGTTTGTGACAAGATATTCTTGAAGTGCTCAGCAACAATGCACTCTTTGTTCTTGGTGTCCAATTGAGCCCAAACATTTTCCCTGATTTCTAGGAGTGGATTTCCTCTAATATTCTCTTCCTACGTATAATCTTGAATGTCTCTTTGGTTGGCCTATGCAACTTGCCAGCCCACCATCTTCTGGTGTATAATTTGGCTGACGAGTATCTTAGGCTTTCAAGCCTAGCTAGTTCAATCTTTGCGAGACAGAGATTGATCTATGCTTGCATGTCACAGTTACATGCCTGGGCTTCAAGAGGGTCGAATCTTTTTTGGACATTAAGAATCCTCTGATGCCAAACTTTATCTCTAATCTTTCTAGCCTATTTAAGCACTTCTTGTGTTTTGAGGACCGCCGTCTTGTTCCAATAATTAGCCCCACGGACTCATCAATAAGTTTGGGAGCAATCCACAGCTCCACTTTAATTTGAATGGTCCCTAATTGGAAGAGGGTGGGATCCACCTTAAACCAAGATGGGGCACCTTTTCCTGACCCAAAATCACATTGAAGGAGAAGTGGTTTGTGATCAAAAAATGCAAAAGTGGAGAAAACTATGCTTTTAAAATTAGAAGTGTCTTGGAGGAGGGCTTGGGAGAGATACACTCTATTTAAGCGAGCCTCTCTTCTTGTGTCCTCAATCTTCTTGTTGGACCACATGAATTCGCCTGCTCCAATAGTGTCAACCAAATCAAGAGAATCCTTGAGTTCACTACAAGAGCGCAATTTAGATCCTCTTAAAGTATTCCCTTTCCCCAACCATCTGACATTACTTGATTCAACCACATTGAAGTCACCTAAGGGCACAATGTCATCTTTGAAGTTGGATAGGGACTGCCAAGTGTTGCATCTCTCACGACAACTACTAGTGGGTGCATAAACTGAGACTAATGAGAAGCAAATATGCATGAGTAGGCACTTCAAAAGAATCCACATGTTGTCAATGTCAACAACCACATCTAGAACACTTTGAGAGTAGTGCGACAGAATTTCGATTGCACACCCCCCTCTACCTTCCTCATGTGCTATGGAAAACCAAGTTCTCCTCTTGTCAACACTCTTGAGTCAAGCATCAAGAGCTTCACCGATTGTTTTAATTTCTTGTAGTGCCAAAAAAGTTGAAGAGATAGAGTTATCTCTCAGCAAAGTGGCTAGCATACCTGCCTTTCTATTGGGGTTTGTGAGACCTCGGACATTTAGGGTCAAAAAAGAGAGGGGTTTACTTACCATTCTTTTTTTGCCCCTTTTTGGCCCTGGGGTTTGGGCTACTTGCATGTGCTGCAGGGCCTTTAGCTGTAGACAATCTTCTCTTGTTGTGTGATATAATAGTAGGTTTGCCCTTAACGACTATGTCTTTATCTGGCTGGAGAGGAAGAGGGAGATCTTAGGTCCTCCGTAAGCATATCATCACTCTTTATTACTTCATCTTCAAAATCCTTGTCTCAATCTTCACCTTGTTCGAGCTTCAGAATGATCTAAGGATTGGGTTCAGGAATCATGCTATTTGCACGTCCATTTTTTGTTTAAACCTTTGGGCTACTCAGAGTTGTTTTTGGCAAACTCATTTTAATGGGCAGTTCTTAACTATGTGGTCGGATAGACTGCACAGAAAGCATGAGTTGGGAAGGTTCTTATACAGAACCTTCAGTTCTCTTAGTATTCCTCCTCTTCGGTTAAGAATCACAAGCATATCAAGCAACTCCTCCGCTACATCGAGTTGCACAAAGACCTGGGGAGTACCTCTAGGATTAATGAATTGTTCCCTTTCTACACTAACAACCTCTCCTAGACTACTACATATTGATGCAACTTGGTTGCACAGTGAGAAAGGCAAATCTGGAAGCTCTACCCATACCGGTAGAATCGTTAAGCGTGGGTTATCTGGACTGAAGAAGGGAGACCACTTGTCAAGATACAAAGGTTGGTTGCGCACAGCCCAAAGACCATGCAACAAGACTCTCACATCATGTTTAGCCTTTTCAAAGAGGAAAACAAAGTAGCCTGTACAGAGGACGCAGACATTGGTTACTAGATTGTGTCTCCTACTCCAATTGGTTCTAAACCAATTTTCAAGGAAGGCAGCTAGGGGACGAGGACCATGTAGATAGCCAACAAGTATACGCGACTCGAGCCATTCGACTGATTCATCATCAAGGAGATCTTCATTGACTTGGGCAAACACGATTTTACGTGGTTCACATTGTGTCCTCTCCTGGAACACTTGAGCTCTGCTTTTGAAAGCCTCATGCAGCATCAAATGATCGATTTCCTACTTTTATTTCATTGGGGGTGCACCCTTTGCCGGGGATCTTATTTGATGGTTGGCCTTCCTCTTGGGTTGACTTCTCATTAGCTGTGGTTTGGGTCCCATTCCTCTATTCTTGTACGCCCGCTTGTCCAAGAGCTGCCAAAAGGTTTTTCCTTTCTTTGAAGGGGATAGAGAAGAAGGCCCCACGTACAAGGCACTGAGTGTTGAAGCTTCCCAAGGTAGCTAGGAGATGCTGCTCCAATGTTAAGAGAACCATGACTTGTGGCCCTTCCAGGTCTGCTACCTCCACGACTGGCAATGGTGTAGGAGTTTCCTCAATCACTGGTTCCTCTTTGGGTTCCTTCTTGGAAGCCTGTAGTAGAGGTCCAAGTATCTCTGTATCGGAAAAAATATGAACCCTGACATGTCATCATGTTTCCATTATTTCTAGAGTATGTGGGGGATAAGAGTTCTTAGAAAGGATGTTTGTCTCATCCCTATATCTAACTTTGTGATTACCAAGTCTAAGATAATGGTCCTAGGGAGGGCTTGTTGTTGCCAACTTCATTTCTTCTCTAATGAACTCCATGGTCCACTCCTCTTCTAATTCCAACATTAGATCAGGATGTCCTTGCCAAGAAATGAATACCTCATGAGACTATGAGTCCCATCATGCACATCATCATCCATCACCTCCCATTGTAGGTTTTTTCATGTAAATCTTCTATATGTGAAAGACATGTAAAGATTTTCGCATGCTAATGAGATACCTACAAAAATTAGAATCTATTCAATAATAGTATCTTGTAACATGATCCTCACATGATCACTTTTTTTACAAACAAGAATTATTAGCTGTAGTCACTAAAATGTCGTGGTAAGTTGACATTTTACCAAATCTTTACTACGACATGTTCTTTTTGTCCATCCATTGTGTCAAATAATTTGCATAGCCGGTCCAATTCTAAGCTCTTGCAAGTATATGTTATCTTTTTTTTCTTCTTACAAGTAGCAAATATCTTCTACCAATAGTTGGCTTTATAGCATTTCTCACATCATTGAACATTTTATTTTCATATGATTTGCTGATCTCTATGCTTGGAAGCGGCCAATCTGGACTATCTAGCCTTCTTGACTTGGAAAGATACATTGAGTCATAAAAGAAGTTCCCATCCTTCTTCAGCTTTGATGGTGTGCGACCTTCATACTAAAGCCTACTAATCTCATCTTGTAGGACATACAATCCCCTAGGTATGCATACTATCGTGTCCTAGTCCTTGTAATTGACAGACACAAAACTATAAAAAAAATGTTAGGCATAAGAAAGTTGTGTCAATGTCCCTAGTAGGTAATTGCAAACACTTTAAAGCATGACCTAATACACTATGAGGTACTTACAATTGGGCCTACAATGTGGAAGGCCTACATTCAGATGCACGTATATGTCCACATGGGTAAAGATAGTTCAAATATGTACACAAATTATTGTCTAATTGTTTGATAATGGGAGAGATTTTGAAATCCATTATTCTACCCTAGCAATGTTTGAAGATGTCCTTTCCATCCTTTCGAGCCACTTATAACACCAACGATTAGTGGGTTGCATTGTGATCCAAGAAATTTTCCTTTGGAGAGGAGGAAACCATTTCTCATGATCATCCTTGTTTTTTAGTATAATAGCCTATAAGTACCTTGATATCTCTCATTTTCCATCTTCATAGTCCCTGTTCTAGTATCATATGATTAACAATAGCTCTCTTCCTCTCTCTTACAACCCATAAACATAGTAGTCATTTGAAAAAATGTTGCAAAACTCACAATCTCTATCCCTCTCTGTTCTTCTCCAAACTCTTTCTCTCTCTCCCTCTCTCTTTCTCACTCTCAATCTCTCTCCCTCTCTTTCTCTATCTCTTTCTCTCTAGCTATCTTTCTCTCTCCCTCCTTCCCTCTGTCCTTTAACCTATCCCTTGGCACAAACAAACAAAAAAATATTTTGAAATACATAGCTTGCTTTAGCATGATACTCTCTCTCTCTCTCTCTCTCTCTCTCTCTCTCTCTCTCTCTCTCTCTCTCTCTCTCCCTCCCTTCAAGCTATCCACTTACACAAAGAAACAAGAAATTATTTCAAAATACTTAGTTCAAGATATGATCTTTCTTCCTTACTCTTACTCCCCTATTCCTTCACACAAACAAAGTAAATACTATTTTGAAATAATTATGAGGATACGATCTCTCTCCTTCTCCCTCTCTCTCTCTCTCTCTCTCTCTCTCTCTAAGCTCCATCCCATGACTTCCACAAGATGAGTAGGGTGTATGGGGTTTTGAGGATTTTTGTCACTATAGATATATCAATGATGTCGTTTGTAGTATAAGTGTAGCTTAGGACCTTGGGTCATATTCCTGTGAGAGACATAGGCTCAAGTCTGGGGAGCAAACATCGTGTATGCTTATGCAAAAGGAAAATTCATCATGGTCACGGTAATGAAGACTTTCACATCCATTGGGGTTTTCAAGGTTCAGAAAAATTTTCATAGTTCAAAAGGAGGATTCAGGGTTCAAAAGGGGCTTCAAGGTCCAGGGTTAAAAGGAGGTTTCAAGGCTAAAAATGGAGTTCAAGGTTAGATGGGGGATTCAAGGTTCAAAATAAAGTACATGGTGGAGAACTCATCTCCCTCATAGATTATGGAGGTCAAGGAACTAATCTAAGAGGGTAAGGGTTTAGGAAAAGCATATGAGTGGGAAAGAAAAAAGGTGTAAGAGCATGGGGGTGGTGGAGAGAGGGGAAAAGGGAGGAAGAGAGGGAGAGGAGTTGCAAGGTTGGAGGAGAGGGGAGTAGGAGACAAGGTTAGGATATGCTTTTGGATGTGGAGTGCAAGAGAGCATGGACACTTGGAGACAATTACATGAAACACTAAAATAGAACTCAACACAATGCCCCAAAGAGTGTGCCAGGCTTCATGGATACCTTCTCTCTCTATATGTAGAAATTTTAATACTTTGTCTGCCTACATGTAAAACTTGTATGTAGGATGCACATGTAGAAGTTTCATGTAGAACATGCATGTAGAAACTACATGTAGAACTTGCATGTATGAATCGTATGTAGAGCTTGCATGTAGAACTTGCATGTAGAATATGCATTACGGGAGAATTGGGGTCTCAAAAGGGCCTCATAAGGAATGGATTAAGAAATGGATTAGTCCTAATGAAAGGGCCAAGGTAGGTCCCAAAAAGTCCTAACCCCCCCTTACCTAGGTGGGTTAAGCCCAAAAGTGACCCCACCTCTTACACAACTCTTACTCCTAGGTGGGAACTAAAAAATTCAAAATTCAAAATTTGAATTTTGAATTCCCTCCCTCCTTCTCTCTCCTCCTTCCCTCCCTCCCCCTCCTCACTCCCCCTCCCTCACTCTCTCCTCCCCCTCCCTCCTCCTCCCTCTCCCTCCCTCCCTCCCTCCCTCCCTCCTCCCCCTCCCTCCTCCCCCTCCCCTCCTCACTCCCTCCTCCCCCTTCCTCCTCCTCCCCCTCCCTCCCTCCCTCCTCCATGCCTGCTCCTCCTCCCCTCCCCCTCCCTCCTCCTCCACTGCTACTCCTCCTCCCCCCTCCTGCCTACTCCTCCCCCTCCCTCCCTCCTCCATGCCTGCTCCTCCTCCCCTCCCCCTCCCTCCTCCTCCACCGATGCTCCTCCTCCCCCCTCCCTCTTGCTCCAGCCCCTCCCTCCCTCCTCCACGCTTACTCCTCCTCCCTCCCTCCTCCATGCCTGCTCCTCCTTGCTCCCTCCACCACACCTATTGCTCCTCCTCCCTCCCTCCCCCCTCCATGCCTGCTCCTCCTCCCCTCCCCCTCCCTCCTCCTCCACTGCTGCTCCTCCTCCCCCCTCCCTCCTACTCCTTCCTCCTCCCTTCCTCCTCCTCCATACCTACTCCTCCTCACCCTCCACACCTGCTGGTCTACCCCCCTTTCCTCCTCTTTAACTACTGGTCCTCCCTCCCCCATCCCTCCTCCTCCTCGCCCTCCCTCTTCCTGCGTGCTGCACCTTCAAGCCTGCATCTCCACACCTTCTCCTTCTCTACACTCCTTTACTCATGGCACCATTCGAGGATGTCTCCAACAAGTACTAGGTTCACTTAGAGTTGGAGGCTGAATATGCAAGCACACATAGTCTGGGATTGAGGGGAGCTTCCAAAATCCATAGTCTTCTTTTGCAAGGAAAGAAGCATCTCAACCTTTGGGTAGAAGGATCCTTGTATCCTTTAGATTCTACCAACTAAAAGAGCCCTCCTTTCCATGCAATGCATGAGCTAGTTCGGTTTGTTGGAAATGGACATGCGGGGTTGCTTGGTTATTGCAATCAGTTAAATAATGCTCAGTCAATGGCTATGCAAGCAATCGAGATGCGTAGAGCCCAAGTAGAGATGCTAGCACATTTATGAAATAGCACCATTGTTGTAATGCATAACTCTATGCAGGATCTTCAAAGGAAGAACCAGGATCTTCATGATAAAGCCAAAGCATTGGACTTGGAGCGAAATACATTGGACTTGGAGCGACATAAATTAGAAGAGTCAATTTGTAAGCTAGCTGAGTCCTTAGAAAGATCTATATACAGTCAAGTTCGACGAGCCATAGAGAAGGAATGAGAGAAGGCAAAAGAATGAGTGCAAAAGATGAAAGAAACATCTTTGGGATTCAAGGAGAGGAAAAGAAGGTACTTGCATAACATGGATGCATTGGCACCCACTGGTGGTGCTAGAAAGACAAAAGTCCAGGCTACAAGGTTGGTTATCAAATGTTCCAATGAAATTACACTCTTTTGTGCTACCCTATTTGTGACTAAGCTTTTCTTGTGTTCTTCTTTAGGAACTTCATGGAAGATGTGATGGCAAGAACAGACGGGATGATATTGATTGTTCATATGCTCTACCTAGTTTATTGAAGTCAAGCGATGTCATTGGCATACTAAGGGACCCGACACAAGTGCTTACATGTGTAAGTTACTGAAGAGGTGATGGACTTCAAGGATATTGTGGATGCAAAGGAGATGGTTGGAGCTTGTGATACTGCCGGTGTAGGTCGTGAAGCTTACACATCTATTTTCAACAATTTCAAATCTGCTATTTTGGGAAAGTATAAGAAGTCTACAGTGCCCCTACCCACACCTTGGTCTGTGAGGCATGCACGGCGAGAAACAAACCAATGTGCAAGAGAAATTCTTGGAGGGTACCATTGCGTAAGGGGCACAATGACTTGGAAGAGTAAAAAAAAATCTAGCTTGCAAACCTTTGAGATGAGTGCTTTCAATAATGTCTACTTAGATGTTGAGAAACTGCAACAAGCAATGGTCAAATTCTATGGCCTGAGAGAAGATGGTAAGAGGAAATCCATTATAGCATTACACTTTACTTAGTTCATTTCCTATATCATGTTTATCCTAATGATTTCTCTCTTTTGTTGTATAGATTGCAATGGAAAGCTCAAATTTGTCATCAAAATGGATGAAGCTCAATTGGTGAAAGAACACAAGTTAGAGAGAGTGAGCATCTGCATTATGAATAAAGCCTTAGCCTTTGTTTAAGGGAACGAAGAAGTAGAGCAAGATTTCTCAGTGCAATCACAGAAAGATATATGGTGGCTTGCATCATTTGAGACTCCGAAAGAGTGCCATGAGACATTGAAGTGGGTTCCAGATAGAACAGGAATCCCATCAATGATCCGAAGACAAGAGGAAGGGCAAACATTGACAGTCGATGGCCATGGAACATTTTGAGTTGAATGGTATCTTGCCGGTGATTTGAAAACCCTCAAGTGCTTGCATGGTTGTGATACAGTGGAAAATGCAATGAACACATGCCTTTATTGCATGTGTTCGCAACGTAAGCAAAAGCCTAGCTTACAATGGGAGTATGGCATTCTATCTTGCAGCCAAACGCAAGCTCCCAATCATGACAAGAAGGATCCAAAGTGTGATCCCCTCTTGGCCATCCCACTTGAGAGAGTAGACATATGTACTTTACATGCAGAACTACGTGTACTTGATAAGTTGTTGTATTTGCATCTTGTTTGTGCTTGGAATTTAATTCCACAAGAAGTATCCGCACGGTGCATTGCAGAGGCTGAGAAGTTGCTGTCAGAGATGGGATTCCATGTAGGACATGTCAAACTTAAGGAGGATAAGAAAATGTCTAGGGCAACACAGAATCTTCCTGCAAAAGTGTCCATGGGTAGAGGGAAGGCAAGGAGATTCCTATCGAACCACAATCTCAACAAAGACAAACATACATTATCTCAAAGTAGTTTGGGTAGGGAATACTGGAAGGCATTGTGTGAATGCACGAACAATAAGGTCTCTCATCCTCAAGTAGAAACTTTGAGAGCTAAAGTATGGACAAAGGTAGATGCATTGATAAAATTGCTTCACTAGGTTCAAATCGATGAGATGTATTATGAAAGGTTCAGATGGCTGTGAAAGAGTTTCTGCAATTAATGGTGAAAGCATGGGGGGAGTCGCACATTATGCATTACATGGTAATCTTGGCACCATCGTAATATTTAGCACTTGCTTTATAAACAGTTTTTGTTGTTGAAATGATTCTCATCATGTTTGCAGCATATTCTCTATGCACAAGGACCATGGTCTGTACAAAATTGGGGCCCTTTGTCCATTTGGAATACACAAGGCATGGAGAAGTCGCACTATAGAGCCAAGGAAGCCTACTTCAAGAACTCAAGGCATGGTGGTGGTGTCACTCATAGCAATGCATTGCATGAGATGTTCGACTGATTTTTTAGATGTTTACTAGGAAGGACTTTGAAGTTTGAAAAGGCAAAGGCATCAGAACTTGCAAAAGTAGTTCAAATTGTATTAAAGAATAGAAGGCATAGTGCTTTGAAAGCATCCATAGGGAGTCGAGGAGTCGCACGTTGGTTGTAAGCTAGAGTGAGAGAAGGGACCAGATGGGTCCAACCACCAATAGAAGCTATGTTGTAATTGTATACAAATATGAAATAAATATATTGCTTATTTTGACCACGATTTGTGTACTCACTATTTAATATCTTTCTTATTTTGACCACAATTTTCATACTCACATGACATTAGGGAAAGTAGGGACATGGTGAAGGAGGGGGGAGAGACGGGAGGGGCACGAGGTAGGGCAAGGGGAGGGGTGGAGTGGTAGCAAGGGTGGTGGGAGGGGGGGATGGGGGGTATGGGGAAGGGCAACATGTGTGGGTGGGGCAAGTAGGGGGAGGGCAATAGGGGGGAGAGGAACAAGGGTGGGGTGTGGGGGTTAAAGGTCACTGTGCCTTTACCCCGATTATGTACAATACTCAAACACATATATAAATGAATGAAAAAGAAGATTAGGGTGGCCACCAAAACTTGTGTGGCTCTCTGTTTCTCTCTCTCCCTCTTCCGTTCTTGCTTCCATTGAGAGCACTCTCAACTGGTATCAGAGCCTGGGTGATCTAGCTGAGCGTGCGTGAATGCTTGAAGCTCAGCAGCTCTGTGGGAGGAAGGAGAAGCTCTGTGGGAAGCTTTGTGGGTGACTTTACTTGCATCCGAGTGTGCTGAGACCTTGGAGGAACCTTTGGAAAAGTCACTTTGGCTGTTCGAAGTGGTTTTGTGAGCCTGTTAAGTGGTTTCAAAGAAAAAGTCGTTTTTTGAGCTTTTCCCTGTTCCGTTCGATGACAGAGACTCCATATTGACTTGTAGAGGCAACTATTGCTTGCTTTTGGTGTCCACTTCACTTCAGGAGCTTGGAAACACCTTCATTCCTGAATCTGGGATCATTTCATTTGATTTCTAACTCAATGTGTCAGTTTCTGCGTTTTTTGCCCGAGTGTTGGAACTCAAGTTTAGAGCGACCATTTGCAGATCTGTTAGTTCCGGTGGACTCAGGAGGTCCTAAAACTTCTATGTTGCTCATCATTCGCACTCCGGTGGAGTTTACAAACAGCTCTGTTTCCAAAAACGTTTTTCAGTCCGTGTGTTGGACCCAGTGATTGAGACCACGGTTTCCAAAACCGTCTGTCCCATTGCATTTCGGACGCCCAAAAACCCCTACCTATCAGTTCTTGCATGATTCGGTGGAGGATTTTTAGAGTTATAGATCTCTGTCTATTCGATTTCGTCTCTCTGTTATGCATTTTTCATTCTAAGGTGCACACACGGACCTATCCACGTTCGGTGGCACCTCCCTCAACTCTCGTGAGCCCTCCCCCAACTCTCGTGAGCCCTTCCCCAAGTCCTGTGAACCCACTCCCCAATCTCGTGAGCCTTCTCCTCCTCCCAAGTCCCGTGAGCCCACTCCCCAGTCTCATGATCCCACTCCCCAAGCCCCAAGAGCATGAGCCTTCCCGTCTGCCTTCCCCTCATCGTTCCCCTCAGCCTTCCCCTCAGCCTTCCCCTCATCCTTCCCTTCTTCCTTCCCCTTAGTCTTCCCCTCTTAGCCTCAGCTGACCCTGAACCTTCCCCTCAGCCTTCCCCTCATCCTTCCACTCAACCTTCCCCTCAGCCTTCCCGTCAACCTTCCCCTCAGCCTTCCCCTCGGCCTTCCCCTTCCCATGAGATCACTCCCCTGATCGAGCAACATATCTTTCAGAGTCTCCCTTCCCCTCATATTTCCCCTCCCCATGAGAGGACTCCCCCACACGAACAAAATGTATTCAATAACCTCTCGGACATAGAGAGCCTTCCTGAGGGCCAGTAGTCTGCTAGGAAGAGCACAATCTTCCCTCTCTTGGTGATACATCCCATCGTAGAAATGGTGCCTATGCCCATGAAGAGGGTAAAGCAAACGCCAAGGAAGCCCCATCCCAAAGAAGGACAAAGGTCAAGACGTTCACGAGAGGAGGATTCGGAGGAGGATCAATGTAGATAAGAGCAGCGCAAGAAATTCAATGCAGACAGGAGGCCGTGGGATTGTGTTCGGGTACCTGTAAAGCCTCCACCAAGAGTCAAGAAGCCATACAAAGCAAATCCAAGAGTGCGGGCACTAAGAGAGATCAGACAAATGTAGAAGACCACCGACAACGATCCTACATGCTCCCTTCCAACGTGTGGTACGAGAGGTGGCACAGGGATACAAGGACGACGTGCGATTCAGCACAAGAGCTATGGGGGTGCTCCAAGAGGCTGCGGAGCAAGTGACCACCGCTCTGTTCAAAGACACCAACTTGTGTGCCATCCATGCACAGTGCATCACGGTCATGGACAAGGACATGGCTCTGGCAAAGCGGCTATGGAGTGACCCACCCAAGCTTGAAGCCCTAGATTCTCTTGGAGCCCACTCTTAAGACTTAGACCACCCCCTGCCCTTGAAGGCACTATCTTTATCTAAGGTCCAAGGGCTGATCTTTTTTACTAAAATATATCCACATTCTCTACACTCGCATTGTTGTGTATTCTCCATTTCTATGACTGAAGTAATTGATCATTTTAATGTAAGTTCTAAATTCTATCAAATCCTGAAGGAATTTCACTATCACGTAGAAGGGAAAAGTGTTCGGGACGTCGCTAGGCATGGTAGGGTTTGGGCTTTCTAGGGTCCTAGCGACGTCTTAGACACTTTTCCCTTCTGCGCGACGGTGAAATTCCTTTAGGATTTGACAGAAATGAACTTTTGATACCCAAAATTGGTGAAAATGATATTAAATTGGCTAGAAATGTATTAAATTAACACAATTAAAATTATGGAGAAAAGATATCATCGACGACTTAAACAAAATACAATGGAATTCATGACGAGCAACGATAACTTAAAACAAATAATAAAGACATGTAGTCATGTATCCATTTAAATATCCATTTAAATATATGTTTATATATACAAAAGGCCTCACAGGCTATCTTTCTTCTTGGCTAGTTTGAGTACATCGAGAATAGGGGTCTTTGAATACCTCAACATACTATTGCCCCACACCTTCTAGCACTCTCATTGGTACACCTTAAATCACTCTCTAATCCCTTGAAATTAGGAAACACTACTTGGAGGCCCTTTTGAGACCCCATTTCTTCCCTAATGCATGTTTGATTCCTAAGAGAGATTATTCCTAGCCTTATGCAAAATACAACCAAATCTTTTCCACTACTCGATACCCACATTCCATGCTACTTGAGTCCATGTTGACACAACATAAACATACCCTCGAATCCATTTTATTGCCCGTCCTCAGGTTATGGCATAGAGTGATCACAGAGTTGGGATGCCATGTGTGTAACCCAATAACTGTGAAACTTGTGGCACATAAGTCAATCATGTTGTAATGTCTTTGCACCATACAATGTTGGCTCTACTTCTAGGAATCTTGTATCCAATTGAGAAGAGTACATGTCTGTGAATGTTGGATTCCTAAGAGAGATTATTCCTAGCCTTATGCCAATGCAAGCGGAGCTTTTCCACTACTCCATACACACTTTCTGTGCTACTTGAGTCCATGTTGACACAGAGTTAACATACCCTCAAATCCATTTTATTACTTGTCCGCAATGTTGAGAGTTCACGCTCAACATCATGTGATCATGTGTGCATAGCACCATCACGTGATCATATGTGCATAGCACTAACCTTATAGAGTGCTATAAAGGAAAGGGTTAGATCCCCTAACCCTAACCCTAAAAGGGTTTGTATATATTCTATTTTTTCAACTAATTCTAGTGTACAGTTAGTCATTTGTGGTGTGCTCTCTAGCTGTGCCCTCTCTCCTCATCTACACTCTTCTCCTCTCCCCTCTTCATATTTTGTCATGGTATCAGAGCTCCCTTGTCTTCCGCTGAGACATTGAGTTTCTTGAGAGTTCTCTTGAGTGATTGTGAGATCCTTCCCTTCACTTCCGTTGAGAGAAATTTTCGTCCAGTTGAGAGGAATTTCCGTCCATTGAGTGAGAGAGAGCTTTGAGATTTTTCCGTGAGAGAAAGCGTAAGCCCTTGCTCCATCAAGGCACAAGCCCTCTCCGTGAGGCACCTTCCTCGTTTCTCTAGCCCTCAGCGTCTTCTCCACCTTCGATTTGATTTAGAAAGCTCGGGAATCCGACTCCTCGAGCTTGAGATAGAGTTTCTATGAGAGACTGCAAGGTTCAATTCAGCTCGAGATTTCTTTTGTATGCTGAGAGACTAAAGCTTCAACCTTCGAGTTCAGTAGACTCCTCCACAGAGAGTTGCTGCTGCATGAGTAGTCGCCTCCAGTCCAAAGGAGACTTATCTACAAAGGCGGCTTCTTACAGCCAAAGCAGTCCAAGGCGACACATCAACAACAACCACGGAAGTGCCAGTGACCGACTCCTTTAGCACGCTCCCTCGATGAGCCTCCCTAAGGTAGCTCCAACAACGGCGCTATCCAGTCTGCAACAATAGCTCTCATCGACTTCCAGCTGATAGCTCACCAGTTTGAACATCCATAGTCCACCAGCTGCAGCATCGTCTCTCTCAAATAGAGAAAGGTCGGAATCGCTTCCACAGTCTTCTCAATAGAATCGTCAACTTCTGCCTCGCAAAGTAGCAGCAGCTAAGCACTCATCACTCTTCGGAAGCCAATTGATCATGGATGACTGTCCAGAAGGCAACTTCTACTGCAGAAGCAGCAAACGGGACAAATTTGGCAAGGAAGAGCTGTTGCAAGCTAGCTACTTTGAGAAGAACTAGCTGCGGGGAGCTCCATCGTCTTCGCTCCATGGTCTCTCTGTGCTCCGCTAGACCTCAACCACTGCTTAAAATATACGAAAACGGATACAGATGAGCGCCAAAACCAAGAAAGATAGCTCAACTAAAGCTTTTCTAGTTATTTCTATGTCACGACGACTACGGAAAGTGTGTCGTCTCATAGCAGCAATGCAAGAGGTGAGTCTTCGACGGAAAGCCCTTCTTCCCAGCGAGACTGACAGCGAGCAGCGCCCCATAGCTGCCTCTCAACAAGCAGGGACTAGCAACTAGCAGGGACGATCAGCGTGTCAACCGCCTCACCAAGCCTCACAGAGCTTCGAAGTCGACGGAAATCCGCAGGGAGACGGAATCTCGAAGATTCTGTCAGAATCTTTCAAAGATTCCGGTGCCCAACAGTCAGACACGTGGCAGATAGAATAGAACCAGGGTCTGGTTGCGATGACCTTGGGTTAACTGGCTGACCCACAGTTGGACACGTGGCAATCTTATCCTACCCACGTGCCACGTCATCACATTATCTTGACACGTGGCAATCCTTATCTGCCACATCATTTGCCACGTCAGCACTGCCACATCATCAGGCCATGTCATCAGGCCACCTCATCATGCCACGTCATCAGGCCACGTCATCTGTGCCATGTCATCAGTGCCACGTCATTAGTGCCACATCACCCTGCTGACATCATCTGTGCCACCTCAGCAGTCCAGTCAGCACTGACCCTCTGCAGGCACAGTCTCTTGCCAGGCACACTGTGCACACACTGCATGTGCACACTCCTGCCACCTCAGCACAGAGCTTCACTGGCACACCTCTTGCTAAGCACAGTGCCACATCATCACTGCATGTGACTCACAGTGACACATCATTATTGAGCACCATTTGCACTCCTTTTGCCCCTCCACCTAGATCAAGTCATATCTCTTGATCCAGGAAGAATTTGAGGGTGCTCCAAAAAGGAAAGTCGCTCGATTTTTTGTGCTCTATGCGCTCGTTACATCATGCACACATTTCGGCGCAAGTTACACTCACATTTAAGCCTCGCCGACAAAACCACTTCCTTCACGCACATTTGCCTCTACATCGATGCATTTGACCCAGCACTTAAAAAGAACAAAGGAAAAGGAATTATTTGCTGCTCTTTCATCGATCGACGGTTGGTTTAGATCTAGATCAGAGTAGACTAGATCGCCATAGAGGGGACGCTTTGAATTCCCCAAGTTGCCAATCTAAGCCATGCCTGAAATTCCCGACTAGTACCTACTCGGAGTCAGTCCATACGCTCACATCCGATTTCACATCATTACATTACCTGAAACCTTACGTTCATCAGTTCAGTGAGCAGACTTCAAAATTCAGAGGCATTGCAGATTGATTCAGTGGGCAGATATCACTTGATTTCACACACACATGCCACCATTGTAAAGCCTATTTGGCTATCTCACGGCATCGTGCACATCATTTTTCAGCCTTGTAAAGCCTCTTGGCTATTCCCGGCATCATTGCCACAAGCCTTGTAACACAGATCAGATCTTATACACTGCAGTTCTATATTCACCGACGGTACAGAGATTTCACTTGGCATCTTCAGTGTATTTGCAGTTGATTCATACAGAGTTTTTCAGGACACTTTTGAGTACATTGTTTGCACCATGTCGACTAGCAACCTCAATCTGGAGGCATCTGCTAAGTTAGACAACTCCAATTACGGTACATGGAAATACCGAATGGAGACCATTCTTGTGCTTCAGGACAAATGGGAGTATGTCGATGGATCCATACCTAGACCATTGGCTGATCCAGCCACCAGTAGCTCTACTCCATCTGTTGTCACAACACCAGCAACGGGATCTACATCGGGATCTACATCTACACAAACAGTTTCCACACCAGTAGCAGATCCTGCCATTGCCCGAGCTCAAGCAGAATGGGATAAGAAAGACAAGTATGCCTATCACCTGATCAAGCAGAATGTGCAAGATGTCATGCTAGGATAGCTCAACACAGTTAAGACATCAAAAGAAGCATGGGATATGTTTGCAGCTCTCTACGAGTCCAAGAACACATCCAGGATTCTCACCCTGAGAAACCAGATCAACCAGAGTTTCCGCAACAGCAGTGAAACCGGTCATGCTTATGTACTCCGCATCAAAGACTTCAACAATCAACTTGCAGCAGCAGGAGAGACTATGAATCCCGCAGAAATGGTTCAAGTAATCCTGAATGGACTAGGAGAAGGATATGAGAATCTAGTCCAGAGTATTGCCATCCAACGGCAAATTCCAACACTGGAAGAACTTCAATCAGTTCTACTTGGTGAAGAACTCAGGACTCAGGCCATTCAAGCACGTAAAGGTCATTCTAATGATCAGGCATTCACAGCTTCAGACAGAAGCAGAGGCAAAGGCAAAAACAGAGGTAGATCATATCAGAAAAGTGGTCATCATCAACAAAATCAAAGTCAGAATCAACATCAGCATCAGCATCATCCTCAGCAACATCAAAATCAGCAAAGAGGAAATCATTCCAACCGAGGAAGATTCCAAGGACGAGGGAATGCATCCACCAATGTGTCAAACATTCAATGCAACTATTGTCACAAGTTTGGACACTATGAAAGAGATTGCCGCAAGAAGCAGTATGACCAAGGCGATCAATCCAGCAGCCAGCAGTAATCGAGGGAATTCCCGAGGAAGAGGAAATCATCGTGGTGGACATTCTAGTCACAGTCATTTTGCAAATGAACATGGGAATATGTTTCTTGCAAGTGAGGAATTGCATCAGACTGATACAATGCACCTAGACACTGATTTCAATCCCAAAGAGGATTTCAGCTATCAAGTCGACCAAGTGGAACAAGATCCTTGGTACATCGACAGCGGTGCATTATCTCATATGACAAATCATCAGGAATGGTTCACAGAAATGAAGCCATTAGAAGGTCAAAAGAATGTCATCTACACAGCAGACAATACACCGAATCCGGTTCAAGGGACAGGTGTTATCCCTATGAACAATTTCACTGGTACAAAAGGATTAGTCAAAGATGTGCTCTATGTTCTGAAGCTCAGCAAGAACCTTTTGTCAATAGGTCAAATGACGGAACACAACTACAAAGTCATCTTCGACGGTGATGAATGCACTATCAAAGAGGTCAGATAGTAGCAAAAGGTGTCAAGGAAGGACGCTTATATAGGATGCTAGCTACAGTACTAGATAAGCATGCCATGTCAGCTCAAATGCAACAGATGCCACTATCCGCAAAATGGCACAAGAGATATGGTCATGTCAACTTCAAGTACTTGTTAGATCTAAGGAATCAAAATATGGCAATTGGGATTCCGAAGCTACAGTTTCTTGGAAAGGTTTGTGAAGCATGCTGCTTCGGCAAACAAAAGCGAACCAACTTTGTCAGAAGTACCTCTCGTGCATGAGGTATTCTTGATTTGATTCATACAGATGTATGGGGTTATGCCCAGACCCGCAGCATCAATGGTTCACTTTATTACTTGACCTTCATCGACGACTACAGTAGATATTGTTGGGTCTACTTTCTGAAAGAGAAATCTGAAGTGTTTGCCAGATTTCAAGAATTCAAAGCCATGGTAGAAAACCAAACAGGCAGAAAGATCAAAGTCATGAGATCAGACAGAGGAGGTGAATACATGTCTTCAGCCTTCATCAATTTTTGCAAAAATCACGGCATTCGAAGACAATTCACATGTGCAGATACTCCTCAGCAAAATGCAAGAGCTGAAAGGAAGAATGGGACTTTAGCAGACAGTGCATTGCTCAGTGAAAAGCATCTTCGGAATCAGTATTGGGCAGAAGCAATAGCTACAGCTAACTACTTGCTTAATCGGCTTCCTACCGAACCGATACAAGGTATGACTCCTTATGAAGCATTCACTGGACACAAGCCACGCATTGGGCATCTCCGCATATTTGGTTGCATAGCATATGCCCACATACATGATGATCATCGCAGGAAATTGGATGCGAAGTCACGCAAATGCATCATGGTTGGCTACAGTGAAGAAAGCAAAGCATACAAATTGTATGATCCCATCAACCGCAAAGTCATTATCTCCAGAGATGTAATCTTCGATGAGGAATCAGAATGGAAAACCTCACCTACACAGGAGATAGAAGCATCGACTTCACAGTCATCTACAGAACAGGTTGACGAAGAAGAGCAAGAATTGCCAGCAACACCCCAAGCAGTGCCACAGCAGCTCAGACTGTCTACTAGGGAAAGCAGACCACCAGCCAGATTGACATATGCTCAGAAAGGCAAAGCAATTCAGGTGGAAACCACCAACTATGCTCTTATGACTACCATCATGGCTACAGAAGAGCCAGTGTACTTCGAAGACGCAGTAGATAAGCCAGAATGGCAAACTGCTATGAATGAAGAAATGGATGCTTTGTATAAAAATAACACTTGGGAATTATGCGACCTTCCACCAGGAAAGAAGGCCATAGCCAACAAATGGGTATACAAAGTGAAGTACAATCCAGATGGCAGTATTCAGAGATACAAAGCCAGATTAGTTGCAAAAGGATTTGCACAACAATATGGCCAAGATTATGATGAGACTTATGCTCCAGTAGCAAAGATGGATTCCATACGGTTCTTGATATCACTAGCGACACTCAGTAAATGGAATGTGTATCAGCTCGATGTCAAGAATGCATTTCTCAATGGTTATCTAGACGAGGAAGTCTACATGCAACAACCAGCCGGTTATGTTGAACCAGGAAAGGAGAACCAGGTTTGCCATCTCAAGAAAAGTCTCTACGGCTTAAAACAAGCACCCAGAAGTTGGTACAGCAGAATTGACAAGTATTTTGCTGATCTGGGATACATGAAGTCCAATGCAGATCATACTCTCTACTACAAAGTTCAAGGGGAAGATATTACTATTGCACTTTTGTACGTAGATGATCTGATTGTGACAGGAAGTAAGGATAGCTTGATCAGAAAACTAAAAAAAGACTTATCTGCAGAGTTCGACATGAAAGATCTTGGACTTATGCACTATTGTCTTGGAATTGAGTTCTGGAGAGATTCAGATAGCACATTCATGAGTCAGCTCAAATATGTTGACAGTCTCCTGAAGAAGTTTCATATGGCAGATTGCAAGATTGCAGCCACTCCCATGGAACAGAGTTTTAAACTTACTAAAGATTCAGAAAAGCCTACAGTCAATGACAGATACTACAGGCAACTCATTGGATCTCTTATATATCTGACAATCACACGGCCAGATATTTGTTATGCAGTAAGCTCACTAGCACAGTTTATGGCAAATCCAAAACAGTCTCACTCGAATGCAGCCAAAAGAGTCTTGAGATACATCAGAGGTACAAGACAATTTGGGATAGAATACAGAGGAAGTCATCCACGGTTGCATGGATACTGTGACAGTGACTATGCTGGAGATCATGAGACCAGGAGATCGACACAGGGATATGCATTTTTCCTTGGTCAAGGTGCTATATCATGGTTGTCAAACAAACAGCCAACTATTTCTTTGTCTTCGACTGAAGCAGAATATAGGGCACTCACTACAGGTGCATGTGAAGCTATATGGCTCAGAAGACTATTGTCATAAACAGATTACTTTGATGAGTCAAAGCCAACAACAATATACTGTGATAATCAATCGGCTCAAGCATTGGCCAAAAATCCAGTATATCACTCCAGAACAAAGCACATTGATGTCAGAGAGCACTTCATCAGAGAAAGAGTGTTACTTGGTGACATCACACTGTAGCATTGTGATAGCAAAGAAAATGTTGCAGACATCTTTACCAAACCACTCGGTAAAGAGCTATTCGAGAAACACCGACTAGCTCTTGGTTTGATGCAGAGGAAGGACATTCCCATTAAATTCTAGTGTACAGTTAGTCATTTGTGGTGTGCTCTCTAGCTGTGCCCTCTCTCCTCATCTCCACTCTTCTCCTCTCCCCTCTTCATATTTTGTCACGCAAGTTATGGCCTAGTGTCATCACGGAGTTGGGATGCCATGCATGTAAAGAAAGAAATACTCTCATGTTTTGATTTGGCTTTGTGTGTTCCAAATGTAGGCTTAAATCTCATGGCTTCCATAGGATGAGCAAGGTGTATAGCGTTCTGAGGCTTTTGTCACTTATAGATATATTGGTGTTGTCATTTGTAGTATAAGTGTAGCTTAGGACCTCGGGTCGTATTCCAATGAGAGACATAGGCTCAAGTGTGGGGAGCAAACATTGTGCATGCTTGTGTGAAAGGAGCAGTCATCAACATGGTCAGCTTAAAGAAGGTTTTCACCTCCATTGGGGGTTTTCAGGTTTGGAAAGAGTTTTATGGTTCAGAAGGAGGATCTAGGGTTTAAAAGGGGCTTTAGGGTTGGAAGGAGATTCCAAGGTTCAGAAGGAGGCTTCAGGGTTCAGAAGGAGGTCTAGGGTTTAGAAGGAGGTTCCAGGGTTTAGAAGGGAGTTCAAGGTTAAAAGGGGGATCCAGGGTTCAAACTAGAGTACATGGTGAGGAACTCGTCTCCCTCATATATCACGGGGGACCAAGGTCAAGGGTTGAGGAACTAATGTATGAGGGTAAGGGTTAGGGAAAGCATAGAAGTGGGAGAGAAAGAAGGTGTAAGAGCATGGGGGTGGGGGGGAGAGAGGAGAAGGGAGGAGGAGAGGGAGAGGAGGAGTTGCAAGTTGGAGGAGAGGGGATTAGGAGACAAGGTTAGGTCATGCTTTTGGACATGGAGTGCAAGGGAGCATGGACACTTGGAGACGATTGTAGAGAACACCAAAATAGAACTCAAGACAATGTCCCAAAGAGTGTGGGCTTGGGGTACTTATACAAGTTGGAGAGCTTCTATCTACATGTAGGAATTGTAAGACTTTCTCTCTCTACATGTAGAACTTGCATCTAGGATGCGCATGTAGAAGTCGCATGTAGGAGTCGCATATAGAACATGCATGTAGGAACTGCATGTAGAAATTTCATGTAGGAGTTGCATGTAGGACTTGCATGTTAAAGTTGCATGTAGAACTTTCATGTAGAACATGCATGTAGGATTCAAATGTACAACTTGCAAGATCACGTAGGAATCTTATGTAGAACTTGCATGTAGAACATGCATGTTGTATTCCTAAGAGAGATTATTCCTAGCCTTATCCAAAGCCTTACCGCTACTCCACACACACATTCCGTGCTACTTGAGTCCATGTTGATACAAAGTTAACTCTCTCTCTCTCTCTCTCTCTCTCTCACACACACACACACACACACACACACAAAGGTCAAAAATATTCTTATGACTTCAAATATCATCTACCTCTATCGCCCCCTCCTCCTTGCCTAATAGATAGATTGTGAGATAAAAACTTATGCTCTTGATAAAGAGACAAGTTCCAAATCAAAATCACTTGATTACCTTGAATGTATTGTGTTCTTCAGTCTTGAAGTTGATTCTCTATGCTCCAATAAGATAGAGAAAGGTGCAAAATTTTAAAAATACTATTTTTTCATGCTCCTTCCAAGTAGAGTCAAGTTGTATCTTTGGTCTCTAAGAGAGAGAGGAGCAAGTAAAGAATGAATGGAAGTGATATAGAGCTTGAACATAAGTTTTCTCTGAGATATTTTTGCTAGTGGAAATAAAGATAGGGAAAACAAGTAATCAAGGGTGGAATGAAGATAGTTTCAAAAAACTGCTAGAAGATGGCAGCAATGCATTTTTAAAATGCATGGAAGAAGTGAAACATTTTGGAAGGAGAGAGGAATGAGAGAGTTGGTTTGGAAGTTAAAGTTCTAGGCCAAATCGTTGAATCAAAAGGAAAACATGAGCATAGTTCTAGCTAGGGGATAGTTTGGATGTGAGAAAAACAAGGAGGCCTAACATGGTCAAGCCAAGCCTACCAAAGGTAATATTTTGGTAAGAACCAATGACTTTTCGTAGGTATTTTGGAAAAACAATGGAATTTCCCCTAGATTTGGAGAGCCTCTATTACAGTGGAGTCCACGTGGCATAATATCCTTGATGGATTCCATATTCCCTTATCCACGACTCTAATATTTTAGTAATTCTCTAAAGAACCCCTTTTTTAGTCCAAATTTTTGTAATGTGTGTGATGATTATGCACGTAGCATTAGAGCACTAAGCTATTTTGGAATTGATGGATTTTTTTGCTCTAGAAGGTGTTTATAATGCAAGTAAAGCAATGTAAGAAGGCAATCTAAAGGTGTGGCATGTCCATGGCAAACCAAGAACACTGTAATAAGCCTTCACAACAACGGATTCAAAACTTCTTGAAGAAGGCATCATAGCAAGCCCCTCTCCCCTCCTGCATTCCCTTTCAACCTCCGAGATCTTTAGTTTCTTCTGAGCCATCTTCAACAGTCTAGCCATCTCAGAAGTGAGGAGATGTGGCTCTTGTTAAAGGGAGGGGGGCATGGGAAAGAAATAAGGTGGCTAGGGAAAGAAGATAAGGGAGATCATAAGGGAATGTAGGAGGGAAGAAGAGCTTGCTACAATGCTATCTTTAAGAAGTTTGAATCCCTTGCCTATTGACCAACAATTGGATGGCAACAACTATAGGGTTTGGAAAGTTTTTATGGAGTCTATTCTGATGGCAACAACTATAGGGTTTGTAAATTTATTATGGAGTCTATCCTACAATTTTTATGACCTCACTGACTTCATCCTTTTGGGAGTTACCGCCAGGATGGCAATAACTACAAGATTTGGAAAGTTAGTATGGAGTCAGTACAATCTTATGAACTAGCTAACTTCATCGTTTTAGGAGTTGAAATGCCAAATTCAAATGTAGAGCATCTTGGCATTCTTGAGAAGATGAGGCAATGATATTGGCCCAGTTATGGGACCTAGTAAATGCTTGTTTACACTCTTTCATTTTTCTAAATTGTACCCCTCAAGCACATGATGCTAGTAAAGGGGATTTTGGAGCATCTAGTAACCCTCTACAACCAGTCTCCCCAATGAAGAGAGTTTCCTTCAGAGTCCCGATGTGAGTGTTGAACCTCGCAAAGTTAGCAACCAATCAGGAGCATAGCAACAAGTTGCAAGCACTTCAGTAGGAGGTATTCCAAGCAAGCGAGAAGATTTCCTTGCAATACATGGCCATCATGTTGTTGTCCCATCTATCATCCCAATATTCACCATTTCACTCCCCTCCCATCACCAATGGGAGGTTGAACATTTCTAGTTGGGATGAGATTGTGCCTATGGTTCTAGATCAGGAAGAGCGTTTCCAAATTCCTCCCTAGGATGGAGATGTGCAGATGGCTCCTGTGCACCAAATGCAAAACAACTAAGGAAAGGGGAAGTCAAAAT
Source organism: Dipteris shenzhenensis (assembly GCF_047967505.1). Classification (NCBI taxonomy): domain Eukaryota; kingdom Viridiplantae; phylum Streptophyta; class Polypodiopsida; order Gleicheniales; family Dipteridaceae; genus Dipteris; species Dipteris shenzhenensis. The sequence continues at coordinate 46,647,223 of NC_141599.1, forward strand.
TTTCTCCATCCACCGAGCCAGAAGTCCAATGTAGAGAGAGAGTCCTTGAAGGCTGACAAAATGTGCAATCATTGTGGCACGAAGGGCAACTATTGGACGCATGCCCTCACAAGAATAAAGATAAGGGTATGGGTTCCTCTATAGGCAGTACCAACTACTCTGGCCTTTGTTCATATGGAGAGCCTGGATGTTCACTCTTCTTTAGGAGGAGATGGGCCGCTTTGACAGTTGGTGATTCATTGGTAATGGATACTTTACAATGTGCTTCCAATGGCATATACTTGGGGAGTAGGAAGGGGGGACTTGCTAGGGGGGATAGACTAAAGAGGTGTGTTATATGGTGGATGTTACAGTGGCATGTACTTGGGGAGTAGGACGGGGACTCGCTAGGCATCATAGGCTAAATAGGTTTTTAAGCATAGGGAAACAAACTAGGGATGTGGATCAAAGTGGATGAATTTGAGTTTGTAGCAAGAGGTGGATATAGAAACAAATGAAGAGGCGGGAGATTGAGAAGCATTTACCATGTAGTCATCCCACAAATGGGGTGCTCCTTGGCACAAATCTACTCTGTTGAATCCCCTTGAAGCAATAGCAATAAACAATGTCACTTCTTTTCTATGAACTCCAAGGTTAAATGACCACTATCATGTTGAATCCCCTTGAGGCAATAGCAATAAACAATGTCACTTCTTTTCTATGAACTCCAAGGTTAAATGACCACTATCATGTAAGAATAACAGCAAGTTGTCCTATTCTTGGCCTTCCTAAGTTCCTCAAGATTTCTCTCCACCTCATCATCTTTTGCCTTATGTTGGCATAGCTCTTTCATCTCTCTCATGAGAAAAGCAACTTTATCGCCTTTTTTCTTTTTGTTGGCAGAGCTCTTCTGCCTCTTTCCTGAGTAGACTAAGTTCATTGTTAGAGTTTGAATCCATAGAGGTTGCCGATCATAAAGGAGGCTCTCATTTGAACACAATATTGCATTCTTCACTTGGGTCTTGGAATTTCTCGAAGGTTGCTACCTTTGGGAAAGCGTCTCTCGGATCTTTCATTGACTCAAAGGTGGAAATTTCCTTCATGGCCCACCCTTTGATGAGTGTTGTACCTGAGATAGAGGGTAGCTAAGACGTAAGAACCGACTCGAGTGACTAACTCTACCAATATCTTAGCTGGCCCACCTTGAGAGAGCTAAGTTCTGACTTTATGAGCTTGCAGAAGTTGCCCGCTCAAAATTTTCTCAAGAAAACTTCCATAGTGGAGGGGAGAGGTATAAGGAATGTGTCTCCTTTGTCTACTACCTATCTAGCCACCACGAATTGGTTGTATAACTTATTTGCACCTTCTTCCAAAGTGGAGGGGAAGAGCATAAGATATGTGTCTCCTTTTTCCATCCCCTTGTATTTACATGCATATTTGCCAAATTTTGGTAGAACTAGAATCCATTTTCTTGGTCTCTTTGGAGTGTGCAAAAAAGACCAAGAAATGTAAAAGACAGAGAGCATGTTTTCTTAGTGATAATAAGTCAAATGGGTGGATTTGTAAACTACATTCTTAGAAATTCACAACATATGTATCCATCTTATGTAAGGTCAATGTTTCTCAAGACTACACGTTGCATGTAACCAACATTCTTGACACACTGGATGCAATCATTGCTAAAATGCTCTCTCTCATGATCATGCATGTAAGAGACAATGGATGAGATATTGAATATACCAACAATCTGTAAAACGATACAAGTCCCATACGCTCTTGAAAAGGTTGCACTGAACCTTGCACGCACTCGTGCTAATTGAACTCGTAGAGGAGTTGTGAGCCCACAGTGCCATTCCCTCACCACCAATCACCCAATACATTGACCCCATAGATCCACTCCCATATTACCAACCACCCAAGGCCTTGAGCTTACATGTGCTTTTTACAACCTCTCCCTACCGATTCACTCACTCAATGCTAAATCACCAAATGTCTACCTCCACACACCATATCAAGCCAAAACTCCCTCCTGCATGATCTTTCTTTCTTTGTTATTAACTTGGAGAGTAGGTAGGTAGCTAATCAACAAACGAGGGCACATGGCTCCAACGTGTTTATAAGAAAATTGTAATACCCCTAAAAATAATATCAAATATTGAAATCATATGGGTCCAAATAAACTCGCAATGAAGCATCAAATCTAAGTCCACAATAAGGAACCCTATAGTATGCAAGGAGAAGGACCCTACACAGTGCAATATGGAAATGCACTGCCAAAAGTAGAAGAAAATATGATGATATCAACTAGGCCTCTTTTATTGAAAACTTCATAGTGTGAAATTTGTAAGGATGGCCTAGTTCAAGTCGTTGCTACTGGAATATATTAACATGGAAAGGACGATGCATCATATTGGCATAGTTAAAAGTTTGCTATCTATAGTAAATTCATAATTTTCTATCCATTGTACATTCATAGATATAAGTTTTAAGGTTCAAAGAAAACATCCTCAAGGTTTGATTATACTTTAACCTTCGGTATGGCTTATATATACCTAACTACAGATGCATGCATAGCACAAAAATGTTCGATTATACTTTAACCTTTGGTTTGGCTTATACATACCTAACTACAGATGCATGCATAGCATAGAGACGTCAGACCACCAATTTTGCAAGAGGAGTGTTTTTCATTATCTAAATCTAATCACAATCCTCCCACATGTATCTAGATGAATTCAAGAGCATGCCCAACCAAACTCAGCCTCTAAAAATAGTACATAGTTCACTTTCAATCTAATCACAATCTCCCATGTTGTCACTATCATCATAAATGTCTATCATGGAAACATATGCTATAAGATGACTTTCATCTAGCCTCATGGTATATCAAATTACCCAAGGTTGATTAGCAATGTTTGTCACATGTAGGGATAGAGAGGTTGCAAATGTTTAGGTGCAATATAGTCCTCCTGAAATATCCATTAATTTTGCTAGTCAACCTAATGGTGATTTGTAATCGAGAGAGAGAGAGAGAGAGAGAGAGAGAGAGAGAGAGAGAGAGAGAGAGAGAGTGTGTGTGTGTGTGTGTGTGTGTGTGTGTGTGTGAGAGAGAGAGAGAGAAGGGCCTAGACATTCATTCCTATGTACAAATGGTGCTCTAGGCTGCTGGTATACCATGGGAATAATCATGTTAAATGAACTCACATTAGAGTCACATTACAAGTAAACAGCTTAAAGAAAATTGGGATTCCCTCATAAATACTGAAATTACAACAAAGTTTTACAGCAAGTTTGCTAGCTTAAGAGATTTGGTTGGCAGAAAGGTGCAAGCGCCATGTGCTTGAAAGGCTTGACAAGTGAACTCATGAGAGGGGGCACACGTGCAAGGCATGCAATTTAAATGCAGATAACCGGAAGGGGGGGGGCGGTTTTGGAGTAAATAACTCGTTGTCCACCCCAAATGAGGAGAGCAAAGAGACATGAAGCCTGCATAGGATTGGGAGCCAGGAGAGGCCTCTGTGCACGCATCGAATAAGGATGCCATATGGGCAGATCTAGGTAGAAGTGCTTGCCCACATAGGCTACCATGTGATCAACAAAAAGGCTGACATATGGGCAGCAGAAAGGGGTGTTGACATGGCTTTGTTAAAAGGGGAAGAAGGCACAGCATCAGGGGCTGCCATGAGCACCGAGGTTGCCATGTGGGCAGCAAAGCTTGCTCATGGAGAGGCTGGAAGGTCTGCCAATATAGCTGGGGATCTGGGGATGAAGATCTACCCATATGGACTGTGGATAAAGGCAGCGTAAGTGGTCATATACAGCCACAGCTGGGTCAAGGAGATTTGTGGGGCACAAGTCGGCCAGATCTGAAAGAAGCGGCCCTCACCTATACAAAGGGCCAAGACCCCATGGGGGGGGCTCCAAGATGAGTCATGTGGCATTAATGAAGGCCACTAAAACTCCACTGAGGGACGCACTTGAGTAATGAGTGACAGTTTTGGCAGTAGATCTCAGCATCACACTAAGAGCAGCTCCCCGCATCGCGCCAGACGCTGGGGAGGCTGCTGAGACAGCAGGGGGCTCTGCGATCAATTTCGCATCCCCGTGTGTAGAAGAAAGCTGGATTTTCAAATTGTCTGCATCCTCCATTGGCTTTACAGCCTGCACTGTCTCCCTCTCTACCAATGGGAGAGGATCTTTCCTCCCAGCAGTCCAATGCTGGCCTGGAATCCCAGCTTTCAAGCTCTCTCAGCTGGCATTGGACTGCCAGGGAGCCCAGCTGAGCCAGCTCTCCAGCTCCATGGGGCTGCAAATAAATCATGCCAGTACGGCTCCCCTAGAGCCACTGGCTCGCGCGGGGTGGCCCTTTAAAGTGCCTTAAGGAGCAGGATTGCAGAGAAATGTGGGCACTAGTGTGTTCTGAGTTTCTATGAGTTGATTTATATATTTTGGTACAATATATGTTTTCATATTTACTGCTGTTCAGTGCCTCTGACCTAAGAGTCTCTGTAAGAGATTTCTACATTAGGTTTCCTTTGGTTCAATACTCTTCCATTGGTTCTCCATTCTTCCACTGCATGCAAGTCTGGCTAGGTATCAAGGTGTGAGGTATAAGCCAACAGGGAGCATAAGCCTATCCAAGAACACAGGTTCATAAGCAGACTAACCCTCAGCATGTCATCATTTCACAAGAGAAGTCGCAGAAGCAAGCAAAGGATGACGTGCTGCCATTTTGCCCAACAGCTTTCATGTGTGCAAATGTGAGCTCGTGCTCAGCTGTCCAAATGTCTCTCATCACAAATTGCTTATGCTTGTGTTCTCCAATAAGACTCATGACTACCAAATTTCGCACTTCATGCCTTGAAATAATTGTCACCTCCCTTATCACCAACTGTACTCCTATGATGAAAGTAAAGAACATTTCCTGTTGAATTTGCTTGTGTTCGCCAATAAGACTCATGACTACCAAATTTCGCACTTCATGCCTTGAAATAATTGTCACTCCCTTATCACCAACTGTACTCCTATGATGAAAGTAAAGAACATTTCCTGTTGAATTACACCTCACCTTCAACCACGTCTATGGAATCTTTGTTCTCTTCCAGCTTGACACTCAGGACCATACCATTCTTTCCTCTTTGCCATGCACTGCACTTGGTAGCACCACATAACCAGACACCATCCATCGAACCATAGTTAGCTGGTAGTACAGAAGGGAGAGATCTCTTGAGAAGCCCTTGTCCTCGTAGGAGGAAGTTAATCACCATGCTAGCAAAACTCTGATTTTCTCTCTTTTAAGATTTTTCCTTGTCCTTGTCTGAAGCATTATGAATCCATGCTATACAATTGTAGAAGCATTTAAATTCTCTTTGTTAGGACAAGTATTGCCAAAACGTCAAGGATACCAATTCTTGAATATATTTCTTATGAAGACCACTTTTTTTAGCAAGTACTCTTGCAATATATCATCTAAAAATATGTGAACACTGCTCTTGGTGTCACAACTTCATCATCTTTCTTATTCTTGTATAAGGAAGCCAGAAACCTCTTTAATAGTCAGCCTTTTGGCTCTTTTATCGAATTAGAAGTAATCAAGAAATTGAAAGACTTTGATAGAGTTTAAAAAAACAATGTAGGACCCCTTTTTTTAAAGCAAGTACTCTTGCAATATATCATCAAAAAATATGTGAACACTGCTCTCGGTGTCACAACTTCATCATCTTTGTTATTCTTGCATAAGGAAGCCAGAAACCTCTTTTAATAGTCAGCCTTTTGGCCCTTTTATTGAATTAGAAGTAATCAAAAAATTGAAAGACTTTGATAGAGTTCAAAAAAACAATGTGCAATTCTTTGAGTTGATCTTTGACCATAACAAAAACAGGCCTCTACCTTCACCACCACATCTCCAACAAAATCCTGATGAGGATCCAACAAAATCCTGATGAGGAAATGCTGTTTCTCAGAGTGAGAACAACCCCTAGTATTGGTTGCTCCATGTACGCCCTTGAATTTGTTCCAAACCTTTTCTATGGATATGGCAGGTTGGATATCAAGAATGTTTAAATCAGCCACCCTCATCAACTTGATGGCAAAGGATTCAGCCTCCTCCCACAAGACCGTTTGAGCTGCATGAGATAACATATGGGCTACAACCTGACTCTCAACCTTTGATGTGCCAGCGAGTTTACCTGCTTATTTTAAACTTTGGCAGAAGAGCTGTTCTTAACCTACTTAAGATCTTTACTAAAGACAGGTGCGCTTACGCCATTTCTGTGTAGAAGCTTGACCCTCCTATGAAGGACCAAAGGAGCGTCTCCACCTACAGCAAATGGCTCAGCTCAAGATCATCTCCTTCAATTGGCTCTAATATCATATTGAAATTGATAATCGACCTAAGCTAGTAGAAGACCGAGGGAGGGCTCCACAGGGCTTGTCTAGGATAATTATTGAGACACAAAAACTGCTTGAAGCAACAAAAAACATGGGTTTTGAAAGTCGCAACAGTGTGCACACCTAAATCTAGGCGAGCACTGTCCTCATGCCTATCCCTTGTCCAGGCTCCCAGCAAGGTGCAAGAGTCTTCCAGCTTCCATGTAAGGAGAGAAATGAACAGATAGAGAGTGGAGAGAAGGAAAGAAAGGGCTGTAGAGGTTTGGGCAACAGATCTACCCCGAAATGCACCCAGAATGTCTGTCCCAGAGATGCCGTGCCTCAGCTACAAACACCTCGAAAACAGCACCCCAAACATCCGCACAAGTGCCTCGAGTGGTGTGCCTCAGGTCCGTACGGCTTGTCTTAAATGCATTGTACAATGCAATTAATGCACTCTACAGCAGTCAGCACAGGTTGTATGGAGTGCATTGGGAAGTGTGCATCAGCCTAGAGCGAGGGAATGCGTGCCAGCAGGAGGGAAAACAGCCTAAATTCGTCAAAATCAGCAGTAGGGGTACTTCTCTTCTGTTTGGAGTCCTTCCTGATTCCCACAGGCTCAAGCAAGCACTAAGAAGCAAGAGTGTGCCTAGGGAAAGGTCAAAGGACACTGTTGATGCATGTGAAAGCATTGAGGCTCCTTTGAGCACAGTTTGCAATTGCTTTGGATGCTTTGATGCTTTCAGTTGGGTCAAGTCAGGAGTGAATTCCTAAGATTTCCTTGCCAATTGGATCTTAGTGGTGCACTATATAGAATAGATGCCCAGAAGATGGTCAGAGGAATTGCAAGAGGAACAGTGCAGCTTTTCCATTTCAGAAGTAAATACCGAAAGGGGCGCCAAGGCATTTGGGGCCAGTGGGTGCCTTGCGTACAGTTTTCATTGAGCAAGGGCATTCTATTTTTTTTGCCGAAAAAACAGTGCTAATTATATTACTTCGAGAACAAGATACAAGAGGTCAGCTTATAGCTGACGGGCTGCGTTCACAAACCGGACGCAGCCCAAAAGGTAGCATAATAAATCATACTCTCACGGAGGGATATGCTGAGTGTGAATGAACAGCCATCGGGGTGGTGAGTAGTGCCACCGAAGGCCCTGCGTAGTCTGCTCGAAGAAGAGGCTCTGTGTGTCCCAAGCCTGGAGGAAGCGTCTCCGCTTCTCCTGACCAGCCCGGGAGTCTCCCTGAATCTGGTCCCACTGGCCTCTGAGGGTATGAATAATCTCACTCCAAATCTCCGCCATGATCTGGGCAGTCGATAAGGAGGTGCCACCGAGGATCTGCGCGCAGCGCGAGGTCCAGATGTGCCATCCTGTAATGCTGCTGATAATCTCCCAGACTGGCTGCCTCTCCCGAACTCCTGTATCAGCCTCTGCTAGGTGCTGTGGGATACCCTCGAGCGGCCCCCACGTCCCCTGTGTGATAAGGAAAGTGGGGTCCTGCTGGCATGCCTCGAACAAGTGATGAAGACCAGGTGCGGTGCTGCACCAACAGAACGCGCCCCAAGTGATCACTCCTAGCTCTGGTGCTGCACGAGTAAGAAGCCCGAAAGTCCACCTCCACACTTCCTGGGCGCGCGTGCAGCTCCACAGGCAGTGTTTTGGTGACTCCTCATCCGCATGGCAAATCTGACAGCAACCGTCCTGGCCTATCTGCCTCAACCAGCTCCCCACTGGAAGACCTTTGTGGGTAAGGAGCCACAGGAAGTATGAGATCTTCCGCGGCCGCCAGCTCTCCCACAAGGCCTTCCAGAATGCCTGCAAAAAGAACCTGGAAATACCCTGTGCGTACCAGCTAGGACGCTGGGTGGGGGGGCGGCTCTGCATCCTCCCGAGAACTCGCCTGCCCAGCGAAGAAGGAAGTCGGCCCCTGTCCTGTCACAATCTCTGGCCACCACCACTCTCCTGGGTCCCACTCAAGCTCTGACAAGGCCCGCCCCTCCCAGAGCCAAAGACGCCAAAGCTGCAACTGGTCCTGCTCGATACTAGGGTCGGTATGCCAGACCTTCCCCAGAAGGCCTACGACCCTAACCCTCTGCCACGGGAGTAGGGGGTCGATGAGCGCATCCTCTCTCCTGAGTCGTCCATCCCCTGAAACCGCGAAGAAGGCGATAGAGGAGTCATCCAAACGTCCTGCGACCACCAGTGGGATGCCACGGGGGGTGAACTGTCCCAGCCAGTGGGTGTCTCCAGGCATGAGGACCTGAGGCTCAGGTGGAGCCAACCAAGCGGCTGGGATTGCACCGTCGATCTCCGTGCGTCTCGCCTGGACTCCGCGTGCACCTCCAGCTGCGTCTGCAAGATCGGCCATCTCCAGATGTTTGTACGTATCCCTCCAAACTCGAAGGGACCGGGCTGGCCCCCTCATCCAGCCGTCCCACCTGATATGTGATCTCTCCCCCAACTGAAGGCCCTCGGCGTCTCTGACCTGCCCATTCCAGACGAGCGGCTGGCGATCGATCTCCTCCTAACAGCTGGGCTGGGACTGAATGAGACTGAGACGGAGCCGCCTCCAAACCATGAGAAGGCTACGAACGAGTGGGGAGCGGGGCTGAGTGAGCGGGGCGGAAGTGAAGATCCACCTGAAGGACGGTAGCCACTCTCCACCTCGGCGCGGGACACAAGAGCCGACTCCCTGCTGAAGTAACATCTTCCACGTCTGCCCCCCTGGGGTCAAACCGCGGATGATAAGCTTGCCTAACAAGGCCTGACTCTGAAGCTCTGGATCAATGACCCCGAGACCACCCTCAGCCTGCGGAAGAATGACTGTCTGCCAAGCAACCCTGGCTCTGGTATCTCTATGCCCATCCTCCCCAGACCAAAGAAAGTTCCGAACCAACCTCCTGAGCTGTGCCACGCTGGATCTCGAGAAGCACCAACAGGAAGCCACATACCAAGCCGTGGCTAGAAGGACCTGGTTAACTACTAAAGCACGACCTGCAAGGGAAAGCTTAGCAGTGCTCCAGAAAGCCAGCTTCCGTCGGATGGAATCTAGCACCGGGAGAAACTGCTGAGCTGGCGTAATGTCTAGGCCAACCTAGAAGCCAAGGTATCTAGCTGTCTGTCCACGTGGAATCCATCTGAAGCCCAGAAATCGCCCCCACTGAGAACACGCCCCCGGGTCTGTGAGAAAACCAACTGATTTGTTCCAGTTGATTTTCGCACCAGCGGCCGAGCAGAAAACCTCCAGGGCCATCCGCACCCTCTCTAGCATCCTCTCATCGTCCTGGACATAAAGGGCTGTATCATCTGCGTACTCTGAGTCCAGAAGCTCCGTGTCCTCCCGGAGTGGAAGGCGAACACCCCTGAGCCCTGTGGACCTCGCCCGAAGGTAGTAAGTCATGGCCTCGGCGAAGAAGAGAAACAGATAAGGAGCCAGGGGACAGCCCTGACGTACTGATCTCTCCAAGCTGAATCGCTCACCCATCCTGCCTCCAATGATGACTCTGCTAGACGCTGTCCTGTACAAAGCTGAGATACCCTGAATCCAGCCTGCCGGGAAACCTAGCCGCTCCAGAGTCCCCTCCAAAAAGGACCAATCCACGCGATCGTAGGCCTTCTCGAAGTCGAGAAGTAAAATGGCAAGGTGTGATCCGCTGTATTGAGCCCACTCCGCCGCCTCTGAAAAGGTGAAGACATTATCCAGGATACTGCGATCCTGGACAAAGCCTGTCTGAGTGTCATGGACGAGGTCTGGAAGTAGAGGTCGAACTCTGGCACTGATCATCTTGGCGAGGATTTTGTAGGCAGTGGTAAGGAGAGTGATCGGACGCCACTGGCCGATCTCCTGTCTATCTCCTCCCTTCGGGATGAGGCAAATCAATCCCGAGGAAAGGCTCTCTGGCATCTGACCGCTGCTGAAAATCCCCTGCAGAGCTGCAAGGAGGGGCTGATGGATCTGGTCCCAGAAGGAGGTGAAGAAAGCTCGGGATAGCCCATCCTCACCTGGGCATTTCTGCCCATCAATAGCCATCAAGGCCTCCAATATCTCATCCGAGGTGAACGGCGCCAACAACGTCGCCTGCATGCTAGGCTGGACCAGGGATGGAATGTGCCTCCACACCTCCTCACGGTCACGACTAGCACGAGGGACAAGTGGCTCCTGCTGAAAGAGGGTCCTGTAGAAGTCAGTGGCCAACCCCAAGACCTCCCCCGGGTCCGTAACAATGTGACCATCCGCTGTCCTGAGACTCCGTAGCTGATCACCTGCAGCTCTCTGGCCGTGTGTCCTGAAGAACTCCCTGCACATCCGGTCACCCTTCCGGGCCCAGAAGGAGAGAGGCGTGATAGGAGAACTCGGAGCGACGCTGGAGGGTCTCCTCCAAGAGGGCTCGGGGAAGACTGCTGAAGTCGCTGAATGGAGGCGAGGTCCCTCCGAAGAGCTCTCTCTCTGCCCCACCAATCCTGTCGAACCTGTAGGGCTGCGAGCTGGCAGATCTGGCTGGACTCCTGCAGAGCCTGCGCGACCGAGTCTACCAGATCCACGCCCTCCCCCCAGTCTCTGTCCCAAAGACTGCAAATGCTGCTACGGACGTCCACCCTCGAGAAGATGGAATCGGGAATCCTGCATGATCGGGGGAGGAGAGTCTGGGCTGCCGAATCTAGTGAAAGGAGCACAGGCACATGGTCGGAGAGTGTCGTCCCTGGAACAATGCCCGCCTGGCCACCTCTGCTGATGGCCCAATCACTGACATAAAACCTATCAAGCCGCTCCACGAGTCTGCCTCCTTCCCTGCGGAAGCCCCAAGAGAAGTCCAGGCTCCCGTGCCAACGCCGGAAGGACGGGTCTCTCCAACTGTCCCTCCCTCCTGTCGCGAAGATGAAAGAGTCCCAAGCTGACTGCTCTGCCTGAGCCATACCTGTGAACTCCGGATCTCTACCCTGCTGGTCCTCCAAGGTCTCCAGGTTGTTGAAGTCTCCTCCAACAATCCAGGAATCCATGTCTGGAAGAATCCCTGTAAGTGTCCTCCAGAAGGTGGCTCTGCATCGGAGGTCTGTGGGAGCATAAATGTTGAGGATTCCTATCTTGGATCCCTCCAAATTCAGGCCTACCCAAAGGGCTCGGCCTGGGATCAACGTGCCGTGACCGAAAACTAACTGAGCTAACTGCTCGCACACGGAGGTACAGACCCCCCGCTCCTCCCCTGTGCGCCGATCGAAGGCTCCCAATAAGTATAGGAGCGTCCAGGGAGAACCTTCCCGCAGCTACGGGCATGAGCCGCAGAAAGCTTGTGCTCCTGGAGCAGCAGTACATCCAATCGACCAATCACTGCAGGCTGAAGTTCCTGACGCAAAATGAGCTTCCTGGGACCACGGGTGTTCGAAGAGTGAAACCCGTTCACATTCCAAGATACGAGGTGTAGGCTCATGGAGAGGGATGGGGGGCTGCGAACAGCTGTCTGCTCGCAGTCGAAGTCGAAGAAGAATCAGACATATCGGAGTGGAGGCGCTGCCGCTTGTGAGAAGGTTTGGAGGGAGAGACGGGGTCGTCCTGCCCGTTCTTCAACACCTTCAGCAATGGCGAGAGGCCTTTAGTGCCATGAGCAAATGCTTTCTCGAGCCAGCTCGAGATCTCTGAAGTGGTCATCCCGTAGAAGGTTCGGAGTTTCTGTTGGGACCAAGCTCTGACATCCTGGGGAAGAGGCCATGCCAGGGGGGGTCTGAGGATCACGATCAATCGGAAACGTTTGGCAGCGCAACGCCACCGCAAGCGCACATCGCCCTCGGACCACTGAGTCTCGAGGAGCTGCCCACCGGACGGGCCTATCCAGGAGCAAATCTGGGCGTGTGTCTGCTCTCTGAGAGCCTCCCACACCGAGTCGTCTGTCCAGGTCTCGGTGCCATCGCTGAGGAACGTGAAGGCGAAGCTAGGGCCATCCCTGGGAGCCAAGGCAGCAATCTTCCCATCCGCCCCTTTGCGGAGCATGAAGATACTAATGTCGAGACAAGCCGGGAAGGTCCCAAGGTCGGCCACATCCAGGTAGTCCCAGGGGCTAGATCTGTAAAAGTCTCGAGGGAGCTCTCTCTCCTGGAGCTGAGACCCAGCTGAGTCTGCCACTGCGGGGCTAGCGGGAAGGAAAACCTGCTCCACTGGCGGTACAGACTCCGGGTGTCCTGCAATCGGGGGGGGAGGGGGAGGAGGCTGCGGGATAGGCGACTCGGGCTCCACGGAGGCGACTGGCGGAGAAGGTGGAGGAGGTGGAGCGGAGGCTGCACTCGGCTGGGAAGGCGACGGTGCAGCTAACTCTGTAGGAGGGGCGAGGGGAGCAGGGGGGGAGGGGGATGGGGATGCATCTGGAACTGGGGCTGAGGGGGAGGGGGAGGGGGAGGGGGAGGGGACTGAGGAAAAGGAGGCGGGGGCTGAAACTGCGGGGCGGGCGAAGGGGGGGGAAACTGGGGAGAAGGCGGGGGGGTGGGAGAGAGGAGGATCTGAGGCTGTGGAGGGCGGGCTGCCGTCGAAGAAGAAGCTCTCCCAGGTCCCTGGGGCATCTGCCTGTCAGGTCTCTGGAGTGCTGCTGCAGGAAGGGTGACCTCTGCCTCCTTGCCTTTATCCGAAGTCTTCTTATTCTTTCCTCTTTTCCTTCGAACCTCGGTCCAACCGCCCACTACCTCTGGCCCAGGCTCCGATTGCCTCGGCTCCTCCTGACGTGGCTGTCCGGGGGGAGGGAGGTGGGGGCGGAGGAGGCGGGGGCGGGGAGGGTCGAGACGAGCTGGCAAAGCGTGGACAAGCAGCCGCCAAGTGCCCAAAGCCATGGCACCGCAGGCACTGACCTGGCTGTCCGGTGACTATCATGCTCTGGGTGATACTGCCGGCACCTGTCACGATCTCGATCACTGCAGGGAGAGTCGCAGGATCCGCCACAGCCACACGGACTCGGGGAGCTCCTGCCGTGGTCACCGCGTCGGCAAAGGTGTCGTGCATAACCCAGCCAAAATGGGAGCCCAAGTCCCTGACAATCGGCCGCAGCTCAGTAGCAAGCCCTGGAAAAACTAGTGTCACTGGGTGGCGAGGTATACGGAACCGAGTATCGAAATCCGCTGCGCTGAAACCACGGTACCACGGGACTATCATGATGATCTTCCCATCCACCGATGTGGGGGAACCGGCAATCAGATTGCTCGCAGCTTTCTCACTGGAGAGTTTGAGCCAGAAGATGCCCCTTCCCATAAGGGCCACCTCCTCAATATGGCCATCCTCTAGCAAGAGAGTGGACTGGAGCCAGTCCCTGATGGTAGACCTGGAGGGGGAGTGTCCAATGACTCTACCGTAAACAGAGGTACGAGCAAAGTCACTGGCTACCTCCTGAACACGGGATGATTGTTGCTCTGTCAGGATAACGCGGTAGGCATCTGGAGAGGGAGGGTCCGACTGGGCCTCCGGATCCGGGCTGGGGGCCGCCATACCGCCAAGACTAACTGCAAGCTTCCGATGAAGAAAAACAGGCTGCCACCCAAGAAGGGGATGAAGCGGCGGTGGAGCCTGGGGGTGAGGCGGGCGAGGCGAAATGAAGGGTCGGAGGGGTCGAAGCGGAGGGCGGGGCGAAGGCTGCGGGATGCGGGGAGTACGGAAGGGGGCGGGAGGGCGGGGGGGAGGTGAAGTTGGAATGGCGGGGGTGGAGGGGTGAAGCGGGGGGGCGGGGGGAGCGGAATGAGGCGGAGGCGGGTGAAGCGAGGGGGTGAAGGAGCAGCGAGGGGGCGGGTTGGAGCGGGGTGGATGGCGAGGGAGCAGCGAGAGGCGGAATGGAGCGGAGGCGGGGCGAGGGCGAGGCGGGCTGGAGAGAAAGGGGGGGGGGGACGAGGCGAGGCGAGGCGGGATGGAGCGGAGGGGGCAGTTGGAGCGGCGGCGAGGGGGGGGGTTGGAGCGGGGGCGAGGGGCGGGTTGGAGCGAGGGGGCGGGATGGGACGGAGGTAAGGGGGCGGGTTGGAGCGAGGGGGCGGGATGGAGCGAGGGGCGGCTGGAGCGGAGGTGAGGCGAGGGGTAGCGGGGTGCCGGCGGGGGGGGAGGAGAGGGGGCGGGGGGTCGAGGGCGGACGGGAGGGGTGGAGGTGGTCGCGGCGAGGGGGGGGGAGCGAGGGGGGAGGTAGGGGCTAACGGCGAGGGGGGGAGGGGAAGCTCGCAGGAGCTCTCGGTCTGCTAAGCTCAATAGCAAGGGCATTCTAGCCTCCACACAGTTGTTATTTAGTTTATTCTAAGTGAATTTAAGTAAAGTGTTTGGCATGATGCATTGTGGCTGTATTTGAGGCAATTAACAGTTTAGCAGAGGTTAACTGCCCTTTAATTTCTTGAAGGCCGGTTTCAGGGATAGGCCGGAAAAGCGATATGGCGAGCAACCAAAAAAGAACCCACCGGTAGAGCACCTACAAGAAAACCCTCTACCTTGGGGGCAATCTGCTGTTCCAAATGCAGCGAAGACAATTCTTCCACCAAGTGAGAGATTTGCCAAGGCGCCAAAAAAGATTCCCATGCTCTTGGATCCATGGCATGGAAGCATGCGCGCTCACACACACACACACACCTACATACATACATGGTATTATAACTGTAATATACACTCTCTCTCTCTCTCTCTCTCTCTCTCTCTTTCAGTGAAAATCCATGTATTTTTGTATTACAAAAGGCTGTCCCCAAAGTGGAGGGCAGCAAATACAAGATCAGAGAATTTCATTGTAAGACAAGTAAACCAACACACACACACAAACACATGCATGCTTTTTTTTGTAAGAAGCAGCATTCGTTTAGAAAGAATATACATACATAGCTGTCCCAAAATGAGACAGCTAGTACTCAAACTAAAAACAGCAGTAAAAGATATCTCTCTCTCACACACACACGATTTACATTCATAGTTGTCCCAAAGTGGGCAGCTACTACTCGGAACTAAAAACAGGAAAACTTCCAACTGGGCCTGAGGAAGATCCCCAAGGAATGAGCATCCTGTAAAGACCGAAGCATGGGAATTTTCACTAAGAAAGCATTTACATTCATAGCTGCCCTAGAGTGGGACAACTACTACTCAACTAAATACAGAGAGCACATTAGCAACAGCAGGAGAAGAAATGATTAAACTCTGGAATAGAAGCATATCTTCCAAACAACCAACACACACATACACACATAGAGACAGAGGTTATTGCAATAAAATCTTAAAGGACACCTGCTGCAGCATTTATGCACTTTTTCATCGTTCAAAGCAACCAATGTTATGTTGCTGAAGGTCTAAGAAACAGGTCATCCATTAAGATCCCACTACAATCTACACCAACACCAAATGGTTAAAAAGTACGGAATGATTTATAAGAGAGATCACCAACAAGCTAACATGAAAAAAAGTTCTCAACGACAAAATGGCTTCTTGTTCAAGCCCTTCAGGCTATCCTTGAATAACTTCAACTCAGCATTACGTTCAGTACGCTCTAGCATCCAATAATGTCATGAATAACATTGAGGCTGGGTCTTCCAGATACTTCAATGGTTGATTTGAAATTTGTACTTGTCATGGCTTCTTCTAGATGCACTGTTAACATGATGGTATGATGTATGGCTTTGATATTGATATACCCCAAGTTGCATCAATCCCTTGAATCTAAAAGATTCTAGCTCACTTTGCTCACTTTGCTCACTTTACTTCGGATCAAGATTGGTAGGAAAAAAATGCCATAGAAACAGGTCTAAGACTAAGAATACCAAAATAGAAACAAGAGTCCAGATTCAAGAAAAGTCCCATTACACGCTTCAAGTCATAACCTCCACCATGCATGCATTAAGTATGTGTGCAAATTGGTGTTCATGATATACCAGGATGTTGACTTCTCCATAATTTATCATCATCATGCTCGAAATAGTTACTTGGTTTCCTTTCATTGCAATTTTTATACTCGCATTTGGTAGAAACACTGCTCTTAGCATTCTGAGGCCTTGCTGAAACTGTTTCACAATTTGTTAATTGTTGTCTGATTTCCTTTAAGTCATGCCATAGGTTTGTTATGTTTGTGTGTTCCTAAAGCCATCATACTGGTTGTCATTGCTCTCTCACTCTCGCTTTCTCCCTCTTAGCCATGTATACCTGCCCAATCAGCTTCTTTCTACTAACAAAAACTTACCCATGTCTTCTAAATCGAGATCCTAGTCTACATGCAGGGTATTTGAGGCTGGGTATAAACAGAGAGTTGGGCTCTGTATAGAGTAACCTAAGCACGTCAGCACATACATTGAACTTTGTTCTTGCGTGTGCCTTGTGTATTTGAACCGAGTCCAGCACAGCAGCACATGCATCCAGCTTCATTCTTGAGAGTATTTCTGAGAACCTGACAAGTTTTTCTGAACGCACAAGAGTCGAACGATGGAGAGAGGACACTTGCCGGGCAAAATTACGCTGATACAGTTGTCTTGACTCTAGCAGATATGCCCTTCACTACCGTTCCTAAAAAGCTGAGATTATGAGCAGCTTTTATGAACATCGGCATGTCCAAACACAGTTTTAAGTCAATTTTCCATAGGGCAAGTATTTGTGGCAATGATACATTTTTCTGGATCTAGTACATACCCCCTCCATTGCCGTTCCGAAGAGGTGAGATTATGAGGGGCAGTTTTAGGAGCGTCGGCATGTTACTAACTCTATTTTCCTGAGAGCACATCGAGAGTGATTGCATCAGAAAGTAATCGCCCTGTATTCCCGAAGAAAGCATCAAATAAATAGATAATATACTGCACTCGTAATCGCGCTGGGAACTCCCACTTAAGTTGCCCGACCGGATCTTTGAAAACATAGCCTAAAAACCAACAGACGCAAGCGCCACTTAGGCAAACATTTTCTTAAGCTGCTAAGTTGGTAGTGTGCAACATACGTGCTTACTTTCTTGTAAATCACTTACAGCAGAAAAAACGATCTGCTGCATCCGACAAAAGCACCTCAGATCGTTTAACTCCGTCAGTGTCTCAAGCGCACAAAAGAGTTGTTGTCGCAGCAACCATAGAGAAGAAAGTGACAACAAGAAAGGCAAAGAACAAAGCCCACTTCCGCTTAAATTTGTTGAAATAAGCCTCTCCGGGTTCTTGATACCGCACCTCGAACTCATCTTCTGGTACAGACTCCCCAGAACTCAACTTGAGCCTCTTCAACTTCTCCGTGGCGAGGCCAAGAGTAAGTTTGTGGCAGCGACGCTGATATTTGAATCCGTTGATACACCTCAGAGTTTGTGCCATGGCCACGTAGAAAATGGCGTGTCCAAGGAAACATAATAGAATGGGCATCCAAAAGTGTCTGCACCGAAGCCTCGTGGACTGCACTACTCCAGCGAAGAGAATAGCTAAGAACACAAAGAAAAACTGAAACATTTTCCACAGCTCTTTCTTCTGCATGTCGACTGATCTTTTCTTCTCAAGTGTCTTCTCGAAATGCACTTGCACAATGGTGTTGAGAGCTTGCATAGCAGTCTCTCGAGCGACAAACACAGGGGTTCGTTCAGAAGGATCTTGATCGCTGTCGACGTAAACGGTGGTCTCGCTTGCGGGGGAGAGCTTTTGAGGACCCTGCCCCTCCATCTCCCGTTTCCTCGCCTCCATAGCCTAGGCCAGGGGCGCTGATAGTCGCAAACTCGTTTCCTGACACTCTCCGATCGAAAAATGCCCGTCGAAATCGATGACAGCGAGCCTTAGCAACTCAACTGACAGAGGGACGATCGGCGAAGCAGGGGGCACATGGCACGGGCAGGGATAAAAGTTACGGCGGGTGCGGCGGAGGCTGCGAAGGGTGTCAAATCGAGAGGTGATGCAGAACGACTGGGGGGGGGGGGGGATACGGTAAAGGTTTTTTGCGATATGAGATCGGGGAAGCTGAAAGGAGCGGGGAGAGCAACGATGAGGCGGGGGCGGCTGGAGGTACAGGAAGGAGGAAGAAGGTCAGGGAGGCGAGGGGAGCAAGAAGGAGACAAGGGGAGATGGCGATAGCTGGCTGCATGCGACAGCCATCGCCATAGCTACGAGCTCGCCAGCTCCCACAAACAAAAAGAACTGTTAATAAACAGCAGGAGAAGCCACAGTGTGGACAGTTTGAGT
The DNA here is from genome assembly GCF_047967505.1 of Dipteris shenzhenensis. Taxonomy (NCBI): domain Eukaryota; kingdom Viridiplantae; phylum Streptophyta; class Polypodiopsida; order Gleicheniales; family Dipteridaceae; genus Dipteris; species Dipteris shenzhenensis. Next base: position 46,665,681 of record NC_141599.1, read on the forward strand.
GAAAATTTCAGAGTGACAGTACGGCTCCGTCCACGTCATCTCCGAATCCTCCCTAGATCCCAGATCTAGATTCCCATTATTGCAATCCGTTTTTCCTCCTTCTCCGACGCCACGTCAGCTCGCCACGTCCACATCCCTTTCTCCAGCTTTGCTGCCCGCTCCCACGTCAGCTTCCGTTCTGCCTGGCAGTGCCTGCCACTTCAGCTCTCCGTGGAGTCCGTGCCTCCCGTGGCGACTGCCATGTCAGCACGAGGCCACGTCTGCCACAGCCGTTCCGCTCTGCCAAATCACCAGCCGAGCTGTCACGTTGTACCTTATTAACAGCCACGCTTTGACGTTGTGCTACCACGTGGCTTTACGACCCTTGCCCGATGGGAAGCCACGTCAGCGCCACCCCATTAAATACCCTCCGTAACGTTCCCTGACCTTCTCCGTGACTTACTTGCCCTTTTCATTTAATAACGTCCCCAAGACCTCATCGCCTTTTTCCTTCTTTATTATAACTTTCTCTCTCTTCTGTCTTCACCTATAATATATATAGCCTGTCCCCCGTGTCCGTGGTGGATCTTTCTTTAAAAATCCCCTATGCAGTGGAGAGAGCATATTCAAAGTTCACCTAACAACCTCCTCTCCCTGAGTTACAAATGATGGCGTACTAAATATTTCGCAACACTCTCTCGTTGTAGGGCGTGAAAATTACACCAAAAGTTCAAGCCACGAGGTAGTACTATTAAGCAGAGTTCACACCCCCTCCATATGATAAGTGGGCCAATAAGAAAGCAAGGCCCAGACATCGAACACTATTTTGACACAAAATAGTGTCCACTATGTGAAGGCTGCCCACTCTATGGGCCACCGACAAAATCTTAGTACAACATGGACTAAATGGTGATTGAACCCTCCTTGACTCTCCCACACAAGATCATCCTTCCATGAGACCAATCTTTTGGCCTGCCCTATGTGTGGGAAGGGTATACTTATGGTTCTCCAACTTTTGAAAGGTAAAATAATTTTCTTTCAATTTAAGGACTACATGATAGGTGGAAATAGTTGATTGGCCATTGAGAGTGCCACATGTGCAAAGGGTGCCCTCTTTAAATGCCTACGCAGCTCTTGCATTTACTTATTTGTTTTTTGGCAAGCCTCTTTAATGATATAAATCATTCATCTTGTTATACAAACTAATGCTGGCTGGTGTGAACCACAACACCCGCCCGATCTTCCTCCTATTTCTTTTCATCGTCCATGGCCTAACAAGTGGTGTGAACCTGACCTTAGGGCTTGTTTCCACACAGGGCCTTAGGGTGGTGATGTGGACACCCACACAAGAGCGTTAGCGAAATCAGCAATGGCCATTTCGCTTCCAAGCACCGAAACACAAAGAAGGTTCAACTTTCACCTCTCCTCAACCCATATTGTAGTTGAGAGAGGATTTGGTAGATTGAAGCAAGTTTGGAGATATCTAAATGGAAAGATCTCAAGCTCGAGCTACATAGGCTTTTTAAAGCATCAATATTGATGTCGATATTAGCATCATTAAAGCCTCTGGAAAAAAACACAGTGTCAAAAAAGCATCGATCATCAAATTTGGATAGTGTGGGTTTTCACCCTACACCTTGCAATAACAAAATCAAATTCAAATAATTTCACAACCAACGTTGATTAAAGGACTCTACCCTTTAATCAATCAAAGCCTCACTTGATTCTTCATTGTGAGATTGATGCTTATCCTCCCAATCATCCCTGGCTAGGTCTTGCACATGTTCAATATGTAGATCAAGATCTTTTTGAGAAACCCTCTAAGGAACTCAAACTATCTTCATGTTCCAAAACTCTTGGAGAAGAGGTATTGGAAGTGCTAGCTTCCAACCCATCTATTTCTTGATCTTCCATTTCATTCTCTTCTTTCAACATCTTCAAAGACATGTCAATTTTTAGTTGCAACTTGAATCACAAACCATCACTGGTTGTCCACTCATCAATTGGATTGAAAGACCACCTAAGACAAAGATCCATGATATGTTCATGCAATCTTTAATGAAGTTGAAGGGCAATTGATGCCCATATAAGAAAAATGCTTACTTGGCACAGATGGCGAGTACTTATATGCATTTACTACACCCATAAATGTAAGAATTGAATGACTATGAGATATATTAACCTCTAGCATGTGTGCTTGTTGACGTCTTGCACATGTAATCACTCGTCTTTTTCATAGAGCTAGAGCAACCAAAAAACACAACAATATATGAAATTTGCATGCATAGTTATATCAAGAAAAATAACAGGTATACAATTATATTACAAACACAAAGATTAACATAACTATACCTCACAAAAAGGAAAACTATACCTTGCACATCACTAGAAATATCAACTAGTATGTCCCCAGAATCCACAATGTGAGAACTTCCAAAGAAGGCATCAATGGCATTGTAGATACACTCCTCAAAGCATGGTGGCAACTTGATTTTGATGTGTGGCTAAGCATCCATGGCCCAATATGTAGAAAGCCCCAAAGGAGTGTTACAAACATAGTCATAGATTACTTTCCAACCTTTGTACACATGATTCCACCTATCCATGCATTGCTTCCAAGTATAGTTCACACCCTATTTGTTGTACATATAAAAACAATGGTCCACTTACACATCTTGGGATTAGATTTATCCTTGTCTAAAAGGCTAGCATTCTCCTCCTTCAATGGAAGTTTGGCATTGTTGAGGATATGTGTTCCCAAAACAAAGCACTTGTTGCTTGGGTGCTAGAATAATCTTGAGTGTTGTTGAGAGCTGGCCCTTCATTTTCCACCTCATCTAGAGTTTGGGGGGGTTTTATAGCCTTAGCTAAGGCATTGTCATCTTGACCAAGGGGTGGGAGATCCACCCCTAATGGCATTGGAAGAAGGGGGCTAGGGAGCACCCTTTTCTTGATTCTGAAGGACTAAGAATTGTTAGAGCTTGTTGTCCCTCAAGCATCAAATGGAAAAAACCATGAACCTCAAGCAAAGATGAAAGATATTTCATGATAGGGAGGCATGCCAGTAAATGGGACTCTTCCTAAAAGACAATGTTTTAAAAGATCCAACTCAAGGGAGAAGCCACTTTGAATCTTCAATGATTGGTATAGTGCTTAGCCAGCATGCAAATTTGTCCCAAAAAGAGTAGCAAAGAAGATGTTCAATGAGTAGATCTACTAAAGAAAGCGATGAAAAAATGAGATTTAATAGGGCCATGTTTAATAGCCATAGGCGATAAGCTTATGAGACCAAGGTGAGCAAAACTACAAATCATTAGTGCGATGGAGCTGTTATAGCTATTCCCATGTCTGAAGCTACAATGAGTGTGAATTTTATATTGTCAAGAGCTAAAGGTCTCATGGGGGAGAAATCATTTTCCATCTCGAGCCGCACTTGTGACCTTCACCAGCTCCATCAGTTCCACACTTACATGAAGGGAACATGCCAATATCTCTTGTAAAATCCGTTGCTACTAGGTTTATCCTACAACTCGTGAACTTTATCAATGCAATCCAACAACGAAGCCACCCTCTCCTCAAAATGGAAAACTTATCACTAATAAGAAGCCGCAAAGGGCAATGATGAAAAGAAATGAATATTGAACATGGAAAGGTCTAAGAAGATTACCTTTGCATTGCCTTTTCCTCCTAAAGAACTGTGAATACCCCTAGGGCGCCAACTCCCTTTAGTAAGAAAACCCATCAAAATCTTGAGTATGAAATGAATTTAACAATATGCCATGAGTAGAAATTATTCAAAGTAACATGGTTGTGTTCTATACTAAAAGAGCTTCAAATATGTCTTTACACCTTGAAATTTGGGTAACACATGAAAAGGTTACATTAATTTGAAAGGAGATGGGTTTTCATATTTTAGTGTATTTTTTGTTTTACCCCCCCTCATCCAAAAGGGCCCCCCCCATGGGCCTCACATATTATGAAAAATATGTAAAAATCTTAAAATCTTGCATATTTTTCAAGGTATATACCTTATATTTTGAGGGTGGGGGACATGATATTTTCATATTTTTCCCTTGCATATTTGAAAATTTTTAAGGAAATCCATGCATATCAATGGACCTTGTCCCCCCATACCCTAGAGTTTGGATGAGGGTAGCAACATATTAAATATTGAGTTGGCACCCTAGGTCAATACCCCCTTTATATGATACCCTCTTGTATGTGCAAAATGTGTAAAAAGGGGTTTTAGAACTCATTTTATTAAACCCATTTACTATGCTTACATATTTATAAGTGAACCCCGAGCATCAAAAAGAGATGCCATGGAGTGGAAAAAAAACAAAAATGCTTCAAGAGTGATTGCCACAACAAAATAGCCCTATGCCAAAGCAAAATTCCCCTGCGGCCATAGATCAAACTCCTGCCATAGATCATGACTCCTACTTCAAGTGTCACTACATGACCTAGGGTGAGGAGAAGTAGACGATCGACTCCATCATTAAATGTGATAGTGGGTTGCATGACTTGGGAGGAGGACAAGTGGGGAAAGGAGGGCTAGGGAAAGTGGAAAGAAGAGGAGAAGAGGGTGAACAATGCATGCCACGTGACCCAAGTGGGAAGGTGGAGAGTCAACAAGGGAGGGAGCACGATGGAAGAGAATCTGGGGGGAAAGGAGCTTGGGGAGAATGTGGCTAAGGAGAAGCTTGGGAGGAGGAAAGCCTTCATCAGAGCTTGAGGACGAAAGGAGGAGAAGAGACAAATAGACTGACGTTGCGTGGGAATGACCATGTGGAAGAGTTGGTTGACAAGCCAAAACTTGAACATGTGAAAATGTTAGGCACACTCAGAATGCGAGAATGGATCCAATGCAAATCTATGGATGCAAACAACCGCCTAGGGGGCTACATGCGTGCCGCTGCCCATCATCAACCTGCACCCATGAACCAATCAGATGGTAGAAGCTACATCGAGATCTTGCATGCATGGAAGCCCTTTTTCTCCTTCCTCTTTGTACAAGCATGCTTTCAACATCATCAACAGGTTGCCTCCGTTGGTTGAATTCCTTCAGTTATTACTTGCCTATAAACCTAGGCTACCTAGTTAATGGTCATCATTCATTCAATTCCAATAGAATCAAAAGATGCAGCTAGCTAGGTAAGAGTGGCTATACATACCTTTATGCTTAACACGAGCTCATGAAAACACCAACAAATATGATGCTAAGTTGTGTCTACTCCACTCTGTGTAAACAAGACTAACTAGAAATAGCCATGATTGTGAGTACAAGATGAGCTTAGATTTTAATTATGTTACAATCACTACTACACACGGGTCCTATTATGATGCTTAAGCACCAATGTTTAGCATGCGCGGGGCGCTAATCGTCGGTAACCAAAGCAAGATTCGTTAAGTGTCGCTATATAGCGACTTTAGACAAGTGTTGCTATAAAGCGACACTTATTAGACTTGTAAATGGTCGCTATTTAGCGACACTTATTAGACTTGTGAATGGTTGCTATATAGCGATACCGAGACAGTTTCCTATAGCGATGTTTTACAGAGAGTGTTTTTTCCCATATCGACTTTAAAAGATAGTTTTTCCCAATGACAATTTTTTTTCCTTTTCAGACATGTTTGATCCTTTGAGAGAATAAAAGTACAAGAGCATGTACATCAAGCCTTTGAAGCTCATATATCCATGTCCAAGTTTGAGATGAAACCAATGAAGAGCATTTACATCAACAGCTTACATCCTGAGCCAAGTCTAATGCACCAAACAAGTCTATCTCTAACTCTATACCGAGTTGATCTCCTATATCATCATCGTACTCTAGCATCGTACGTTCACCTAAGACTTGATCATCTTCTTCAATAAAGTGTGGTGATTCTTGATGATTGTCATCTTCTTCCTCAATATCGTGATCTCCATCTTCCTCCTGTACGATGTCATTATGCGCATCTTCCTCTTGGCTTCGCTAGATTGGTAGTGGCATCTCCATATCCACATCTCTATCTTCAAAAATTTGCTTACTTCGTGATGCAACTTGGATCATGTACCACCATCTTGGGTCAGAACGATTCAGATGAAAAACCACCTTTATTGAAGATGGGTGCCAAATGCCATCAATTATATATATGAAATTATGCTTAAGTACATGTATCAATGGATCTTTAAAAATCAAATCTTCAATTAATTAAATCTTTAGTATGCACCTGCTCACAATGCTTGGGAAGAACAAAAGTATCACTTTCATCAGTCCAAAGTTTGGTGGAGTCTATTGCAAAGAAACTACTACTGTCTTTTCTCACTATCACATGGGAACCATTGTAAGTAGTTCTAAATCAAGAATGAAAATACTAAACCGTCTAAAATTAATTTCATAGATTTCGCATATGGTTTCACAATAATCCAACTGTGAGGAGAGAAGATTGGTATCCAAAGCACTTGTTCGGCTATCTTGTGTGAAGTTAGCCATGACTCCACAATCATACGTGACTCTCTTTGAATCGATGCATTCCATGCAAAAATGTCATCCATATGACCATAATGCATTGTACTTTTTGTACTACAAAAGAGCATCATTAAAACAGTGAAGATGCATCTATTTTAAAGTGTATATTGCCACAAATAATTACTTAATTACGTTAAGAGGTAAGAAACTTACATGCATCATACATCCAGATGATAACTCTCGCTCGCGCTCGTTTATTGTCTCTCCATCACATTCGGCTTTACGTAGAGCCAGTTGTAGCCAATCAAGTGACATGTGAGTGGGGAGAAGGGCGAGATCCCATGGATATGGTTGCAATCGCCTGTACATTACTCTGAATCTCGTCCTTGCATTTATTCTTTCTACTTTTAATCCACTTCTGCATCTCCTTGCTATTGAGGATACAAAACTTATTGAATTTCTCCATTTTCTCTTCGCTCATCTTTCTTTCAATCCCTTTTCCTTAGGGAATCTCGCCAATGATGCGATCATCATCCTTGTTATGCCAAGCTTGTGACATATCGGGATCCGTGGATGCAAGAAACTCCATGATATATACTAATGACTCTTGCACAAGCCATCCCTCTACCATTCTTGCTTCTAGTCTTGCTCTTTGTCTTAGAAATCCCTTCAAAGTTTTCATAAACTACTCAAGAAAAAACATCCACCGAGTATGAATGGTACCTGCAATGGCCACCTCATCAACTATGTGCACAAGCAAGTGTACTTGAGTTATCATAATGCTCGAGGGAAAGTGCTTCTCAAGCAAGCATATGGCTTCGATGGATTCCACCCTAGCCTTCTCGGATGCTCGATATGGAGATCTCTTTTTGAGATATCCACCTATTTCAAATGCCCATGTAAGATATATTCATAATCAATCTACAGATTATTCAACTTAAATTAAAGAAAATGCAATCAATGTGATTTGATAGTAAGCATACCTCACAATACCACTGATCTTGCATATAGCATTTCTAACATCTTCTTATAAGCAACCTTTTATTGTAATTGGAAGGATGAACTATCAAAGCAACAAAGAAGTCATGTCAATAATATAACAATCATAATTACACTAACGCATCACGATTATCAGTACACTAATCCTACAGCTTAGAATACTTGTAAGACCTTGTGCCAATCATGGGACTTGAGCCTACTAAGCTTATCATCCTTTGAAAATGCTCCTTTCAAGCAATGCATGTACCCTATGGGTGTTTGAAAAGAGGCAATGTCTGCCTTGACCATGCTACCTCCTCTTTCATGGAGAGGATCCATGTTGCTTTCGGGAGGACAACTTTTCCCAAAGCATGCACTTGGGGCCACAAACGAGACATCCTATTCATAGCACGCAAGTCTTCTCGCACTCTCTCAAGTCTTTGGAACCAATCAAGTGTGCCCAAATAGTAGCCCCCACATTCTTGAAGATATGCATGGGATTTAAGAGATGATTAATTTGTAACTGACCCCAATAAGGAAGCTCGTGAAAGATCGATAGCCTCTTCATACCACAAGGAGGTTCCTCTCCATTCACCCTCCAAATATGGTGGTGGTGGATCAAGCTGACCTCCATGCGCGAGATGGTTTAGCGGAAGGTATCGAGCATGACCTTCATAAATATTTTTCCTCATATGTTTGGAGTATTGTGCAAGCGATTTCAAACCTGGTCCACAAATAGTCCTGACAAGCATGGTACCCACTTATAACAAGTCCTGCATGCGTGCATGAATGTGTTAGTATACGACATGCGTGCGAAAGAGAGTCATAAAAGCATAATCCTATATTATACATGTAAAGACACAACCATGTACCTGCGCAATCTCCATATCTTGGGTAGTCATGCATGGTCCACATCAAGATACCCCTAACTAAAATATCATTGGTATGTCTAGGAGCTCTAGAAATATCAAAGACCCGCACTCCTCTCCATAAGATCTGTAACTCCTCTATCAAAGGTGCCATGTATACGTCCATATTTTTGGCCTTGTACTTCCCTGGCACAAGTAGTGCAAGCATGAGCTGTCCCTTCTTTATTGTTAGCCATGGTGGGATATTGTAATTCACCAAGACTGTGGGCCATGTCGACCAAGATGTCGAGCATAAGCCGAAAGGATTCACACCGTCCATGGCGAGTCCACCAAGATGTAAGTTGCATGGCTCCCTCGCAAAGTCTGGCCACCGATTGTCTATGTTCTTTCAAGTTGCACAATCTGCGGGAATCCTCAATGTGTCATCAGTGGACCGATGAGATGCATGCCAAGTCATCAACTCCGCCATGGATTTGCATCGGAACATGTGCTGTATTCTTGCAATGATGGGAAAGTGTGAGCAAGACCTTTACCGATATCTGCTCACCCTGCAAGTCATCTCTATATCGTTGTTCCCCACACTTTGGACAACTAGCCAAATCTCCATGCTCACGAGATGAAATAGAATACAGTCATTACGGCAAGCAGGGATGGTATCATAATCCATACCCACCGTTGTTAGCATCTTCTTCGCTTTATCTCTTAATGCGGGCATGGTATTTGGTGCAGGCAACATCTTCTGGAGCAACTTATCACAATTCAAACATACATAGGCTTCGAATAATGATGATTCTCAAACATACATGATGATTCTCACCTCTCTTTTCCCCTTTTCTTTCTCTTTTTCCCTCTTTTCAAAGTAGCAAAGAAGTCATGTCACTAATCCTATAGCTTAGAATACCTGTAACACATTGAGAAAGCTTAGAATCCTACAGCCTGACATTGAGCAAGCATTTACAAACTCCTACATTCTTTGAATTAGAGTGATAGAAGTCTGTATCTGTTTGCTCAATGGTAGGCTATTGAAGCTTCACATGGAGAAAAAGAGAGAAGGAAAGAGAGAAGAAAAGAGAGGAAAAGAGGGGAGAAAAAAGAGAGAAAAAGAGAGGAGAAAAAGGAGAAAAGAGAGGAGAAAAAAGACAGAAAAAGAGAGGAGATAAGAGAGAAAAAGAGAGAAAGTGAAAAGAGAAAGTGGGGATAAAAGAGAGAAAAAAAGAGCAGGAAAGAGAGGAGAAAAGAAAGGAAAAGAGAGGAGAAAAAAGAGAGAAAAAGAGAGGAGATAAGAGAGAGAAAGAGAGGAGAAAAGAGATGATAAAAGAGTCACAATTCAAACATACATAGGCTTCGAATAATGATGATTCTCAAACATACATGATGATTCTCAAAACAAACAATATCCAAATAATGAGTCAAATTAATGCGGGAGCTAACCTCATTAAGGCCGAGACACTTGTATCCGACCACCCATACTTTGCTTGCAGATTCAAGATTGAGAGACAAGCCCGTAGTTTAGACATCCTAGCGCCCTCGTACAACTGTGTTGATTGCAACTCTCACATATTGACCTCAGACTTTGACATCACATGTACATGTGATGTAGTGTCCCTAAAAATAGAATCCATCATGTCCACCATACCCTCGTCATCATCTGGCACATCCTGGAGACTATAGTCTTGCTCAAAGTGTGAAAGTATATGCACACCCTTGCCACCCTCCTCATCTTGTCTCAAGATTTCGTGTAAGTATAAGATCTTGTCTCAAGGTTTCATGTCATAATGGTATCCAATATTAATCACGAACTCAAATAGCATTGACTTACCGATGATCCATCACCATGTGCAACACCAACGGTGGGTTGGGTATTGGTTCGGGCTCCTCCCCATACATCCGTAAGTGGTGCATGATAATATGACATTGACGTTGTACTTCTCGCTTGCAATGAGTGCAATGACAATACAACCTCTTCGTACGCCACTCTGCTCTCCCGGGTGTTGGTGCATCATCTGATGAGCTCCCACTCGTCCCTTCCATCTGCACACTTTCAAAATCACAACATGAGCTGCAAGAAAATCTATTAAGGTCCAAAAAATAGCCACCCATGAGCTCCTTTTCTCTCTTCTGACAACAATAAGTGCCCTGAATCATCGCTATATAGCGACGCTTTGCTATGTTCCATCGCTATATAGTGATGCTTTGCCCTATTTCATCGCTATATAGTGACACTTTTTGGATAGAAGCATCGCTATATAGCGACTGACCAGCATCGCTTAGCGATGCTGGGGGCTTGTGCGAGGCCATCTTTCACATCTCTATTGCGAGAAAAGCAAAAATCTCTCCTCCGACTTTGTATTCGACAACCTCGCTTTCCTTCTCTCTATTCCCCACTCCTCATCGCTACCCAGCCCCTCTCGCAACAGTTGTGCTCTCTCTCCACCCTTCTCCCTCTCTGCTTGTGTGAAAGGAAGTTTTTCAAGAAGGTGGGTCTCTTTAAGCAATGTAGATTCATTTTTTATGAGATTTCATTTTGTGAGTGTTGAAGCATGTTTTTCATTGTATTGCTAAGGCTATGTGCTAATTTTCATGCTTGATTTTCAGAGGTTAAGGACAAAAAACGGGATTTGGTAAAAGAAAGAAGACTCACCTCTTCTCTTTTTGATATTTCTCTTCCTCCTCTTTCTCCTTGTTTGTAGGCTTATGCTCTCTCCTTGTTTGTAGACTTCTCCAAACTCATCCAATCCCTTTGAAAAGTTGCTTCTCCAAACTCCTCCTTCCTCTAACTAGTTATCTGAAAAAATGGTATGTTTTCTCTTTTTTATAGGGCCAGTCCACGAAACACGGTTCGAGACTTTTCTAGGTAAGAAAGTGCTTCCTCTTTTTCCCTTTTGTTATTTTTATTATTTGCATTGGCCTACAGCTAATGCCTTAAGCCCTAGCTGCAGTGATGGGCGTAGGAACCCTCTTGTTCCCTCTCTTCTCTTATTCCCTCTTCTTCCCCTCTTTTCCTCATTTCCTCGCTCTTTTCCCCCCTCTTTCCCATGCTCATGCATAAGCATAAGCATAATCTTTCTCTCTTTTTGTCTTATGCATATGTTTTTCCTTCTCTTATGCTTATGCTCTTTTCCCCTCTTCTTTTTTCCTTCTTTCAATCTCTTTTCCCCTCTTCCTTCTCTTATTTTCCACTCTCTTTTTTCCTCTCTTTTTCTCCTCTTTTCATAAGCATATGTATTTGCCTATGCTTATGCTTATACATGAGCATATGCTCATATGCTCATGCATAAGCACAAGCTTATGCTTTCTCTCTTTTTCTCTTATGCTTATATGCTCATGCATAAGCATAAGCATATGCTTTATTTCTTTTTCTCTTATGCTTATGCTCTTTTTCCCTCTTCCTTCTCTTATGCTTATGCTCTTTTCCTCTCTTCTTTTTCCCCTCTTTCGATCTCTTTTCCCCTCTTCCTTCTCTTCTTTTTCCCTCTTCTTTTTCCTCTCTTTCAATCTCTTTTCCCCTCTTCCTTCTCTTATGCTTACGCTCTTTTTCCCTCTTCTTTTTTCCCCTCTTTCAATCTCTTTTCTCCTCTTTCAATCTCTTTTTCCCCTCTTTCAATCTCTTTTCCCCTCTTCCTTCTCTTATGCTTATGCTCTTTTTCCCTGTTCTTTTTTCCCTCTTCCAATCTCTTTCCCCCTCTCTCTTCTTTTTCCCCTCGTTCAATCTCTTTTTCCCCTCTTTCAATCTCTTTTCCCCTCTTTCAAACATATTCTTTCTCTCTTTTTCTCTTATGCATATGTTTTTTCTTCTCTTATGCTTACACTTATGCATGAGCATATGTCTCCTTCTCCTTCTCCTTCTCCTTCTCCTTTCCTTTTCTTTTTCCCTCTCTTTTTCTCTTCTTTTCATAAGCATATGCCTATGCCTATGCCTATGCCTATGCTTATGCTTATGCTTATGCATGAGCATATGCTCATATGCTTATGCATAAGCATACGCATATGCTTTCTCTCTTTTTCTCTTATGCATATGCTTTCTCTCTTTTTTCTCTTATGCATATTTGGTTCTTTTCCCCTCTTTCAATCTGTTTTTCCCTTTTCTTTCTCTTCTTTTTCGCTCTCCTTCTCTTATGCTTCTCCTTCTCTTATGCATATGCTTTCCGCTTCTTACCCCCTCTTGTTTTCTTTTTTTTTTTTCGTGTTTGTGTCTACGTTTGTCCAATCTCCCCAAATTAGACATGGGATCACGTCGCACGTCTGACAAGTATGGAAACTTTCATACGAGGAGACATCATGATCTCTATTCTCCAGAGGACTTTGATTCCACTCAGGCGACACCTCAGGGGCCTACCCTTGGGTTGACTCCTCTCGAACGTAGCACTGTGACTACCCCTTAGGGAACTCCTTTGCTACTAGCAGCCCATGGCTTTGTCATCAGGAGTCCCAATGACTTTGTCGCACAGATGACCGATGCGGAGGCAGTGAGATTCTTCTCTCTGCTATCCCAAAGGACCTCAGCAAATCCCTCTCCTACATCGACGGCTGGACCTACTGTCTAGCCATCCCCGCTAGCCCCTTTAACTGAGGGGTCATCACTTGGGTGTGCCCATCATAAGGAAAGGAAGAGTAGGAGGGGTCACTTATGTTGTGCTGACTCGAAAGATGTAGACGAGTCAGCACACTCACATTCCTACAGGTCTCCACTTGGTTCCCAGGCCTAGTACCAGTCACCTGTCCCTTGCCCTCTCCTACTCCCACTGCTACTCCTCACTTCATAAGTGCTCGCACAAACACAACTCACTCTTACTCTACCACTACCATGAGTCCTCCTTATCCGGTCGAGGATCTGTCCTATGAAATCATGGTTGCTGGAGAGAGAATAGAAAATGAACAGGGCTCAGTAGTGATGGCCACCATGAGGCGGTTGATGAGCCACCACTTTAGGAGCGGCATAGCTACTGACTGGCAGTAACAAGGTGAGGGAAAGAAGTAGGCAGTCATTGATGAATTGAAAAGACAATACCCTAACCCTCCAAATTGGGAGTTCAATTCAGATTACATGAAAGAGCACATGGGGGTCCTCTTTAAGCATCGTAGGTCAACCTTGCATACTTCCATCGCAAAGGGGAAGGCTAAATCCAACTGGATAGACAAAGCTGATTGGAAGTTTTTCAAGAAGTAGTATACGGACCATCCCGAACTGTTCGAGGGTTAGAGGAGGGTTGCGAGGAGATGGCTGGACTCCGTAGGTACTTCGCACTTTGGTGTAGGTAGACGGTTGGCATTCAAGACAACAGTGGTAAGTCTACTTCTTCTCATTTAATGTATCGTTCTATTTGTTTTACTACATATTGCATTCACTTTATCTAACTCTCGTAAATTGGGCCCACAACAAGCTGCGATGGGTCACCTTCCTACAGACACAGAGACGAGACACACATTTCGCATAGGAACATAGTCATGGTTTATTGAGTAGCTGCTCGCACAGGTATAAGTCTACTCCTACTTATAATCTCACTTTTTAAACTGTTTTATTCTTTAATTTCCAATCTAATTTCCAATTAATATGGTTTCACTCTTAGAATCAAAGCTCGAATGTCCCATCAGCAGAGGTAAGTGGTGATGATGAGGGATTAGGCTTACATGGCTTCAACGAGGGCTAAGGATTAGGCACAACTCACAAGGGCCAAGGATCAGGTGCAGCTCATGAGTGCCAGGGATCAGGCTAGCATGACGAGGACGAAGATGACGATGAGGACAAGGACGATGATTCAGATGAGTAGCAGCAATAGCAGCAGCAGCAGCAGTAGTAGTAGTAGTTTGCATATACTTCGCCATGTATATGCTTTTGTATATTGGCTCGTTTGAGCGATTTTGTAGAGATTTTGTATCACCCTTTTCGAAAGGGTAATTTTGTAACAAACAATGTTGTATATTTTCGACATGTATATGCTTCTCTCGCTTGGTTCATTTGAGTGATTTTGAATCACCATTTCCACAAGGAAAATTTTGTAACAAAAAACATTCTTTTGTAATTAATAAATAAAAATCATTAGTGGGACAAAACAGGGCTTGCTGTGGCCCTATTTAGCCCCACTAATGTTTTCTTTTAGCTTCTCTTAATCGTCGCTATATAGTGACGTTTACCAGTGTCGCTATATAGTGACATTTACCAATGTCGCTATATAACGACATTTATTAGTGTCGCTATATAGTGACGCTTATATAGCGACCGTTCTTTTTC